>NC_073698.1:73980064-74603814 GCF_023634085.1 Falco cherrug | reverse complement strand
GTTTTAGTTTTCAATATAAACATTAGTTTGTATTGAATCTCCATATTCAAAATGAAGAGTGATTTAAATTGTTGACTGAAAGGTCACTTCAGTGCATTTTGTGAATGTCGCAGAAAGCAGAGAAGAAGGGTAGGTGAGATGCAGGAACGGTTTCTAAAGATGACCAAAGGTTGGACTTTGTAATTACAATCAGTTCAGACTCTGAATTCATGAGTATGCTTTGTGCTTTGGACTTTTTTTTCTTTAAAATGTACTATTTATTGTTACAGTGAAAGTCTAAAAGCTTAATTTCACTAAGTGACTCAGGGAGAACTATAAATTAAGATTTATTTTGGCTAGAAATTAATCTTTTCTTAAGCCAAAAGTAAAGATTCACAAAGTGAATAATATTTTGTTTCTTCATTAACACGTCGATAACAGCTTGTCTTCAGGAATTTCAGCCTTTCCAAATTCAATTTCAGCAGTCTTATGTATTTACTTACCTGTTTTAATTAAGAATTGGCAGGAATGAAAAAAAAAATTACTTGTTTCTGAGCTGATATGATCTTAATTGAGAATGCCTGGCTCTCGCATTGTCATTGATAACTTATTTTTATGAATTATATCAAGGCATGCATATGGAATATGTAATACTCCCCCATGGCAATATCTAGCAGAAGGAGCTGAGAGAGCCCAGGTGTTTTAACACGGTGGTTTGAAAAAGCTCCAAAAACAGTATGCGGTTTTGGAATCCTTGGAGGAGGCAAGGGACAGCTTTCCAAACACCTGGACTCCTTGATCCACCTGTAGGATAAGCTCTCCTGCCTAAGATGTTGCAGCATATTAATCATCTTTGCCATGCTTGAACAATGCCCACTTCTTCATGGTGTGGCTTCAGAACAAAGGTGCGATGTTTCTACGCACACCTTGTGCCCCAGAAAATGTATTCTTTCCTGCCTTATTTCCTTCAGATTTGCAGAAAGACTTTGAAGGGCAGGGGTCTGGAGGAAATGGCAAGTAAGAGCCTTTAACATGCTTTAGAGCTTCTATGTCCTTATGTATCCCCCTTCCAATGCCACACACAGAGGGAAAATACAGATACTTACCTAAGTGATGGTTTGCTTTTTAACTCAAATGTAGTTTCTAAGTAGAGCCTTTCAAACTGCAGTAGTAATACAGCAGATGTAAGCTGTGAGATGCTAAAATGTCTAACGAAAGGAGTGGGCATCTAGCTATGTTCTTGCTGCTTTCCCACTCATCGATACCTAACAAGTAGGGATAAATTGTGACAGGATACTGAGCAATGTGGAGACAAGTGGCATAACAGACCAATGAGTATAGCTGTGTAGGAGGGAAAAAGGGGCACCAGCAAAGTGCAGGAAAACAATGCAGTTGTGACAGTGAAATAGTTTCATAATAAACAAGTGATCTGAGCTGTTTCTTTCAACTTTCATGTACACTATAAGCAAAGTAATAAATTTTAAGAGTATTTAAGCAATAAATAAATAAATAATAATCATCCAATGTACTGAAAATTTGAACCCAATGAGATATAAGATAAGGTGGTCAACAGACCTTCAGTAGATCTTTATGGGAAGAGAAAAAGAAGCCCCAAAACTACATCTGATGCAACTCAGGAAAAATCTATCAATCATGTGCATTAGTAAGTGGTTATTTATTACCTCTATTAAAAATTTTCCTGCTGTTGCCAGGCCTAACTACAGCTTTTTGAAGTATCTTCCTTCCATTTTTGAATCATGTTGTTCTTTTATCTCCCAGATCAAAGAGCCTTGGTCTTACGTAGAAATATTCAGACTGTGTTAAGCTCAGTTATGGTGCCTGTTATGTAGTACCTGCCCATGTCACGACTTTGAGTGATATATCCACATGGTTTTCTTTGGGATGAGAAATATAATCTGTCCCAATTGGTTTTGGAGAGCTATGTGTAAAGTACTTGACCTAGGAGGTGCTTCTGACTGGTGGCATCCTCACCCTGTACTAAAGCGAGACAGAGGCACATATCAATGCTGACCATCACCTTTGTTTTTGCAGGGAGGAAATCTGAATGCTCTGGAAGTTCTGGGTGAATAGGAAATCTACAGCATGGTCCCACCAAATTGCTTTATTTGGAAGGGGTTATGGAGTCCAACCCATTAGGAACATGGGTGGGTTTTTTAATTATTCTGCAGGGTAGGATAAAATATGGTTAATATATGTTTCATGAAGTATTATTGAGATCCTTGGTTTTCTGAAAATTTCAGTTGGTGCTCAAGCAGGAAAAAACATCCTATTTCAGCGTTCAGAGAGTCAGAGATTTCTAGAGCTAGCAACACGGTTCTAGAGGGAGATATATATTGTAGAGGTTTTTACAGGGCATCTCATCCACGCTTCTGTATCAAAACGTCAGTCTCATCTGGTGTAAAGACTATAAATGAGATCTTCCAGATTCCATTTTTGGGTGTTTTTGTTCCCAAGGCATCAGGAGACAGATAGCATGGATCTCCTCCCTGGACTCTACCCTATTCGCTTAGCAACAGATCCTTTTGCGAAGAAGGAACTCCAGCATACTTCATGCAATTTTTATTCCTTGTAAAAAGCAAGCCCTGTCATTACTCAGCGTGCTATCTGCTTTATGAGAAACAGTCCTTTGGGATAACTAATGCTGGGCGTGCTTGGTTCAGTCCATCTCACCTCATCTACACTCTTGCTTGAAGTCAGTGACTGAGAAAGCCTTTGTGGATGGTGGTGAGTAACTTGTGGTCTTCTCACTTGCTGAAATGTCTCTGAGGCATAGCTTGAGCAGTTAGCATCTCTAAGCCAGTGGTGGCTGAGAGGTGATGGGAAATGCTGTGGGAAGCAGCAATAACTGATGGGCCGGAGAAGCCCTCCTCCTGCTTGGTCTGGGCAGCAACCCGCTATGCTGAAAGCAGCTCCTCTGTGTCACTGGCTCTCACACGCATTTACTGCAGCTGACTGGTACACGAGACTCATCAGACCCGATCCTAGGGAACTGGAGTGCCCTTTGTCAGGCCATGAGGAAATAAGGAAAGTGGCAACTGGTGCTGCTGTCAAGGACAAGGTTAGGGGCTTGAACTTGGGCTCTTCTACTCCTGTCCGGTGCTCCCTGGCAGCGCGTGACTCACATAGCCAACCTCAGCCATTTGAGAGTTGGTTGGGTCCTTCAAGCTCTTCACCCAAACACCTTCACTCGTGACAGGAGAGAGACTGGCACATCTAAAAGGCAATTTTCCCCACCTCAGACACCTGTTTTAAGGGGGACAGCATAAATGACTAGCTGGAGCTAGGCAGCTAACATCTAGGCAGCTGTAGTTAACTGAGATCACCTCCCTTCTTTCTGTTCCTTTGCTGCTATGCATAATTCATTCCTTTACAGGGAAGAAAAGTGTTTGTTGGAGTTAGTGAAACAACAGTTTAAAGGCTCCCAGGAAGATATGTATTGAAGCATTTCAACCTGCTGCAAAGCAGTTTGTGTCTGTTTGTAGTAAAAGAACATTTTAATATTTATTTATTTATTTATTTTACATGAGATAAGGAAGAAAGTAATTTAACAAATAATATACCTACCACTTCTAGACAAACTCTAGAGATATACATGTTATGGTAGCTGGCCTCAGCCCAGCAAAGCCATTAGCCATGGGTAACTAACAAAAAGCAATCTGCTTAGTTCCCCCTCCTTATGCTTTTTAAGGCATTGATCCTGTGTGTTGGTTCATTTAGCCCATTGGGCTGGAATTTTTGAGGACCCACAAGGGAAAGGCTACAGTGTGGTTCAAGTTTATGTTTACCAGCCCTCCTGCCCCAACCCAGAACCAGTCAGGAAAACTTTTTCCCATCCCCAAACCCAAAGAGTTTTCCTGTTCTACAGTTTCTGTGTGTTACATGTCAGCCCTCATCCAGTCCTTTATGCTCCAGGCCTGGGTGAAATTTGTAGGGACTCAGACATGTCAGCCAAGATTCGAGCCCAAACTAAACACAGCCATCATTCATAAGGAGAGAGAGAGTAGGTTTCTCTGCTTATGTTCTCCAGAGCGTGAGCGTTATTCATCACAGGTACAGAAAGGCAAGCTTAATGTTTATAATGTTAAGATTTTTTCTTTTTTTAGTTTCTTGGTTTATTGGGGGGGAAGGGCGGGGGGGAACTTGGATCGTTGAAAGAAACAGTAAAGGACATGAAATCAGTTATGCTGTTTATGGATTAAATGGCTTAGATAAGGACCCATCAGAATTTTTCTATAACTTTGCCAGCTTTAAATCTCTGTAACGGAAACACATCAGTGAGTTCTGTGATTTTTTTTCCCTTGAATGTACTGGAATTACACAGTGTGTTTTATACTTCCCTGTGTTTCTGATGAATATTTTTAGCTCCCCATAGGGCTTCTGAAATAAGCCAGTGGAGAACCTTTTCTTTTCTCTGTGATGTTGGTTGGCATGAAGTGCCAGGGTACATGATCTGGGAGTTAACATCTGCACTGAAGATCCAAAATTTTGTGTTTGACAGTTGTGTCTCAAGGCCCAGCATAAACAACTGATAATTTTCCCCTTTTCAGTTCCTCTGCCTGTGTACTGTTTAAGTTAAAGACACAGTTAAGTCTTTGGGATCCTAAACTGCCTTCCAGCTGTGCCAAATAGTAGCTATTAATCAGTTAGGTGCTTTTCTATTTAGGACTTTGAAGAAGTGCTTATAGGTAAACTGAAGAGGAAAGGCAATAATTCCAAGAGTTACTTTTGTGGTTGATCTGTTCATCTACCTGTTATCTGTGAACATGCCTAGTCATACCTTATGTATCGATATATTGTGTTTGCTTCATGCAGTGGGATTTTCCTTACTGCCTCAGGAAGAAGCCTTGACCTCGGTGAAAGACTGTTGGGGTGGATGGCCATGGCTCCAGCATCAAAGCCGCGTTCAGAAACACACTCCTAGTACGTGCACTCAGTATCAACATCTATGTAGCTGTCAGTTCTATAACTTCCAGAAATGTAATTTCCAGGCTAGCGCAACACTGTAAGTTGTCTGATGCCAAGAGCAAAGGCCAAGTCTTCATTGCCCAAAATGTAAGTTTTGTCTGTTCTACAGGGATTTGCACAGTGCTGTGTGTGTCTGTACTTGCTGGTGGGGTGCCTATGAGCAGCATCACTGTAACGCAGATGTGCCTCACTTTCCTCACTCCCAATTTCATGCAGATGTTCTGAGATCACAGCAGTGCCATCTGCCCTTCCCATGAGTGGAAAACCCTTTGCTGAAATGTTCCTTCCTATGTAAAGGTCACAGTCTGCCACCACCATGAACACTTTCTTCATCTATGAATAGTTCAGCTGAAGCCATCTTTAAGCCAGACAGAAAAATAAATTGCTCCCAGTGGAAAGAGCTCCTCAGCATGATCCAGATTGCCTCAGTGTAGCCCCTTGGGACTATTCGTGCAGTGAGATACTCTTCACTGTGAATAGAAGTGACAAAATCTGGCCCAGAGTTAGTTCCCTGAAAATGTAAATATAGAAACTGCCACAGAAACACATGCAGGGACATAGGAGTCTTTTTTCCACCCATGATCTTTCCCAGCGAGGTCTCTGACTCAGAGAGTGACTGCGGCAGTTCAGAGCTTCACTAGCATTGCGGATTGAGAAGGGGAAACATTGCTGATCCAGTTCAGAGAAGCAGGCAATTTGCTTCTGTAAAATTACACTTGGTAAAGCTTTTGGGAGTTTGTGTCAGGCATATCTGAATCACTCGTATCTCAAATACTTTCAATCATGAGAGGAAGAGGGGGTCACATGAGGATGAGAAGGTATCTAGACGTATAGAGTAACCTTTGATTAAGTGTACAAGCCGTAGAAAGGGAGCCTATCAGCAAATCCGTGCAGTAATCTGGATGTACTGACTGCCAGATTTATTGTGTTTCATGGAGATTTGCAAAGCACTGAAATCCAGAAAACACGAGTTTGCGTTACTACACAGACACCAAACACCTGGTCCCTGGTGTGGTAGGAGGATCCAGGCTTTTGTGCAAGGGGCATTTCCTTGGCAGGCTGGTTTCATCTTCCCTAGCTCTGCCAATAGCACACTGCGTATTGTCAGGCAAGTCAATTCCCTGCCTGCACTTTTCTCCATGCCCAGTAAACACGGGTGAGCAGGCAGGGGAAATCAGGCTGAGGTTTTCTGCGAGTGGAGAATTGGATTCCCTTGGCATAATGCTTGAGACCACTGACAGCGTTAAAACCCAGGCGCTCTCGTCCCCACGTCATGAATTAGCAATGGTAATCTTCGCAATGCAGTGCTGCTTTTAGCAATATTAGTGTGTTTCTCTAATAGTTTCATTGTGTTACACTCACATGCCAGGGCTTATTTCACCTTTCATTTGTGCAATGTGTCTGTGCGGTACACAGAGGCTCCATGTTCATTTTTGCCTGTAACAGAATTTCTTTCTTTAGAAATACCACTAGCGTTGTGGGAGAGAGAGAGATTATTTTTGTTGTTATTGTTATTAACGTCACATTACTCTTCAATTCTTCCCCCCCTCTTTTTTTCTCTCTACTTTTTTCTTTTTCTTTTTCTTTTTCTTTTTCTTTTTCTTTTTCTTTTTCTTTTTCTTTTTCTTTTTCTTTTTCTTTTTCTTTTTCTCTTTTTCTTTTTCTTTTTCTTTTTCTTTTTCTTTTTCTTTTTCTTTTTCTTTTTCTTTTTCTTTTTCTTTTTCTTTTTCTTTTTCTTTTTCATGCCAGTTACAGATCCCACATGTCAAATAGCAGCAGCAGCTGGCTGCATGGCAGATCCCTTAGGCTGCAGCTGGGTGAACACTCCTGGACTTATTCTAGCTGTGTCATATAGATGGTCTGCAGATTATTTCTGTGAGCTGTCATGCTCTTCAAATGCCTCTAGCATCTTTTTTTACTGCTCTTATTCTGGTAATACATGGAGCCTGAAAATTCAGTCTTGGAAAACCTCTTATGATTTGTGTAGAAGGTCTGTGGATCAAAAGTATGGCCGATGTATGCATTATTTCTTTTACATAAGTAAATGATTCAATTAATAAATAATACCAAATATTCTCAATACAGTATTAGATAGGGATGACTGTCCTTGAATACCCTGTATCTATGACAATAGCACTCTTGTATATGGATGAATGGAGAAACGTTAATTCAGGACGTCTGATCTCTTTCTTTAAAATTATATACTCAGTGTCCAAATTGCTTGAATGGTACTTTTCTCTTCATAAAGTCAATGTGAGTAGACTGATTGAATGGGAATGACATAATAGAGCTTCAGGTTGCAACCAAAGAGACAAGCTGAAATAAGAGTGAATTTTCAGTAGAAAAGTGCATGCACAATACACTGTATTATTGACAAAGGAGAGTTAAAAGCAAATTAAAATTTCTTATTTGCCTCGCTGGATATATTTTTAGGAGCACCTGTGCTGGTGAATTTTCTTTACTAGTTGTGCTGTACATTACATTTAACCAAATCCTTTTAGTATAGTTTTGTAGTGGTGCCAAAATTACCACTAACATTACTTTAATCATAACAAAGCTATGTTTTTACTTTTAACTACAATGTATGTTTTGTAAAAGCAGTATAATTTGAAAGTAAAGTATAATTTAGGTATTTCAATTAAACTTCAGTATCTTTACTCATGATCAATGACATCTTGATAGCTGAATGATTTAATCTCAGATTATTGGGGCATATGCTTAAAGTTTCAAGGTAATATTTCAAAATATCATATACTAATTATTTACCTCTCCAGTACTGTCCAGGATGTTAACCAACTCGAGGCAGTTTATTCTAGAAACAAAATTGCTCATTGACTCAGCCGCTTTCTTTCCTTTTGGCCAGCAACAAGAAAATAGATTTCACCAAGTGAGGCAAATCCGCTTTCTCTAAGTGATCTAATCACTCCACTACTCCACTTTATCTCACTTTTGTTTTCTTGAAATATTACCTGCAGGTAAAAAGGAGGTGGTTGTTGTAGGTATTTGGGTCCCATTCCTAGTGCACCTTTCAAGAATTACTGACTGTGCTTGCAGACACAGTGCAGGATCCAGCTCAGAGCTCTGGGAGAATGCAGAAATGCCATGCATAAATGACTGTAAGCCCACAGAATTTTCAGTGCCAGTAAAGGCAACTCCACTGTCATTTATTTTAAATCTAAAGCAGGGTACGTTTTTCTGCTTTATAGTCACTGAATTATTTCCTGTGTGTTACCTTTGAGTGGGGCAGCCATATAGCCTTCACTTGTGTGTCTTCCTCTAGCTGCTTCTGTGCAACTCTTTAGTTCATCTTGCTACTTTCTACTCCCAGCTTTCAGCTTTCTGGAGACACTTCATCTTTTCAGGTCTCCAAAGGACATTGCAAGGCAAATGTCAATATAATGCCATTCTCACGGCAGTTACTAATGCTTCTCTGCCTAGCACAAAGATACTTTTATCCTTCCTTCCTAAAGGAAATGCTATGTATTGAACAATGTTGATCCTTCCTCTTGAAACCATGCACAGTAGACCTGTCGTGCTACTTCCTAATAGCAGTCTAGTCTGAGTGCATTCTTGATTTCTCTGTCCTTGCTAGTCCAGAACAGAAACCTTCTGTTTTTTCTTTTGTTTCCCCAGCAGCTCTTCTTCCCCTGTTACAATTCTGAAGGAGGCACTCAATGCAATTGTTCAGCTCCTTTCATCTCATTTTTTGTTGTTGTCAGTAAAGTTCCTGCTTTGTTGTGCTTCCAGTTGGTCGAATTCCATTTTCAGTCTCACATGACTGACTGACGAGATAGAGTGTCAAAATATCTCCACCGCTCTGATACAGACTATTGGAAACCTGCAGAAACATTGTCTGCTAAATATTTTTCCACACTCTGTTTCATGTCTTTCAGCAGGAGGCTTTGTTCCAAAAGCTCTTCCAAATTATCTTTTTTCCTATCTTATTTTTCTTTCTTTTTATTTATTTATTTTTTTAATCAGTTTCTTTCTTTCTGATTTGGCTACATTCAGGAGGTGTAGTTATAGCTAAAAAATGTACAGATATTCTAGAAACTTCATTCAACACTTTGTGATACTACTAAGTCAGAAGTACTCTGCTTAGAAATGGAGTGATATAGGAAACTTCTCTTGGTTTTTTTTCCTTGTTTTTTTCACCTGCTTCAGATATCAGTCATTTCATTTCCAAGTCTTGTGCTTTATCTTGCTTTGAGCTTGTCTAAATTGCTGATTGTCACCGTCATCTTTTTTTCCCAAGTTTCTGATCATATTTGCCTCTACTTTTAAGCTTTTGTGTCATAAATTTTTCTGTTAATTCCCTTCAAAGATCTCTCCTGTCTGCCTGCTTGATCTTTTCTCTTATCCAACTCGCTCTCTTCTTAAGCCCTAGTTTCTTACATCCTGTTACATTACCTAGCCTTAGTCTAGGTCAATAGGCACAAGTCCTCTGTGATTTCGACGGTCTTGATCATTATCCCGCCTTTTTTCATTTTGTTTTTCTAAAGCCTCCCACTGAAGTAAGTGTACTTTTTAATCATTGACTTCAGCACAAAGAATATCAAGCTCCACATGTGTGACTGCAGGACTGTTGCATATGTGGTACTGAACTAGTTTGTTCTTTACTTTGTAAATACTTCTGATCATGCTGCTTCTCTCCTGGGCTTACTCATGGAAACTCAGAACCAAGAGGATAGACCACCTGATGTCAATGAAAATTTATAAAAGAGTGAAAATATATAAAAGAATGAAAATTTATAACATGGAGCTTTTAATTTAGCTTTTTTTCCCCACCATAAAGTGTCATCATAACACCATGAAGTGTTACTGAAAGCTTGAATTTTGTGTTATGAAAGAAATTCCAGTATGCCAGAGATGCAGGATTTGCGGTTCAGATATGATACATTAACTGTAGCATATTGAAATAATTCTTCTGAAAGAATGCCCTACCACTACAGATAAAAATGTGGAGGGAGATCTGACCTGGGAACGTGTAAGACAAACTGTAATCCAGCTTTCATGTTTTCATGGGAGGGAAGATGATATCTTACATGTAATATCTGGAGACAAATAAGTGAGTTGTTCTGCTTGTGAACCTGTGTTTCTTTAATGGTGCTAATATTGCACAAAAGCATAAAGGAATTTACAGAGAAATTCCTGTCTGAAGAGGAAATGTAAGTCACAATAAGGAAAAAATCTAGCTAAGAAGAAACATGTCAGTAAGAAATGACATTTAGCTTACTGATGTACATACACTCAGTGAGGGAAAAAGCTGCTTTTCCCTTCAAATCTTCTTGAAGGTGGAGGCCTAAAGGAAAACATATATCAAGTAAAAATGTGGTGCTTCTATTCCAGTGATAACAACTATGTTTAGACACCGTATTAAAATGCTTGACTGGAAGATACTTTGATACCACAGTGTGACATGTCCCTGTTAAAATAAAATAGTTCGAAGCTGGGTCTGTGCATTAGATAATACATAGCACTTCTGCAGCTTTTTCATTCAACACATGTGTACCTGAAAAGTTCTCTTTTCATGGCCTATGGATGCATTATATGTAGTAGATTATGATGAAATACTGCTCAAACCACAAAACCACAAGTATCTGCAGCTCAAGAGAGTATCTCTTGACTGATGAGGGGAAAAGAAAATAAAGTATGAAGATATTTCTGTGCGTGACAGAACCAGTCATTCATGTGGCAGATACCATATTATTTATTCAATATATATTTTGATTGCCTGGTGGGGTTCAGGATTCCTGTAAGTGATATTACCTGGGCAACAACTGACTTCTCTGCCATAATTCTCCATTACAATAAAGCCACAAAGTAAGGAAAAGCCTGGAATTCATCTGAATAAAGGAGAGAGAAAGGCATGTACTATGAGATGCATTCCATAAGAGTCTTAATGTTGTGGAAAAATGCTAATTTAATCTGTTCAGTAATGTTGGTGAGCTTTCTAATGTCATTCAATACCACTTTATATAGCATTTTATCCATTTGAATTCTCTTCATACATAATCATATATTTTCAGGTCGTTTGGTCAGAGAGGTGACACAAGCAGAGATGGAATACGAATGCAAGATGTACTGTGCACAGTAAATGATGATGTCAAATAGCCATTTTTAAAAATTAATATAAACAGGAAAACCTCTAGGCAAACTGGACTTTCTATTTGAAATTCTGAGTTGATTCTGCATGAAGCCACAGGTTGGATAGTAATTGTTTTCCTTTTCCTATACTTTTTAATTTTTCAGTAAATGATGACTCTAGTTACCGATTCCATATTTAATCATCAAAATCCCTTGGAATATGAAGCACTCCTTAACATGTATTTTGCAATTAGCTGTAAAAATGTACATAATGAATTCAGTAGCTCATTTATGAGTGTGATGTGTGTCTTCTGTATATGAACCATGGACCCATGCCCAGTGCCCTTGATATGAAATTCTCAGCTTATCAGTTCCTGTTCTGAAGCCTCTGAGCCTTCCAGTTAGCTTTGGTCAATCGTCTGGACAAATTTACTGTGATTAAGAGGTCGCTAAGTGCTACAAATCAAAATGATGCTTCTATTGCATGTGCTGTCCATACTCTATACAACTACTGGTACAAAAATGCAAGGAAAAGCAGAGCAACTCTGTCTTGTCAAAGACATAATGCAGAATACCCTGACGGCATTCATACCCAAGTATGGTGTAATGTAAGGAGGCTAGTATTTCTCAGTTTGGAACTGTTACCTCCAAATTTGTGTGTCTGAGTACATTTTAAAAAAAAACTTTTATAGTATTAAGCAGCATTCACCACTCACAGGCCATAGCATGGCAATGGTTGCCTCACGGACAAGTTAAGAGCCATTACAGTTTTTCCCTGAAACTGAAAACAGGAAAAAGCCTATAGCATCTGAGATGGCACAGTCCAAGGATGACACAATTGTTGGCCAACTTCACTTCTCCAAGTTGTACCGGGGTGAGAAGAAAATACATGAAGGGAAGGGTTTTCATTATAGGAAATGATCGTGATAGTTTCCACTGACTAATGATATTACTCTAAATCTTCCTTTAGAGCCAGTATTTGTTTACATTTTAGGAGCTTCTGAAGCACTTGGTGTTTTTCTAGAAGGGGAAGTGAAAGAAGCCGTCCTGTCATTTGAAAAGCCCAGCTGAACGTGAAGTCACTGTAGCCGTGACTCCTGCTGTCCTGCAAAGGGTGATGTGCCCACTGGGGAGTCATCAGATAACCGCAACAGCTCTACTAGGTAGCAAAGCAGGACTAAAAGTATCGGGCAGAGGAGTGCAAAGTCCACAGTGAACTCTTTTTGTAGTGGATTTGCTTCTCCGAGCACTGAGACAGCCTGAAACTGGGGCTCTGCCCTGCCCTGCCAAAATAGCACAACCAAGGCCTTATTTCTCTCATTTAGAAGATGGGTGTTCTTCATTGAGGCATGTTTGCTCATCTTAATAAGCTGTGTGAATCTATTAAGTAAGGAGGCTTGACTTGAATTGATTGCTTTGTTTAAACATGCTCTAGCTTTTGCTCATGTATATAGCTCATAAAAAAGAAACCTGTTTGAGTTTAGCCCAGTATCCCATGGTGATTACTTAGATGTGCTGTCATAGCCAAGAGCTTTGAGTCTAGGATTTTGTTGGCAGCAGTGCAGCTGCAGTAATTACAATGATATGGAAAACTGAACCACAATTTGAAAACCAAAAGGACTATTGCAACTCTTACAGTTCAGGGATTGCTGAGTAATGTCCATTCAATATATGTAGGTAAAATTCATGATGCTTTATTATTTTAAGTAATTAATGTGAATCAAATCTATTTCAGAAGCCGTTCTCTAGTTTAAGCATGCAGGTAGGAGGTTTATTTGGCTGTTTTGTTTAACCAACCACTTAAGAGTCAAGGAGAAGTTTTAGTGAAATTAATTTTGGCTAGTTAATACTTACAAAAGCCTTTGAAGATATTTATTGCCATATATTTGTTAGATTTTATTTGTACGGGTTAAGGAATGACATCCTTTTGTCTCATAAGCAACTTCTCCTGTGAAAAGAATTTCAACAACTTTTGGGACCTGTCAGCAGTACTTTTTTCCTGATCAGGGCCTGCAAAGGCAGATTTATGGCTTGAATTTTCAATAGCTCCTGCCAGAGCGAGAAATTGAATCCTCCTGAATGCCATGTGCCATGAGTTCTGATCCTTCACATTGACTAAAGCTGTCACACGCAATAATAATGAAGAGCAAAGTGAATTTGGCATGTACAAGTGTGGCCTTGATTCAGCCAGTGGGGATAAGACACATGTTTTGACCCTGGTCTGGCTGGAATGCGGTGTTGTATTCAGCACCTTTTGTGAGGCTGAATCCAGATTTCTTAGTTGGGATTTCTTTCAATGGAAAACGAGCTAATTTGCTTAATGCAGATATTTTTATTTGTAAGATATTATTTCCCACTTTTTAAATAGTTCTTATTCCTCTGGTGACAACTAGAGATTGAAAATACCAGCCTTTCACTGAAAAGTCTGCCTGTGAGGGTACCAAACTTGGTTCCATTTCTGCAATTTATACTCTGCTCTTACTATAAATACTTGTTTAATACATGATTTGATCAATGTTGACTTTAAGAGAATGATGACAGTGCAGGAGAAATGGATATAATTTGAAAGCTGGGTCCCTTTGTGGTGGATTGTAATGTATGAACAAAAGAAAATTTACGTGCTGTGGTGCAGTGATCTGTAATCTTATGGAAGAAGCAGTTGAAAAGCAAAATGAAGTCTGAGAATGTATATTTTCTGACCCCCCCCCCCCGATGGATTATATGACTGGTATGTTTTTCCTCAACACACAACTGTATATCTGATGTAATCAAAGAATCAAGAAAAATGACATTGCTGAATAATTTCTGGTAATTATCTTAAACAGAGACAGATTTACGGAGGTGCATGCTATTTTGAGCAACCAGTAATTGTATTAGTTACACCTCACGGACGAACTTTGTGTTCTGTTCAACAGCAAGTTCACCATCCTGTCTAACCAGGTTGTTCAGTAACCTTGAAGAGATGACTTTCTGCTTTTGAGAGAATGTTTGAAAGCTGTGGATATGATTTTTGTGTATTTGGGCGATCAATCAATTTTATTGCTTGGCTGCCTTCCCAGGTCCTGGTTGCTTTTAATACTTAATTTTGCATCGAACAAGCAAATAAATGTTCTAATCGTATATAAAGAGAACTGTTTTGATTGTCATGTTTTGAACTCTACAACAGCTTAAAGTATTACAGCTGTATCCTATCAGCATATCGTGACAAGACGTGTGAATTAATTTCAGTAATGAGGAAAATGCCACTAAAACCCTGCAGTACATCTCTGACATATTTTTCATAGCTACTTCATCGTAGTTTTCATCTAACAAGGATTCATTTTCCTAGAAAATTAGGTTCTTGCTCTGTTTTGGAACAACATAGTGTTTCTAAAAAGCACTGGTTTGAGTGCAGGCACTACAGCCTGCATTGGTCTTCCCCTGTCTGGGTGTCTTAAGGGCAAAGGAGGCTGTTGACATGTTTGATACCTGCTGACACAAGGAGCAAAGAGTCCTTCACAGCAGAAGCAGGGTGCTTGGCCCACGCAGCTGGGCAGCACCCAGCGAGCCATTGGGCAGCACAGGGTGCAGCTGCACAGGGCAGCGCAGTGGGCACACGCGCCCAACCGGGCAGCAGGCATCTTCAATATGGGTGCAGAAACCCATTTTTCAGAAAATATTCAATAAATAATATCTGTAACCTTGCTAGACCAGGTGTGGAAGGAGGTATCATCCAGGCACTCCAAACTGAAATATGCTGCAGCTCTCTGAGACACCTCTCCACAGGAACTAATGCTGACTTGTTTGCCGTTTGAATCCCCGTCACCTCGTCTCCTTTTCAGTTGCTTCGTGTCTTCTTTGTGCTTGATGTCATGTAAGGTCCATTACTTGGAAAACCTTGAAAAAATAAAAATCTGCTTAGCTGCTTCTGAGCTGCATGAATGGTGTTGATGCAAAGCGCTGCCTAGAAAATGATCTCTCCTGATGCTTCATTGGAAGTGTTTGGCTTCTGGGGGGAGAGGGAGGTGGCACCAGTTTGGCCACAAAAAGAAAGAAAAAAAAATCTCACCCCCCTCAAATTACATACCTGTTAAATTGCTTGCTTTGCATTAGAATAATTTCACTGTTAGCCTTAGTAAATTAGGATAGCCCATAGGCCACACAAAAGTAAGTAGGCAAGTCAAGGACTTGTCTTGGCTCTTTTTCTATGTACTTCTGTTAATTGTACACATCAATCCCCTTTTTCCTATAAACCCCCTCCAACCCCTTAAAAAAAAAAAAAGAAGACCCTAGATCAAGGAAATCAAGAACGCATACATTGTGCAATGCTGTGCAAAATCAAAAGAATGAGTAGCACATTAAAACCCTTAACTGTGAAGGTATCTTACCTTTTTAATGCCACTCCAAAAATCAGACATGATGCAACAAAATATATATGTGTGTGTATACATATCTGCATACACACACATATGGTATTGGAAAAACTGGGGAAAGTGTAAGGGTGGATCAAGGAAATGACTGAACAACTGGAGAAAGTGCCTTAGAGGGAAACTTAGGTGTTACCCAAGTATTTGCCAAGTGTATTTGCTTATGCACAGCTCTACATCAAATTCCAGACCAGAGCCAGCTTGCATCCTGCCAGTTTACACCTGAGGCAAAAAATCTGTGTTCAGTTTCTGTCTGACCCTGTAGATTTTTCCTGGAACAGCACAGTCTGTTGTCATAAATTTTAAGAGAAAAAATGCAAAAGGTACTAAAACTAAAGGGCTGTTAGCAGCAGTGGAGGAAAAAAAGGCATAACAAAAGCAATTAAGAACATGTTAGTGAGACCTGAAAACTAGTCCTAATACGACAGTTTTAATGGTTATAAAAGTGATTGTATGATGTGTGGTCTCCTGTGAAGACTGGAATTAGATTTGAAAACTTGGGGCAGGGAGGGTGTTATCTGACCTATGTCCCTCAGTTAAAGGCACACAAAGTCAAATGAGAAATGAGCTTTAATAACAAGGGTGATAAAACATAAAATAAAATAAATAGAATATAAATTTTCAGAAAAGATGGATTTTTCATCTGTCTAGGCTTAGGTTAAAGTAACCTACCTTTTTGAAAGAAGAGTTTCTAGTTCTGAAATATGAATTAATGAGCTCATTGATTCTCTGAGAAAACTGTTATGATGTGGATAAGAAAGTAGTTAGATGGGTCAGTGGGTTCTTAGGAAAAGGACAAAAGCTGGGATATATGAGCAGGTAAATCAGTTTCATTATTCAGCATCATAGTAGAAGTAGAATGACAGGCGCAAAGACTGCAGTCTCACATGGATGATTTTCATTATATCTGGACACCCACTTTTACAGGAGACATAACATTGCTAGCTACTACTCTTCAAGATACCTCTGGCAAATGCAAAGCTGGTAACTCATTGGCTTTCTTCATACTCATAAATTCTTTGTAAGTGCTAGTAGTTATGATTGAAAAAAGTGGGAATAGAAATGGTTTTGTTTTCCTGTCATACTTATTTATTGTAATGATCTAGGCAAATATTCAGATTCCCGTATTTCTGATACAGTCAGTAAAGGAAGGTTGCCTTCCAGGGCTTCCTTTGAAAGAGCCCACCAAAGTGCCTCTGTGAAGCACTGAAGTTGGATGTGTAGGTTTGGGGCTATGGACTTCTCTTTAGAGAACAAAGTGTTCTGTTTTTTCCCCCAGATTTCCTTGTAATTTTTCTTATCATGTCCATATCTGTTCATTCTATCCTGTAAAACATCTGTTTACTTCTGTGGGAACAGAGTTATGCCAGCAGTGTGTGTATTGGGAAAGTACTCCAAATGAATTAAAGTGGGAGGCAGAAAGAATACCCAAATGTTATTACCCCACTGACTTTCTACCTATTAATAAGCCAATTAATTCATGCTTTTGTACAACCGTAAGAAGGACCAAAAGCATTTTGTTTCATTTTTATCATTAAACTTCTGATGATAAATGTGTTAGGTATTGTGTTCATACCAATGCATACAAAACTTGCAGTTAATGTATAATTAACTCTAATTTTCAAGCAACTTCGGCTTGTTTCCTGTATGCATTTCATTAAAATGCTTTCCAACATAATGGAATTTTATTGAGGGAAAAACAGAAAACAAAACCCACACACAACCTACTTGCTGTTCATCTATTTAAACATGCCATGCATTTTCAAATCCATAATCATTGTGCCACAGTAAGGATATATTCACAAGTGACAGCACTGGCATACAGTGAATCCTGTAAAACGTCAGGATTGGATTCGTAAACGTTGTTGGGGGAGGGTTAGAGCAAGCTTGTCTATCCTGGCCACTGGTCACAGGTCTGATAGTATGAGGATGACCTCTTTAATGTTCCACTGATTGCTGTAAGATGCCCCAGGGCTGGCATATGCTGGAGAAGGAATGTATAGCAAGATGTATGTTTAAATAATAGGACAGAGACTAGGGCCAAAAGAGGGTCATCTGTCCCTACAGATAGCTGGAGGAAGTAGGACACAAGCTACCGAGTTGCTGGTGGAGATGTAGCCATCAGTCATGGGCAGATGGATTTCAATTACCCACCGCAGGTAAAGTTGAGCAAGCTTGCAGAGCACCAGTGCACGAATTATCTGAACAGTGGAAAAAAATCTTTCAGTGGCAGGGCAAAATACGAAGGAATAATGCAGAGGAACTGAATTGCCGATTCACTCTCCCAGTGTAACTTAGAGTGTGGTAGAGAAGGGTGTGATGGGACGCTAGAAAAAGAAGTCACGAGTCAAAAGAGATATGATGTGTCAATGGAAATTGTGATAGAACATACATGTTGGTAGAACAATGTACAGTAATGACAAAGAACAAAATATAAAAAATATGTAGGAATTTTAAATAGGCTTGTATTAATATGGTTTATCAAACAGGAGTGCAGGAATAATATCAAATAATAAGGAAGTTTGCAGTCGGGAAAGTAAGGTTTATTCTTATGGCTACGTAGTTCCAGAGGTGGAATTTGCTGCCAGGAACGTGGCCAGGCCAGAGCAGCTACAGGTCTGCAACATGCTGGTTGTGGCTGGGACAGTGCATCTGGAACACTTTGATTCCTCTGATTAGAATGCAAGTCAAAAATAGAGATGCAGCCCTCTGAGAGCTAGGTGCTATTTACATATTATAGCATGACAAAACTTGAAGGAAGTTTTAAAATAATTTTTACCATTTAGAAAAAGTACCCCCCCCCAAAAAAAACAAAACTAAAAACCAAACTACCACAAAACAACTACAAAGAAAGAAATCTCTATTGCAGACAAAAAAGAATAACCCCAGACCCCAACCCTCTTCATGCTTATCTTTTCTAATAGTTCCTTGTGGCCACTGAAGCATTTTTGAGAAAAAGTTGTTCAAAACTTTGCTATCTGATTTACTTTCTTCCAACTAATTCAAGTCCAAGTAACTGTTGTATTACTCACTTACTGTAGCTTATCATATATTATGAAAACTGTCTTAATTCTCTTTTGCATTCTTGACATGTTTTATCTGGTTTTTTTCCATTTGGTGAGATCAGCAACCTTTACTTCAAAATCTTTCCCTTTCTTCTGCCCTCCCATTTTGCTTCCTATATTCCCCCAAAAATCTAGCAAAGAAGAAGGTGTAGTGTGTTAAAAAGTCACTGTATTATTTGGTGCTGATTTTTTCTATATGCCCTGTATGGAGGACAAAGAGCATTATTTAAATATGAACTTTTCTAAGCCTGCCATGGATGATTTTTCCCTGGATTCGTATGATGAGACTTAAAAGAATTTTAATGGCAGATTTTCCAGCACGGCTTAGTTGAGTGTCTTGATACCAACTTTTAATCATCTCAAATGAAGCTCTGTGTGGCATAATGAAATTCAGCAGAAGTATGCTGTGCTAATAAGCTACAAACTGTTAATACTGAGATGCTTCTTTGACTGTCTGTCTGGTATGAAAAGGCTTCCCTGAGCCATAACATAAAATAAGTTTTCAGCTATAAACTCAAAGCTCATCTGTTAAAAATAACTGAGGAAAAAGAGGGCATCAGTGGATTCAGTGTTATTAAGATGACTAAAGGTGACAAGGATAAGCTGCTGCTGTAGTGGCTTAGGCTTTCATATATATGCAAAAAAGATAAATGATCCTAAGATATATTTGGTGGCGTATACCCAAAGGAAGCTGGGAAATACCAGTACCATCTTATGTTGAATTCCCTCTAATATACAGGCTACTGTCCTGCTCTGCATGTTCAATAAAGTGAACACAAACTGAAATAGAGAAGGCTTTCTGAGGTAAAAGGTCTGCTTTAACAACAACAAAAAAGACTAAATTGATTTGGCTGGTTTTGTCCAGAACAAATTAAATGTGAGAGAGGTTAATCTTGCTGCTTTTGGATATGTCAATAGGCAAATATTAAAACCAGTACAATTTACAGTAAATTTAGAGTAAAAGACGATTTACAAAAACAATGAGGTTTAAACTAGCCATGAATAGGTTTAGGTTAGAAGTTTGTTTCCCAGCAGCTGGAGAAATGAGGTTATGGAACAGGCTTAGCATAATTACCAGAGGAAAGATGTTTTTCACGTAGAAGCTGACAAGTTTATGAAGGGATGTGACATAGCATGGATATACCCATGATTTGTGAAGGTCTGCTCACTCCATGCTTCCTAACTTTAATTGCAGATGGGTTGTTTGTATGTAACCTTATACAGTAAAATAAAAATCATAGTCTTCCAGCTCTTCTGCCCTCTCTTCCATAAACCCAGACAAAACCATAAGAATTAGATAACATCTTTTATTGTTTATTATTGCACTGATTTCTATAGCTCAACCAAGATTTGGGCTCCCTTGTGTAAATAGAAGGTGATTAAAGAACTTGCAATAAATAATTTACCACTAATTAAAACAACTCAACCATTAAATTAATTTAGAAAACTGCCATTGTATTCGCAGTCTTAAGAGTTCTTAATAATTATTTGTCACGGATCAGTTTTTGCATTTCCATAGAGAAAGAATTAATTACAAATGTATATTTTACTGTATTTTGCCCTTCTTGATAAACTTTGGCAATTTTGGTTACAAAACTGTTTGAAACCTTGGGTTCAAGCAGCTCTCAACCACTCAAACAGCAGAGAACGCTTTCCCCAGCTAATGCTACATTTTAATAGATTGAGGACAGAGATTGAGGGAATAAATGTGTTAAGTGGCCAGGAAATAGCTCATAGGTTACAGAGATGTCTTTTGAATGGTCTGATGATTTTTTAATGCTTTTTCAAAATTCATAATGGTTTTTCCCACTGCATTCTTTTCAGGTAGATTGGGTAATGTGATATGAACTCTGAATTACAAATTTTTCAGTTTCACGCTTTGTTGTTAATCTGTTAGACTTACCATTTGTTATCATCACGGACCAAGTATTCCTATCTGTCAGGCCATCCCTGTACACATTGGTATGCGGTCCCCATTGCCTTGCAGAAATGCAGAGCTGTGAACAGATAACTGGAAGTCATCTCAATTGCCACACTAATGTGTCATTATTTGCCTACTTCAATGTTCTGACATGGTAGCTCATCCTTTTGCTTCAAAGGGATCCCACTAAGCTAACTGCAATAAGGGCCTGTGGGAATCTTGCTATTTGTGTAAAAAATTATGCCTTTTTCTATAGGTCTTCTAATCTTGTAATGTTTTAATATGTACGTTATGTTGCATGATAATCACTCCTGATTCACCTGCATACTTAGGTCAGGGTTTTTCATGACTAGTGGCTTTTCTAGAATTGTGCCTTATAAGGCTCTGCAGTCTGTGTTTTTCTTTCTGAGTGTTTGGAAGGAGCGAGACATGCTCAAAATGTGAAAATGGTAAGTTTTTGTCACTTAGACAATATTAGAGCTTTTCCTGCTGTTTCTAGAAGTAGTTGAGTGATCTTGAGAAAAGTATGGTTTTTAAAACTTTCTCTTATTGATTTGTATCCTAAGGAAAATAAGTTGGAATGTCTTTGTGTGACCCAGTGTACTTTTAAATTTCCACTAAACAAGGCATAGTGTTTGACCTGCATTTGATTTTGGAGCTACGTTGGTAGAACTTTGTATTAAGCCATTGGATTTTTATTCTGAATTAAAGTTTCCTTCTTCCAACTTGCTTGTGCTTTTGCAGAGCACTTTAGCTTTCAAGATTTTTTTACTCAAGGTACATTACAGAATTAATACCACTTGTATTTATGTATTTTTTAAAGTATCATTACATACAAAACATTATTGTATTCCAAGTCTGACTGTTATTAATAGGTGGCTTTATCACAAGCTGACCATATTATAACAGGAGTTACTCAGATAACCTCTGAGAGAGCAGGGGTATGTTCTTTAAACTGTAGAAGTACCAGCTAGAAGTTTCTCTCTTGTCAGTCATCGGTTTTGTCATTTTCCCACTAATATCTTAGTCTTATTTCCCCTCTTGTAATTAAAACAAAATCTTATAAAGTGACAGATTAGTTGTTTCTGCCAAAAATTATTGCATGACACACATTTCTCTTGAGGTGTGTATTTCCAGCCACTAGAAGGATTGCTCCCACTGTTTTGTAAGTACCAGATGCATCCTCTTCCCCCTCCTTCTACTGAAAAACTCCAGAAGGCAGAGTTCAGTTGTAAGGAAGGATGTGTAATTTACACCCTCCTTTACCATAAGCAAAACTAGATTTTGAAGAGGGACTGAAAGAATGCAAGAATGCAACTGCAGTAGAGGGAAACAGAAAAGTGACACAGAGGAGGAAAGATGTTGCCCTGGATTTCTGCTTCACGCTAAGACGTCCTGCCAGGTATTATGCAAAATGGACCATGACCCTACTCTTAGGAAAAAAAAGGAGCTGCATAAACTGGCCCCTCCTAAGAGTGGATTCACTTCAGCTGCAAAGCATAGTAGTCAGGAAACGAAGGGCAAAGGGGAATAAGAAACTGCTCGTGTTGTGGGCAAACTAACCCTGTCAATCTAGAGGAGTGTGGAAGGACTCTAGCATGCTACAAGCATGGAGTACAAATGCCTTTTACTCAGCTTCACGGTGAAACATAACCTGTAACTTTTGAAATGTCATCAGTGGTTGCTTACATACTTTGATTGCACGCTCTTTGCCTTTTAATGGCTGCTGCTCACTCCGACTGAGGTAAGAAAAAAGTATTCACTGGATATTGTAGCCATAGTTGCCAGTGATAAAATAGGTGTCGGCACTGATAATTCTGGAAGAAAAAAAAGAAAAAAGAAAAAAAATTCAAACCAACCCAAACAAAAATCTAATTCTTTGAATATCTTTGCTGATGTACTAGTTGCATACACAGTTTCTCTGAGTGAATTTTGAAAACAGTCCTACATTAAAGTAGCATAAAATCATAACTGTGAGTCACAGCTTATGCAGAGACAATGTAATTTCTGTTAATGTTAAGAAAATATATCTTAAAAGAGCAATGATCAAAACTGAGTTGATTAGAGCTAAAGAATGTAGTAATTTGGAACAATGCAAGTCAAGCATCTTAAAGGGTTTGTTTTCTGTTAGGAATTTAAATCTCCTAAAAAGCATTTCCAAGCTGTAACAAGTCCTTTATTCCATAAAAACAAAATTATGTGGAAAGTGCATATTGCCCTCCAGGAAAATTACATTCCAGGTTGCCCAAATGTCTTAAATTGTTCTCTCTTCTCTTTGGCTCGGACTTCCCTTTCTTCCTTATTGACTTAGCTGAGGCAACAGTGAAGAGATGTCTTCAGAGAACAAGAACGCAGCTGTTCCCAAAATAGGGACAGGAAATATTCATGATCAATTTACCTTTTTCTTCATGACTTTCAGAACCGTTTAATAGACAATAGATCTTAGTAAGCATCTTTCTGCATCACGTCATTCTCTTTGGGAAGGTAATTTTAAATGATAAATGAAGGCTGAATACTGTGGGAAGTCATCCACGCAGACTGTTTGGATATGTACTATAGATAGCCAAGCCTATCAAAACCGAGAAAAGTACAACTTGCTCACTGTCAAGTCCAGAAACTTTGAAGATATGTTACTAGACAGATACTGAGCCATTTGAGTAGGCACAAATGAAACTCTGTCTGGATAACATCAGGTCAATCTCTGCTTAGGAAATATCAGTAAACTTGGAGTTTATAAACCTAAATATTTATCCAAGGAGACATAGAAGGGAACAAAGAAATCCTCCAGTGGTATCGTGAACAACTCTCTACCCCAGTAGTTATCATGCAAGATAATCACAGTTGTCCTCCTTTCTCTTCAGTGGAAATGAAGATGCAACCATGGCCACACAGGTTTTCCACATCTCAAGATAACTAGCCCTGTGGATAAGAAATAGCAACCTTGTTTCTTGGTAGCTTCCCTCAGCTAGTAGCTCATCCAGCTGTGCTGTAGCTCATCAAGAAATTATAGGTTCAACTCAGGAGTGAGTAACTGTAGGGTCAGGCCTTGTGTCACAGGAGATCAGAAAGATGGGCTATGCTGGTGCTGATCTGTGCGACACTCAGCATGGGGTGACGCTCCCTCTTCTTGCCAGGAGCCCTATGCTACAAATACGGGCATACTTCAGCCATTCCCATGTTTTCTTTCCACCTGGCTGTCTGTAGGCTATGTCCTTATTGAACTTTTTGAAATGATTTTCGGGTAATTTCTGCCTATAATATAGTCATCCCTCTTTAATTCAGGTCAAGACTTGTATTGTTTCCAGGCTTGCTAGAGAGGGGATGATGCCTCCCAGCTCTTATATGCAGCAGTGTCTTGTGCCACTGTGCTGTGCCTGCAGCCTGTGGAGAGCTGCTGCTGAGAGCTGCGAACAGGATGTATTTCTCAGGAGAGCAGAAGTTGATGGTTTGCTATAAATGCAAACCTCCTGAAAGAAGATTTCTTCTGGAGAGCATGGAGAAGAAATGGGGAGGAGAGGATAAGGGAAGATGAGGGAAGTGAAGCGACTGCATGTGAAGGATGAGTGGATGAAGATTAGTTCCTCTGTGATGATTTTGGAGGCTGGGCAAAGGAAAATACTTAGTTTTCTACATACATGAAAGTTGTTGAGACAAGCAATATGCCGAAATTGAGTACAGGGTAGAGGAGGTCCCTTGGGAGAGTACCCTAATAACCTAATATGAAAGGCTCGTATCTGGATTCAGAGGGTATTTCTAATCCAAGCATAATTTGTATATTAAAGCTGTTTCAAAGCCCAAGTGGCATCTGGACATTTGCCTATTTGCATCCACTAGCTACCACCACCGTTACAGCGCAGATGGCGGTATGTCTGCCTCAGGGTATGACTTGTAATAGGGAGTGAAGGTCTGCAGTTGCCAGAAATTGAATTACCAACAGCCAAGGGTCTGAAAAAGTGGAAAAATTGAATAGAGATAAATCACAGAGCATTGATGGCTGCTATCCAAGTAGTCTGAAAGAACCAAACAACAAAGCAACCAAGCTGCTAACCCAAATATGTAATTTACCCTTAAATTAGCACTCTACCTGCCCTTTAAAAATATATGGTTCCACAGCTTTATACATAGCTAACCAAATTTACTTTGGCCTCAGAAATAGTGGCTGAGGTGACTTGTGTCACTTCTCTGAAGCAACCAGAGGAAGCACACGGCCCCTGTGCTGGCACAAGACGCTGGGACTGGGTCATCGCTCTGAGTCTCGCTGCAGCCCTGCTTCCCCCTTTCCCTGAGGCAGAGCTGACATGTTTTCCCAGGTGGGCACTAGCTCATCTGTGCTGCCCTTTCCTGGATGAGGGAGGGGAGGCGGGAGGGGACCCACCACCCTACCCAGTGCCAGGGCGTGTTGTACTGTGCACGCCATGGCATTGGAGGCCAGATTCAGCCCTCTAGAGGTGCGAGCTGAGCTCAGCCCTAAACACAGACTTAAGGAGGCACTATGGTGGGTGAGATTCTGCTAAAAACAGGCAGTGTGGTTTTTATATGTTGCGGCATGCTGCACCAAAATTTTGCATTACAGCCTTTTGATCTTGCAGCATTGCTAATCTGGGGCTCTGCAGCAATTCAAAATGTATTCAAAAGGCAGCATTCAGATCCAGACCTGTGTTAAAGGTAGTCTGCTAGAATAGCATGCTCGATTGCATTAAAGTTATCTGATTTCTTTCCCAATATGTGGGGGGTTATCTTCCCCAAAAATGTTAGTTTACCAATAAGCAGAAATCAAAAACCTTCATTAAGTCCTCAGATCCAGTATCCTGCCAGTTGCAGTTCTCTGCTCCCATTCTTCATAGTGTCAGGATCACAGCTATTGCCATGTTAGAAACAGTAATCTATAGTGAGGAGAATTTCTAGCTTCTTCATTAGCCAAACATCAGTAATACATCAGAAAGTGTGGGAAGAATAATTTCATACATTATTGATTCCCTGCGGAGGATGCAAAATTTAAAAGGTTTGTCTTTCCGAGTTTATTTTTCTTAGATAAAAGAATGGAAAAAAATCCAGTTTACCTATATTTGAGTTATATTTGGGTATAAACAGACTAACGAGATTCTATTTTCTCTCTGCCCCCTCTTAAAGGCTTGTCCCTGAAGGGTGCGTGCCAAAGGAAAAAGCAGTGCTGTGACTATTGCTTCAAAAATGACAGACCCTTCTTTCTACTGCTGGTTTCCTCCCCACTAACTAGAGAGCAGATGCATACAGAAATAGTTTCATACACTTAATATGCATTTAAAAATGCCATACATCTCTTTTCACCAATGCAGCAAGCTTGGCTGCCATCACTGCAGTATCACTGAGGCATTGCTGCATACCTTACGCCCCTTCTGCATGTGAGAAGTTCAGACCTGGAGGAATATCTCATCAACACTTTTCTAAAATTAGTTTAGCTGATGAAGTTTCTCCAGAAAGTCCAAAGACTGACTAGGAATGCAAAGACTTATCTGTACAGGTAGTTCTTTCTCTAGAGCTGGCGTGAAGGGCAGTGCCAAACACTGTCATGCACAAGCCAGGTATTTGAACAGAAGAAAGGCTTAAGTATCCATTTTTTGTTCACCTGGTACCTTACTCAAGCTGTACCTTTATAAAAAAATATTTTGGTTTGTTTTTCTTGAAAAAAGGGGGTTTATGCTGTTAGAAGTATCTGTTTTTTCCTAAATACTTCCCAAATGAGAGTATACCCTTTCCAGCCAGACATAGCCTTCCCAGGGATATTTTTGCTAATGAAAGGAAGATTTTCCACAAACTGTCTAATGAAAATGCTTGTCAGAATTAGTTGATACTGGACAATACACAGAATGCATATTCCTAAGAGTAAGAATTACACAGATGTCCAAAAGTCAGTTTGATTTCAAGAAGAATGAAAATACCTGAAGCACTGAATATTGTGACAGAGATGAACTCTGTGGGTCCTTGCTCAATGGCTCTGGATTACATTGCCTGAAATTCCAGGTCAGTGTTAGCAGGGAATCGCTATGAAAGATAGTTGCTTTAAAGCACCGTCACTGAATAGGGACACTGCATCAGAGTGATTATGTTAAAAGTTCTGGAGGACCAGCAAGGGAGGTGAGAGAAGAATAGCAAAGTAACAAAAATGATTTTGTGCGTATGTATGAGAGATCTAAAGTTTCCTAAAGATTAATCCATCTGAAAGAAAAAACCCAAAACCTTTCTTACATGAATACTTTCCTAAAAATAAGAAGAAATACCTATTTGTACAGAAGTAAAAAGAGAAAGGAGGTGGAATCTAGCATACAGGGCAGCCTGTGAAGCAGCAGTCAAGAGACTCTGGTTCTATTCTTGGCATTTTATTCTTCTGCACTTCTTTTTCTTATCACTTTGCTAGCTAGTAAGATCTCTGCAGCAGATTAGTAGCTACAAGAACTATGTGATTTCTAGAGCAGCAGCAAAACTGTCAGTTCTTACCTGGGATGCATTTTTATACTGTCGTTATTTTAGAAATGATAATGTCTTGTAGTTTGCTTAAGCTCAGTCTCTGCTGTGTGCATGTACATACATAGTGACCCCAAACCCAACCACTACAATTACCTTTACCTTCTATGACTCTCAGGATGTATTCGTCAATTAGTGTGCAATGATATCTCAGTTTTTCTGTTGAGAAGTCACAGTTATTTTAGAGGCATTCACAGTACGGAAAGAATTTAAACACTCCCTGCAAGAGTCCTTATCTTTTTCCAGCATGAATTTTCTTTGTATTACCCACCCATCTGTGAGCCTTTAGCCAGATCCTCCTGGAAGTTCTCACTCTTTTTTTCCTAATCTTGAGTATGATGAATAACACTGGGTCATCTGCACGCATGCCCAGTTCTCTGATTTTTCTGTCATTCTTTTTGTTCATTGTTAGTTGAAACTGAACACTGCCATTCAAATCACCTAGTTTTTGAGGTTTATAATGCAGAGGTTTAAATCTGAGTCAGTGTCCCCAAGCTCCCTTTGCAGTCTGTGGAGAGGAATGAACAGTTGTAGGACATGATTCATCTCATCTTAAACTAGATTTGTGAAACAGGTCAGATGAATCATATCTTAGAAGCCCTCTACAGACCTAAGCTTGCTTAAGCATGAAAGAGAAACAGCCTAGTGTCAGATCTGGAGAAAAGGGAAAAGTAATCCTATGCATCCTGATTCCTGGAGGAGTGGGAAAGGATGACGGCATTGCTACCCAAGGTTATTTATGTTCCCTTACCATAACCCAGGTAACATCCTAGGTACAAGTTGGATGAGCCAGGAGAAGCACTTGCACCAGCAAACCTGTGTGAATGAAGCAAAGAGGGGCAGGGGTGTGAGGGGAGAGCAGCCACCCCACCGTGTGATCAGAAAACAGGTTAGCTGTGACTAACCTGGCCCTAAGGCGGCACTGCTGGTGGAAGGAGCAGCTCTTGCCTCTCTCTCCTCCACCCGGGCTGCCTGCTCCTGCTGCACTCACCTCAGACGGCCCTGCTGCCTCTGCTGCCACAGGGGAGGAGTGACTTGCTGATCGGTGCAAAGACTGTCTCCAGAAAAAGAGGAAAAGGAGGGAAAAAATTTGATTTTTTCAAGCTTGCCTCATGGGTGCTAGAACTGACATGGGGGGGAAAAAGGAAACTTCTGGTGACAAGGAAGGTAGTCTTTGCAGAAGTATGTGTTTTGGGTAGTTCTTATGTCTGGAGCAAAAGATGTTGTATTCCGGACAACTCAAAGTTATTCTTGCCGGGAGCTTGGAAATGTTATTCCCTTCTTCTTTGTTTTATTTCCTTTGACTTTGCAAGGGTTTTGTCCTTGAAGTACTACAAAGCAGAGACATTATCAGCCTCTCTGTGTTACCTCAGAGGGTGTGGAGCAGAATTATTTGCTGAGGTGTTTTCACAGTAATACCAAAGCTTATTACAAACATACTTCTTCACACTGGAGTTTTTTATTTTAGTGGTTTTGAAATGGTAAGCAGCTATACTCAGAAAATGCATGCTCTTTTCAGGAAATGTAGCCAATGGGAGAGTTGTTTTGCCATTACATAATGATTCTCTGGTATTAAAGTCTAGCCATTAATTGAAAGCTGATTTCATGTATGAAATATCTAGACAGTGTACTAACAAACAGTCCTACTGGAAGGGATTTTTTCCATACCTCCAAGTATATACTTGATACTGGCTTATGGAAAGAAGCTCCTGCGTAGTAGACTAGGACATGCTGGTTGCATTCTGAGTTTTGACTGAAGACTTTGATACTTGCCATAAAATAGCACAGAAGATCTTGATGATCTATTTTAAAAAATCAGTAATAGCGGGTAAAATTTAGAAGATTGAAGGTTACAAGCCAGTTCACATCTCTAGACAATTACATCCATAAGAGGACAGGAGAAGCCAGACCTGCACCAATGATGACCAAGTGGCCCAGCTCAGTTCTGGGCCACTGTGAGAACTGGGGTACCATCAGCACTGAGCTATTTCAGTCCAAAAGCAGGCTAATTGGATTTGAAGGTTCATTATTGGAGCAACTAAAACAAAAGTCTGTTATGCAGATATTATGGATCTAGGAGTGCCTGTAATTAAGGTAACCCTGTTTTAGTGAATGCCTGCCTTTCTGAACAGCCTCTTCTTTACTGAAACTCATGTTGATTCTCTCTCCAAGATGAATACATTGGGAATGCGAAGGCTTCTGGTTTTCTTATTTTATAAGGTGATGAAAGTAGACTTCCACAATTAAAAGTAAATAAATTAGGGAGGCTGGGGAAAGCAAGATTTAGGAGTGTAAAGATATAAGCAAGGTTGCTTATTTGAAACTAAATTGAATTTGATAGGGTTTAGCTAGCTTGAAGAAATTTTTTTTGAGTAAATAAATGACATCTACTTGTGAACAGTAAGCTGCTCATATAGGAAAGAAATTCTGCAAGTCAAGAGGGGAACAGCTCAAGAGGTGTGCTGGTGCATGTTTTATTCAGGATACATGTCTGATAAAATATTCTGAAGAAGAAGGCTTCCAGCAAAAGATTTCTGGGCCTTTTTGTGTCCTCACTGGTACTCTTTCATGTGCATGTATGTGTCCTTGATCATCAAATTATACAAGTGAGTAGGTATCTTATCTTTTAAGCTAGCAACCCAAAATGCATTGGGAATGTACAAGTCCAGAGTTGAAAAACTGGAAACAAATGATGACTCCATATACTTTGCAGAACTATAACAGTTTAAATCACTTGAGGACTCGGTGTCATTTCTCGGAAGACTCCTGCTCCTAGCTTGCTCTGAAGTACATTTTCCTTTTGTCATCTTGTAAAAGCCTTGCTAACTTCTATGTTATTTAATAGCTTGACTCTGTATTACTTCCAAAAAGCTCTTCACTTGAGTTTCATTCCTGATGGAAAGTGTTAATAGGAGGACACTGTAATGTCTGTGTCACATATGTGCCATATATTTTGAGGTTTTAAATGAGATCTAAGTCACGGTATTGAGCTAAGCCACTATAAGGAGTAAATGTCACCCAAGAAGAAAAAGAAACATATCTGCAATTCACAAAATATAGCAATGAAATTTAATATAAAAATCTGTTCACCAGGGAGCAGGAGGAAAATATAGAAGAATATAGAATCGTAGAATTGTTTGGGTTGGAAGGGACGTAGCGAGGGTAATAATAGTAGTAATGAGGGTATTCTAAACCATTCTGTCCACAAACGATGCACCTTCACTTGCTCACTGTGAGCTCTTCTGTCCCCGTGAGGCAAAGGGAATTTACCTGGGATTGTCCTATTGTCCTCTTGTTTCTGGTCCCTGTGGAAGGAAGAAAACATACTTATTTGTGAGTGGGATGAAGGCTGCCTTCCTCCATCCTCAAAAAGAATTATGAGAGGCATTTCCACTGCAATGCTTTTTTTTTTTTTTTTCCCAGATATCAGCCCCAGAGTGAAACCAGTGGTGTGGCCATGTCAGTCTCCCACCATTTTTCCACAGGGCTCTAAATGGTCCTATGAAGAGCCAAAATCATATTTCCTTTCAGCCTATGTAAAGGCACACCCATAGATACTAGAAATGATGACAGAGAGGGTTCCCAAAACAGTTGTTCAGTGGGGTAAAAACAGTCTTCCCATAGCAACAAAGGAGGATATCAGAGGACTTCGTCTCTCTGCAGTCAGAAACCTGGGTGATGAGCACCTGAACTCATGAGGAGGAGGAGGGAGATGACATCTAATTTCCAGCAAGTGTATGATGAAATTTTGTATGTATCTATTATTGTATTTGCCATTCTAAAATAATAAAGCCTCCCCAGTCAATAATCTAGAGGAAATTTTATCCACGGGAAACTGAGATAACCTTTCTCACCCTGAGAGCTGGCATTGGATCCCACTGCTCTTGTCCTGCTGCCACCACCTCCTAAGGTTACTCTTCTGACAAGTTGATAGCAGATTATTTCTTTTCAGGCCCTGTCTCTGCTGAACAGAAAATGTCAAATATTATACAGCAAAGTACTACTTGCATGTTTGGAAAACCCAGAGCACGCTATGTCTGTAGGAACTGTGCGAAAATGGTAGCATCTTTAAATAACATCCTGCCTGGTGGTGCAATTAGCAGAGTCGTGCATGGGCATTTCTGTTGCTTTAAATGTGCTACCTCCTTATTCTACTGCTGTTACATCCCACTGCTTTGGCAAAACGATCTGTGAAGCTGTTCAGGGGGCTTTCCTGTGATGAGCTGATATTTTGGCACTAAGGGGAGCTGCTGGTTGTGATGGAACTGAAACACTGTTCTTACCCCGGAGTTTTGCTTATTTTGATTAACCAATACACAAGAGCTACTGGGTGTTTGTCGAATTCAGCAAATTAAAGGATCACTGGACTAGACCACACACTTCTCTTGTGGAAGCTGAAAGAAGTTAAGCAAGATTGCTCAGATCCTGAGAACAAATTCCTTTTTTATTTTACTCTCCAACCTCTGAGAGAGAAAGCATCTCTCAGAAAGCTGAAGACATTTTTCCCCATTTGTCTTAGTACAGTATGTTAAAGCTACATGGTTAAGAAATAGCACCATGAAATGCCTTTTTTTTTTTTTTACAATAGCTCTTTGAGCAACAATGTTCAAACCATGCTGAGGAAGAAAACAAAGCATGAATTGCTACTATTGGCCCAATGTGGATTTCTGTTTATGTTGTGAACACCCATGCAGAGCTCTTTTTTGACTGAATAGGCTGGAGGATGACACACAGAGGCTGTTCACAAAGCCTATCATTAGGCACAGGAAGCTAATCTCTTTAAACTGCCTTTAAAGTTAGTGGCACTCAAATGGATGACTCAGAGAAGAAGCAGCTGAATTTCAGTGCTCTTTCTTGCCTGCTGGAAGGCTGTAGACAAACTAGGCTAACTAAAGTTGTGAGTGTATCTTTTAATGATCATACCCAAACCGTATGTCTTAAAATATGCTCACTATTTTGATCTGTGGCACTGCGCTCACGCACTTTGCCAGATGGATGTGTTCCATCTGTCTTTTTCTTCAATGGCATATCGCAAGCATCAGCTTGAACAGTAAATCTGTGCTGGAGTTAGCCATAGTTTATTATTTCTATTAATAGTCTATGAATGATCAGTGATCTGAAAAAGCGCCACAACATTATTCAGACTAATAAAGGACAGAGGACAGTACAGGATAGAACCTGTAAGATGCTCAACACGTAACAGTCAGCATTTTAGTTCACAGTCACGTACTTAAAAGTTTGAAGGATTAGGAGCCAATGTTCTGCAAATTGTCACTATAACCACGGCTGAAATTAAGGGTCAACCAGTGTCGTAAGTACAATTGCAAATAGGATTTTCTGTGCATTAATCAATTTAATATTTAATTCCTGTGAATATCAGCTGCTGATGCAGAATGGGGAAGATTCTGGAGTGTTTGTGGTATAGAAGTCAGAGAGGTCATCAAGTGCACAAGGGCAGGAGCATGGCATAAACAGGAGATACTGTGCTTGCTGCATTTGTGATGACTGTCTCATTATGCTCAACTTGTGCTTGGCTGGTACACACCTTATTTACCTGTAGGATTTTGTTTGTTTTTGTTTTCCTAGAAGCATCCTGAATAGCATGCAGTGTTCTGTAATCATGCACGTCTGCACAGAACTTGCACCACAGCCCTTGTGTTAGTCTTGGACAATGTAGGAAGAAATTTCTGTTAACAGAAGTTACGTTCTGTAGATGGGGGCTTGTGTGCTTCCACACACACCCAGTAGGCAGAGTGGTAAACAACAGGTTTGTTTTAGCAGCCTAGAACCACTTTTGCATTTTCCACTCAGTGTTGTCATTATAGCGGCCACAGTTTTGAGCTCAGCTGGCTGGAATTTCCAGCTGGCCAGAAGTTTGTTCCCCTCCCTTGGCAGCCGTGTTTTAATTGAGAACGGCTTTTATTTTGGCTGGAAGATGTGTAAGCAGATGAGCAAACCTTGCTGAAAAAAATGAGTTGATTCTGGGGCACCGTACTTCGGGGAGAGAGAAGTTTCACCACAGGAGAAAGGAGATACCAAGCTTGTCTCTGAAGACTGGACCAGCCAAAGCCACTGTTTCTTTGTGTCAGCAAGGACAGTGCAGTGACAAAAGGGAAGGAGGCTCCTGTCAGACTGTTTTATGCCTTCTCCTCCTCCCAGTTCATGCTTTTTATCTCCTGGAGTTTGCTCCACTTCATTTCCACCTGCCACCTTGCTAACAGAGCTTCTCTAGCTCTGCAATGCAGCATCTATCAGATGGTAAGTATTTGCCTCATTAAGAGTGCTTTCTGGTAAACAGCAGCTCCGTTGCACTCTCCAGGTGCTCAGAAGCATACTCAGTTCTTTCATGAGCAGGACAATGTTTCTCTGTGCTGCTGTGCAGATGCCAAAGTACAACTCTGTGAGGCAGAGTAACAGATGAAAGGCCAAATTCCTCAGTGCCCCCTGTGGAGATACGGCAGTCAGAGAACAATGCACCTTGTGTGGAGCTTTGGCACATGTTTTTGGGCACGAGTATGTGACTACTGAGCACCACTTCATATTATCTTGTCTAGGAACCATTCCTTGTGCCTTGCTGGAGGAGTAACTCTTCCTGCTGGTGTCTTCAGACACTGGACAGATGGGTGGCAAGCAGGAACAGTCAAAGCGATACTTTCTGTAGTCCTCTTTCCACCATGAGGAGCTATGAGCTCTCAGCTCCCTGCCATGCTGGGCAGAGTTGCACCTTTCCCTAGAATGGAATGGACCCCCTGCTTGTGTTTTTAACACAAAGACAGTGAAAGCATGATGGAAACCTGCTTTGGCACTAAATAATAGAAGAAAGCTGACTGACTTACGATTTCTGCTGAAGTGGACCTGTAGCTGTCCGTAATAATTGCTAGATGACAATTTAGAGTTGAATGCAGAAAGAGTGGTAGTTGGTAGGTGGCCTCCATCTCATCTTAATCTGATCTAAATCAAACCTAAGTGACATAGCCTTTGCAGGAGCCCAAACATTGCATTTTCTTGTGTTCAGCTGATCACTGAATATCTCAAAAGTTACATTCCCCGCTCATTCACTGCAATATCTGACCATTCCTTTTGCTTCTGAATTTTCCTTCCATAGTAGAACAAAATTCCTATTTCATGCTTTTTATGCCCTGTGATACAGATATAGAAGAAACGTGCAACCAGGGGCAACTGTGCTGGCATGGAAAGCAAAGGAGAGGAACTCTAGGTGTTAAAAAGAAAGGTGTGCTAATAATATGAAGAAGCAGATGGACAGAAATGGGAAAGTTGACCCCAAGTGGGAAACTCAGGGGAACGTGAACACTCAGGGGCTCTGTCAGGCTCTCCTGACACTGGGCCTTCTCCTGGCTCCCATGGGGCTCATGGTGTCAGAAAGCTCTCCAGGAGCCACCAAATGCCTGTCCTTCAGGTCCTCTGACTTTGGTTACCATGACCAAGTGAGCAGAGGGTGCACAGTGCAGGAACAGGCACTGAACAGTGCAGGTGCTTGGTGGTGTCCTGTGCAGTCAGCCAGCATAGCTTTCTGTGATTCATGTGGCCTTCTTGAGGAGCAGCCAGAAAACATTGTACCAACTTCTCTGTTGCTGAGAAGGCGCAGCACCGGGTAGATAGTCGCATGAAAGAAAGCAATTAGGCAAAGCAGCAATTGTAGCACCATCATATACATATCTATTCATATGTGGATAATGGCATAAGTAACTCTCTCTCTCTTTTGGGAAATTATGCTCCTTTTATATTTTATTAGCTAATAACTTTCTGACAACAGAGTCATCAAGTTACAATAATAGTAAATAGTAAGATATTTTTAAGAGTGACAATTTTAGCCAGTGTCTGACAGTAATGTATTCACTTGCTTTCTTTGGAAAGGTTATTTAGAAAAGAACAAGGGACACATATAGTAGAAGAAAGAAATGTGAGCATGTCTGTCATTATAGAAGTACCTGAAAGCAAGAAGTAGTGTAGAAGAAGAAGAGATAAAATGGGATAGAGTCAGAAATTAGAATATTTCAGTAGCATTAGCTGCAGATATTCTGTATGTAGATTCTATTCCCCATTTTTGTTCTCAATAGCATACAGAAAACCAAAGGCACCAGTTATTTTTGAAAGCCTATTATATTATTAAACTCAAAAGTAGAATGACCACTATTGTCAATTATTAGGTACTTGAATAATTTAAAGTATACTGGCGGACAAACCAAAAAGACAGGAAGTAACATATCTAAATATTAGTTTTGGCATGTTTCGGTTTGCTTGCTGTTATTGCAGATCTTCTTTTGCCAACATTATTTCTAAAAAGTGGTTCAAGTCACATTGTTATTTCAGGTTCAGGTTTGGCCATTTGCTCACATTATTAAACACTGGTCTATATTAATTAAGACATTTTAAAAATTGACGTGCTTAGTATATTTGTGTGTATTTCAAAATATTTTAGAAACTAACAATTGTCCTTAGCAACTGTGTAATTCTTTGGTACACTGATTTAAAAAAAAAATTAAGTGCTCGGACCATGGGACAATGAAGAAACTCAGTTTCTGTTCAGAGCACTGCCACCGAGTCAGCACATGAGTGGGAGCCGTGTTTTGGCACTCTTTCTTGAGTGGAGCAGTACCTTGGTTGGTGCAGCACTCACACCAGTTAAACTGCCTCCCTGGCAAAGAGCTGCCATGCACGAATAAGCATGAACAAGGACTCTGGCCATTAATGTTTCTGCCTTGTGAGCAAAAAGAAAACTTTGGGTGTTGATTTGTTTGTTTGTTTTTCTTTCCAAAGCATGTTCTGATCTTCGGATGGCAAATGCTGTACAAATACTAATATGATGACACGCTTTCCAAGTAAGCAAGTAAATAAGCATGGTAATGATAGCCTTAGTCTACTATGCCATTAGTCTGGGCATGGTACAGTCATAATGAAGGACGGAATTAGCTCTGAAAAACTAAAAAATTAAGGGAGGGGAAATCAGATGCATGTAACAAAAAGTTAATTCCAAGGACAAATAATAGTGCACTGGCTGGGCTGAAAAGCATTTGCCTTGGCATACTGGTTCTCTAACCACCTTTGCTGTTGGCAATGCAGAAAAGGACAATTTCAAGGTCAGATGAGGGGAGAGATTAAAATTCAGTTTAGTGAACGTTCTCAGGGGCCTGCTTTTCTTGTAATGCAGTGGTGTTAGCAAAATCCAGGAGAGTCAGTAAAGCTGCCGCAGTTAGTACTGGTGGTGAAGAAGTGGTTGGACCCTGCACTGTGCCACAAAATACTGCAGCTAATGAAAGTCCAATGCCCTTTGTGCCAAGATGAATATTTTGTATTAAAAGGGAATCTTCCATTGCCACTGTGCGTGGCTGCCTTCTATGAAGCTGATGATGCTTTCCCTAATCTCTGTCCTTGATGAGTTGCCTGGAGAAGTAGAGCAACAGCAGAGTCAGCATAAAGCTTCACTTAAGTCTTTACTTCATTCGTTGTTGTGCTAGTTACTAATAAGTTAGTATTACCAGATTTTGCATATCTGAGTAATTACAGTGCCATTCATGTGGTTTTATATAGCTGCAGGGCCACAAGAGGAATGACCTGAACAGCTCTCTTCTTTTACAGGAGTTAATAACTGTTCATTTCCTTACCACCTCTGGATGCAGGACATCAGCAAAATTAAACAAAATTGCAGACCTCCTAAAGGTCTGTAAGGAGCTCAAGAAATTGTCCAGTGTTATTCATGGGTCAGTGTTGTTGAAATGGTATGACTTTACAGCCATTCCGAAAAAAATACATTTGCACCCTCTTAAAACTGGATTCTAAGCATTCTTTTGTGTTTTTTTTTTAAAAACTGAATAGGCCACTAAGTCAATTTCAGAGGACTAATACTGTCTAGGTGCAAAAGTATATAAGGATTATTAAAGCCCCATACTGTAAAACTGAAGGGAACTAAAGGAACTATTCTCCTGTAAAGGATTTTAATAACAGATGTGATGGTCTCTTGCTACTTATCTTGCTGTTGTGCCTGCAGGCCTTCTGAAATTCTTATTGTACAGACATACTATAAAGAGGCATTATGGCTCACGGCCTCAGCTGTGACAGGATGAAGTAGTTTGGTGAACATCACTGATGGACCAGGGAAAAAAGTAAGAGGAAAGGTCTCACTGCAGTCTGTGTAGGAGCCTGTTCACCCAACAGTTTAATGTTCTTGTCAGAAAGGATTTCTTTAGCCTGTGTGAAGAACTGTGTGTCTAATTTCTCCTTCTTTTAAAGGCTGTTTCTTTCATAAGAAGAGGTAGGGGAAACCATGTGCGAGGAAGGGGTGGCTGTGCCTTCCTGAGGAGCACAGGGGAGCAGCCCTCAGGCTGCAGAGTGGGAGGGTGGAGGGAAGAGAGGGAAACACAGTGAAGATCTGGAGCTCCAGTCCTCACTGTGATGGCTAAAGCCATCCTGGGGACCAGGCATCTGTGCAGAGGTTGCTACAGCTTGGGAAATCAAGCCAGAGAGTAAGGACTCACCCAGCAAGGACACTGAACAAGGGGACCATGCTTTGCATAGCCTTCACCTTTCTTGCTGCTGGACTTAGTCACTGGAGGTTGCTCAGTACTGTCTGGCTTTCCCACATTGAAAAACCTTTTGGTCTTTCTTGGAAAATTCACTTTATGGAAGAGGTTCGGGCAAATCCACCTCAAAGCTATAGTGTACTGGGTCTAGCTGGGGTGGAGCTGACAACATCTAGCTAACTTGGAGCCCCACCATGATATGTAGCAAGCTAGACGAGAGAATAACATCTGCGCTAGAGATTCACATTTTCTTGCTTAAATAGCTGATGCTTAAACAGACCAAAAGCCTGGCATGAAATATGTATACTTTCTAAAAGGCTAAAACAGGTGGATGAGGTCACAATTTTCTTTCTTTTCGCCCTTATATTGGGTTTGTGTGGCAAGGCTTTGGTAGCGGGGTGGGGGTACAGGGGTGGCTTCTGTGAGAAGCTGCTAGAAGCTTCCCCCATGTCGGCTCTGAGATGGACCCGCCGCTGGCCAAGGCCAAGCCCATCAGTGATGGTGGTAGCACCTCTGGGATGGTGTATTTAACAAGGGGACAAAAATCTGCCCAACAAAATTGCAGCCAAAGAAGGGAGTGAGATGATGTGAGAGGAACAGCCCTGCAGCCCCCCAGGCCAGTGCAGGAGGGGCAGGGGGGGCTCCAGGCACCACAGCAGAGATTCCCCTGTAGTGCATGGTGAAGCCCCCGGTGGGGCAGGCTGTGCCCCCAGCCCATGGGGGTGAACGGGGGAGCAGATGTCCACCTGCAGCCTGTGGGGGACCCCAAGCTGGAGGATGGAGATGTGCCTAAAGGACACTGTGACCCCATGGGCAGCCTGTGCTGGAGCAGCTCCTGGAAGGGCCTGCAGCCCCATGGAGAGAGGAGCCAGGACTGGGGCAGGTTTGCTGGCCGGGCCTGTGACCCCATGGGGGACCCATGATGGAGCGGTCTGTGAAGAACCGCAGCCTGTGGGAAGGACTCATGCTAGAGAAGTTAATGGGGAACTGTCTCCTGTGGGAGGGACCCCAGGCTGGAGCAGGGCAGAGGGTGAGGAGCTCCTGCCCTCAGGAGGAAGGAGCTGGCAGAGACGGCATCTGATGGACTAACCGTAGCCCCATTCCCCGTCCCCATGAACTACTGGGGGGAAGGAGGTAGAGAAATCGGGAGCAAAGTTGAGCCCGGGAAGTAAGGAGGGCTGGGGGGAAGGTGTTTTAAGATTTGGTTTTATTTTGTACTATCCTACTCTGATTTGAATGGCAATGAATTAAACTAATTTCCCCAAGTCAAGTGTGTTTTGCCCCTGATGGTAATTGCTGGGCCATCTATCTCCCTGTCCTTACCTCGACCCACCAGACGTGTGTTCCATTTTCTCCCCTCTGCCCAGCTGAGGAGGGGAGCGATGCAGCAGCTTTGGTGGGCACCTGGCGTCCAGCCAGGGTCAACCCACCACACCCCTCCACACCCCTTTGCAAAGTTTCTAAAGAATGTGGATAGTTTTTGTGGGGATAGCTGCTGCTTTGTGGAGGGACACTGCTTGGTTTTGCTTCATAACCCTGGTTGTGGCTGTCATGCAGAGCAAGGCAACTGATGAAGCAGAGCTGTGAGTCAGAGCGTGAAAGCTGAACAACTGCAACAGGAGGAGAATTTTCAGACCTGATGGATTTAAAGTTATTGGGGCATTTAAGTAATATTTTTTAATTTTAATTAGTTACTTTTGTAGTGCTCTAGTAAAGGGCAATGGCTGACTAATACTTTGGACAAAGGGTGCTTTTGTTGAAGACATGTTTTCTTGGAAATAAAAACATACTGGTGTTAGATATATTTTTGAGACATTGACACTGTGCTGCTTGACCAATGTTGCTGGCATAGGCAGACTGCTGACCCCCTGCCCCCTGTCACGCTGCCCCTTGACCAAGAGCGGCACTGTGGGCAGGATGTCTTCCCCAGTATCCATGCGAGGTATGATCCTCTCAAATCACACTGCCATTGCTGGAGACAAGGGATGGTACGACTCTTACTCACATTCAAAAGGCATTTATGTGACTGGGTGTTGCTGCCAGGTGACCCAGACACCAAGTGTCCCTGGATGTCCACCAGAGCTATGGTATTGCTTGTGATGCCGTGTTTGCTATCAGTGATCGAATGAGTCACCGTATGGGCATGCCATTGACCATCTTTCCTACTGCCTCAGTAAAGCTTTGTTTTATGATACGTTGTCAGACTCCATCACTGTTCAGATGACAGACACTTGGCAGATAATCTGAAAAAAACCATAGGGCAGTGTATTGGCATCAGAAACACAGGGAGACATTGTGATGCCCGATGTGGCTTCTCCACTCCCCATCTGATTTCCAGTTGCCATGTCTTGATCATCTCAGTGCTGAAGAGCTGTAGCCCCTCTTCCTCCATGGTAGCAGTAAAAATAACAGTAGGACTGGGACATATTTGCTCCATTTGATACCCTTCTTCACCTCCTGGCAGCAGCATTCCTAATATTTGTTCTCTGAAGAATCAATAGTTTAAAAATAGAAATTTAGGAAGGAAGGAGAAAAAAGGAACCTTCTGAGACCAGCTTTACTATAATTTTCAAAACCTGGTTTATTTTTAAAGTCTTTACTTTCCTGATGATATTATCACATTCTCCTTGTTGATTTCTTTAAGTGTATTTTAATATGATTGTAACTGACTTAACTCTGTTTTTGTTCATCTTCATCTCTTTCCTAGTGGAGTTTTTATACTGTGATTTGGCTTCCATGAAGTCTATACGGCAATTTGTGCAGCGGTTTAGAGCAAAGAGTTGTCCACTCCATGTCCTGGTGAATAATGGTGAGTTCCGTTTTTTTCTTCACATATCTGCCAGGGAAGATGTAACAAATGGGGCTCTCATCTATCATTTCGCATTTCAAATTGATTATCTGAACCATATGACTGCATTAACAGGGATGTCTTTCTAGGAGTTAAATTGCATTTTTTCAGAGTGAGTCAGCTGAGCAGACTGAACCATTCAGTGCCACCTTGACTTGTGATGCTATTGCAAGTCTTGTTCCTTTGCTGTGCTTTTTAGCACTAAAAATCATGTGACTGCACAAGAATCTAAGCATCCATAATTTAAAAAAAAAAAAAAAAAAAGGAAAGGAACCTGGTTTTTATGTCTGTAGAAATCCTGTCCTTTCACCTTTATTTACTTTCTTTTCTCTTATATTTTCCCTGTATGAGCACATTTGTTTACTGTGGCTGCCTGGTGAGCTGGGTTGGGGGATTAATCCATCTGAAATATAACCTAGCAAATTATCCAGCAACCTCAGAGCAGTCACTGCTTAGATCAAGGTGCTACTGGAAAGTTGTCCATGAAGCTGCATCCTCAGTGGTCAGAGAACAAATTAAAAGGACAATATTTGTCTTGCATTCATACAATTATCAAATGAATCTCATTACTTTTAGGGATTTTAACTTTTGTTATTCACATACTTGCCATCTAATTATGTTTTATAGCCACAGTATTTTTGGAAACCAGCCCATACAATAACTTTCCTCCAAAAACCTTGCATGCTATGCATGCACTTTCCTAAAGGGGAATTTTCACCTGTCTATTTAACTAGGGGAAAAACCCGCCAGCAACAATTTAGGTTTCTTTTAGAAGTTTTCTGCTGTTATATGCTGCTGTTCTTGTTTTCCCAATTATTTGCATGTATTTTTATTAAGACATCCCAAAGAACATTTTCTTTTCCTGTGCACCCTTCAGTTCCAGCAAGGGCAAATGTACTGTAAATACATGAGTTTGTTACATTTGTTGATGACTTAAAGAGCTCTCAGTAACACAAGCAAATATTGCAATAAAAATTCAAGAGTTTTTTATTTCCTGATTGATATGAAACATTCATGAAATGTTTAATTAAATGTTCATTTTTATTTGATTAGTCAAAAAAGCCTGCAATTATTATTTTAATTGTACAATAATTAAAGTTAGTGGATATTTAATCGTGGTTACAAAATCTTTCCAGTTTTACATGTTTATTTTTAAAGATGCAGAGTACAAACTGTTACACAGATGTGAACAACATTATTTGAAAAAACAGCATTTTGTGGAAAAAAAGGTTTTGAGATATATACACCTGTCAGACATCCTCTGCCCTCCATTGGTTTTCTGCACGAGCAAAGCCAGGACTGTGCAGCAGGAGCTTGGGGGCAGCTTGGGGGAAAAATGATGGGGCTGAAGCAACAGCATAGCTGAGAAGCCCTCCTGAATAAAGGATATCGTTCTACCCTAGCTGCTGCTGAAGCAGGATGGATGAAAACTGCAGCTAACGATGTCTTTTCAGAAACAAAGTTATATGAAAATAGATTTCCTAGCATGCCTATTATGATACGAGACCAAAAAGTGTAAGCTCAAAACTTCTTTTAAGAAGCTTGAGACTAATATTTGCCTGAATCAGTCTATATTTTCACAACCTCCGAGAAAGACATTTAATTTCATTTACACTTGGTTACCAAATGCAATTGGCAAGAGAAATCTGTTGTTTGAGAATCCTGTTAGTAACTACAATTAAATGAGTGGTTCAGCTCCGCTTTTTGCTGAATCTTTAACAGAATCACAGAAGCAAACATGTCCAAGGCTGCTATAAAGACTCCTGTATAATTAGGTTAGTCTCTGACCATTACCTGGCAAGTCACCAGCCTCCACTTCTGAAAGCTCTTTCCCATGTTTTTTTTTTGGTTTTGTCCCCCCCCCCCCCCCGCCCCCCCCCGCCCCGATCTTTTTTGTTTGCTCTTGAAAATAATCTGTAGCATATAGTTTTGTTACTAGTTTCATAGTGAAAGCCCAAGTGATTTCTTGGTACACAAGAGGAAAATGAATAAAACCAAACAGAGGAGAAATGGCCTGATGCAAAAACTTTTCAACAACTTCTCTTGGATTTCCATCAGTGTTGAACATATCCAAGACAAATGCTGATTTTCGGGCTAACTGGTAGGACTTCTCCCTTTCCCTTCCCCTTCATCTTTTTTTTTTTTTTTTGGTCACTGCTTTCACTGTAATGCAATGCACTAAAGAGGAAGGTTAAGTCCATCGTGGACTGCAGGGTTAGAGGCATTACTCACTAAAAAGCCTCATCACTGTGGCCAGCTCCACTGCCTTTGTGATGTGATACCCTGGACACAATCTTGTGTGCCTGGAAGAGGGCAATGCTTGCAATATTTAAATGTCTGATGGGAATGAGTTGTTGGGCATGTTGTCAGTGAGTGTGTATGCTTTCTGTCAGAAAAGTCCTTTGTCAATAGGAAGGCATTTTGCATGACCATTAGATGTGTTGCAGGACATCTCAAAATGACATGGCTGATTTTCTTATGTCTCAGTGTATGCATCTAGAATAGTAGGTTTCTTAGTATCACCTAGTACTTTCTTATTTCTTATAGATCTTGAAGCTGTGGTATTCTTGATATGATGAGATATTTTTATTTTCTAGCATATAGGGAAGAGCCTGTGGGCCAGGAATCTGAACAATGCATTTGTGAGCAGTCATATGCTTTTGAGTCTGACCCAAAGTCTGTTTGGGCTAATGGAAAGTCTCCATTAGGTTTTGGAAATCAGACTTCGCGTGGGTCCCATGACTTCTGCTGCATCAGACCATCAGCAACCTAATAAGAATTTTCTGCTCTATCTTCATAGAACCAAGTGTTTTATTGTCAAGGACTGTACCCTTTTATTACATTTACTGTAAAAATGCCAAGAACTGTTACATGGCATTTTTGCACACTATGTTAGTATTATTTAATTACTTTAAATCAAAATCTTTTAAATTGATTTATATAATCATGTCTATGCATTAGTGATCATTCCACATCTTATCTCAATGAATATGTATCCTGTATGTATGTGAAATCATATGATATTTGTTTTGGGCTTGTGTGAACTTATCAAAAAGTCAAACATTTCAGGATGAGTTGAGGAAAGTTCTAACGTTATACAATAGTACAAACTATGAAATTAACATTGAAATATTATTAAAGACAGATGATTTGGCATGAATTACTGTACTAGGTAAATAATCAATGTCTGACCCAAGATTGTTATGAAATCCAGCAGTTTTCTGGGTCACTGGTGATTTTTTTAAAAAATGTATCTCCATCACTTTCTCTCCATCACTTGCCTAGCTCAAGGATGCAGCTGGAAATTAAATTAAACTAAAATCCTCAGTTTCACGTATTCTTCTAGAGTTAGGTGCCTAGGTCCCACAAAAATTCGGTAAGGTTTACGTATCCAATGAATTCAGACACTTTAAGAAGTCTTACGTGAACATATAGGGCATTCAAAATGGAGATTAGGGGACTACAGTCACCTCCTCTTTTTTTGTTATAGCTGATTTTAGCATATACATTTAACTTTCTAATTTCTAATTTAAAAGGAAAAATTTGGTTGAATGCACGCATTATTTCAGCTGACAAATAAAGGCCTGTTGTTCCATTGCTATGCTTTCTGCATCGGTAATGTGCATGCTCAGCTCTTGGCTTTTGAAATAAACAAAACATATTAAAGATGCAAATAGAGTATTACATAAACATTTTTTTTTAAATATAATGCTAGTGCTAAAAAGAAAAATGCTATGACACAGAAAAAAAAATTCTCTGTGTGTGGGGGGGTGGGTGGGTAGTATGCTACATAGATGAACTATGAGCCACAGAAAGATGGATGCAGTACAGGCAGTTTAGAAAACTTAATCTGACAGAAGGTCAGAAGAATATGTCTTCTAGTCCACTAACTAGCAATTGGCTGCCAAGTTTTTTGTTTTATTTTTGAAAAGAACTGTGTCTTTGTACAGCTGAAAAGCATTTAGCAAATTACAGCATGTACACTAGTGTAATTATTTTATACTTTCATTAAAATGGTATTGCTGTAAAGGCACATTAGAAAATCTACTATCTTCCTGTGGTTGCAAAAGGGACAGGTAGTAAAACACTTCATAAAATTCCACAAGCAGTAGTCACTGTTCCATGCCAGAGAGTCACTGACTCAGTCATTTTCTCTGTGCTTTAGTAATGCTTATCAGCACCTTGTAATGTTTTTACTTATACATTGTTTACAGTACTTAATGATGTTAAAACCAAAAGAGCTAACACCAAAATCACATCTTTGATGATAACAGAATACCTATGGATACCAAACAAGCACAAGTTCGCAATGGAACACCAACTTCCTTCTCTGTTGCAGTACATTGAGTGGTTTATGATTTGGGCTACAGGTTAGGAAAGGAGGGGCAAAAAATGACAAGGACATTTAGTATATCCTTTGGCATGCACACACACACACACAGAAAAAGAAATTTCAGGATATTATTAGCCTGTTGTAGACAGATTACAGTTAATATATTTCAGGTTGAAGCCTATGTAAGCCAATTTAAAATCAATATTTCTGAACTGCTGGCTTATTCAGATGTTCATATTTTGTATGTCGTGGATCATCTGAGAAACCTTATTCTTTTGAGAGAATGAAGTCTCTGTAAGCTTTCCTCTTTAGTTTTTAGGGCACAATAAAAGCTGTGTCAGTAGGTAGGTATATGAAATACATGCATTTCTTTGTGTTACCTACACACAGTCCAGCCATGTGCAGTCCAACCATAACCCTTCGCAGGGAGCCATTTGCATAGTCCCATGGATGCAGTCATGGTTGATCACATATTAGATTATTCTTGTGTTTGATTATTTGCAGGCTGAGATCTTCAGAAGTGAGAGATTTGAGGGGTGGGAACGAGTGGATATATCAAATACAAACAATTTCATAGGCAGTTGCCTATTCACAGGCATGATTGATTACTTAGGTTTAACAATAGTTACAATATCATAGTGGGATCTACGAAAAGATCCTGTCTCACTGGATTAGGTAAGAGCCAGCTCCCCTCCCTGCAGCAGCTGCAGGCTACACAGACTCTTAAGATGAAAAGGAGAGAAACCCCAGATAAGTGGAAATTCACTGGAGAAGGCCTTGAGGGAAAGTTAGTGAGGAGGATTGCTGTTGGCTCCAGTGGAATTTGGATTTCATCAAAAATAATGCTTCTCCTCCAGCCACGCATGAAGGCTGTGGTGAACTCAGGATCTGATATCTCATATGAATCTTGTTCCAGTGTCTTGCTTGCAGCATCATGTTTCATCCTTATCCTTCCTTGAAAACAAAGTAGATCAGTATGTAAGCAAAGCTGAAATTTAAATGGTATAGAAGAACAGGGAGAAAAAGAGGGAGGACAAGCAGAAGAGCAAGTGACCCTTTACCCATATGCATGGGTAATAAATGGATGATAAATACTAGATATCATGGGAGAGCTGAGCCTTTTGGAGATGTTTCGTGCTGGAAAAGGTAATTTGAGGTGGTGCAGGAGATTGTCTTAAAATGAATATTCCTTGGAGGACAGAAAACTAGAAGATTCAGAAGGACACTAACACGTAGCATTAATGTGTTCTAAAATGAGAAGATACTCTCAGAGCCATATTTTTTGAAGACTAGTGCTGCATACTCAGATTTTTCAGAAGAGGTCATCTTTATAAGAGATGGAAAGTATGGGGATGATGGCTGATCACACACTGCTCTTCACAGGTGTTATATGCCTTGGGTGCTGGAAGTAACTTGTCTGGGCACATGAGTCGGAGCACCATGATACTGCTGATGGTATCCAACCTAGCTTGTTCAGAGGAACCGAGGTTGTGCAATGCCAGCATCTAGCTAGCACCCAGACTTTTGTCAGCGCTCATCAGCTAGAGCTTTTATTGTACTTCAATAGCATTGTTGTCTGCCAGAATATGTATCCTATATAAAGATATAAAATTTCTTGTTATAGGTTTATTTTTTGTTAGAAGAACTAATAAGTTAAAAGAGTGACTTTAGGCTACATCTGACTTTCAAACTGTAAGAATTTCATTCATGAAAATCCTGACTTTTCTTTGATACTATCTTTGTCTTTCTGATTATTTCCAAAGCTTTTTCTCTGTCTGTGATATCAAATGCTTTGTGAAAAGGGAAATATCTCAAGCTCCACATGCTGCAGGTTCTTGACCCATTTGCTTTTATGTCCTGAATGTGAATGTTTTATCAGTGGAAGACAGATAGAAAATTCAGCTGATGGATTAGGAAACCCAACCAGTTCTACTTAAGTGTGTGGAACATTTGCCAGTGGCTTTTTTGAGAGGCTGGAGTGAGCCATGTTTTATTCTTACCTAATCCTTTCATACCTTTTAGGTAAAAATACTTTCTATACAAATTGCAAAACAAGGTATTTTACTTCTAAGAGAGCTTCCTATTGAGTTTGAAAGCTGTGACTGACTTTCCTATTTTCTGATTGTGAGTGGGATAACTCACCATTGTGCCAACTCAAACAAACAGCTACTGAGCATGGTTTTGGGAAACGAAGCTTTTTTTTTTTTTCCAGCCAGACCCAGTTATGAATGCTCTGACTTATTTTAGTGTAAAAACAAAACCTCAGTTATGGATTGTATATTCTTTTTTTAACCAACACATTTTCCAAGGAACTAGCTTGTGCTTTCTGTGTTTGCTATGTAGCAGTGTGACACTGAATCAGAAAATTAGTCTGTTCTTAAGGCGATATTGCAGCCTGTTCAGTCTTCTGTTCAACCTGTGAAGATTTGGTTGTTCTCACAGTCCTTGAATGTGGATTGTCTGTATTTTTTTCATTTTTTTTCTTCTTTTTTTCTTCATCTACTGATGAACTAAGAGCTTGTCTTTGCTGGAAATATGCACCGCTTTATCTTCTTTTGCATAGCTAATACAGTCCACTTCTCCCTTGTGGGCATTATAGGTGGGTCTGGGAGCACTAGCAGTAGACATTACTCAATTTTCAGTTCCTCACTAGTTAGCCAAACTTTTAATGTTTGGGCTAAGAGTTTCTTTGCCAAGTATTTGCCTTAGGCTAATTTATTTGTATTTGGTTTTTTGTAATTCCAGATGAAAGAGTTTATCTGTTTCCAACAATGATAAGAAAAACATCTTAGGGTTTCTTTAATTGAAAAAATGATGGCAAGTTTCTATAAGAAAATCTCTGGTGTTATCATGGTTTGGAATGGGGACTGGAATGCCAGCAAGATACTGGCTTTTTGTCAGAGGCGGTTGCATCTTTTGCCACCCATGGAATATTCCCATGATGGGTCAAGTCAGAAGCCTGTAAGCATTGCAGTTTCAAAGGCAACTTTTACTTTTTTATTGCTAAAGATTTTGCCTGTACCAAGCATGTCCTGAGTCAAGACTGAGCAGGTCTTTCTGCTGGAATCACAGTGCTGAGCTGTGGTGTGAAGTACTATGTGCTGGCATATGCACTGTCACTGAGGCTCACACCAGCATCCTGTCTGCTCCCTGTGGCTGCCTCTGAGCTGTGGCTCACATCAGGCTCCTTCTGGTCTTTCCACTGTCCAGACTAGGGGCCTGGGTCCTCCGTGATCTGTGTGACAAGTTTCTGTGCCATGAAAAGCAGACTATGGGGTTGGGAGAGGTGGATGGCAGGTGATGGGTGCCTAGCTTCTACCTTGACATAGAGTTGGAAAATGACTGTGGAGCTGGGACATGTTTTCAGCACACTTACAACCTAAATGTCTCGCCAGACATGGGTGGTGAGCTGATGTAGCTGGTGACCTCAGTTGGCCAGTGACCACATCTCTCTGGAAGTGCTGGCCCTTGTGTTTTTAGGCACAATGACAAAACCTGTAGTGTGGAATGGGAAGAAGTCTGGTATGAATGGAGATGGGACAAGACCGTAACCCCCAAGAGAGGTATATCTATACAAGAAACCTGGCTGTGGAGAACTGAAATAGAAGAGAGGCAGTTAAGGCTGGGCTTTTATAAGGGAGAGAAAGCAGAAGATGGAGCTGATGGTGGAGAACAGGACTGTCTGGTGGGAATCATTAGGATGGTGGAAAACTTGATGGCTATACATTTGAGTTTGCTGGCTGAAAGACTTTTAAATGGAATCAAACTATGAATGTAGCGTATGTTCTTGTTCAATATCAGGGAATTCAGAAGAGGGCAAGTATGGGAGGAGGGAGCTGGGGTGGGTAGTGAGGATGAAGAGGGTCATTAGATATGTCTGAACTGCAGGAGAGGTCTGAGTCAGAGTTTACAAGTGCTTAGACACCTTATTTTTCATGAGGATTGCATCCTTTTCTCAAGGACTACAGTCTCTTCTGTGCACAAACTGATTGAGCCCTTCCTTGCAGTGAGGGAGTTCTTGACTGATCTCTTTTTTGTGAGTTTACTGATGTTTAACAGTGATGCAAATTATCCCTCCTGGTGGGGACGTGATTGGAACCTCTCTCTTCTGTTTGGCTGCCAAGTTTGAAATAACTTGTAAAAATTAATTCTCAGCTATCCCTGTGTCACAACTGGTTGACACTGAAGAGGGAATGGGCAAGCTGGTGGGAGCCTTAGAGACATGGATCATGGCCCCATAAGGAAACCAGCTTCAGGAGCGAGCGAAGGGCGAGCCAGACGTGTGACTGGCAGATGCCTGCAGGATGCAGGGTGAGATCTGTGAGATACAGACACAAAGGAACTAGAGTGGCTGGGTAAGAAAATAAGGCAGAACAAACTGTTCGAAGGGAAGGAGAGAGGCAGATGAAGCTGATATGCCTGTCTGGGGCTGAGCCTCTCCCCTCTTTCCCGTGCACATGCTGTTCCTTGATAAGATCAGCGCTGGGTCACCGGCTGCTGGGTGTAAGGCAGGGAGGGGAGCGCAGCCCAGCGCTTTGGCTGCGGAGCAGCATGGTGCCCTCAGCTTCAGCAGGGCTCTGCGTTTTGGCCTGCACAGGGAGCTGGGGGAGTTGTCAGAAAGCCAGCATGTGAAAAGAGCAATGGGTGGTGCAGAGCCCCTTGCAAGGGAACGGGGAGGCAGGAGCTAGTGGGAACTTGCTCAGTGCTGGAGCAGAAGCTCAGGCAGACTCCTGTGGAGGAGTTGTTCTGCAAAGAGGCAAGAGAGACCAAACCCTCTGGAGATGGGTCTCTTCTACAGCCTAAGGCTGAGTCCTGGTGCTGCCCTGCTCTTTATCAAACCTGTTTCCGTGGTGGCCAGTCGCCTCCAGGGAAGGTCCATTCAGAGGACACTGACCTGCCACTGATACCAGACAGGCTGACAGCAGATGTCATTGCATCTCCCCAAGGGTCAAATGCATTGGTGTGGACTTTACGTGTCATCGAGGTGTCATCATTACGCCATGGGGTAAAATTCCTTCAGTTTCCTCTCACACTGCATTAGAAACCTGCATATACATATATACAGAGCTGCAGAAGGTACTAGGCAGTGCAAGAGCCTGAACTCCCTCTGGGGAGACAGAAAATAAGACCGTAGCATTGGAGAGCCATACTAAGCTTCATTTGTGGTTTTGTGCTTTTCTTCTTAACTGTTTGGATTTTTGCCTTTTCAGCTTTTATATACTGTTAATCTAGCTTCTGTGCGTCATCCTGTCTTGAGTCAGAACACTTTACTGGGATACCAGTAGGTGCAGCATACCAGTAGCACTGGGCTCTGGGATGCGTATGTAGCTCAGCAAGCAGTGTTTTGCAGCAGTGCTGTAAATTCACCTCTCCGCAGCCCAGACAAGGCATATCTGTAAAAAGCAGTTATGTGGACACAGTTGTGTCTCCAGTAGGCATTTCTGGGGACAATTCTAATAAGGCATTGCACCTTCTCATTGCTCACTAGCCAGGGGAGATGCACAGGACAGGCATATTCTGGGGCAGCATAGCCCAACTGAATGAAGTGGAACAAGCAATCTATTATAGGCAGCCTAGCCAGGGGATGCTGCTATACAGTTATAGAGATGTTCACTCCGCTGTAGCTGTCTCTATTCAGAAGAGAAGTGGGCTCTACTATTTTATACATAGATGGATCCACCCATAGATCTTTTGGTGTATAGGTGTGCAGAGCAGAGTGATTTTGACACTCTGTTAAGTAACTCATGCGATGGAAAACACTGCTAAATGAACCAGCTATGCCAACCAGTACAAAGCCTATATGGAGAAAAGAATTACTGTCTCTATTAATTTTTCCTGGAACTTTTTTGGTACACTATGTGTCTCTTCCTTGTGAATAGCAAGAATTGGGTGAATGTGATTATATAGGTTCATCTACTGCTGTGAAGGTGTTACATGTAAGTGTACGTGGCTGACATTTTGTGTCTGCCCAGTCTTTGGGTTGCTGGGGATAAAAGGACCTGCATGTGGGGGCACTGCCTCCGAACCCTCTTCCGTGAGCCTGGCTGGGAAGGATGACATTTTGTTCTGCATGTGAAAAAGAGATTTAAAATCTTTCTTTTGTAGTGAGTTTGAGAGAACTACCTTTAAAACCCTCCAAGTAGCTCATGGTATATAAAGTCAGATGAGTGAAATGTGTTTTTCAAACTCTTAAAACATATTTTGTAATGGAGCTGAAAGATGTCTTTGCAGGGGGAGGTACAGGAATTACAGCAATGTTTACCATGATCTGCAGTACAAGCAGGCATGGTACAAATTCTCCTATGTTATACAATAAAAATATGGTATGCCTGGCCTGTAATATTTACAACTGTCATAAACTTTTTGGTAATGCTGTGTGCAGTATCAGATCCATTATGCTCTTAAAATTACATAAGACTAATTCATTAATGGATCCCAAACCAAGAGTTTCTTTACAAACTTTTCTAGAAAATCATAATAAATGACTGTTTACAAAGACAGTTCTCTTGAGGTGTATTCATTCTTTGAGGGAAAAATATGACTACTGACTAGTCATAAAAGTAAAAAAGGATATATTTTTTTATTCTTAATAGCTGATGTGTATAATTTGAAGGTATTAACAATAAATGCGTAACTGCAGCACACTGGAACATATTCATCTATCTGTAAAAAGAACAGTTGTTCAGCATAGTTATGCAGCAAAATATTTTCCTTATTCTATTTCTGCTCTTGAAAATCACACATTGATGTTCTGTTTAGACAGTTTTCTGCATGCATACTGTCAGTCTTTTGCCTGAATATTCCAATAACAGCTAATGCAACTTACTTATTAATTTGTTTCCTAATGCCATGCTGGTATCAGTGACATTTTTTAAAAATAAACCTTCTGGAAACAATCTAGCTAAATCAGAGGGAAAAAAGTGTAAGAAAGTTGTATCAGAACTGAGGTGTTTGACATTAATGCTCTGTGTCCTGCCACTCCAAATTTCACATGCACTCCAAAAAAACTGAGGAAGCTTACTACTGATAATTAAAATCATAAAGATGCGGAGTTGTATAGATTCCAACATCATTCTTAGTTTACAATGAAGAGGTAAGGTAAAAAAAAAAAACACCTAAACAAACAAACCCCAAAAGGCATTTTTAAATGTTTCAGTAGTATTGGGTTAATGGAAAGAATTAAAAATAGAAGCAGCTTTTGTTCTTTGAGTTACTTTGGGGCCCTTGAGTAAAGCTGGTGATGTTTCTGGACAAAAGAAAATCAATAGCATGCCACTTTTAGTATCTACTGAATGTTAGGTAGTTAATAATTTAAAAAAGAGAGCTTGCTGCTACGCTTACAAGGTTTTCCCTTTTGTTAGAGAAGCAGCCAGGTTCAGTTGCCTGTCAGGTATTCCTTTGCATGCTCGCTCTCAGTGAGTTAAAATGCTTCTCCTCAAATAAGAGAAACTGCCCTCAGATTACAGGGCAAATTTTTTTGATAGCCTTGTTATGAACTGCCTCAAAGATGAGAGCCTTAAAAAAAAAAGTCTTTCAAAGGTGTTTTGGATTAATATTATTTGACCAGTTCTTGAAGACAAAAAGGAAATTGTAGTAGCAACAAATGCAAGCAGAAGCAATTGTGTCTGCTCAAAGGCTTTACCACAGTTTCTCAGAGGAAGCTCCTGAAGAATGAGCAAAATAATTTTCAGGAACGTCTGTCTTAACAATTGTGCAGTGTATGAGTGAAAATTTTTCCCATCTCCTGACCTGAGCCCGGATCTGTTTTTTGCTTCCAGGACATGCAGCACAGATGGTGGAGACTAATTGGGGTGGAGGGCAACACCTCTATGTGCTCCTTAAATCCCATGCCTCTCCAGAGGTCAAGGGGGCAGTTGTAGCACAGGCATCCTTGGGGCTGATGTGAGCAGTGACAGCCTCCCTGGGCTTACCTGCTGGTCATGATGCAAAGTTGAATGGATTTAGCAGCCATCTACCGCACTTCTCTCCAGAGAAATTCCTCCATCCTGCCATCTGACTTAGCTAACAGAAGTGTGTGTGTGAATGGAGGGGTCCTATAGTGAGATCTGCAGCAGCCCTGGCAGATGCAGAAGCAGCAGTTGGGGTTCACATCAGCTTTGCTGTGCCAGGGCTGCTGGTTTATGTGGTTGCCTTCTCTTGGGCTTGCATTTTACCAGTGTTGCTGCAAATAGACCTCTTCAAAACTGCTTCCTCCTGCCTTTTTTCACATGTCAGAGCTGTGGAGGGCAGGACATGGCCTCAGAAAGATGCAGATCATTTCCTTGTATCAGCCCTGGTGCTCAGAGGTGCAGCAATCTGCATCCCATCTGCCCTCCAACACCTCGTGCTAATCTCTCATTGCTAAAACTTGCACTGTAGCAAGCTGAGAGTTGGTCTGGGAGACTGGGTTTTTTTGTCCTTCCTGCCCTTTCCTTCTTCCCAGGAAAACAAGAAAAGGTTTCAGCAGGGCTTGTCTCATGTTTATGTCTGTCCATGACCTTCATACCAGCACTGAGACCCAGGCACTGCTCTGAATGTCATTTATATGCCAATGTGCAAACTACAGAGGAAGTGGAAATCTGTTTCCAGCTGCGAGCAGCTGCATCACACATCAGAGTAAGTGCTGCTGAGGAAGGAGAATACAATGGGACACCAGACCATACACCCTCTAATTTGTGTCTTCCCATTGTTAAAGCTGAGATTTGACGTGCAGAGAAACCACACCCAGCAGCTGGGTTTTCCTGTCATTCTGAGGGATCTGGGATAGTGGCTGTAGGGACAGAAACACCAATCAGAGCTTTTGTAGAGCCCCATCTGGTAATTTATGTTGTGTTTCTTTCATCATACCATCAGAAAGCATCTCTCCTGTTCAGTCTTAACTTTTTGGTAGGCAGGTATGCTGTGCTACACCCAAACCTTTTGTTTGCTCTGTCATCTTCTCGTCTCTTTCCCCCATGCTGCTTCTCCAGTTGCTCCATTAAGTAGTAGGCAGCCATAAGTGAACCACTGTGGGTGCTGGCCATGCTAAAAAGATCCTGAAAATGCCTCGTCTTCAGTCCAAGCAGCAGTAACAAAGCAGAACTGTCAGGTGGCGGGACCCCCCAGAGAAGGAGTGGTGTAGATGTGTGGCATGTGCAATTTAAAATGGTCATTTAATATGCCATCATTGGGCTGACATCAAGAAATGAGATGTTAAAGACTTTAATGGACATGTGAAGTAGCACAAGGAACAAGCTGACATTCTCTCATGTCTGTGAGCAGAGGTGGCCTTTCTACTGTATCATATTCATGGGTTGTAGAGGGAAGATGAATGGCCTGCAACATTATTCTCCGTGAACCACGTCCATCTACATTTAAATTACAAAGGTGAGGTCCACTTGTACAATAAATACATTTTAATAAAATAAGAATAATTTACAACAGGCAATTCCACGTTATAATTGAGAGGGATAGCTATCCCCCACACAGCCTCAGTACACAATATAATTTATGCATGAGCTCAGGATTCTCTGCAAGATGCTGAAATCAATGCTAACATTGCATGTTAGGGATGTGGATACTTATTTTAGGCAATGAGTTTGAAAATTGTGGTTTGTAGAAATGTATGCAAAAATATTGCCAAAATAAGCATTCAAAAACTCATTTCAAGATGCAGCTGCTTGTAAGCACGGTAATTAAGATATATTGGGTAAATTTACTACATCTTTTCTCAACCACACCAGTGAGATAGAAGTTGCAGATTTCAGAGGAAGACTCAACAGATCTTTAAACTCCAGCCAGGACTCAGCAGAAAGCCGTCTGGGAGAGCAGGTCTGCTGCTCAGCCTGGTCTTGTCTTCGTTGCTCTGAGCTCTTTGATGGAGGGAATGTTGTTGGGATCACCCAGCTCCCACCTATTGTAGATGGATTAACTATTATTGTGGATCTGCAGCATTGCATTCTGGCATGCCAGCAATGGGTTAACTCAACTTTTAATGTCTTCAAAACACTTTTCACAAATGAAGTCATTTATCCCCACAGTCCTGCAGGGAAGGAGGGAGGGAGGGAGTCAGTCTACCTGTTTTCTGGATAAAGGAACTGAAGTGGGGGTTTTGACATTTTTCTCTGCAGGAATCAATCAGTGTCTGCTTTACACTTCAGATGCCATCACCAATCACTCATTGCTCTACATGCCATGTTTACACTCTGCAGCAGGAGATCCATGCTCATTCTAGCTTGCTGCTTCTCTGAAATAAATCAACAGGCTTTACCTCTACTTTCTCCTCTAGCTGGGGTGATGCTGGTCCCTGAAAGGAAGACGGAGGATGGGTTTGAGGAGCACTTCGGCTTGAACTACTTGGGACACTTCCTGTTGACTAACCTCCTCTTGGACACGCTGAAGCAATCAGGAACGCACAGTCACAATGCTAGGATCATCACTGTCTCATCAGCCACCCATTACGTAGCCAAATTGCACCTGAGCGACTTACAAAGCAGGTACTGATCTGTTTTTTGGTATTGACTGATCTGTAGTAAGGGTGTGCAGATTAAACTCCAAGAGAATTGTTACTGAATACTGAATGTGCGGGGTTTTTTGTTGCCTTTTTTTTAAAATGCTGATTCTCAAGCCATTGCTTAATATCTTTCAGGCTTGAACAAAGCTTGCAGCCTTCAGTCAAAGATACAAATAATTTATAAGCTTGTGCACCAAGTCTTTTATTCTGAACCGTGAAAGCCTCGCTTTCCTTTCTGATGCTTTTACTGCAGTGATGGTTGTGGTGGAGAGCCTGGATTCAGTAACTGGGATGTTTTAAAGTGGCTTGGGTGAACGCTAATAGGCCTTTTCCTCAAGTGAATGCATGTGTAGAGGCCCTCGCCCAGCCCTCAGATGGGTGCAAAGGGATGCCTATGGCTGCAAGCTCCCTGCCCGCTGGGCATGGGGCTGCTGACTTTGCTCTGGGAGGACAACTAGCCCCACCTGCCCAGCTGCCTCACAGCTTTGCCCAGCCCACACGCTGCCTGCCGCTCCTTCCTCCCTGGCAGCTCTGCCCACTGGCCTGCAGCTCCTGGCACAATGTCCTCCCTTCCCTCCATCTCTGGCCTCTCCCTTGTCCTGCGCTACTCCTGTCGTCCCAGTCCCCCACCTTCTCCAGCTTCCCTCACCTGCCTCCCAGCGCTGGGCAGCATCATGCCCCCTGTCCCTGTGGTGCTTGCCCTCTCACAAGTCAGCCCGGCAATTCACTGCAAACACTGGAGCTCCCGCTTTCATCTGTGTCACCCCTTGCGCTTCCCCAAGAGCTTACCGAGATCCACAGCCATCCTGTGTTTTTAACAGTGAAATGGGTTAAAATGTGTATCTGTATTCTGTGTGACTATTTTCGTTTAGAGAAACTGTGGGTGAATGTCTGAGGAATATTTCTAACGTTAGGAAGACATTGGATGAGGCGGATAAATATCTCTGGTGTCACACAGGAACCATGCAGAGTTGTTTAGTTAATTGAAGAATGGGCAGGATAACTGAGATAGATACATTTCAGAATTTCCCCATGCAGTCGCGTACGGCAACTGTGCACTTACTAACAGGCTCAAACAGAACCTGTCTTCTGATGGGCTCCAGAGAGTTTCTGCCTGTACAGAGCCAGTCTGAGTTTTGTGTCATTTCCATGGTGAAATTCTGTTCCTGTCCTTTGACAGGGACTTCAGCACCTGTTCAGAGCCACTTGGCCCGAGGTTGTATTTTGGAACAAAGACTGAAATTAGAGGGCTGGGCTCTTTCCACTGAAGACAATTTAAGTATGAATGTTGCATTAAGCATGTCAAGCTTTCTGTTTGACTTCTGATTGCATACTACGGCATCAGTTTTATTACAAGTGCTTTGTTTAAATTTTGCAAGGTAGTCGAAGTTTAATCTCTTGCTTGTAAAACAACCACAGGAAATTACCCTTACTCTTCACTTGATGTATGTGTTCATTGTTTCTGAGGGACATGTGCTGGATGGCACCATGCAAGGGGACTAAGAGGAGTGTAATTAGTATTTCTTCAGGCTAAAGTGCAGAATGCAAAGTTAAATGTGGCTGTTCTGTGTCTCTAGGTAACAGTGATTACAGAACTGTTTATAGAAGCATTGATTATAGAAAAGCCTTGTGCTGTGCCTCTTCAATTTAGGATCATCCTTACCTGTGATTCATCATTATTAACTCGTGTTTTAAAGGAACCAGAAATTATTATTAAGTCATATTTTACAGGAATCAGAAATGATTCAGTTAGGAAACTTATGATTGAGCACAAACATGACCAATCTGATGTAAAAAATAATAATATACCAGTGAGATTTACCTGCAGCTTTTGCACCAAACCCTGCTCTTTATATTTCAACTTTATTAGTGTAAGAAGAATTATAAAGGATGACAGGCTGTGTCTGATTTTGCCTGCTCTTTCCCACCTGGATGCTTGAATCGCTCAGGGACAGCAGTGGCGCCTGCTTTCTGAGCACACAGGCACATGGGTGGGACCCAGAGGGGACTGTGGATTCAGCTCCAAATCTTTTCTTGGTTCAGGTCGAAGGAGATACTCCTCGGTTGTTGGGTTTTTTTTTAGCTTAACTGCCGATAAGATGCCACTTGTGCAAATAGTTATCGCATAAACGGTGCTGCTAAAAACAGTGAGATTACTTCTGTAGGCACTTCGAGAGTGTGCCTACGGCGTGAGTGGGTGGTTTGGCAGCCCTGTGGAGGACTGTTGTGGGGTACCGTGCGCAGGCATTGCCTACACCATAGGGCCTCAGAGACACCTTGTGATTCAGAGCAGCGTTTTAGAGTTTTAATGGAGGCAGTAAAGACACCCATGGTAAGCACTGTGATGTGATAGTGTTCCATGAATTGCCACAGTTTCCCAGTGATGCCATCCCTCATTTTTGCTGCTTGTGTGAATGAGAAACCTTTCTAAAAATTTAATATTGGCTTTTCCCTTATTTTAGTTGCAGTAGCTGGCCTTAATTAATTTCACAACTTGGGTCTATGTTCTGTGATTGGCTGGTAGTCGTAACCTTGCAGGAAGGCACCAAACCAATTTGGAGTCATTTCTTCACAGTGGAGAAAGGGGGCTTTACTCTGTGCTGGAAAAATCAACTGGTGGCAGCAGACTGTATTGTTTACTGTATTCTTGTCCCAATATTCCTGGGTTTTGATTGGCCTAGTGTCCAAACTGGAGGTCACTGATCATGCAGAGGAGGCATTCATCGACCAAACATGACAGAGAAGTAAAGGCAGAAGCCTGTCTTGACACAAAGGTGACGGTAAACTGAGGTTCTCTTCTCTGCTTAACCACAGATTTTTCTATGGGATCATTCTCCCACTTGGGAGACTCTGGGTTGGCAGTCACTGTTGTGGCCATCGCTCCCCACTGCTTGTGCTTGCTGCTCAGAGATCTGCTCTGAAGCCAGATGTCATCCATATCACAGTGACCCCAGGGCAACAGCATAACAAGTAATTGTTGGACGGTCTGTCCCATGAACAGTATTAAATGTTACTGTCTTCCACATTTCCTCTTTGGTTTGTTTTCTGCCATCTTGCCAATCTGATTTATCTTTTTAGCTCCTTGTTGGCAGCATGCTTAATTTATTTTTTTCTTTATTTTCCTTGCATTTTACATTATTTTTCTTCTTTTGTTATCTCTCTCTTCATGCTTGCTTACTTGATTTCTCTGTTCACAGTTTCGTCGTCATCTGTGTCTTTTGAGCTTTTTTCCCTCCATTGCCTTTTCCCTCCCTCCCTCCTATTTCTCCCTCCTTTTTTTTGGTGGTGTCTTAATTCTGCCCACCAGTTAATTTCCTCCTCCCCATTTATCTTTCTCTTATCTTCTCCCCCTAGCCCCAGTCCTATTTCTCCTCTATGAATGTCATTTCTGCCCTTTACTGCGCAATCTCTTCACACACACCAGTAAAAGAGACACAGCATGGGTACATCAAGGCAGGACAGAGCTTGTTCCAAACTGGCAGGGCATAGCTTGTTTCATGTGTGTTATTGAAAATGCAAACGCACAAGAGCAATGACTGTTCTCCCAGTTCTTTTGCTGAAGGATATATGAAGAACATCAAACACCTTTGTGGTCTTTTAGATCCAGACCATTTTCAACAGCAATCACATGAGTCGACAAGGGGATCCCTAAGGCAAATCATTCTCCTTCATCCCTACTTTGAATACGACTGTTTTCAAGGAGGTGAAAGTTTAACAGAAACGCTATCTATCTGTACGCGTTTCAACAGTGGTGATTGCAGCGATTACGTGCTGAGGGTAGTACACTGTGCACTCTAACAGCATAGCTAGAATGTCCTTTTTCCTCTCTTGCCTGCCTTAAATAATACTTTCTAAAGTGACAAGAGGAAAAAACATATGGTCACGAGAGGATATGGCTGACTGGTTTTAGCAAAAGCTTGAAGAACATTGTGCCGTCCTCTTGGCTTGAGATAGGCTTAAACAGTGCACTGGAGTTCATGGTGCTTTTACAAGACTGAGATGTGGGGCACCCCTTCAAGTACTCTACCTACTGAAGTAAGAAGGAATTTTAGGAAAATAAAGAAAAGAAGACATCATTCCCTTTCCCAGGCTGTGGGTCACACCTGCATATGCTCCCTTTCCCAGGGGTTAGCATCTTTGTGTGTTCTGTCTAGCTTTTTCTCCATGACTAACTATTCCTTTCATCATCCTCTCTTTTTGCATGCCAAATGGGCCCTGTAATGCTGTGAATCACAAATCTATGAACTCCCCAGCCACACACAACTCCTTTTCTGGTTCATGTCTCCTGTATATTCAAGAACAGTTAGTCACACTTTCCCTGTTTTCCTTCCTCTGCTCTCCAGCTACAGAAGCGGATGGGTTTTGTAACCGTCCAAGCTGGTACAGTCCCCAGATAATTTCTGTATTTTTTCCCTTTAGCCCTAGAGCATGAATCATCTCAGAGACAAAATAGATTGAATGAAAGGAATTGCAAAAATCCCGGGTGCCACATATGCATCCTGGCTGGTGTAAAATAGCTTAAACAGCTCTGCCCAGGACCTGGGAAGATGCTGGGGAGACCAGGCAGCTCCAGTTAATCTCGTTAGGCAGTTCATAAGGGCTGTAACAGGAGGTGTCGTGTACTGCTGGGAAAATCTGCCAAGCAAAGTCTCTGGAGACCTCCTGTTCTTGGATGGGTGGTGTCCTGCATCTTCACTTCTTGCGTGTGTGCGATGTTTGTTGGTAAATGAAGTTGTATTAAGTTTGGGCAGAAAGCTTAGTATTTTGTCCCATCAGCATTGCTGAGACTTTGAAAATAATGTCCATGAATAGCAATGAAGTGTTAAAATGTCACATTACTTTTGGAAAATATAAATAATTTTTTCAGACCAAAACCTTTGATTTCATTGATTTTAGAATATTTTCTTTCTGATTTATTTGTAATTATCCTTATGAGTACACTGTCATTCATATTTTGAAGTGTAATATTGATAAAACTGAAACACTGAACCTTCAATTTCAAAGTCATCCTGTTGAAGTAAGGTATATCCATCAGTTTAAAATTATTTTTTTTAAGCTGGACATTTATTTAAAACATATTTTTATACTAGGAATGGTTTGATGAGTCAACATTTTTTACAATTAAAAGCTTTTCTTTTTTGAAATTTTCCAATTGGTTCCTCCAGTGCCTTTTTGTGACTGATCTGTCACTTAATTCTCTGGCTTAGAGAGAAGAAGAATGGAAGAATCTCTGACTTAGAAGAATCATTGGCAGAACTTACGGGATGTACAATATCTTAAATTCAAGCAAAACCAAACATGAAGCTGATATAGCATACTGCTATTGTTTTATTTCCAAATTTTAAAATAATAAAGGAAAATTTGTAAAAGGAAGGAGGATGGATTTTATATATTACCCTTCTATTTGTTTAATCCATTTTAGTCAGTACGGAAGTCTATCACAGTTGCATATTAAAATGTGTCACTGGACTGTTGCTTGATATAATGCTGTGAAACTACAGAAATTGAACCATAAAAGATTATTCGAGACAGATACATGTTATTATAGATTTTATTTTATTCGAGGAATAGATGGTTTTGTTTAAGCAGCTTCCCCACAATGACTTTTATTGCATAATCTGGTTCTATTTGCAAGATAAGTCATATTCCCTTGACAGGACCAGATACCAACTGCACACACTGCTGTGTTCAGTATATACCTTCCAGCAGCACGTTACAAAGTTTTCCTGTCTATAGTTAGATGATACATATTTAAATGCTTAATGCACATACATAGGGGTATTGCTCTCTTTCTTTGCAAAATGCTTTCTGTATAAATGCAAAAGGATTTTCTGTTTTGTAAAATGATCCCTTGCATTGGCAGCAATTACCGTTAATTGCAAAAATTGACTTGCTGGCCTGGAAAGTGAATGTAGTGGTGAAGGCACAGATCTCAAATTCTAGGAATTCATTACAAAAAATAAATGGGCTGTTATACCAGCAGACCAATTCATCAGTCCAAAAGACAGAATTTTAGTTCATATACAGCCAGTGTTTTATCCATGTTGCAGGCCACAGGTTATCTCTATTCATTCCTATAATGGGGAAATATTTAAGGTAGGATGCCAACTTTGGAAAGTTTTAGTTTTAAATTTATTGGTGTATTTTTGTTCTGTCTAATGAAAATACTTTTAGGATTCATTGGTTTCTGAAGAATAATAACACAGTGTAACACTACTAGCACAAAGGTAATGCCAGATTTAATGTGTTCAGGGAAATTAAATGTAGCTACTTTGTATGTCACAATGTTAAATTCCTTCTTGTCTAAAAGGGATTAATGGTCTTAACAAAGGATTCGTAATAATGGTTAATGATTTAATAGGACACAGTCCTTCTGAACCAGTTCAAAATTGCAACTTGTTGGGAGGTACGTGATATATGGGTGTTCCTGCTGCTCAGCCTCTCCCTGCGCAGTGGGTTGGGTGGGAGAAGTGAACCTTCTGTGGCACGCAGAACAGTGGGTATCATAAACGTGTTGTTTCCTAAATGGGAAGATGGCTCAATGGTAATTTGAAAGCTGATGTACTGTGCTCATGTGACAGAGAAGGTAAAAGACTCTTGTGGAGAATGCGGAGTGGAGAGAGCTTGGCACCCTTGAGAGGAGAAGGTTAGTTTAAAATCTCCCTGTCAGCAAAAAGACTTATTAGGGATGAGTGAACTTTAAAAGCTTTGGAGTTCAGGTCCTGGGTGATTTTTCAAATGGTTTTAGCATTCCTTTCAACTGCTTTGACTACAGCCATCCTTACAGTACCTTTTCAGTGGAGTCGTCCTTCGAGCTGCCTAGCATAGCTGGGGAAGGCTGGCACATATGTCTGTAAATCCCTGGAATAACATCTTAAGAGAAATGGTCAAAATGATCAGCTCACCTTCCACAAATCCCCTCTGGGTTCAGCGCTGTTGCTGCTTCTGGTTCTTCATAGTCATACATTCCTGATCTTGCCAGTGCATTAAGGATTACAAGGTGTAGTGGAGGGAGGCAAAGGCAGATTTCTGCCCCTGCGATTACAAATAACTCTTAACCTTTTCTCTACTCCCTGTCCTAAGCCTATTTTTTTCAGTGAAGGAGAACTTCATCTGTTCAAAAGCCAACCAAGCATTTGAATACTTAAACCTGTGAAGAAAATTTGGTCTTTTGATTAAATTGAGTTCTCTATCAAAAATGTGAGTTTTATGAAAAATATACTTTCTAAGTAAAATAAATCACTGTAAAAATAAAATATTTTAGCCCCTGGGAGTTGTGATACTGCCAGACTTATATAGTTGTAGTGCTATTGCTCCATTTCTTCTGTTCTCGTTATGTGTCAGGTGCTGTGGTTGCCCTGCTCTTCTTGTCGTGGGAGGTGGACAGTCGCTGTACACAGCAGCATCCCAGGCTCCCAAAAGGAACAGGGACCGAAGAGCACTGTGTCTCACAGTAGCTTTCTGAGAAGCTCAAGGGCTTTTAACAGTGATACTAGCTCTAACATGGCACTGCAAAAATGTTCAAATTAAAACATTATGAGTTTTGTGTGAAATCTTTTGTTCTCGGCTCAAAGTTGGGGGGTGTTCAGTATCTGAATTGCCACCAAAAATCAATCAGTCTGCCAAAGAAACAGTATCTTTTAATTGTTTTTTCAGTGAGAGCTGGGGCAGGGCAGCTCTGTGACTCTGTTGTTTTTTCAGGGTTTGGGCATGAAACTTCTTGTCATTTCCTGGAAAGCCAAACCTGCCTGACTTCGCTTGCTTCTGATACGTTTGCAAGTAGAAGAGATCTCATGCGCTCTGGCCCCAGGGCATGCCATGCCACTTCTTAGGAAATGCTTGGTTTTCCATTACAGATCTCTGTTTACAGTGTTCCAAAGTGACACAGTACTGGGAAATTTATCAAACAAAACCAAAACCAACTCTAAGCCTAAACAGAAGAGAAAGTGATTGCTGCCACTGTCCCTTATGGTACTTTGCAATAACCACTTTGCAGTGCTGGCTATGGACCACTTTGAGCCCCTGTGTTACTTGTTTCTTGAAGGTTTTTTTGTTTGCTGAAGTTGGCTTGTATGTTCCGTAAGTAAGACCCTGCCTCTTCACAGACCCGTTTTATGCTTATTTAAATCCTGCATCTTTTCTGACAGTGGCAGAGGGCCGCTGTTGATGTATGGTGTCACATGAACAAAAGCCTTTCCTGCTGTGTCTGGACTATAAGTCATTTCATGGGTGCAGAAAACTTCCACATTTTAATCTCTCCAGTATCTGTTGGCATTTCAGCTGTATTTCTTCTTTATCCTAGAAAGGTCTCCCAACAGAGGGGAAGACTTCTCGTGACTGTTGTTGACAGATGGTTGTCTTTCTTTATGAGCTTGTTCCTTGTCTTAATTCATGTACTGGGAGTTACTTCACTTTTACCTCTCAGTTTGAAACCATGATATTCATATTCTTGCTACCTAAGAAAACTTTGAAAAAGCAGAAGTTGTTAGATTGTTTCAACAAACAAAAAATTGATTTTCAGAATTGTTTTCTTCTGCCAGACTTGATAATTTTGCATTGCTTTTGTGGACAGAGTGATGGCACAGGATTTTCTGCAAAGTATTTATAGACATCTTGAAGGAGAAAGGTGTTTTCAGTCTGTGTGCACATTCAAACCATGTTTCCCTTGGTAAGACAGACCAGTCCTTCAGTGTGGTGAACATTTGCACTTGCAGAACACATTCAGCACCTCCTTAACTCTAAGGCAGTGCAGTGGGTTCAGCCCACCACAAAATGAAAACTTACATTATCTTCATGTATACACCAACACATTTCATGTAGTCTACTGGAAATCTGCTAACCACATTTGGTGCACTGCGCTGGGTTTGAAATGGCAGCACTTTACTGTGCATAACCAGACCCTACATTCCCTTTCAGTCCCAGATTGTTCAAGTTATTACTGGGCCATTTTATGGCCCTTTGTGTGTTCTGGTGGAAGGGAAGGAATCATAAGACTCATTGCTTCCTTCAAATTAAAAACCATGTTACAGGAGAGTTAAGAAGCTTTCCACAAGTGGGTGGAGAGAGCCTTAGAGTTCTTCTTATTATCATCCAAGAGATAATCTTAAAAGATGTGTGACAATCTTTAGTAACCTGAGACCCAGACTATCCAAGAGATAATACAAAAAGATATGTGGCCATGGTGTTTCCCCACCACTCAAAAGGGTCACCACAAGGACATAGAATGTAGGTCTTGGATCCTTGATCTGTTTCTTAGCTGCAGCAATGCAGAACCATGCTTTCTTCTATTTATTTACTCATTGATTTGTTTTATGGAGATTTTTAATTGAATGAAGGGGCACCATTATGCTCAAACACCGCTTCAAATATTAGCAAGTACTTAACAGTGTATCATATGAACTGACTGTTAGAAAAATGATGCTTCAGAAGAGGCAATTTATATCATTCTTTATAAAAAGAAATACTTCCTGGGAGAATGGAATTACAGTAATTACAATTTGAACTTGCCATCAGTATTTAAAATCATCAAAAACATTTGAAATTAACACTAATTGTACACAAACAGAAAAAATAGACTTTTTTAAAAGATACTGATTCTAGTGAGACTTTGAGAAGACCAGCCTTTGAGTCTGTGTTTCATACATTTGAGAACTGTGCTGAGCACACAGCAATGGAGTTGCGCACAGCAGGGTAATCAGTACAGCAGGAGGGCTCTTGACATCTCACCTCCTGCCATCAGGAGGAGGGATCAGCCAAATGAAAAATGATGCGTTCATTCCATGTGGATGACAGTAATGCCCAGGTTGACAAGGCCCTACTTATTTCGCCTTTCATAAATATTTTTATAACAAAGACATTCCAAATTCCTTCACTGAATGTAGTCCTCTTAGTCCTCCAAAGACAGTCAGTTAATTTTGGTTCCCTCTGCATTTCCTACAAGCTATAACAAGGGGCTAGTTACTGAACGCTATGGATTTATACAGTAAACTGCTGAAAGTTGGAAAGCACAGCTTTAAAAAAACAACCCAAAACCAGCTTGTGGTTCTTACTGAATTTTGGATTAAACACAAGGCAGGAATCACTGACACAGCCACTGAGACCATTACCAATGCTTTGCCTCGGAGAGAGAGCAAGCACCTTCCAGCCCTGAGCTTCTTCCCCTAATTTTAGGAAGAAAAATGCTATTTTACCACTGTTGAAAGATATCAGACAAAGCCCAGTTTTGGCCAGAGCTGTACATGAGCAGCACATGGCACTGAGGAGCTCGCTGCAGGGAAAGGGGGAACCTTTGGGACCTGGTCAGTCTTAGTGAGTCAGAAGGAAAGGGCAAGGTGGGCTGCTCTGAAAGTGCCACCTGCCTCTGGCTGCATAAGTAACCCCTGTGCGACCAATTAGGACACGAAGGATTTGCTTTTCAGCTTGGGTAGAACCCCTGATTTTATTTATCAGTCTTGTAGCCTTCCTTTCCAGCATGTCCAACACAGGGTCATGAGGGCGCTTCAGGAGTACCTAATGCTTGCATCCTTATGCACTCAAATTGCAGCTGCCGGTGTATTCCAGTTCAAATATGTGGGGGTACGCTAAGGCCACCTTGACTGTTATTTGTATATATTTATAACTATTTTATTTTTTTTTAAAAAAGGCTACATATGAAGTATATGAAAGGAATGTACATGAAGAAGTATAGTTGTTCAGTGAACACCCAGAACACCCAGGCTTGTATATGAAACAGGTGACTATACAGTGGCCTATAGTAGTAGTTGGTAACAGGACAGCTACTGTACAAAACAACTGTAACAGCATCTGAATAATTAGATACGTTAAGACTTTAGATTTAAGTTTTGTTTTACTATTGCATATGCTTGTTTCTTTCAATTGGAAAAACACTAATTTTCAGTGGCAATATATATATTCTAATTTCTCCAACAGTATTTCCTTTTTTGTGTGTTGTGGGAAAATCACAACTGATGAGACTTAGCAAATGTGTTCAAGGGATAAATACAGATAGTACTGTCAGGAAGTATGCTTAAATCTAATAAGCAGTATTTAGGACTGAGGCTTTGGTTTATCGTAGGAAAAGAGAAAGAAGCTGCTTATGATAACCACAGAAAACATACCTACCACTATTCTGTAATATATTTCTGTAGCTGCTTCAAAATAAACTGCAAAAATCTATCAAAGATGTTGAAAAATCTTGTGCTGCATTCCCTGGAGAAAGAAAATTTAAGACTGTGAAAGCTTCATGAGCGTTTAATAATAGTCTTTTATATTCTTGAATAAGCAATGGTGATGATGTATTGCAAGATTAATACATAAATCATTAGGAAACTTTAGTCATTTTAATACAGCAAGTCTGTGTTTTGCTTAATTCACTGATTCATCCTAAGGCATACATTGAAATTTTGTGTGGCCTTTCATTAAAAACCCCAGCATGTCACCCACGTTTTGCATCACTTGTCTTTTAATGGAGCACATAGCAATCGTGTTGTTCCGCAGTTTGATCGTGGTGCACTCTGCCCTCCAGGCAAATTAACACACTGGAAATTGGGGAGCGTGGTGATGGGTGCAGGGAGGATGACATGCGCAAGACAAGTGCAGTGTGAAAGAGGTTCATGTCAGGAAAACTTCACCGCTAGCACTGGCCAGGTTAAATGTAGCTGTGTGTTGGTCAGGATGGCCACAGGTCCTCTGAGCCTTTTGTTGAAGCAAGATGTGGCAGGGACGGGAAAGGGTGCTGTCACTGCGTGCTTCTTTCAGTCTGTCTGTATCCGCTTCCTCCACATGTGTGCATAATGCAAAAGCAACCGTTAATGAAAGAGAAGAAGCCAGAGAACGATGCAAGAGCCTGTGCATAGGAGGTGTGGAGGAAGTGGTCTCTGCAGAGCAGCAATTTTGTTTCACCTATTACCCAGTGGGTACCCTGAGCAGACTTTATGTTCTTCACGAAGCATGGTATCACTGGATGTAAATGGGAGACCTCTACAGAACATAGACCAACTAAAGCCAGCCAGAAAAGAAACCAGAGTAAGGCTGGCTGCCAAGGGAAGTGCTAAACATGGATCCAGTTTTCAAACTTGGATAGCAGCTGAGTCCATATTTAAACACCTAATTAGCTGCTGCAGGCTCCAGTTTGAAATTTGGCTTCTCATTACTTTTTACAAGCATTGCCCCAGCATGCTAGGGAGAGTGCTGCTGGAGACAGCACCATGGAGATGAGTGGTAAAATCAGCTTCTGGTGGAAAATAATTTTAAAAAAATAATTAAAAAAAATTAAAAAATATCAGCAAACCACAAAGCACTCACTAACCCCAGAATTGAATACTTACTTGTTTTGTTTTGGCAAAAATACAAAACAATTCCTTTCTCTTCTCCTTCCTAATTTTTGTAATGACAATTCAAACTTGTCAGTCTATGTCAGAAAAAATCTAAAGCCAAAAATAAGAATTTATGCTAAAAATTATTCAAACAGAAAATGCAGAGCCTGCCTTATCATGAATCTTTATTCTTTGATATATAATCAATAAAACAGTATTTTAAAAGGAAGGAGAAGAATTTGTATATTGCTGCTCTTCTTGGCTGGATTTCAAAGAAGCTAATTAAATTCTGTCTGCCTTAACTCCTCCTGTAGTTTCCATTTAGTGAGTTGTGCATTGCCCTATTTTATCGGCACTGACTCAGCAAAATGCTATGGAGGGACATCCCCCAGGGGAGACTTTTTCCATGATAGGAAGAATAGTCCACAGACAGCCCCATTCAAAAAAGGGGGTGAGCATGAACTTCTGCAAGCTACCAATGCAAGGAACACCACTTCTTCCCACTGGACTTCTTCCCACCATGTCCTTGCTTCGTTGTTCTTAGCTGCTGACCATGCACAGGCCTGCCATGCCACAGCACCTGCTGTCTGGCATGGCTCAAGCCTGGTGGGCAGTATTCATTGGGATGGATCCCTGGGCAGTCCCAACACCAGTACCTCCTAGCTCTGTAGCTGACTGGCCAGTGCGTATACACCACTGGGAGCTGGGAGCTACCAGTCTTTTGCCTGACTGGCCACTTAGGAGGCAGGGTTTCTCTACTTGAGAGTCTGCCTGCCTTGCTGTGAAGCATTGATACCCTGTGTCCTCAGGGGTCCAAGTGTCACAGGCACCTCACGTGCACTGGTGTGCCATCACAGTTTGTGCACTTCCATTTCAGAAAGGTTTTAGAGTCTCCAGAAAATAAAAGCAATGTGGAAATGCATAATGCCAATATTATTTCATTTAACACATAATTATACTTTCATTCAGTGTAGAAAATGTACATACAGAGCGTAGAGCACCAAGAGAGGCTAGATTTAGATGCATAGGCTTTAAAGCCACTTAATTTCATACATAGGATGAATACATTTTATGGTTTTAAACTGAAGGAGGGTAGACTTAGGATGGACATAAGGAAGAAATTTTTATGATGACAGTGGTGGGACAATGGCACAGGTTGCCCAGAGAAGCTGTGGATGCCCCATCCCTGGTGTCCAAGGCCAGGCTGGATGGGGCTTTGAGCAACCTGGTCTGGTGGCAGGTTGGGGGGTTGGACTACATGATCTTTAAAGGTCCCTTCCAACCCAAACCATTCTGTGATTCTACATGTATGTGCATGGGAGATGCAGTTGTGGTACAAGTATAGGAGCTTACATGCTCCAATTTTTCTGACTCGTAAAGTCAAGACTGGATGTAACAAAATCAAGTAAGCAGTGCTGATTTTTTTCCCCAGTATGTCATTTAAACAAAATGATTCTAATAAGATGGGGTCTCACAAACAAAACAGTTGTTCAGTGAAAGTCCTTGTCAGTTCTGCATCACAGGTTATTCCTCTGTCTTATGTAGTCCATTGATGTCAGATTCCTGGAAAGCAAAAAGCACACGCAGAGAAAATGGGAATAGAGCAGGTAATCATTGCAGGGATTCTGCCAAAAGTGTATCTCTGTATATCCCGTTTTATATCCTTCATATCTGTAGTGTGTTACTGAAGTCTGATTACCCACTGCCTTGCAAATCATTTGCATCTCCGCACTGTGATATAAAAGGCTTCCTCACTGATTGGATAGTTTTTTATATCTTCTCAGTGCTCATGTTTCTCTGACATAGATATCTATGCAAAGTACAAGGCTTTTGAGGATCCGGCCCTTGTAGTTCATGCTTCATTGCCACAAGGTAAGTCAAAACAGCACTTGCACAAAATGTGGGAATGGGAAGTCATGGGGAGCATTCACCATCCTCCTATCTGGCATCTGAAGGTTACTGAAAGCCAACTAGACCCAAGCAGAACAAGTCATGGTCTTTCCCAGCACCACTTCCCTGTGAGCTGCTTGCCAGACAAGATCACTCTAATTCAACCCAGGAAGCTTGTCCTGTGCCCCAGCTTGTGTTCTCTACTGGTGGGGGAATGGTGGCACTGATGGACAGGTGCCAGGGTTAGCTGCCAGCTGGCTGCAGGGGCGGTTTCATGTGAGTGCATCTTCCCATGGGTAGCATGAGCTCTGCCCCGCATGGCTGCACAATGGGAAGCTCATATCAGCTGAGGATCTGGTCCTTCAAGTTAAAAGGGTTGAAATATGCATGAAGCATAAGGTGACATTTTGAGTGTCTCAGATCAGAGCACGGACGTTACTGAATTTAAAATGTAATGATGCCAAGTCACTTTTATATTCATGCAGTGATTGTTCTTTATTCTTAAAATAGTCCATTTTACCCCAAGGCGCAGGTGATATCTTTATGGTGATGGAGCTAATATCCAGCATGGTACAGCTCAGGCCATTGGTTGGTGGAAGGGCTGTTTATGATCAGCTGTCCTTTTTTATTCTCTCTCAATTTATACACTGCTTTTGTAGCCTGTTTGTTTGTGGTTTGCTTGAACAATAGAGCAGGGAAAAAGAAGAAGAAAAAGAAAAAGATACACTGGAGATTCAGTGTTGTTGTCTTTTATTTCCTGTAGCTGAGCTGTATGATTTACCATTGTGTCTCCAAGTCTCTGAGTCCTTTCAGATAACATAAACAGTTACATTGCTTTAGTAGCTTTATACCTCTGCAGAGAGTCAGTCTGTTTGCAAGCAGCCAGGGCTTTCTGTGGTGAAGTGTACAGGATATTATAAATAAGGTATTCATTGAGAATGAGATAACAAAAAGAACTCTGAGATATATTTGCTATTCATTAAAAATAAAAGCCTTGCACATAGTGGCAGTCGCAGAAAACCAAAAGCGAGCTTTCAGCAGAGTGGGAGCATCCGCAGCATGGGCGTTTGCTGCACTAAGGGTGAAGGTGTAGAGGATGGAGTTGTAGCTGCAGCTGTCAAAGAGGCAGGACAACAGCTAGAGGGAAGGAGAGAGACGGGAAAGAGAGATCTGCTCCTGGGTAGGTGCCCTTCTAGCTCCCTCCAGCAGCAGTAGCTGCTGCCCCAGGGACCCTAACCCCTGATCCCCATAGGCAGCAGCAGCAGCAATCAGTGCTGCTTCCCCAGGTTCTGGCAGAGGCAAATGGGATGGGGACCAGAGCAGTTTTGCTGCCCCCAGGAGCCCGTTGCTTTAGGCTCCTGCCTGCTTTGCCTATGAGCTGTCTGTAATGACAGGAATTACCTTTGGTTCTGCTAAGCACAAAAAAGGTTAGATGAGAGGCTGTAGTAATTACAAGAGTGAACTGTCATGGCACAGGAATTTGTGGAAGTGATACCAAGGCCCCAGTCAGGAGGAGTATTTTAAACGACATACCTGCTAATTTGCCCTGGAACTAGCCTGCTTATTAAAAAAAAAATAAAAAATAAATGCTTCTGCTTACATGCAGTGAAACCCAACTTGTCAGTAGTTCCTAGAAAGCTTGACTTGAAAGGCAGGCAGGTGCACAGGGCTCTCAACAGATAGTATTTTGCCGTAACTCCCAGCATTTGTGTGCCTTCGTCGCACCTCCTGTTTGGTGCAGACCCAGCCAGCCGTCTTTGCTCTAATGGCTGTGTGTGCCATAACTGTGGTTACACTTGCAGCTGCTCTCCTTGCCCCATCTTTTTATCCATCTCTTTTATCTGTGTGTAATCTGGTGTGTCACTGGGGCAGGTGCAATGATTACCTTGCTCATTTATACTGTGCTTAACACAGGAGCCTGCACCAGAAACTAGTAGGTCCTGCTGCAATACAAATAATAATAACCAAGAGTAGTATGATCAGGCTTGGATTTACTGGGTGGGAACAGGGTATGTATGTGTGGGAAGAGGGCAGTGAGGAAGGGTAGAGTAGTTTGAGGTGACGATATCCTGGAGGGTGGTGCCTCAGCCTTTCCAGTTTAAATAGGTTGACATAGAGGTTCTGGCAGGTAGTGTGTAATGTTATTTTAATTTTTTTCCCCGCCATAAATCAGACTTGGTGTCTGATGGAATAATCACCAGAACTCCAGCAAATAACACGCCTGCCAGTGATAAGCTGTTTCTTCTGATGACTCAACACACAGCTGTTTGTTTGCTGGATATTGCAAAATGCAGGACGTTTGATGTTTGTGCAGTTCTGTTTTCCTTCTGATTATTTTCATGTGCATCTCCCTTTCTCTTTCTCTCCTGTATACAGATGTTCGTATTCACCCCATGGAGCCTATGCCCAAAGCAAACTTGCCCTTGTGTTATTTACCTATCAACTACAGCATCTTCTGACTGCAGATGGAAGCCATGTGACTGCTAATGTAGTAGACCCTGGAGTAGTGAATACTGAGCTCTACAAGCATGTGTTTTGGGTTGTAAAAGTCGTTAAATGGATGACAGCCTGGCTATTTTTCAAGGTACGCATTTTTTTTAAATCATTTGGTTGCCATGCACCTGCATTGTGAGAGCTGTAGCCAGCACGGAACTGAAGTTTTTTTGGAGTTTATCATAATGTGTAGTATTTATTGCATTTCTCCATGTTATGATAAAGATGAAGACTTTAATAAAGATAAAGATAAAACTGATAAAGACAGGCCTTTCCCAGAACAAACACTTATTTTAAATGGAGGGAGTGAGGTCTCACGGTAAGGAAAGGGAATGCCTTTCACTGTCTGTGCCCATGCACTGATTACCCCTGTCCTGACCTATCCATGTGCCTGTGTGCGTGCGTGGGGGCAGAACACCATCCTAACTCGGAGCCAGGATATGCAAAATGTTCCTTGGAAGTGTCTTGTATGTTCTCTTAATGAGAAGCAAACATGATCTGTCTACACAGTCTACATGTATGCAGCATGTTATAGAGAAGAGGGCAAAGGGAAGAAGGAAGCTGTATAAAAATGGTGGTGGGAAGTGGCCATACTCCAGACTGTGTGGCTCCAGAGACTCATGCTCGGGGAGGTGGGACAGTTTTCCTTTAATTTTTTCATCCTAACACATACTTGTAGTGGTACCTGATTTTCTATTATCTATTTCTGGTCACAGCAGGAAACTTAAAGCTGTTTGATAAAACCGATCCAGAAGTGGGGCAGACCCAGTTACAGTTAACTTCATTAACTTTTTATAGTGGTATAAGTGGATCAATCTGAAATCAGTTTCGCTGCATAAGTGCAATCTCCTCATGCAGACAAGCCTTGGGAGGCCTTGTGCTGAGAAAGTGTACTGCTTAGAACTCTTTCAGAAAGGAGTTTTGGACTAAGTGAATGGAACCTGATTCCATTAGAGAAAATTAAATGTCCTAATTAAAATAAAGTATTTTAGATCAAGGGGCATGTCCCACAAAGCAAATTAATTTTAAACTTTGATATGGAAATATCACTAGCTTTAATTTTAGAAATGAAACTGGAGGCTGGAAGAGTGGCTGTAAAATAAGATGCAAACAAATAAACCCATATTTAAAAAAAAATAATAGTATCTTCTGAGTACACCTTGAATATTGCAATAAAATTGTAATAGGAATGCTCATAATATGTAATGCATTCTTAAAGAAGAAGAATGCAGCTTTGCCAGACCGTATATATTAAACTTGTTTTGCCTCTTGTGATTGCCATTTTAAATATCAGCCTTGGGTGGTGGTGTTTTTTCATTGGACTTACTTCACCTTACTAACATAACAGTTTCATGTAGATATTTAGCTTGTGCTCAGCGTTTACTCTAGAGCCACAGAATTCTGACAGAATGTCTCTGTCTGAGTGTGAGAATTGAGTCTCTTGTTCCCAGCACTGAATCTCACCCAGTTTTATTGGTGCCCAGGGAGACATTTTTGTATTATACTGACCATGTTTAGACACTGAATGAGATGTCACTGAACACACATCAAATAACTTTGGATCTAGCACAAGAAGGAGTCTCATACTTACAGCTCTAATACTAATGCTGCTGACGTTTCCTGATCACTTCCTATTCTTTGGATGAGATACCACTCTAAAGGAATTCTACCTTGCAACAGGTGAGGGACAGACATCCTGACTTGCATGGAAGCACCATGTGTGTACTGCTGAAAAGCAAATGCATCAATTGCTTTTTGAGTCAAAGTAACTTCAGGTTTGGATAACTGAATGCCTCAGTTATCAGGTTGAGATGTTCACATTTTTATGTAATGTTCGGTGTGTTTTTCCTATAAGCCAAAGGAGAAGGAAACTCTTCCCATCACTCTTCCCACTCTCCCTGACTTCTGAGTTACAGCTTCCACTTTTACTCTTTGCATATTGCTTAGGATATGTTTATGTATTTGGGACTGACTTTGCCTTGTTTTCTCACATTCAGGAGCACTTCATCACATAGGTATGCCCTGTTCGACTCCGGCAGAACTGCAAGCTGGCACTAAAAGCCTGCCTGGCAGTTTTAAGAGCAGTGTACCAAGGGCTGTAGTACCCAATGTTCAAGCTTAGGTGGGTCTTGTGTTGGTCTCATGCACTAGGGTAAATTTCCCCTGAGAAAAGTAAGAAAGCAAGTACAAGAAAATGCAGTTGTCTGATAATATTAGCGGATAGTTGGTATTATGGATTTCTTCTCCCCTGGAATTTCGTTTCTGAGTGCACGTATATGAATCTTCCTCCTAGTATTACAGTAGTAATGCAGTGAAAATGAGGTGATAGCTCTATAATCATATTGGCTCAACTAACTTTTATTACATTGAAGTATTCCAGAGTGGTTTCTAAACGCGTGCAGGAAATTGCTTCATCCATTGCAACCTGGTGCTCATGAGAGCCAACACAGCCCAGATAGCTCCGATGAGGAAATGCATCATGGATTTATCATATCAAATTCCCTCAGGAGAGAGCCAGAGTTGTTTGATTTAATTCCAGAATATTGTGGCAGAGCCTCCACTACCTTTAAATGCATTTCTGCCAGCACTGGTCCCAGTTGCATTCAAGTCGACTGCAAGCCTGGCCCCCACTCTCTCTGGGCTGCTTGTGTTTGAGGCAGCTCAGTGTGGCAGGCAAGGTTGTCAGCTCAACATCCACCTCAGAGCTGCCTCAAGATATTTAGGTACTTAAACAAATAAACTACAGTCTTGTAAATAGGCCATGATACGTACATATAATTTGCTCAAAGTATTAACAGCTTGAGTTTCTTGGAACTGTGAAACATTGTCTTTCGCTTTTCATATGTAGCTCAGAAAAATCTCTGCCAAACCAGTTTGGGGTTTCTTTTCCCACAACAAGCTGCAGTGAGAGGCACCCCTGCAGAAATAAAACAGGCCAAGCCAAGGGATTGGTGACAGTCATAAAACTGTGAAAAAAATGCCCACCATTTAAAAGGGATGGTTTAATTCCCTCTCAGCTCAATTCTTTCTCAGGAAATTTATTGTCTGCTTCAGTACGCAGTCTTTACATTTCCATTTTGTAAATGTTTTCTCTACATTTTTAATAAACAAGAATGGCACCTGTTGCATGCATGACAGAAATTATGTTTATTCCTAAAAAAAAAAAAAAAAAAAGAAAGATTTCTACCCTGTGACTTCTCAGTAAATAAAAGCTGGTGAGCTGTCATAGTGCTCTGCAGAGTGCAGTGAAATATGTTATCCCCTAGGAATTTTTAACATAAAGTGATCTTCTTTTTGAACAGATGAAGTCCAACTGGTAAACAATAACTAACTAGTAAGATGATAGTAGCCTAAAAAGACATTCATTGGGCATCAAATTGCAATTTAGCCAACTGTGCAACACACCAGTTTTAGTGATGCATACTGTACAAGCTGGGAGCCAGGAAGGTACCATTTCCCTCACAAGTTTTTCTCTTTTGCTACAGATAATGAATATTCATTCTTAAGCCAGATGGCCTCTGCTTGTGACACAATTAAAATGCCTTAGAGAAAAAAAACCAAAAAAGTTGAGTCCAAGGGCAGGGATTATTCTGCTTTGCGTGACTTCATTATGCCATTATACTAGAAACATTTCCCACTTAGCAGTGTTGTAAACTTCCCCAAAAACCTTCATGACAGGCTTGGTGAATGTGTCATTATCAGATATAGAGTATTCAGTCCTTTCAGCCACCTCAGATTGCTATTTAAGAAGGAATTGTGGACGGAAGACTACGCATCACATGTTGTCTCAACTGTCATTTCCAAAGACATAGTGCCACGTAAGTGATTATTGACTGACAAACTGAAAATGAGTAGGATTAGTGACCCTGCCAGCCTGTAAAAAAGAAGAGAAAGGCTTCAGGAACACAGGCTAGAAATCAGCCGGTATAAACTAGTTCATTTCTTTCATCTGTCAAAATAGGCTTAACTCTAGTGTAATTTTCCTATAACATTTTTAAAGAAATGCTTTCAGTCTGTAAGTGCTGCTGGAAAACAAAATCTAAAGAACCTGGATTCATCATTCATGCCAGAGGACATAGTCATGCAGGTCTCATTGCAGCACTTCTTATTCAAACTGTCCCTTTGGCACTAGGAACGTAGAAACTTCATTTCAACCTCCCCCCCGAGGTGTCAGAAGACAAACACATCACTGCACAATAATGCCAGCTGTAGAGAATGAGAATAATTAAATTCTACAGCTGAAAGCAGCAATTCATCAGCATCAACATCTTCTGTCCATGTGAGTGTGTGGTCCTCATGTAAAGCTAGTCTGGAGTATTCTCACAAAATGAAAAATCCTTGCAGAAACATGTTATTGACAGTTAAATTTTACAAGAAGGTTTTCAGATCAAAAGTAGCATTCTGGTCAGAATTAGAGAGAAGGGAATGGTCTACTTTATTCCAGTAACTCAGGTCTTTAGACAGGTCCCATTTTTGTACACATTTGTAAAGGGATTTAAGCTTCAGAGCCATAGGGGTCCTTTTTTTTTATTCCATCTAATAAATATTTGATTATTCGTACACCCATAGAATGATTCTAGGGGGGGAAATGGAGGGACTTACCTGAGAAGGGTAATGAGCAATCTACTCGTGAGCTCCCAAACCCTGGTGATCCGAGTGTGTTTCTTGCGTGAGTCCCTGGACTTGGGTAGGCATCCAGGTCCTGCCTGTTATGGGGTATGTGGATGCAGTGTGGCTTCTTTATTTATTTTAACTGCTGAATAAGAAAGCTTTGGAGCAGTCTTTTGTGTCTGTCCTGTTAGGATCAGACCCCTCTACAGTAGGCCGATTCTCAGTGCACACGTAAATAGCATTGGAACCTGGTCTCCACTGAATCTGTTGTTCCCCTGTGTCCCAAAATATCGTTACCTTTATCCGTGTTTTCTCAGGTCTAAGTTTATTTAATGTTTACTTTAAGAGACACATTGAGAATTGCTAGAGAATGTTTTCATGGCAGGAAAGTGAAGGATTTGTTTTTCATGCCTTGGTATACGGCATGCAAAGGGGTAAAGATACTACTAGTACGGGACAGCACAAAATGGGTAGGATTGATTTGGAGTGCATCAGAGGGAATCAAGGCTGCTGAAGTTCTTGTTTGCAACTCCTATTCGGAGCAGCTGCTGGTGTGATCTATACTCAAACCACACCCAGGCTTCCTCTTGGAGGGTGCTAGTTGGAACAGGCTGAAACACAGCCATGGAGCAAGCAAAAACTAAAGCAGTGTGTGCAGTCAGAGATCCATCTCATGCCTTGTCCTGCAGTTTTATTTGTTTGGTTAAAAAAAGGAAAGCACCCCTTTGTTTTTCCTGACAGTGTGAAATGGGAAGACTATCTCACATCTTTCAAAAGAGTTCACAAGACAAGAAAACTGTCTCCATGTCTAACGCTGCCTGCAGGATTGACCCTTTTTAACCTGGAAAATAGTCTAAAGAAATGCAGGTTAAACCTGCACTATGCGCTATGTAAAAACCTATGCTTTCTCTATGTGAAATTGTTTTGGAGCAAAAATTTTGGATAAGTGACTGAAATGTTGTCGTTATCATTTTGCTGGCAGGCCGGGAACATGCAGAAAACACGTATTTGTACTGTGTAAGAGAGGGTTTAGCCCTAACTCCTGTGTGGTAGGATTGTTGATTTAACTTGACAGCTCGGACAGATTACTTCATTCTATCTGAAAGGAATTCAATTCATATCCAAAAGAGTGAAAAAAATATTCTCTGTATTGCTGTAGGAGAGAGTAAGTAAACAGTTAAGAAATTGTGAAAATATATGAGCCTAACCAGTGTTAGCACATCAGCACCTATCATCCTGTAATCTGCAACTATTTTCATATTCAGAACCCACAGAGTTAGTTAGGAAAGACATTTTCCATCAGCCAATTTATTCCTTGCCAACATTTCCTAGCAGTACTTTCCTATATATTTGGTTAATACCTTTGTATGCTAATCTATTCCCAGTCAGACTTGTTGAAAATGGAGGAAACACAAAAGGAGAAGATAATTTGCCGTAGACCAAACACATGCCAGGGACCTGGTACCGATTACTGTCAGTTTAAAAGAAGGTAACCACAATGCTGCTAATAAAAAGGTCTCAAAAAAGAGGTTGAAAAGTTGGGGAATTAGAGAAAATCTTGACATTTCAACTAGACCATTAGTGTTTTACTTTCAATCCATCGTCTTTATAGTTAGAGGTTATAGCATTGCACTACTGTAATTCTCCCTCGCATGCCTGGGAAGTTCTACCTCCATCACTACATAATTATAATTCCATTTTCTTTCAGTCAGGTAGTACAACACTGTTGGAAACTTGAACCCACTGGCAGCAGAACACAGGGCAGCCACTAATCTTTCTCACTGTTGTATATTTCAGACAGCTCTTTGAGAGAGAAAAAGAGCAAGAGAGAAGACCACCCCAGCCCCACTGAAATGACCCATTCAGCAAGGGTGCAAACAGGAGTTACAGGCACTTTCTCTCTCCCATGTGAAAGACCTGTACACTGAGTTAAGGAGAAAGACCACCAACTAAAATAAGGAGATGCAGAGTAGGAGGTTGTGGAAGTGCATATTAATACATACATACATACATACATACATATATATATACACACACACACGGACAGTTTGCCACCAGGTACGATGTGCATTATAGATCAATCAATATTTCTCTGAGGATGACCTAACTAAATTCCTTATTCGTTTGCTACTTGTTAGTAATGCAACAAAACAATGCTTATAACATTTATATTGCAGAGCCCCATCACCTAAAGCCCCTACTCACTACAGAAAAATTAACTTTAGGAGGCTTTGGAGATTTACAGGCACTCCTTTTCCCCTCTGTGAATGTGACAGTCCTTAATTTACCAGCAATCCAAGAAGACTGAAAAACCTTTCAATGTGAAGTAAGGAAGCTCTTCCACGAACAACATAGACACAATTTTTAATGGTTATCCTGAGCTTTGAAAGGTTGACAGAAAATTCCAAATTCTGCCAAGAAGCTGACGCAACACCCCTTTTACAGTGGTCTGAGGCATCTGTGCCTGGAAGCCACCTCTGACATATCTCCTAGTTCATAAATATCTGCAATATGAATGCCTGCATCAGAGCTGTTCATCCAGTGATCTCCTCGTGGTCCCTGCTAGTACTGGATCAGTTTTATCCCAAGATAAATATCTACAGTTGGCCAGGTGATTCAAGTCCTTCAAGTGCCAGTTTGTCCCTGTGTACGATGAAGGGATCCTCTGGTGACTAGCTCAGCTATAGATGTCTGTGCTGTATAAAGGTATGAAGTTGGTTGAAATGAATCCCATCCCAAGGTACAGGACATTAAATTAGTTTTATTTTAAACAACAGCACAGGAGAGAGTAGGAACTGGAAAGGTGTGTTCACATGTCTGGGGCACAGGTAATCTCTACTCAAGCTGGTTTTTCAAATGGCAGCTCTAAGTTCAGAGAACCAGACCATTTCCCGTACAAGTGGGAAGTGTGTTCATGGGCAGCCACAGGTGAGGCAATCCCAGTTACTTATGAATTTTATTTTTCATATAAGTTTACAATCCATTGTGTGCTTCCACTACTTATCACATATATATTATCATGCATTTACATGGGTAGTTATGTGTGCTCCCTATATGTATTTATAATCGTGTAATGTATATAAAAAGAGAGAAGCTGAAAAGCAAGCATTACTCACTATTTGAGGAACAACTGTAAACAGCAAATACAATTTTTAAAATAACAGGATCATCCAGCACCAAATTTGTGATTTTTGAAAAGTTTCAATTCAGAAATCACTTGAATAACTCTGGCTTTACTAATGACCATAACAATTACAATTGCCAGCCCCAAACATTCATATCTGCATTTTTGGGAAGGGTACTGAGATACTACAAGTTGTAGTTCACATGTCTTGTTTTGTTCTTGTTATGTTCTCAGCTAAATACATGGGTTTTGGTGGATTTTAATAGGTAAACATGAGCAGGAAATTTGGTGCAGTGGCTCTAGCTCCCATTTTTTCTAGAAGGTACTTGATCCTAGATGTAAACACAAGTCATTAATACAATCTGTCCAGAGTTAGTGGAGTCTATATGTTATTACATATTTAAACATTCTCTTTAAGTTGGGTCTGTGAGTCTCTTCAGGGCAAATTACTACATTTTTTTGTTGCCATCTCAGCACTGGAAAGGGGAAGAAACCACAGGAGTGATGTTACCACAGACCAGGCGCTCTGTGGGGAATACAGAACATATGCAAAAGAGGATTTGAATGAAACCTGAGCAATGTGCAATAAAACAAGAATGAACTTGGACAGCTTATCATGGATGGGATTTATAGTGGTATTTGTGTGGCCCCATCATGCTGACCTACTTTTCTGTCACTGGAACAGGAAGGAGGTGCTGCTGCTGGTCCTAGGCTCAGGCATGGTCTGAAAAACTGAGTTGCTCCCAATGTCTCTTAATTACTTGTCAAAGTCTTGGAGCAAGCCATCAACAACCTACAAGCTTAACTTACCATCTTATTAATAGTTTATCCAATTTAGTACACACGCTATTTCTTAAATGAACAGCAGGGACCAGAATTGGTGCCCTGTGCCTGGCGGCCCTGTGTTCCCATGGCGTTGCTGTGAGCAGCGTTGTGCAATGTCTCCCCAGCTGCCTCACGTCCCTGCAGCAGGCAGCAGCATGCTGAGGCTGAATGTGTGTCAGGAAGAACCGTATTGATTGACTTATTCGATATCTTTGCCTGCCAAGCCAGGCTCTTGAGATGCAAAATGTAGTCTTCCACAGCATCTGCCACTTGTCGCATACTACCCTAAGATGATTGAAAATGTAGAAAGGGAAAAGATGTCCCATTGTTTTTGGAGCTCAGAGTGTTGAAAATAAAATTACATGCTATGAGTATATTTTGACAGGTGTGTCTGTTCTAAAAATGAAAAGGCACTATGGGGCGGGATGCTTGTTTTTTCTGTAAGACTTGCACATTGTCCAGGTACAAAAGCTATTTTTATGGCTGCCCAGCCTGGGAATGTAGTTTGGTCATTTCTCAGAGAGGAGTTCAATTATCACCAATGTCATACATCATGACCAGTAATGACAACTTAGGTCCCCGTTTTCCTCTGCATATAAGATGATGACTTCCATTGTCATGAAGTTTTTGGTACTTCATCAGTGGCTTTGCACAAGTGTAGCTGATCAGAACCTGCTAAACAAATAAGTAAGACCCAAACCTAAAAGCATCCAGATCCCAATCTTATTGTGTATTCTTGTAACAAGGATTATCTGATTTGACTTCGCATTCCTTATGTGGAACACTGTCCTTATGTAAAGCATTTTATGTCTGATCCTGCTCCTCAGAGGTTCTCTTTGATCTGGGGCTGGCCTTTTATTTTTCTTGCCTGGTTTAGGTTTGTGGCACGTGTCCTATTTTATATGCCTACTATCTGGGGAAGTGTATTGAGGCCGGCACAGATACACCAAACCCTAATTGCTTTAGAAGGCTTGCAGATCTCCAGAGGTAGTAAGTATTTCAAATGTTCATAATACTGGATTCAGCTGGTATTGCTTGAAATCCATTGCGGGTCTGGAAGGCAGGAAGCAGGGACTTTCACACAGTATTTTTTTTCCTAAATATAGTTGCCCTGTTAATATTATTTTAAACACACTCAGTGCTCATATTCGGTTTTCATGGTGTGATGGTTTATTTTCCCCTCATATTGGGGCAAGTCTGTTTCATACGAACCACTGTTTTAACTGCAAAGTATATCCATCACCCAATGCCTTGGCTGTATAACTTCTTCTGTGAGGGTTTCAATCCACTCATCACAGCACTGGGTCAAAGGCAGATTGCTATTGAGTCATCTGTATCCAGCTTTTTGAAAAAGTGATAAAATACAAAATGTGTTTGTGCTCAGGTACCTGAATTTGTCATCTCCAGGTCACTACACAATGGTTTACTCAGAGGAGCCAAGGGGATTGATTATAAAGCACCTCCTGTTCTCAGAAGCAGCACTCATACATGTGATGTGCAATCTGTCCCATGCTCCCCCGGATGGAAAGAAAGCATTTGCAGCATTAGGGTCATTAGACTTCATAGATGTAAGCAGGTACCATCCCACCCAAGGATGGTATCAGTGCTGTTGCTGTTACCATAAAGACAATGCATCTTTTGTGAGTCGATTTCAGTTCGACTCTGTAGAAGCTCTAGGCAACAACTTTTTTTTTCTTCTTTTTATTGTCAGGTTATGTCATAATACCTAGCAATACCTTTAATCAAAATAAACAGGAGTAAGGTGGCTTTTAAGGAAACAATTTTATCAAGATAAGAACGAATTTAAGCAAGCTGACTGGAAATTTATTTACTTTGAGAAAGTGAGAAAGAAGTAAGTAGAAAGAAGTCAGACACTTCTTTCTCCTAATTGGAATCAGACTCTGGAAAAGGCTTCCACAGAGTGGAAGTGAAAAGTATATAAGAAAAGTGTTGTTTTAAAGATGGAGTTTAAATAGGTGTATGGAGAATATCAGCTGATAGGATATCTGCAAAATTGGGAGATCAGAGATGTTCCAAGGAGTCCCTACAACCTCCCCATTTCTTCTGAATTCCTTTTGTATTTAGAATCCAATTTTTTGTCCTCAGGTTTATCTGGTTTGTTCCCATGATGAAAAGAAAAAAGGAACTCGGTCTAAGAGTCCAAAAGTTAAGATTTCCCAACAAATACTAATTCTGATTTTGAACTTTTAGAGTACTTAGCAAATCCTTCTTTAGGAAAACCTCTGGTGAAGATGTGCCACTTCTTGCACTCACCATCCTTGCCTTTCTAGAAAACATTTTTTCCAGTTGTTTGCTGATGAGCTGTGTTGAACTGTGCTTCCAACAGTTCTGGCTTTTGGTTACAGGAGAAAAGTGAACATGGGGCTGTGGTTCAGACTGAAAAGCCTTCAGTGAAGATGAGATCTTTTATTTTCCTGGTCAAGAAATCTGTGCATGCCATTAAAAACCAAATTAGCTAAGTTACACAGAAAATGGAGATGTAGAGATAGTTGGCATAGCTGTCCAGTTAATCTCTAATCTGGGTTACAGCAAAATTCTAGAAGCTGGTCAGTGCTGAAGAGACCCTTCCAGCAGAGAGGCCAGGCAGCCAGGGCCAGCAGCATGACCGATGTATGAGAGACCATGGCTTCTCCTGTGTTTCCACAAGTAGCCCAAGCCATTGCCTTGGGCCTTCCTGACTGACTGGTTTGCATCTAAAGTACCTTCGAGACGACTAACTGCAGGGAGGCTTGTAGCCATGCTGGGAGGCAGCCAAGGAGTTCCAACTGACAGTGTCCAGAGTAGACTAACAAGAGTTTGCACAATGAGGATTTCCATTCCTAAAATGTCCAGAACAGAGAGTTTGGTTTAGGATTTTGCCTGAAGGGAAGACAGGTATTCTTACCTTCCTGTTTTGTGATGGCAGATCAGCCTCACCTGAATTGGTGCTTTTGCTGCTATTTGCTGTATTTTTCTTATGGAGAAATTATACAGTACATTTTAAAATTTGAATTTCGTTTTTGTAGACTTATTTATTTAAACCATTATGTGGTATTTAGGAGGGGGCAAAGCTGGGTTCTTCACCTCTCTTGGATGGGTCTTTCAAATCAGAGCAATAGACCTGCTGCAAGCTACTGATCATGGGTCTGTTATGATAGCTAAGATGTGTCGATGCTTCAAATTACCGAGTTAAAGCTTTGCCCTCTATTATGAATGGGTGTCTAGGTTTAAAAATAAATCCTTTGGGTTATACCAAAAATTTGAACTGTCAAGAAAGAAATGGTGTGATGAACCGAAACATAGGTCTCTTAAGCTGCCCTCAATTTAGCTGTATTTCAGTAATCTCTCATTCACCTCTCATTGCTGTCAGCAGCCCATAGGGGTATTTTTATAAATATGATGGAAATAGCTGTCTATGAATCATGTCACTAAGATGCATGTGGTTTTGCCGCTTCAGGGAATAAGTAAAGAGTGTGTAGTTTCTCTGGTGAAGAACACTGCATTGCTGGGTCATTTGTACCAATTGGTATTTCTTCATGTAAACAGATTTCTTGCATAAAAAGAATCTTTATTTTTATGTGTGGTAGGTGGAAGTATTTTTGTTAAGTAAATGCATGTAACTTCATTTCTTGTTTTTATATGTTGTCACTGTCAACATGTATTTCTGTAAAACTTTAGTCAACAGCAGATATTTATTAACAGACCTTTGCAAGTATGCTGTTATCACAGTTGTATAGTGCCTTTATCATAGAGAAACAGATGTATCTAAAATGCAGGAGCTTGCAATAGCTTTCATGTTTTAGAGTCTCTGCTAAAATCTGTGGAGACTAGACAATTTTCATGGTAAAATATCACTTACCTTCAATTATTTTTTTTATATACAAAATTATTTTAATAAAAATAATTACCTTTTAAATAATTTACTAAACAAAAATGTAGCCTACTCTAGCTTTGCAAGTTGAATGTATATTATTAAGTATTTTTCAACGATATTCTTTCACTCTTGATTTCAGCCACCTGCAATACCTAAGAATTTTTAGGAAAGATAAATAAATAGCTCTAACAAAATGCAAAACTGGTTATTTTGAAAGACTGCAAGATCCTTTCCATTTGACCTGCTGTTTGTTATTGTTACTGTAGATTATGGATGGGAACACCTGTGATTATCCTCTGGTTAATACACTCTTGAATTGGAAGAAAGGGCAGAGCTGTGGTGCAGCTGGCAAATAGCCAGCTAACCTCCTTTTCAAGCATTTAAAACACCTCTTCCAGGGGGCTTCTTAATGAAAAATACATGGGGATGGCTCTTCTGACAACCCATGGAATATGATAGATGATAGTAACCTTTTTTCTAAATGAAACTGGAAAACTGGGAGCTGGCAGGCCAGTGTGCTCAGGCACACAAGCTTTGGGATAACAGCTTCCTTTCCTGCTCCTTACCTCATAAATACATTTTTAATGTTTATTTTAAAATTATGTCCATATGTACTGGGCTATATTCTCATCTCTGTTTTTTTGAGCCTTCTTCACTCTTTATAGTTTCAAAATAGTTATATTTGTACTTATTTAATATAGAAGCAGTTAGTGCAGGCCAGAGGACCGTCTAGATTTTGTGTCCTTTTCTATAAAAAAGCAAACTACGAGTGTGAGCAACTCTGTACTACTTGCAAATGAGATGAATGCTAAGAAAATCTTCAGTCTTGTTGTGTAATTTCTCATACTTGCCTAAATAAGAGGAAAAAATCCTGAGTGAGCTTTTTTGAAATGAGTTTACATGTTCAGAGAAGGAGTTAAAGAGCATACTTGGCTCAGGCATCTACTTTTGCTTAGGGAAATATTCTCTGTAAGAACGTGTACCTTGGTGCTATTTTGTCTTCAAAATTCTCTTTGTGGTTATGGCGGGTTTTTTTCTGCTGTGGTCTTCTACAGCTATTTGTAAATTCTTCATAATATTAATTTAGATTAGAAGAGGAATATGCCTGATTTTTCAAGAACCAAATTGCTTTTCTCCATCTTATTATATTAGCGATTAAAAATTACTGCTGCTTTCTTCTGCAGAACTGTAGTAAGACAGGCAAATCTGGTTATTTCTAGTCACAGCCGGGTATTTTTTCTTTAAAAATCTCTCCCTCTTATCAAGTGCTGCTGGTAACTGTTGTCAGGTATTTGAGTAGCTGCGCTCTGGTGGCAGGTGTGAAGTTGTCTGTTCGTTTTCTAAGCAAAGACCAGATGTTTGTTCTGGGCTAAGCAGACTGATTTGCAGTTAAACCTAAAGTAAAGGAACATAATTTCAGGCTATAAACCAGCCATGCCTCAAGCCATATGTAACTCAAAAAGAAAAACATGAGAGCCAGAGGTAATCAGCTTCTTTGCTTCCCTGTACATCTGCAGTATTTGCTTATGCAAGTGAAGAATGGATGGTTGTTCTCTCCTCTGTGTTAACACAGAGGAGAATTCAGATTTGTACCTTGGACTAGTTCATAGTTTTCCCTTGCTCTAAACAGAGGTGGTGATAAAAACAAGGCAAAAGGCTATATTTAGAGAACTGGGCTGATGGGAACTCATCAGTTTGCTTTAGGAGCCCGTGATAAATCTGTCTCCCTGGGAGACTTCAGTGAGCACTGAGGCACATCACCTCCAGCTCTGGCCACCTCATGTACTTCCACTTACTCTGAGCTGTAAACCATTGCATGCTGAAAAAGAAACTGGGAAAACTTTAAGAATTTCATGTCCTGCAGTGTTATACTGGGCCCAGGAGAGGTGAGGTCTTGATTGTTTTGTGGCTGACAATGTCTTGTACAAGAAGGAGCTTTGCACAGAGTCCCATGGCTACAGCACTCCAGAAATAGTCATGCCACTGCTGCCTGTTAGATGTATCCATCAGAAGTCTAGCTTTTGCATTTTAAGCTAGTGTCTTTAATGTATTCACACTAACCTTTAATACATTCACAGTATTACAGGCAGGAAAAGTTACACTGGGACAAAGGATCAAAGGCAAATATTGATGAAGAAATTTTAAATAATGTGCAGATCTCTTGTGGGCATTGATTCATGTGCTTCATGGTGTCAATAATTGTTTGTGAATTGCAGCCATTTTTTCCTCTGAACAGAGCATTACTCTTGAAATATAGTCATTGATTAGTCTTTGATTAGCTCTGTAGTAATTTTCATGCATCAGTAGTTCTGATAAAAAAAAAAAAAGTAGCACTTATTTTACACCAATGTGTAAGACCCATACATTGTTCATTAATAACTGAAAGGAGTCTTTAAACTATTTTCTTTATTGCAGAGACCACACTGACATTTTTAATAGCCATACATTTCAGGATAAATGGAAAATGTTTGAAGGGCTTTTTATTTTCTTCAGGTTGGTTTTTGGTTTGGTTTGGTTTTTGGTTTTTGTTTGTTTTTTTTTATGGGGCAGTTGTAAATGTTCTGCTGTCTCAGGACAGGGCTGCAGTAAGAAGGACATGTTTGTCACTTTGGTGCTAATGTGATTTCCTGTTTTTCCTACTGTATGACTCTCCATTTTATCCCAATTGTCAGTAATGTGCTATTTTTTTATGATTAAATGATGAGACCTAAGACTCAGCAAGGAGAAAATAATTAAAACTATTTGTTTCAGAGACTGTCAGCAGCTATTAGGGATTAGACAAATATAAATTAAGGGTGTTTTTCCCCAAGCCATGTTACAGACTTTGCAAAGTTCACAAACAATTGTAATCCTCTTTTATTGAACACAGATTTAAAAGTAAAGGTCAGTTATGTTTAGGTCAGTTATGTTCTGGTCAGTAAGGATTTATGTAATTGGTAAAACCCAAACATTTAGATTATTTTTATATAAAAACTGTGCTGCTTTGGAAACCCTTGCTTCTCAATTGTGGCTCCCCTACAGAGCTCAGGGACTAAAAACTAGACACATCAACTCAGCAGACATTTGTAGAGCAAAGAGGGTTTTTCGGCTTGTCTCTCCAGATGCAGGAGCTGCTCCTGCCCTGGGAAGGGTCAGGCAGTGGCTGGCATTGTGGCTGATGCTGGTGGCCTCTGCACCCTGAGACCACCCCCACTCACACTCCTCCCCTTGCAGCCCTACACACCCAGCAATACATGCTGTCACACCACCGTTTCGATGCCCCTTGTGATTTTGCTGCAAGAAGAGCCTTGGTTTCTGCCCAGCTCTAAGGGCTTAGTACCGCTTGTAGACCCACTGTTTCTCCTGTCTTCCCAGATATGGCTGGGTCAATCCATTGGTGAGATTTTACCTAATATTTCCCTCTTCTTTCTCTACTGTCAAAAGGCTTGTGCTTGCTCCTTTGTTCCAGAGTTGGTAAGAGCCATCAGCATGCCCCAAGAGCTCATGTTTGAAAGCTGCTCTCTACCCCTTTTTGGTTTCTGAAGGGGTTCAATGACATGGATGGGTGAGCCAAGGAGGGTGAGTGTCGGTGATACACTGGGAACCCTCCTGCCCTGAGCTCCTGAGGAGACCCTCCTCAACATGGCATATATGCTGCAAAAAGGATCTCATCCAATGGGGCAAGCAACCAGCACACTCAGTGAGGTTGCAGGGAGGGCCTGGCAAGTGGCATTTAGGAATTCAGGAGGAAAAGGGAATGAAGAAGAGCTGGGACTATCTGCGAGTGTCGTGGGGCATGGTGGAAGGGCAGGCAGAGAAAATGAGTGAAAGTTTAGACTGTAGATGTGCTTCGCATGCCACCTAGAGAAACAGGGTCCTGATCTTGATTGGAACAATTCAATTCCACTGTGAAGTACATATTAAAAAACAATAGGTGGCTGGAGAGCTGTGCAGACTTGCAGGTAAAGAGCAGAATTTTAAGCAAGCTGCTGGGCGGGCGGGGGAGGCGGTGGGGAGGGCTGGGACAGGCAGCCTGCACTGGCACTCAAGCCTCTGCTCAGACCTCAGCCTGCACTTTTGCGAGTTAAAAACAGTTGCTAAACCACAGCACAGTTCTGCATTAATTCAACAGGAATTTTTCCTGGGAAGCAGAAGTTTAATCATCTGGGGCACAGCTCTTTGCAGTGTATCTCTGCGAGCGCACCGGCGGGCAGGGCTCATTGATTGGGCTCTCAAGGCAAACAGGCAGGTGTAGTGAAATGGCATTGCCAAAGAGCGAAGTTCAATACCAGCTCCCTAAACAAAGTGAATTATTTCAGCACCAGATGAGTCTGTAACATGTATTGATCGAACCACAAAACCTCCCGGTATTTGTTTCTCATTCTAAACAACTGCTCTAACCTTTCAGTCAAAAAGCCCTGTGAATACAAGTGCAACAGAAACTCTCCTGGGGCACTTAATAAAAATAAAAGGTTAATTCTCACTGTGTTATTTTGGCTATTGATAGTTCTGCAAGTGTAGGTCTCTGGCTCATACCTACCTACCTATGCCCTTAATCAGTCCAGTATCAAAACCCCAGTCAGAAGCTCTCTGCAGAGACAGGAGCTATCTGAGAATGAAATAAAAGGAATATGTTCAGGAAGGTTGTTGGGATTTTTTACATTCTTGCCCCACAAGTTCTTTTTCTTTTCCTTTTCCTTTTCCTGTTTCTTTTTCTTTTCCTTTTTCTTTTTTCTTTTTTCTTTTTCTTTTCCTTTTTCTTTTTCTTTTTCTTTTTCTTTTTCTTTTTCTTTTTCTTTTTCTTTTTCTTTTCCTTTTTCTTTTCCTTTTTGTTTTCCTTTTTCTTTTTCTTTTTCTTTTTCTTCTTTTTTCTTTCTTTTCCTTTTTCTTTTTCTTTTTCTTTTCCTTTTTCTTTTTGTTTTTGTTTTTGTTTTTCTTTTTCTTTTTCTTTTTCTTTTTCTTTTTCTTTTTTTCTTTTTCTTTTTCTTTTTCTTTTTCTTCTTCAATAGCAGACTGGGGAAAGACTTTGGCTATAGAAGTGATTAAATGTTTTTCTTCTCTCCAGTTTTTCATTGTCCTCCTTCAGGTAATAAGATTTGACTAATCACTATGGACCTAATTTTTGGAACTTGAACCAATTCTTCCTGCGACACAAACCAGGGCAGTCGGTTTAGACATTCACACAGGACTGTACCTGTACAGCAACGTGACACTTTTGCTGTGACTTCTGTTATCCAGCAAAGGAAACAGGAACATGGGAAGGATGATACCTGCCACCAAATCCACTCCTGGCCTTTGCAGGGGAGATGTTATTCACAAATTAATGGCTCCATCTGCTACCTTAATGAAGGTTTACAAAACACCTTAGAAATCAGCCTGTATATTAAAATTGACAGGTTCAGTGTACAGTAAATCTGGGTCTTGCTATGTACTAGGACTTAACAATCTTCAGTACCTCCCACTTCACTGCTTTCCTTTATCTGTTCCCCTGGCAGGAACTGCCACCTTTTTTTTTTTTTTTTCTCTCTCTGCCCCCTTGCAAATTGATAATATCACCTCTCCCAAGGCTAATATCCCCCTCTGCACTACAAGTACCAACCTGCCCTTCTTTCAGACCATTTAGCAGATTAAATGTGATGATATTGAACTCAGGAGTAATTGTTTTCAAGATGGAAGGTTTTTGCTTCTGTTTAAGACCTTGGGAAGCATTTGTGTGGCTAAGAGTTTGCGTGTTTGCTTTATAATAAGCTTTGCAGTGCAAGATATGATGACTTGGATCTTGTCTGACATAATTTTAGAAACATGACTAATCTTATTGAAATCAATGGTACTATTTGCCTGTCTAAAGTGATATATATATATATATTCTTTGCTGCTTTTCTGAATTTAAGCCATCAGTAGGTTCCTTGATGGACAGTAAAGACCCCCAGGGCTGATTGATTTAAATAAAGGGATTTAAGTTACAGAGCTTAAACTCACTTTCAGTCTACACAACAAAAAGCTTGATTTGAATAATCAGATTCAATCCTCCTTTGCATTTGCATTTTTAGTTATTTTGTTAAAAACAGATTGATTCTGGTGGTTTAGTAAGCACTGAGAGATGTTGATTTGCACCTGAATGTAGCCTTTGCCTTTAAATTTAGTACTTCTGTTAGGTAACTGAGAGGATAAGCTACTTAGAGAGCTTCATAATCAGAATCTATCTGTGATTTCATGACTTTAGTGTTCTGTTGTGATAGAAAATGGGAAACAGCTGTTTACAAAATGACTAATTTCTTTCTTCACTCTTTTTACAAGCTGCTTCGAGATGAAATACGAGTTTAATTAAAAAGAAGGGAAATGTCATTTTTACAAGATTTTATTACTTAAACAGAAATACCTTGAACTTATTTAGCACATTTCTCTCATCAAAACCAAGGATGTATAATCTGTAATTACTGACTTGAATTAACTAATTCTGATTACTGTATCTATCAGAAAAGATAGGATTAGAAAATCTGAGCTGCCTTCACCTATTTCTGTTCTTCACTAAAACAACTATAGAAAATCAGACTACTCTTCTTGTTTTCCATCTTTGGAGTATGCCGCTAGGGACAGACCCGAATTAATTTATTAATTCAGACCTTGTTTATATCTTTTTGTTTATCATTCAAGATTAAATGCTGAAATTGCCAGCAACTAGAATAAAAGGAAGCATAAATTTGCTGAATAAGATTCCTTCCCTCCCCACCACTTTTGCCTGTCTTCCAGTTTGGGCTTTCACCTGTCAGCTTGGGGAATATTGCAAAACTATAATTTAAAGACAACAGCTATCTAGAAAACAGAAAACCAGACCTGTGGACAGTGCTAAATGCTATTTGGTGATCTGCTTGAAACGTCTTCCAGCCAGCCAGCACAGCCTCTTCAGGACTATCACATTTCAGTCCTGCAGAAAGGCTTGGAGTCAGCAATAAGGAAAAGGAGATGGAGGCTGAGACCCAGCGCAAGGATAAGCACTGTGAGGCGGTGTCTCGTTTTCCATGCAGGAGCTTTTTGTGGAGTAGACCCACAGGAGCTGTTGCAGCCCAGCTAGCATGCCGCTACAATGTAGCCATGAGATATTTGGAAGAAAGTGTATTTTTGTTTTCACCTTTCCCATCTTCTCAGGTGTATTTTCATCTTGCATGCTATTAATGCAGAGATGTAGCACCCTGTAGTCATTTTGCGCTTTAGTGTTTCTGGTCCCCATCTTTGCTAGTGCAGTCACATGGCCTACTTGAGTCCTGGAGAAGAAGTGTCCTCTGCTGACCTTACCTGGTGATCCAGGAAGGGATCTGCACCTTCTTACCTGAGCCATCTGGTTTCAGCAAGTGCCTCCAGCGGGCAGGTGAGAAGCCTGGGCGGGCAGCCAGCCTCTCCAGGCCCCACCACCCTCCTCAGACCACATGTGGAAACAACCCCGCTGCTCTTTGGGGTGCAAAACGGGGGTTGTAGCAATTTAAAACAGAAGAGGCTGTGAAACAGCCGCTGGCCTATGCAATTTGGGGTTATTTCATTTTGTCTATGTTCTGTACAGTCTTTATGCTTTTTGATCTCACTGGAGTTCATAAAGGTTTTCTATATTGTGGTTATCTTTTAAGTATTTAGGTGTTCCATGCCTGTTCTGAGTGCTTATAAGCATTAAAAAACAGTAACAGTCCTTATAAGAAAGTTGTGAAGTTGGAGTTGTGATAGTTTCCATTTTCTGAGAAGGGAAAACAAGATTACGTGACTTGTGAAATGTTAAAGAGTAAGTAAAAGAGTAGAGATGATGGTAGAGGGCTACAAGTTAGAAGTCACCATATATCTTATGCCTGAAGTCATGTGTTTTCAGCAAAAGCCAGCAAAGACATTTTACTTTGTGTGAACGGGCAGGTAAATAAAATAAACTGTTCACAAGTACCTGCACTCAAGAGCATCCTCTTCAGCACTTAGAGCCTTGCTGTTTCTCCTGCTCTGGAGCTGGTAAAAATGCAGCTACCATTTCAAATGCAAACACTTCTGTGTGATTTTCTGTGTTTTTTATTTCGATTGCCAAAATCTGGCATCATCTGAAAGAATTCAGCAAACTAAAGCTTACCCATGTACTGGTATAAGATAATGCATAGAGAATGAAAGCTCTAAAGCTTTCATGGATGTTTGTTGTTTTAAGTCCTCTTTAATTTTGATCCATTCACCTTTTGATTCATATTTAAATTGTGTTTTGAAGTAAAAAAATTGGTCATATATTTTTAAATGATGCAGATATTCCAGCCACTACCTATCAAAGAGGTTGCCTCTCGAAGAGCTTTGTTGGAGGGAGGAGTAGTCTTACACTCTTACTGGTATTTCTCAGATAGTCATAGTTCAAAACTACTAATTCAGTAGAATTAAAGCCTTACATAGTTAATAAAAAGGTCAGGACGGTTTCTTAGCATATATCTAGCATGGATACTCAGCTGTAATTGAGTATTCTTACATAACGATAGATCAGTCTGTATCTGGGAATGAGGAAGATTATATTGAATTGTTCACATGATACTGTAATTATGGCCATAAAGCTGGTAGTAAACAAATAAATTGTGTATTTTCCTTTTACAAACACAGAAAAGGAGTAACAGCCTAGTGCACAAGGCATCAGGATTAAGATTTAGGAGGCTCATTCTTTCCTCATCTCTTCTCCTGACCTGTGCATTTGTTTCAGTAAACCACTTGCCTGTCTGTAAATAGAGGTGTTGCAGAAAATCCCAGATTATTTGAGGATATGCAGAACAATTCTGAGTGGTTTAAGTCTGGCATCCTCAGCAATCGGTAGCTGCGGGACATCACCTGGTTTCCAGAGGGCTGGTTGACCAGAGAGTCACACTCCCAGAAGAGGCTTCAGCATTTTGAGAAGTACGTGTACTCTCTCAGCTCTCTCCTCCTGTTATTGCCTGCCTTATTTCCTAGAGACTGGATGTTCTTCCAGCAAATGACTGTCTCTGGCTGGATGTTTATGCAATGTCTGGGGCAGCAGCCTCCTGTCTATCAAATTTTGCATACTGCTGCTGAGCTGAGTGAGGTAACGAGTGTAATGTAATTGGAGTGGCTGTAGCGATATCTCAGCTCTGACTTTGAAGGTATCACTGTCTGCTGCAAAGCAGGCATGAGGATCAGCCTTCAGGCAAAGTAATCTTCCTCAATGCACTTGACAAAATGAACAAAGGACTTGGTTATGATTAATTACTTTGACCCAAAGTTTCAAGTCCCTGCTTAAATCCAGTTACGTAAAGTTGGGTTCTTGTTTCCATTTTGAGAATTGCTTAAACCTAAACATCATTCTTCTAGTCCTCCATTTCAACAGTTAGAAAATGCAAAGTATGGATCCACAAACACTTCTGCTCAAATCACTGAGGTTATATTTGACTTCTAAGTGGGATGGTTTGAAGTTAAGACATGCTAATTTGTTTTTGTAGTATCTACAAGTGAGTTCGCTGCTGAAGCTGCTGTCTGAAGTCAATTGAGATCTCTTCAGTGTGGCCCAGAAAGCCAGCCAGCCAACAGGGGCCTCATTCAGCTGCCTGATAACACAGGCATCTGATGCTATTTGAGATGACCCATGATGTCCTGCTTAGTCTGAAGCAGCTGCTTTGGAAGAGGAAGGTTCAGAGCTATGGCTGCTGTCTTCCAGAGTAAACCTTTGATCATGTTTTGAGTCTGAAAGAAGAGCCGTACCAGGGTTTCAGAGTAGAGCTGCTTGGTGATTTTCCAGCAAAACAGGTTTCTCAGATGGCATTGCTCTGACACAACGCAAAGCGAAACCTGCCACGGTTGGCTCCATTAAACGACTCATGGGAACTCAGGCATTCAGACAATGGTCCTTGGGCTCCCTGAGCAACCTGCTGACCCTGGCCATCTTTTGGGGACAGTTTTATTCTTCCATGGTCTACTTTATCTATAGGCTTCCCAGCCACCTGTGTGGAGGCTGATGTGAAGATGAGGTGGGGCTTCCCAGGTTCTCTGTGTAGCTGGATTGTTTTGAAAGGTCATTCAAAAAAATTTGGTTTCCATAGAAAGAGAAGAAGAGATCCAGGTTTTGATGCTCCTTGTGTCTGTTTACCAGCTATCTCTGCTTCTGTTCTTTACAGCATCTTGTACAAGGATACTCAGGGAAAAGCTTCTCTTTTTCCCAGAATAGGCATGAATTATTCATTTTATAAAAGTTCCTTCCCTTCAGCATTTTAGTATTTTTTTTAGTTTGAAAATTGCCTTCTGTTCTCAATTTATCAGTGTTTTGTCTTTTATTATATATTCGTATCTTTGATTCAGAAATTATTGCTCTGTAGCCACAACATTGTCAAGAGAAAGGCTTCACATTTTAACTCAGCCATTTGTTTGTAGCTGCTGTCTCTTTTAAAGAAGAAACCTAAAGATTTTATTATGAAGTGAATTTATTAAAGAATTCTCTTTCCTATGAGTTGGGGATTGAAGAGAAATTAATTTGGTGGTGCTGACTGAGTCTCTAGGGAGAACTGTATATTCAATAAAACATCTCTATCTCTTTCTGGTGTATAATCAAGGCAGAAATTGGATAGAAAGAGAGTAATAGTGAGCTACATGGGAAAGAATAGGAGAAGAGAGAGAACCCAGGTGGAAACTGGGGATTTTGAGTTTTGAGAAGGCAGAGATCTTTGACAAGCTGTGCTGCCAGACATCTCTGGCAGCTTTGGCTTCCTAGGGATCTGACAGTTGGTCCTGGCCATGGGTCTTACCAGGACTTACAGTCGGCTGTTACAGCCTCATTGATGAAAGCTTGCCGAACACATCCTTATACCTGCGTCACAGTTTCCTTGCTAGCCTTTGTTTTCATACTCAGTGTTTCAACTAATCATTTTTCGGCCGAATTTTTCGAAGCAACGATCACATCAGGAGGTCTAGACACTGCAGAAGTTACACAAGAAGTGTTGAGCACATGTAGCCCGTATCTTCAGCAGCAGGCAGTGACACTACAGCAGCTGTTGTTATTTCACCTCAAGAGTCTTGCACCAGAAAGTAACCTGGTTTTGAAATGAGTCGGTCGTTCACAGATCATAGTAATCAGGGCTCCCTGTAACACAGGTAATTTATTTCTCACAAGTTGTTTGCATCAATATTCATGGGAACACAATCCCAGCTACTCTGTTTCTGACAGTTTTCAAACTATTCCGTGTTGCAGTGGCTTTGTGTTTGCCTTTGCTCTTGAGAGTCAAGCAGTGCACCAAGGGTGGCTGGGTGTCCCCCCTCCATTAGCTGCCAGCAATTAGATGACAGACTTTGCTGTACCCAGTAACAGTAATTTCATGTTCTCATTCTTGTTGCTAAGCCCCACTGTGTATATGCGTAGTACTGTTCAGGGATCCCAGATGATCATTGTCTTCCCTGAAGAAAGACAGAAAAGGCACTAAACTGTATATGCAGAGATTTTAGTCCAGTCAGTAGAATACTAACATTTTCAAAGCATTACCAGAATAATTAACATGGAAAAAAGTAAAGGAATGCTGGCAAAAGTGCCTGAGTACCCAGGCCCAGCAGATGGCCTGTTCAGTGCTTACTGTGTCTTCCTAGTTGGAACCTGGAAAATATGTTGGTAGCCAGAGACATGTCTTGTCCTTACCCAAGTCAGGAATGGCCTGAGGGAAACTCATCCATTTAAAAAAGTGAGGCTAAAGAGCAAACACACTTCACCCTCATGCCAAAAAAACCAACCCCTGAAAGCTCCTTGAAGTCATCAGCCCATGAGCAGATTTCCCATATGAACTGACAAGTTCATGACATAATGGATGTGAGTACATGAGGTAGGACCTTCCCATCATAAAACCAGTGTCGGTGAGTGTTCCTACAGCAGTCTACTTAATGTTGCTGATGAGGGGCATTCCACCAACACTTAATGTGTTCTCCATCACAAATTGTATGGATAAAGGTGTTTTAACATGTTCTTCCTCACTATTAAGCCATTTGCCAGCATACTAGCCAGTCCTGATGCACAGCTGCCTGTTTGACCCCTCAGTCGTATCCCTCAAAACGCAACTGCAGTTTCAGTCTTTGGGTTTGCCAGCTGCTTCCTGCTCTGTCCTCTTTGCCCAACCTTCTCTCCTACCATCTCTCAAGATGGCAGCATCCTGAAGTTATAAAATACAAACCAAGTATAATCAGCTGATTGACTGGGGTGAGGGGAAGCTATTCCAGAGTAAGAACTCCTCTGATACCATAGGTTGTATCACTACTGCTTTTTCAATCATATGGCAAACTGTGTCAACCGATGCAATTGGAATTATATGCATGCTGCCCATGTGAACTGTTCATCACAGTGTTTAAGACACAGCAAGGTTCTCACTGTTTGCTGGTAGTTAACTGAAGATGGTACTGGGAAAAAGAATGGATTGCAGAAGAGGAATTATAGGAGCTTGTTAGTTTTGTTTCTGTTCCAGTTTTCTGTAGTTTCTGATGTACATACCATACTGTCTACCCAGGATGCCGAGCTATGAATTCAGGTGAAGGTGGAACTGGATGAGTACCTGGATTAATAAGAAAAGTGCCACAAAGCCATAATGCACAACTGATGCAGGCGCATCGTTTCCAAAGAGTTAAGCTGTTGCGCGTGTTGTAGACAAATGAAAAGCATGTGACATTTCATAGAGACATGGCTATAGGGCCTGACTCGTCGGCTAACACATTTTGTGAGCATTAGCACCTAGTATTGACAAGACTATATGGCACTTAAAAATGCATTAATCGAAATGCATTAACTGGCAAGTCTTAAAAACACAAAACTAAACCACAAACCCCCTTAGTATGTGTCCTAGCTTTCATAGAATAGAATATTTCATTTCATGCTGAAGGAAAAGTATTCTACATTAATGATTTACTATTGGTGAATATTTTAAAAAAAAGAATTAGTAGAGCTTCTGTAAAAAAAAAACAACCAACATATCTTTCTTTGGGAATAGGTAGTACTGAAATAATGTCATTTTGTGTACATAGACTGCATTTTGCTTAAATCAGCTGGTCACATGCTATCTTTTCTCTCCTTCCACAGCCTACACATGTAATAAGCAATATTTCAATCTGACCTTTATTTACTGTTGAAGGGATATTGCAATCAAATAGTTAATTGCAAAGGAAAGTGAAATACATGATCAATACTGTAACAAGCAAAAGGAATTGCACATGCAGAATTTCATTAGGAAGAAGTTAAGCAGAAATCAGTTTTACTTGGCTATGACAAAGGTATCAATTACAGTTGCTTGGATACTAATAATACAATAATATGTAAACAAAAATCCAATTTAAAAAAAGTTCAGCACAAATAAGTTGGTAACTGAAGAGAGAAGAAGAATTGTGCAGTTTATGGGAATCCCTCTTGTCTTAGGACAAGTCCAGCCAAATCATGAACATGATGTTACGGATTCTATATGTGTGTGTGTGTGTGTGTATATATATATATGTATATGTATATATATTATTCTGTTATTGTTTGGGTTTGGGTTTTTTTGGGGTTGTTTTGTTTTTTAATTCTGGCAGTGTGTAGAGTATCCTCCTCTGTGATTTGAATGATACTTATCACTGCCTGTCTACCTGCAACTTTTGGTATAATACTTCAGAATCTCAAAGGTGGGAACTTGCTCCCATTTGTATAGAGCATCATGACAAACATCCTGGGGTTTATAGATCAAGGTATTCAAGTGCTGGCTGGTGATTTCGCTGGCTTCTTATCAGGTGCTGTCCTTCCTAGAAGGCCATTGGCATCACAGAATGGGTCAGATGTGTTGCTTTGGACAGTAGTCTCCTGCTTGTGGTAATTTTCCAAGAGCTTTGTGGTTTCTCCTCATTTTTTGATGGGCTATCATGTGGTAAAAGGAGAGCTATGGGGTTCCCAGGAAAGCTGGCAACTAGGATGAGGCTGCCACTGCTGGAACAAGTCAACCTGCTCCCTGTCCACTCATGAATTGCTCCAGTGGTTGCAACCTGTTGCCAGCTTCTTTCTTCCCAAGAGGTCCTCAGGTGCTGGTACACAGGCAGGACATGTATGGATGTGTCTGTGTGTCTCTGTGGGCTGCAGTTTAACTATGGGTGTGTAGTAGATCCAAGACTTTGGGAAAGAGCCTTGATGGTGTATGGGCAGGTGGACATACAGTGCTTTCATAGTAGGTATGAGCATGATCCAGAGATGGAATCACAGCAAGTACTTTTCTTCCAGCCTCTCAAAACAGGTAGGTCATCCACCCAGCTGGAAGGCCAGGGTACTCCTGGTGTAGAGTTTCCCTTTTACTTTCATTAAAACAGAAAACACGCCAGAACAATGAAGAGAGAGATCCTCAAGTAATGGAACATTAAAGCTTTCAGCATTAATTAGGCACTAAGAAGATGGGATAAGACAATTAATTAATCATACATATGCAACTCTGCTCCCTGTTGCACTGGAAAAATTGTTTTCCTTTAACTGAAATTATTATGCACTAATTGCTTAATGTATTATAGTGGGGTTTTTTCCCTTATGTGTTTAGATAATTGCTTTTAGCAACAGGTGATAGAAACTAAATAGGAATTTTTCACAGAACCTTCCACTCAGTGTATTAGATATGGTGGACAGGATTAAAAACAAATTAAATCTTGGGGCAAGTTACATAAGCTGACCTTAATGGATGGTGACAATGTCACTGTGCTTATAGACTGGTCACAATGTGGCCATGTAAGTGCATTTATTCATGTCTGAGCCTGTTCAATATTTTCTTTGTATTGAAGAATAGAAAACATTTGCTACATAAAATGGTTTGGTAAAGGTCTACTAGGGCTGCATGAATAAAAACAATAGCTGACTTTCAACTTGTACACTGCTTTTATTTAAAATATTTAATATTATTTGAAATGGAATGGAATGGAATGGAATGGAATAGAATAGAATAGAATAGAATAGAATAGAATAGAATAGAATAGAATAGAATAGAATAGAATAGAATAGAATAGAATAGAATAGAATAGAAAGACTAGAGTATTTCAGTTGGAAGGGACCTACAATGATTATCTAGTCCAATTGCTCACAAATTTGGGACTGACCAAAAATTAAAGCATGTTGTTAAGGGCATTGTCTAAATGCCTCTTAAACACTGACAGACTTGGGGTATTGACCTCCTCTCTAGGAAGCCTGTTCCAGTGTTTGGCCACCCTCTTGGTATAGATCCCCTCTGGTGGGGAGCTAACCTGACATATCATCAAAAAATAAAGAACCTGATAAATACTGCATATGATAGAAGAGACTTCCCATTGAATCAGCAAAAGCACGTAGCATTTCTGATGCTGTAGGAAGATCCATACAGACCAATGTCTGAGGCTGCAGAGAGCCCTGCTCATAAGAACATAATCACATGAATTCCACCCACAGAAATTTTTTTTAAAGCATTTCCGTTTTGAGCTGTTGTTAAGATTTGGTAGTCATCGACACTGACATTTATGCTTGTTTGTGCTGGGGAGCTGGAGAACTCAGGAACATAACGTCCAGTGAACCATCACATGAGCTAATGGTTTGTCTGTGTCACTAAATTTTTAAGTACAGCAGTATGTTAAAAAAACTTTTGGTTTCTTTCTGTCATCCAGAGTGAGTGGTATAAAATATGAATGCTTGTATTCATCATTTTTCTGCTGCTTTACAGTATTAAGGTATTTTATATTGCAGCATAGCTGATTGTGATAGTAGCCACTATATGAGCATGTGGAATCCAACTTTTTGGAGTCATCCTGATCATGTGAAGAATTATGCACGCACATATCTTTATGTTGTTTACATAATGTACTGGATGGGAATAGAACTATTTTTCATAATATAAAGAAGGGTGAAAAAGCAGTAGTAGAGTATAAAACTAAAGTAAATAGGCACATTGTGTTTCTAGATGGTATCTAACTGTCCAGTCATCTTCTTAAAAATAAAAAATATTCCAGCAGTTACCTGAACTGACTTTTTTTTATGTACTGACTGATGCTTTGCTGAGAGAACAGCCTGTTGGATGGCTGAGTTATCATCTTATTTCATTCAGTGTTATTTGGAACATGACATGCTGCCTTTGTGTGGTAACTGGCAGCAAAAGCTGGCTATTCCGTGGCCGCTGAAGGAAAGCACAGTGGTACTACCACTCCTTGCAGCCTGTTGGCATCAGTTTTCCTTCAGCTTAAACACTTTTGATCAAGGGCTTGGCATGGAGTGGAGCATTCGTATTGTAGGGTATATTGCTTCAGCAGTTCACTTTTGGGGGAACGTGCCTGTGGTCACACAGGGGATGGATTTCCTTCACAGATGCTGAGGGTGCTCTGCCTGGGCACCAGCTGGAGAGGTCGCAGTTTGGGTAACCTTGACTTATTGTGTGATTGTGTGACATGGCTCTAGTTTATTTGTAAATGAAACCAAATGCCAGATGCATCATATAAATAAATTATTTTTAGTAAGTTGTATTTATGCACAGTGAGAAAACAGAGTTGTTTCTTTTTAAAATATCATAACCTTGTCACAAAAAGCTTCAAATTACTTAGATTTGTATTTTTATTAAGGCACTGAGTAACCTGTTCAATACTGTCTCTTTCACCAAGTGAGTTCTTTAGGAAAAGGCATCCTGTCAGGTGCAGCGGACAAAGCTATGAGCAGCACTGGCACTGTTAATGACTCAGAATGACTGCAAGGACTGTACAATGATACATTATTATCTAGTAGGCGTTGATTAATTATATCACTGATAAAAATGAAACATATCAAACATTGTGTTTTAAATATGTCCTTCAATGAAAGAAAAAAAAAAAAATTAAATAATTTCAGTGATAGCTGTGTGATCCTTCTGAAGGCAAAATGGAAATGTTTTGCATATCCTCAGGATGAAAGGAGTTATCACTCTAAGCTATTAAATTTCATTTAATACTCATGGTCTGTCAGACATTGCAGATCTTTCACCATTTTGCTTTACAACACTGCAGAATTATGAAAACTATTGGAAAATGTAATTCCCTGGTTTACCTGCCTGCTGGGATTGAACTACGGAATCTTAATTTGCTGTTGTACTTTCCATGATCCTTTGCTCGTGTCATATTGTTGTAACAATGAACACATTGTACGTACAGCATAGCCTTCATCTTCTTAAGGCAGAGTATAGACCCTTTCATCCCTGCAAAATGAATAATTAAACTAGGATTATAATATTTGTGTTTGCTTTTGGGTTTATTAGCTCTAACTGTGAAAACTAAATCAATTATTTTGTATGCTCCTCCTGACTGGCTCCTGAAAAAATGGACCAGAGTTTTCCATATATCTGTTCTGTGGCTTTAATCTATCTCAAAATAGCACTGTTGTGGAAACAAAGTCTACTTTGCGGGTTGAATAAGTGGCATTTTTATCATTGCCACCATGAGGTTTGCATAAGAACTACAAGTTTGATGCAAAACTAGGGAAGCTGATTGTCATTGGTAAGGTCCCATGGTGTAATGTAATTATTTTATTATACCTGTCTCATCTGAATTTGTTATGCTTTTTTTGTTTGCTTGTTTCTGCAGACTCCAGAGGAAGGAGCCTCTACAACCATCTATGCAGCAGCGTCGCCTGAGATGGAAGGAGTGGGCGGCTGCTACCTTTACAATGAGGAAAGGACAAAATCTGCTGACGTAGCATATGATGAGGAGCTGCAGAGAAGGCTCTGGACAGAAAGCTGCAAAATGGTTGGGATTTCTGATGAATCCAGCAGAATTCCCTAGAAGAAGCCACTTCCAGCTGGGTAAATGAAATACATTGACAAGCATTTTAGGTGAATTCTTGCAGCATCAGTCATCATCCTGGAAATCACTGTTCAGTCCCAAAGGCAAACATGAACAGCTCTGTTCATCACTTGAACCCCTAGTCTGCTAGGGTGTGGGGGGAATATTCCCACAGAAAGATGTAGTGGTTGGTTTTAAATCTAACCATCAGTTTTGTAAATCATGATGTTTCAGTCTGTGATTAAAATACAATCTTTAACCTTGTGCACAGTTGAGTTTTCATTTTTTGTTCAACAAAAGAAAAGACATTCCCTGGTGAGCATGTTGTGTCTGTGGCGTGTTGAACTTAAGGCACCTTTGTTACATACAACTAACTCATTTCTAATCAGTTTTAAAAGTTTCAGCTTTTTTCCTTAAGCTTCATTAATCTTTAAGACTCTTTATAATGAATGTCAGCTTGTTCTAATGCAGGCATTTGGCATTCATGATGATTATGTTGTTTCTATCACAACATCAGTTTTATGTGTCAAGTTTTATCCAGAGGTATTAACTGAAAGTCAGAACCAAAAAAAAAAATGTAAATAAGGTCTTCAGACAAGATATTGAATTCATTTGTTTTCAGTTCGAGTGCAGCTCTCCATTGAAGGTGAGCCATAAGTGTAAGGAAGGGATCAAACATCATAACGGTGACACTGGTTTCAGCAGAGGATGAAGTCGGCCTGTTGTCTTGGCTGTGGGCTAAGATTACTTGTCCCCTTTTTTCCTGGACCCATGTAAAGTTGCATCCACAACTTCATGCATTTTCTTTGGCAAGGAGATTCACTCATCTACTGCTCGTTGCATGAAGAATCGCCTCCTTTCATTGGTTTTGAAACTAGTTTGTATGAATCCAAAAACTAGAGTTCATGGTTTGGAAGAGGCAGCAGACAGTTAATGCCAGTCCACTTTTGTCACATTGCTAATGGTTTGGGAGACTTCCAGCATGTCCCCGTTAAACTATCTCTTTGCCGTATTGAAGAGTAGCTCCTGCCTACTCATCCAACTTACACAGCAGCAACAGGATATTTTCCCTTTTGTTGTATTTCTTTCCTAAAACTTCCTAACAGATTCCTAACAGCTGTTTTATTTTTAAATTTATTTTACTTTCTCCGAGTGTGGAGCTGATATTTTTTCTGAAACTATTTTTGGTAAACCTAAGATTTCTCTTCTGAGTGGCATAGTGGTCAGTTCAGACACCATCAGTTTCAAACATGCTTCAGTGTGTACAGTTCAGGGAACTCTACCTATGTCTGCCGAAGTGAAGCTTCAAGGATGATGTCCACATCCATGGAGTAAAGAACAAGACAGACATGTGGCAATATAAAGATAATCTGAGTTTCTACAAGCTCAAATAAGTAAAAGAAAAAAAGAAAAAATGAAATATAAATAATATATAATATAATAAATTAAAAAAGAAAGAAAAAAAGCGCATTGAAGATGATAGACACAACATTCTAACAGCGAAGGTGATAAACCACAAGAATAATTTACCAAGAAACTTCCCCTGGAAGTTTCAGTCAAGGTTAGAAGTCTCCCCAAAACATCTAGAAGGCTCCTTGGAGACCTTATAGCAGACTTCCAGTGTGGAGGGGCTCTTTATCAGGGAGTGTAGCAATAGGATGACAGGGTAATGTTTTTAAACTAAAAGAGGTAATATTTAGATTAGACATTAGGAAGAAATTCTTCACTGTGAGGGTGGTGAAGCACTGGAACAGGTTGCCCAGAGAAGCTGCGGGTGCCCCATCCCTGGAAGTGTGCAAGGCCAGGCTGGATGGGGCTTCGAGCAACCTGGTCTAGTGGGAGGTGTCCCTGCCCATGGCAGGGAGCTGGAACTAGATGATCTTTAAAGGTCCCTTCCAACCCAAACCATTCTGTGATTCTATGATCTTTCCCTCAGTGAGAGAAACTTTCCAGGCATGGATTCTGTGACTAGGGAGCATAAAGTCTTGCTGTTAATAGAGTAATCTCTACCCTGCTCCCATCTCATTTATTTTAGGTGTCATCTGAAAAAAACCAGCATAATCTTATAAATGGCCTTGCATTTCCTTTTTGAAGATAGACACAGCCACAGCAAAATAGACCGATAGGTGGACATAAAGCTTGTATTCACTTTGGGGCACTGGAAATCACTGCATGGCAGAATTAAGTGCAAACACAATGTTGTGCTCTTATTTGCAGCAGACTAGAAACAATACAAACATGTTCCTGTGCACTGAACCCTGACTAATATCCCTTTTGGGCTTTTTAGCTCAAACCTGGTAGTTCACTGTCCGTTTCTCCAGCCTTTGGTTCAGAGAGAGAACACATCTAACTGAAAGGAAGCATGCTAATATGTCCAGAAACTAGCAAGGAGATGCAAAGACAAAAAAAACATAGTATGAACAAAGAAAAGCAGATGAGAGCAAAAATAATAAAAAATCTGAAGGAGAGCATATCTCCTCTCAAAATTAAGTCATGCATGATTTATTCCTAGCTCCTCAGAGTTAGTATATACAAGGGCTAGCAGCAGGAAATTTATCACTCAATCACTATAGCACTTTCTCTGTACGACTGGCTGAGGTTGTTGGGTTTTTTTAGTTGGGTTTTTTTTGGTAAGTGAACGTAGTGCTTGTGAAATGTGCCAGACTGACACTCTGGGAACTGAATTCCTCTGTTTATTCACGGATTGTGCACAGGATGCAGTAAGCCTGCTAGACAGCCAACATTTTGATGTTGCCATAGCATTCCCACAGAACATCACTGCTGCTACAAGTATGTCCAGGATTACTCAAACTAGATGGGACCAAATTACCTTCAATTTTGACTCTCTCAAAGCTCCAAAATATTCACACAACCAGTTTCAAGTGGCATAGGGATTGGTAAAATAGCAAACACTAAAGAGAGCTACTCACACTTTCAGTGTAATCTGAACCACTTTGTTAGCAGTCTCAGTCCAATGAAATCTGTTTTAAACAACACTGAAAACATGGTTTGTGACAACCAAGAACACAGATTGTGTCTGCATGAAGCAGGGGGAAAAGTGTCCTAAAGCCAGGGATTTTTAGAGCGGTGCAATGCTATGAAGATAAACTTGAACTGGTTGCAAAAAGAGTTCTCTCAGGAACTAAAGGCAGAGCTGTGCCGGCTCTGCAATGTCACATAAGCACATGAGATTGTCTCGAGCAAACTCCAGTGTTGTCACAAAGTGCTGCATGTCACTGGGAGCGCTTGCTTGTGGTACTGCTGCAAAAATCAAAAATAATCCTTAGCATATCTATTTAGGGGGGAAATATATATATATGAAGCATGTAGAAAGAGGACAATTATTTTGCTTCACACAGAAACGGTAAGAGCTGATTTCACATTTTAAGGACACAGAATGTCTGGATATCTGAGAAACCCTATGTTTCACTTCACTAATGATGTGTTTGAGAGAGAGCCTGAGCCCTTGTAGCAGTTCTATACATATAAAAAAAATAAATACCTGAGAGCTTTTTAACCTTGCAAAGAAAGGCAAAACAAGCTCCAATAATTGTAAATTGAAGTTAGAGAAATTAACCTTCCAACATGAAAGCAGATCCTCTCTCTGTGGGAGTAACCACATATCGGAACACATACACCTGATATCTGAAGATAAAGAAAAGATGCCTCTGAAAAGATACCTGGCAAGGAGGCCATGTAGGCTGCTAAGCAAGGTAGGTCAGTCACAGTGAAGTCATACTTAGATTCTGCCTCATGTCCTGAGTGACAGCACTTATTTTGATTTGTATGAGAGTGACCCATTGCTCATAACTTCTAAAATGGGTATTTCCATGCTAGTACTCCACCCAGGCTAATGTTTAATTAAAAAATCTGGGTGACTTTACCTAGTCTTAAAAAGGCACACAAGATCTGCAGTCCAGTTCAAGTCTGAGATCAACAGAAGCATCCACTAAAGGCCACCATGGGCTGATACTAGTGCTTTTGGTGAAGGAGTAAAACCATTTCAAACTAATATCTTATTCTTTTTTTAAAAAGGGTTGGGGTTTTTTTTCAGCTCCTGTGGGGAAAAAAAATCTTAAAAAAGGACAAAAAGATTAATACTGTTTTGAAGTATAGCACAGAAAAAATGGTATAGCTCTTACTGCAATGAATGTAGTCATCTAGGAATTTGATACGACAACGTTTTTTAAACAGTGAACTTGCACAGGAAATAAATAATGTGCTGACAAAGAGCCGTAAGTTTCTTAGAAAAAATGTTAACTTCTTCATTAACCAACTAGTTTATTTGTAAAAAGACTTGGTTTGTGGGGACATTAATTAGGTACTGAAAGAGTAAGTGCTGTGATTCATGTGTGAATACACTGTTATTTGCACGTAATAGTTACATCCTTGCTTCCAGTTCAAAATTGATGTTAAGCCTAAATGTGGAACCTCTAGCCACACTTTCACAATCATATTTTATAAATATCTGAACTTTATAGTTCAATTTTTGCACAGCTATCAATTACTTTAGTACACAGTGAGAAGTGATATACCATAGAAACAAAATACTTCATTATTTAACATCAGGCTTCTTACTGCCTCTTCTAAATGCATGATAGTGCTAGTCGTAAATATAACACATGGCAGTCTTAAATCCTCATCCTTAATAAGCTATCTACATGCAAGCTTTGGCTCTTGTACAGTTCGGATGTTAGGCTGTCCTTAGTCATTGTATGATGTGGTTTGTGCTCCAGCTCCCTCCATGGAAAGACAAAATCGGATTCCAGTGAAGTTAACATGAAATCTGTCACAGATAAGATAAGACACATGATTTTAAGAGAGCAAAGGCTGACTACACTGACCAATCTGCAGCAGTTGCAGAATTCAGTGCAAAAGGTGAAGTGTATTGTACGACGTCAGGCCAGGCAAGATAAGCCATTATTATGAACAATTTTTGGAAGGTAGTTTTATTCCTTTTTAAAGCAAACCCACTGTGTTTTAGCAATCCACTGTGGTAATATTGAGAATGCTGTGACCATTGTCAGGAGGAAAATGGACAGGTGGCCAAGAGTGCTGTTTCCAGATGCAGGTAGTTAGTGGTTCCCATACCGTACCCATCAACTCTTGTTAGCATCTCTCCCTTTGGAAATGGACCTGAGGCAAGAGTTCCCTTCACACAGGAAATCAGGAAGAGGCAAAAAGTAGCAGTGATCATCAGTTATTTAGACAAACGCTGTCTAGTTTGAAACCAATTGCCTTAAAGTGAAAGATTTCCCAATCCCAGAAAAGGAAAAGGAGAAGAAAAAAGAAAAAGGAAAAAAAGAAAGAAAAAGTGAAAAGGGCCCAGAAACAGGCTATGGCACTTTTGGAGTAATATTAAACCTGGTCACCTCTCCACAGACAGAATGCAAGCCGTGTTAAGATGGTAAACAGGCTTATGTCCTTTGCAGAGACCAAAGACCACCAAACATGGCCTTCCCCTCAACCTTTAAAATGCTTGAACCCTTAAAATGAGCTCAAGTAACATCCCTGTTAGTTTGCAAACAAAGGGATCGGTTTAATCTATTATTTACCTTCCCTTTTCTGATACTAGTAACAAGATTTTTTCCAGCTTGCCCATATTTATGGAATCTGTAATTTAGTCCATATTGATCTGCATATATTCAAGATCTCTGATGTATCTAAGACTTTTTTAACAATACTAAAGGAAAAAAACAAATTTCTTGTAAAAATTACAGGATAGCTGAAGGCCAAATCCTGCATTCTTTTCTCAGGGAAAACTTCCATTGAAGACAACGTTGGTTCTTTACAAGAAAGCTAATGCTGTGCTCACAAAAGTTAATGTAAAATATTTGCACAGAACTTTTCTCTTAACTACATTGTACAGATGTGCTGAAGTTAATGAGACATCCCAGCATCGCTGTAGAAAGACATGTGAAGAAGCTATAAAGACCTGTTATCATTTAAATTTGATAATGCCTGAGAAAATTATCTCTGGAGCAAAAGAGCCTTCATGCTTCTATTGATATATTAAAGCCCTCTCTTTGTCTCAAAGAGATTAATCTAAAAAAATGTGCAATCTAAAGATTCCACTGATAGGGTATATTGAGAAAAGAGAATAGCAGTCATCTCACTTAAAATAAATCACCTAAAAGCAGGACAGATAGTTTAAGCCAGTCAGTTAGGCTCCGTCTGTGGTCAGTAAGTGTAATACTTCTGTGGGACAATTCCTCTGACCTATTGAGTGTGAAATGAGTCATGATGGCATCTCTCTGGCCAGAGAAGGAAAATTGACAAGTAGTCTCAGGTAAATGTCCAGTGCCTGTATGTTGTCAACTCTTGTTGGCTCAGCCAGCTCTACATGCAATCAAACTGCGTAAGAAAAAAGGTTTCCTTTTCTGCTTGGTGTCCTCCTCTCTGCCCCGCCCCCCCCCGTTCATGTTTTCTTAGCTCAAAAGGCACCATAGCAATCTTATGGTTTGATCTTCTGGACAAAAAGATCAGCTTGTTCTGATTTGAACTGGATTGCCTCTTCTAGATAGTCATCAGTCCTTGTTTAAAATTTTCCAGTGAAACATAGAGTACCTTGGATATATTCTTTCCAGTCATAAACTACCCTGAGCTTACAAGCCAGAGCTTTATTTCACATCTGAATAGGAGTAGCCTTTTAGCTCCCAGCTATTTGATCTAGTTACACTTTCATCTGCTGAGCTGAAGAACCTGTGTTCTGATCCCAGTGAAGATGGCCAGTCAGGGAAGAAGTCATCTCTTGGTGTATTTTTAATAACCTAGCTTGATTAAGTTCTTCAAATCTTTCATTAGAAGTTGTGTTTTACATCTTGTAATAATTTTCCAGTCTCTTTGTGAATCTCATCCAGTTTTTCAACTTCCCTCCGGCTTTCAAGATCTCAACAGCTGAATATACACAAGTGATCTAGCCTCAATAGTCAGCTTATTTTTCCTCTGTTCCTACACCCCAAGGCAATGTGGACCTTCTTCCCTGAAACATCATAGAGGAGCTTAGATTTGGAGACTCTATAAGCCTCTTTCAGACCCATAAATACAGCCCACTTCATTTGTTTCATGATGTATGATCTAATAGAAATCTGAATGCTTCTTTTATTGTGATTTATTTCCACTCTTAAAGCCCTAAATTTGCACTAAAGAGTGCTTGGGTGGATTTTGGAGCTTTTGAGTCAGGAAGTGCAACAGGCATCAAGAGTCAAGGCACTGACATCATGAAAACATGCCATAGTTCAGCAATTAAAACCATAGATAAAGTATTAAGTAGTGACCTGCCTTATCTAGGACATAACTAATTTCACCAGATCAGTAATTTCCTTTGTTTTAGAAAATTTTCTGTTATTTATCACTCTGACAGAATCTCCCAGAAGACGTTTCTTTCTCATCTCAGCCAGGATTAGCTGTACAAATGCATATTGCTCTGCACCTGTGAGGTGAAGAGATCCCCGGCAATTACACAACACTTCAGCACAGTGCTGAAGCTTCAGCAACTTAGCAGTGATTTAGAAAAGCAGATTAGGGTCTCAGAGATATATATTTTTTTTTTAATCTACTCCTAATTCTTCATCTTCATTTTTAACTTCTCTATACCTTTCATATGCAACTTCTCTATGCAACCCACTGTGTAGGTAGGTGACTCTCCCAAAGCTGATGGAAACTGGTTTTGTTCTGTGCATCTGCTTGGCGCAACAGTTGTAATCACAATATGGTAACTCCCTCTTGCGCTGCTGGGTCTTATTTTCCTGGACACTGAATTCAAGCTGCAAATTCACAGCATCTCCGCTTGTTAGGAGAAGAATCATTACAAACTGTTTTATGGGACTCTAAACCACATTTCATACCGCATTTACTTAATACACAATTGCTGTTACTGCATTTATCAACAGTTTTCTTGTAGAGCAGAGAGCATTTTACCACCAGCTCATTCTCTGGGAAATGCTGAAAAGTACAGCTGTCATCCTGCATCTGAACAAAACCCCAAGATGCTGGTATTTCCTGGTTCTGAAGTATTTATTCTGGAAAACCAAAAAGGTCTAATCAAACAGTTAAACTCAGATAACATTAAAAAGGAAATAGAAATATTAATATCAAAATTTTAAAATACTCTGTTTTTCAGAACATGAAAAATAGCAGCAGACTCATTTTTTTTTTAATACCTTGTAAACAGAAAAAATATATTCAAGATTGAAGTGTTCTGGATCGATATGGCTGTGTTTCTCATACCATTTCACTTTAGACAGCATTTTGCAGTGAGATAGGTTTTTTTAAACAAGCTCAAGGAAGAGGATGTTAGTGAAAGGCATGTCTTTCATTCTGTTCTAAAAATAAAATTCTACATCTTAAGCAATTGTGCTTTGAAGAGATTGTTCTTTTGACGGAGGTGACTTGGTGACTTGAACTGTAAGAGAGGATTTGTTGCACAGAAATCTGCCTTCCACATCACACTGCTGTGGCCAAGGAAGACCCACAAAGGAAGGTACAGCACATTTGCTCAAATTTTTGTCTCCTCTCCCTCCACTTGTTTCAGATATGGAGGCTGCATGAAAAGAAAACAGAAGGAAATCAGCAGCAATGTACTTCCATTGCAAAAGTGCAAAAATGGAAGAGCAGTTATCCAAATCTTCAGCAGACCAAGCACTTCATATCCATGATGTGTTCAATGGGATTTTTTTAGATCGGATATTAGGAAATATTTATTCACTGAAAGGGTTGTCAAGCACTGGAACAGGCTGCCCAGGGAACCGGTTTTGTCACTGTCCCTGGAGGTATTCAAAAGACATGTAGATGTGGCATTTAAGGACATGGTCTAGTGGTGGGCTTGGCAGGTGTTAGGTTCATGTTTGGAGTAGATGATCTTGAAGATCTTCTCCAACCTAGATGATTCTATGATTCTCCATATCAGTTTTGAACAGGGCCTTGAAGAGTAGCTCTCAGGGTCACAGGACTTGGGAAATTTGGTCTCATCTGTTAGGAGCTGTGACTTACCTCCTCCTGAAATGAAAGAACCTTAGTTCCCGTGCTTGTTCAACCATAGTTTCACAATCGGTGGTGACACAAAGTAGCTGCTGTTTTCGGTTCAGCTGAAAAGGTTGAATTCTGGGAGTTGCTCTTTTTAGAAATATCCTCTTAATTCATTGACAAATTTTTACAAAACCATTTTTATTTTATTTCAAAGGCTCTGAGGTCAGGAGGGACTACCGCAGTCATCTGAACAACAACCTTCAAACCTGAATATCTGCAAAACAGTTTTATGAATGTTTTGATGCTGCAAATACCTTCCTATCCTGTGTTGTTCTAAAGCAAATGAAAAGGTCTGGGTAATAGGTTAGACTGACTTTTTTCCTTTCCCTAAAGTTAATAAAATCTACATGACCTAATTCTCTTGAGAGCAGATGTTTTGGGACACTGCAGTTAGACTATTCATCACATCAGTTCAGCAAAACACATTAGTATAATAGTGTGTGCTTGAGCATATTCTTGTAAGTAAATTGCTTTTAGGCACGTGCTCACATTTCAGCACGTGCTTTACCGACTCAGGGCTACAGTGTGATGTGTTGCACATGTGGGACAGGTGACAAAAGGGTTTTAAAATCACACCCTGGTAGGTATAATACACAGCACAAACTGGAGGGCTAATATTTATATGTAATAAAGACCAGGTCCAATGGTCTCCACATTTCAGTTTGTCATAAACACCAAAACTAACCCTAAGATATGTTTCAACTTTAAGTCTTTTAGTTTAATGCATTTTATCGGAAAAATCGTTGTGTCTGCATAATCTCCAGAGGAAAATAATAGAGACATTAAAATATATTTTTAAAATAGAAAAACAAAACCAACCCTATATTGTGGGACAAATAGTCGTATACCACAAGTTCAAACCATACATCAAAGCTCACTGAGGATAACAGTTTTGGGAGAAGACATGGGAGAATGATATCCTTGTCAGAGTATTATAAATACGATGACTCTTATGTGCCAGTACTTGATTATGTACAGTGCTACAAGACAACTCAAAGCTCTGCACTTCTTTACAGGAACACGAACTGGAGTGGTAACTGTGTGTCAATGTAAAATTGTTTGTTTTCATGAATGGAAAATAAAGAAATTCAGAACCACTTAGATTTCAGCTGTTCAAAAAGCAGTTGATTTGCTGAATACAGCTGAACACTTGTATTTCTTCCTATTTTTCTTGCATTCTTTTTCATTTTTAATAAGTCTTTTGTTAGTCAGATATGATAAAAAGCTTTAGATCAAACCTCTTGAGGTAAAATCCAAAACTCTGGGGAAAAATAAGAAAGATTAATTTGTTTAGCTTCTAAAAACATAACCACTTTGCCAAGAGCCTCCAGCTGGCAGGATAGAAAAATTGTCTCTCCCAATTGCAAATTGCCAATTCTAAAATGGCACAGCAGCAGCTTTCCACCCTGATTACCTACAGCTGGCTTGCCTTTCACATCCCCTCTGCTAGGCAAAACAATAGCTTCCTCTTGCCACCTCTTCCATCTACCTTCTCCAAAATGCACACAAAGTTATGAAACATGGTTGACAATTACTTGTGTATTTGAGATGAGCCTGCACTGTAGCTGTCAGGAGCTCACAAACAGGAGTCGTCCACGTCAGTCTCCAGACCAGCAGGCACAGCTGTTGGAAGAACAGCCAGGCTTTTGGCTCACAAGCCCTTCCGTGGGTCTCAGAAAAACACAAGTACTGATCTTAAGACTAATTGCTCTTGGTTTAAATTCATTCTGTTTATCAAGTAGGTAGCTCAAGAGAAAGGTTGATGAGCAGCTATGGGCCTGAGGGAGTCTTCTTGGCTGAAGAAAGCAAGAACTTTCAAACCAGAGGGTGGAGATAGTTGGGCGGAGGAAACTAAGGGGTGGGATACGTTTTCATGGGATTTAGGCAGCCTGGGTGTTGCTTCAGATGAAATAAAAATTTTAAAAGCTGCTCTGTAGGTGTTCTAAAAACACAGTGATGCTGGTGGGGCAAGATGTGGGCAATGTGGCATGCAAGTGCTCTTAGTAGCAATGAAAGTAAGCACGTGCTTAGATTAAACATGGGCCGAGGTGGTGCTTGGGACTGGGGGAGGCAGCAGGGCTGGCAGCTCCCTGCTGCAGGTGAGTGTGTGTACAGGAGGCTGCAGAGGCTCAGGCTTGCTGCTTTGCTTTTCTCCTGGATCTGTGTCTCTCTGCAGCCTGGTAGATCTTCAGTGCTGGCTGTGAAAGAGGAGACCGCCCACCCAGCTAATCCCTCGCTGTTTGTGCTACACTCCTGGAAAGATGGAGATTAGTTGTGGGAGGGAGGATGGGGGGGACGACCTGACTCACTCCCCTAGCACTGAAGAGGCAGTATGGTTGGTATTTTATGAACAAAACAGTCCCAGTGCCTGTTATGGGGGTCCTAGCCCTGCAAGAGGGTCTTACAAGAACTCAGAGTACAAAACACAATTCAGATTGTCAGAAGATTTAAGCATGGATCTCCCTAGTTCCCAGGTAAGAGAGTTCATGTAGGAGCAAAGCATCAACTGACAAGATGGAGAAGGTCCCAGTCATGCACAGCAGCAGAGTTCTGTGCACCTGAGGGAACCGCAGGTGAGACAGGAAGGGTTCCAGTGAGTTAAAGCCCTCCTAAAGTTAGATGAGTCCTGAGCAGGAGTATTTTTGGTGGGATATTTTGGTATTACAGTGTTCATCTCTGTCTTATTTTAGAGGTTTTGTGTGTTTGTTTTGTTTTCAGATCCGAACCTTGCTAATTCACATTGGCTAGGGAGAACCCGGGGAATGCCCTGCTGGCACACAGTGCTGGAGCAGCCAGATCTGAGATACTTTGCTCACCCATGGGAAAGCAGAACAGGTCAGTGGCTGATAGAAGGCTGAAGGGCACCTGCCTGCCTTAGGCATCAGATATCCTCCTTAGAACATGGAAAGGAATACCAGGAGACACCAGGAGCAATTCAAAGTGACAGAAACATCGCTGGCACAAACATGAAGCTAACACAAAAGCCAAACTGTTGCAAGGGATGCCCATTGTACTCTTGTGTGCGCCTGTTCCCCTCCCCTCTTTCCTCCAACAGAGCATCAGACAGCTGTAATTACAAACAGCACCTGTGTCAGGTGAGAACCAAATGTTAGGTGTCTAAATACATCCCAAGCACAGTGGGTACCGGAGTCTCTCTTTAAAATAGCCCAGCATCTCTTTCTCTCTAGAGACACTCTAGCTCTTACCTACAAACGCCATGGGAAAAGGGACTGTTTAAACCCAAAGAAAGTGGTGGCAGGACAAAGACAAACAATTCAGTGATAAATGAATTAGGCTGAACAGCAACAGAAGTTTTCTTACAATCTGGGGTTACATCCCAGGAATAGTTTTAACAGGATTAAGGGGATTAAAGAAATTGATTTTTTTAAAAAAAACTGGAGTCCCATTAAAACAGGGACAGGTATATACACAGCAGTGGACCTGAGCAGCTTCATTCAAACTTAAATTCCTTGACACATTTAACATCACGCATTTCTAGACAGTGCAGTTTGCCTTCTGGTGAATGCTGGTTATCTGTGAAGACTGTTGAAGAGCTTTTAGGAATGACAGCCCTAGGCAAGCCTGCCACCAGCAAAGACTTCTTGCACTGACTAGAATTGCAACAGAAAGGAGAAATTAATGAAGGCTTCTATAATAAGTGTAATTCAGGAAGCAATTAAGACACTCTTGCTTTAAACCACAGCAGAAAGGCTTGTGCTGGAGCTCAGCATCCAAGTATAACGAGGGAACCGAGGAATCCCCTACTGCTGCTTTGGAGTTCTCTCTCTCTTCAAGTGAACTTGATCTCTGGCATGCTAAAGGGCTGCTCTTGAACAGATTGCTGGGTGTTTCCCTGTTTCTGGTGATTTTTCATTCCTTATACATGTAAGCAGTCTGTAAACTTTTAAGTGGCAAGTGTCTGGATTAACCTTCCTTGCAGTGTTCCCAGCAGCACGGACAGCTCTTCTCAGTCGAAAAATAAAATAAAATAAAATAAAATAAAATAAAATAAAATAAAATAAAATAAAATAAAATAAAATAAAATAAAATAGAAAAGAAAAGAAAAGAAAAGAAAAGAAAAGAAAAGGAAAAGAAAAGAAAAGAAAAGAAAAGAAAAGAAAAGAAAAGAAAAGAAAAGAAAAGAAAAGAAAAGAAAAGAAAAGAAAAGAAAAGAAAAGAAAAGAAAAGAAAAGAAAAGAAAAGAAAAGAAAAGAAAAGAAAAGAAAAGAAAGGAAAAGGAGGTGGGGGGCAGGCAGGGGGAGCAGAGTCTGGTAAGAACAATTGAGTTCAGCAGCTCTTTTGAGTTCAGATTCTGGTTTTGAGTGTTTAAAATCCACGTCTACACAACACAGGTTTTGACACATTTGTCCTGACCACATCACAGGTCTTTCGTGGCTAGAAGCTCCCTAGCACCCCTACATAATGCTGTGTGGGCCTGTGCTCTCTCTTCCAAGAACTGGGGAAAATTCCCATGGTTAAACTCTTCAGCTTTCCTACTGACTTCAGTTAAGCGGTTCTGAGGATTTTTATTTGGCTGATTTCATATAAAAATACCTCTTCCTCTCCCACACTTTACGATACATGGTTGCTTATTTTCTTGATATTGTGTACTCAGAAATGACTGATGGGGTGCAGACAGCAGTGAGCCAGTTGTGCTGCCAGCAGGGACTCTGGGAAGCTCAGACTGGCAGGGAGCTCCTGGTGTCCCTGCATACTTTCAGTAGATTTCTTGCAAGGGTGAGGGTAGTGAGTTATGAGCTGCTACTTGTCAGCACAGGTCATATGAGCTCAGAAGAAAGGATATTTTTTGTAGACAGCCTTTGCCATTTTAACTTTTGCTGTGGATGCAGGACAAGAAAGCATGTCTGCAGGCATAAAGGTAGAGACTAGCAGTTCAAAAATGGCCTCAGGAGTGGACATGGGAGTTTGGGTCATTCCTGATACTGAACAAAATAGGTGACATTTGGGAGAGAGAAAAATGATGGAGTAGCTTGTTTTACATAAAGGCTTCACTTCTGTATCTGACTTTTACATGAACCCAGGAAGGCTGGAGATGCTCTTACTGCATCCAGGTTACCTTTTCTAATGCAGGAAGCACAGGGTACAGAGACTGCTCTCCTGCAGTGTCCCAGTATCACTGCAGGGCCAGAGCTGAAGCCTTGAAACAGAAATGCTTCAAATAAAGGTGTTCTGTTAGGATGTGAGGTGTCCAAACCGATCCACTTTTGAGAGGGGCTTTACTGTCTGTGCAGGCACAGCCTTGAAAGGGATGGAGGCTGTGTTAAGGAAAAAGATCTGGAGAAAGCCAGAGGATACAATTGAAAAAGAGTAGAATGAAGGGATTAAACTTCAAAAAATCTGTGAGAGAAGAAATGTTAGTTCCACTCACCCAGCTTGCTTCTGAATTTTAGGATCCCAGTGGAACTGTCCTCTGAACTTCAGTAACTCCATTGCTCACTGAAGAGTCAGTGGAGAGCAGGACGAGTCTTTTCAGTTTCCCAGAGGGATATCGTGTCTGGCCGTGGTTAGGTGCAGTAGTTAGGTAGACAGGAGCTTACCAAGGGCAAATTACACTAGGAAAGTTGGAAAAGGCAGAGCAGAAAAGAAATAAACCAGCTAAGGAACATAACAAGAGCCAGGACAGAGCAATTTCTAACACAGTGGGATAATGAAATATGAATGATGCAAGCTATGGAGGAGAAAGAAAATCTTCAGGGAGAAGACTGACCGTGAAGAAGGCAGCTGCAGAAGAAAACAGAATATAATCCTGGCTAAGCAGCTTGAAGAAAATGGAGTAAAAAAGCAGAAACCTTCGGTTTGTTTTGAAAGAATACTTTAGACATTGCTGCCTGGAGAGCAACACCTTTTGCTTATCACTATTTTAATGCAAGAAGAGAGTGAGACATTCTCATTATTCCCGACCTGTTTGTCTTGGAAGTAAATTCATCACATGTTCTGTTTGCTTGGTGCATTTGTAAATGACTATCCTGATCTTCTAAGCATAATCTTTGAAAGAGAGGACTGAAGAAAATTCTCTTTGGATCTGTGCCTTTGAGAATGAGAGAAAAAATGAAGCCTCAGTGACTAACGGGCATCTAGTTAAACATGGTGAAGCAAACAAACTACAGCCCAATGCTGGGTCAGTTTGGTCTCTTTTTTAAATTTCAGTTTTAGTTCAAAACACTGATCCTGAGATCCTCTCCTCCAATTTTCTGCCACATTACTCCACCAAAATAGCTTAGAAGTTCCTCAGCCACCTTGAATTATGTGTCTGCCCACGTTCTGCTCTCAAGCAAGCCAAAGTTCTTGGTTTCTTCCTCTCAGCCTGAGTTGAAACCACTGAACCTGGGAAAGGAGTTTTCCTCTAAGACTTAAATAGCAGCTCTGCTGGCTGCTACCTCTATAAACAGGGGAGAGAAGTGGCACACAAGTCACTTTTAAGAGCACATATTTCTTTGTCACAAACTGAAGACTTCTGAGGTCAAGATCAGACACTCAGCTTTTAGGCAGGATGGATCTCACTCTAGGTGTTCCTTCCAAGGAAGCAGGCAGGTAATCTCAGAGCAAACCTAGTGTATCTTGACAAGACCGAGAAGTATGTGATTTTCTGAGAGGGACTAGGCTGCCTGGAGAGGCTTGGAGCTACTTTAACCTGGGCTGGACAAAGCCTGAGCAACCATATCTTGTTCAGAAGCTCATCCTGCTTTGAGCAGACAGTTGGACCAAGTGAGCTGCAGAGGTCCCTTCCACCCTGAAGGGCCTGCTCAGACTATGAAGTCTGCATGTCTCTGCAGAGTACCCTGATGGCAAACTGTGTCCTTCAGCAGAGAAGAGAGGAGAGGAGAGGAGAGGAGAGGAGAGGAGAGGAGAGGAGAGGAGAGGAGAGGAGAGGAGAGGAGAGGAGAGGAGAGGAGAGGAGAGGAGAGGAGAGGAGAGGAGAGGAGAGGAGAGGAGAGGAGAGGAGAGGAGAGGAGAGGAGAGGAGAGGAGAGGAGAGGAGAGGAGAGGAGAGGAGAGGAGAGGAGAGGAGGGGAGGGGAGGGGAGGGGCGGGGAGGGGAGGTTGCAGCTGAAGACAGAACTGAAATCAAACTTCCGTGCACCAGGGAAAGCATAGCTTGGGGTGGACTCATTCAAGAAGAGAAATCCTAGTTTCTAGTTTGCCACAGCTCTCTTTTTGTATCTTATCTTCAATCAGTTCATTAAGTCTGAAGCAAGGAAGGGAAAAGTACACTAAGAACAGTTAAAACCTAGCCCATGGTTCTTGAACTTTGTGTTAATAATAGAACAGGACATCTGTCCTAACCTTTAGTCTTTAGTCTGGTTGAGACATTCTAGAGTCAAGGCTCTAAGGACTTCAGCATTATAAAAAAAAGGTTAGCCTTGCACTGCATCCACAACATAAAAGAAATCTGGCAGTATGACTTTCTCATCCTTTTGAAGCAAAGGGTAAGAGCATTTAACCTTCAGGACGGTCTTCTGGGCTGCATATCTGCAACAGAGACATCTCAATGCAAAGCTGAATAAAGTACCTGGGACATGAGGCTCAACAGTTCGTTTATGCAAACTTTTAGATAGCTCCTGGCTCAAACAAACTGTCTTTTTTGGTTCCCTTCATAAGGCACCAACTTTTCCTTATGACAGAGGCTTACTCAGAGCTCTGGATTCAACTCTGGAGGACCAAGGACCTCAAAATTGACCATGAGGCACCAGGGTCTTTGATCACACCTGCACCTTGGGGCCTGACTTCATGTTCTCCATCCAAAACCAGGGATCTACCTCAGAGGTTTCTGTTAACCCTTTCCCTGTGGAAGGTGCTTCAGTGCCAATTGCACCAGTCCTGCTCCTTTTTCTCCTGTATGACCTTCCCATGCTATTGCAACAAAATCCATACTGTGTCTCATCATAAGTAAGTTCATATTTGAATCTTATGCTGCAGTATAGAAAAACTGTAAGAAAAAGGAAAATAAATTAATAACACACAGTCTTATAAATTTTATGAGCAGAATCAGATCCTTCCTCTTTTGCAACAAGGACAAAATCCAGTTTCTTCGGAAAAAATCTTTGATGATTAAAGAGTTGTTGGCAACAAAGCCACAGAGGCTAATTATGAGTTCACTGTTGCACTTCTAGTCGCTGTCATGGATAGTTGGCAGGCATCAAGGAAAGACTGTAATATCCTAGATTGGGAAACAAGGAAGGAAAAGATAAGGCTAGAGTCTGACCTGTCTTATCAATTTATAAATGGTTAAGTCCTTCCATGGAAGTGGATGAAGCTACACCAGTGCATAGTCTGTAACTGCAATACTATTTTCTGTTTATATGGTATGTATAAGCAAGGGAACGTAAATCCTGAACGACACAAAACATGAAACAGTTCTTTAGATGAGTGCAACACAGAGGCTTCTGTATATCGTGAGCTCATTCTTTTCTTCCTTCTTGAAGTCATGAAAAATGTTTATATATGGAAATGACATAAAACTGCAATTATCTTCCCTATAGACATACCTATTTTGCAGGAACATATCTGTTCCTGGCTATTCCAGGCTATGTGCACCATTCTATGTCTAAAAGACGATGGACCCTTGTTCCCCCACAGCAGGTTTGATACTCAAAAAAGGTTTTTTGTTCTGTTACAGCCATGTGTGACAGTAGGGCTTTCTATTATGAAGCTCTTTAAAAAGACATATTGCTATATTGCTTCTCATTTATGAATTCATAGCACAGACGTAAGGGATGAGACTGGATAAAATACATGCCCACAATGGGAGCCTTCTGGCATAGCAACAATAGGCTTGTGAAAGAGCTGAGCTGCCTTAAAGGTCCAATCTCATGAGAATAGCAGCCTTCAGCCTTTGAGGAACAGTGGTCTATTCAGGGTTTCTTTTCTAAACCTGTTTCTCCTTTTATGCATGTTCACAACATACTGTTTTTCCCTCAGAAATAAAATGCATGGAGGGGAAGGGGTGTTCTTTCATTGTTGGAAGAAAGGCTGAACACCTACCTCTGGGTGGATACTGAACAAGGACAGCCATGTCTGTATTCCAGTCATGTTTCCTTATTGTCTGTGCCGTCCTCCCCATCTCCAGAGCACGGGAAACTGCTTAGGGGGATGTAATTCTGTTTAAAAGTCTGTCACTGTGAATTACTGAGGAGAAAAGGCAAATCACAGGGTAGCATAACAGTACTTTGGTGCCAAAATAATACTAGACCTTTGCGGTGTCAGGAAATAATTTGCAGTGAATATCCAAGTTCCCCTCTATCATTTTCTTGAGGCTAGAAACATGTTAATGTCTTCTACACAGAGAAACACAGGCTGCATGTTAAAGGCACATTTGGAAAGAGAAGCCGGCACTTCCAGTATATACCACTGCCAAATTTTAGTTCTTAGACCCTGAGTATAAACAACTGCCTCGCATTTGACATGATCAGGTCTACCTGTTCTGTGTAAGGTTTCCACCGGTGATACAGCAACTGCATTTGGAGTTTGTTTGCCTCAAAGTTGTTTTTTTTTTTTTCATCCCGGTTCAAAAATTGCATAACTATGTTGCCTTCATGAAACAGGATGTTTATAATACAAAAGCAGATGAGCCTGGGGTGCTTTGGGAGACTGTAGGTCACATTTAAAATAACTTGCATGTAAAATTATTCAGCAAAAAGCAGTAGCCTGAAGTGAGTCAGTGGTTCAGATACTCTCTGGTGTAGTTAAGCAGCCTAGGAGATTTTGTTACTGGTCTTTTTAGAATCATCATTGATCCTTGAAAGGAGACCATGTCTGCTTGTATTTTCAAAAGTTCTATTCAGGAAGGTTGTCCCTAAGAAGTTCAGCGATATTGCATGCTAATCCTTGGAGGAGGGCAGGAGCAGATTGGAAGTCAAGAACACAAAGTAAGGAATATACCTTATGCTGGCTCTCTGCACAGCAGCAGATTTCATTTCTACAGAAGCCTTAGAAGGGAAAACAGATCCAAACAAAAACCCACCTCCCTTGTCAACTGAATAACGATTAGAACTAAAAGTCAGTTCAAGCCAGTAGAGAGACTGCCCAGAAAATGAAAATGTCAGCAGTCTATTCAGATGGACAGACTTGGCCAAGACTCACAGATTCCTTATGGCCATTGGATTCCCTAAAAATTTTGAAAATTAGGCTGCAAACTCATTAAAGAGAAACCATTTCTTTTAGATAAGGTTAGCAGTGGTGGCAGAACCATCACCCATTTGCCAGTGCCACAATATCACTTAAATTTACCATTTCAAGTAAACTGGTACTACACCATGTGAATGAATTTTTTTTTAAAAAATAGGATGGATGCAATAATTTACTTGTTGTTTTTAAGTGTAAATGTTTAATTTGAAGGAAGTTCTTTGTCTCCACATAATAAAAGTGACTGCTCCCTCCTAATGTTCAACAGAATCTAAATTGGATTCATGTTAAATGATTAAATTTGCCAGTGAAATTGTTGCCTTTGAATTGCCTGCTGGGAGTCTCTCTAAAGACTTGTGTTTTGACCTTCTCATGTCCTTTCTGTCCAATCAAAAAAAAATCCCACCTTTTTTTACTGTCAAATTTACAAATTAAGCAACTTTGCCACAATGCATGCAATGCCTGGCTGAATAGGGCTCTGATTAGCTGGCGGTGTCAGGGCTCACCATTACAGTACAAAGAAAAGAAGACAGTTTAAAAAAATCTACTTCTTGCACCATTTGAATAGGGATAAAAAAGTCAGTAAAAAATGGTCTTCCCAAAAATTGTAAAAGCTTCTGGGAAGTGAACATTTTTTACTGCACTGACTTTTTATTATTATTATTTTTTTTATCTGCATGCTCTTAGTTCAGGCATTGGGAAAGAATGCCTTTTTAAATAGTTTTTAAAATTACCCCTCTTAAGCTTTTTCATGCTTTTTCATGCTTCTGTCTTTGAATTTTTCTTTCTTGAGGGGAGTAAAGAGTGAACGCAGAAGAAGGGAAAATTGAAGACAAATATATTTTAAAATTTGAGGTTTTAAAAATGGAAACAAAAAGAAATGACATATTAGAAAAGCAGCTCTTTTTAAAATAAACCCACCTTTGCAAATGCACTGACAAGAGTGAACCATCCTTTGGCAAGCCCTCTGCATTAACATTTGCTATACTTGAAAAAATCTGGATTTTGCTCTTCAGGTGTTTACCGAAATCACTTAATTCCATAACTATGACTTTTCTTTGTCATTCCAGTTTTCCATTTTAGTTACCCTTGCTGATTTTATATAAATCATCAGCTTCATGGTTTTCAATTAAATCAATACTATCCACAACAGCTATGCATCTACTGCAGTTCTTTGATGGGCACTTCTAACAGCGTTTTATGTTTTAACATGTTTTGAGCAATATCCAAAATGCTTTTGCAGGGCTGGTTGAAGCTAAGTAGCTTTATAAATAACTTTATAGGAATGTTGCATGGAATAGAAGAACATTAAGCACAAGAAAGCCTGAAAGAGAAAATTATTTTAATTTGTGTCTCAAAAAATAATTTCAGGCCTCCAGAAGCAGAAATTATTCTACAGCTCAGAAACAGGCTGCAGCATTTGGAGAAAAGCACAAGATTGCAGTCTAATTATAAAAGGCTGTGCTTGTACCATTTTCCCCATTTGTTACCATCAAAATCATTAAACTAAATTAATTTAGCATTGTGCCATTCCATCTTGTTAAAATCTATGTCAAGAGAAAAAGCAAGAGAATGAAGTAATTTGTTCCCATACCTTATAAAGATGTTGCTACATTATTTCAAGTGGCGCAGAAGTCTCTGGCTTACTGGTGAGAGACTGCGGTGTTCTGGGTGGCTGCAAACTGCAGAGAGCCCATTAGCTTCTGGGGTCTAGTCTGTGAGACACAGGTGTGTTTATGCTCTGTGAAGTCCTTCACCGTTGCATCACAGGGCCAGGAGAGTGACGTGCCCCCCACCCAGGTGCGCAAGGCAGAGGGTTCATGGTTTTATTGCTGGACATCCCACCTTGGGCTGGCGCGGTGCTCTCAGCAAAGCTGGGGGGACACAGCCCAGCAGCTGCTCTCTGGAAGGGAAGGTGTCACCGTGCCCTCCCCGTGAACCATGCAAGCAAGCTGAAATGTCTGACAGAAACGTCGGGGGGAAAGTGGGCAGCAAAGGGGATGATGAAAGTTGAAAGCAATGCGATATTTTACTTCTGCAGCTTTCTCCTGTCTCTTTAGGCTGTACAGAGACATGGCTACCCAAAGGTGTAGGAAGGGAGCTGCCCTGGGGTCCAGGGCATCCTCTGCCCCAGGTGGTGGGAAGCCAGGGACCAGCATGTCCTGGCCAAAGGCTGTCAGTGCTAGACTACCGAGTGAGAGGCAACTGTTCCTGTTCACATCCCACCTCTCACAGAATCAGCCAGGTGTCAACAGTTCCCCTTTCTGCTCTCCCAACCCCTGTCCCAGAATCCCAACATTCAAAGAGACCTATTAAGAGGAGGGGTCACAAACTTGCAGATTCTCAGAGGCGCCCACCTCAGACTGGCTGGGAAGAATCGACATCCTGAAGAGATGCCCATCTGCTCCCTCTGCCCCCAGTGACTGGTTACAAATCCCCTTCTTAAACCCCTGTTGGAGGCTGTGGCTTGATCATAGTGGGGCAGGGGCTTCCAGGTCTTGTTGACCCAGCATGAGTAGCATTTGTTGCTTATTTCCATGCTGGGCATCGGAAGACTAGAACACCTTTTTGACATTGAGGTGCTGGAGCATGCTCAAAGGAGGATGACGAAGCTGGTGAAGGGTCTAGAGACCAAGTCTTGTGAGGAGCAGCTGAGGGAGCTGTCGGTGTTTAGCCTGGAGAAAAGGAGTCTGAGGGGAGACCTTATTGCTCTCTACAGCTGCCTGTAGTGAGGAGGGTGTTGGTTTCTTCTCCCAAGTAACAAGTGATAGGATGAAAGGAAACTGGATATTAGGAAAAAAATATTCACCAAGAAGGTTAGACAACATTGGAACAGGCTGCTGGGGGAAGTTGTTGAGATACCATCCCTGCAGGTATTTAAAAGATCTGTAGGCGTGGTGCGTAGGGACATGTTTTTGTGGTGGACCTGGCAGTGTTATGTTCATGGTTGAACTCAATGATCTTAAGGGTCTTTCCTAACCTATAACATTCTATGGTTCTGTGGTTCTATTTGCACCATCCCTCTGGTCACATCAGGCTGATACTCTATATCTATATCTATATATCGTATACTGTACGAACCTGGGTTGCCTGTAAAACCAGCCACCTGTTCTCTCTCTTACAACGATGAAGAAGCGTGGTAGCTCTTGAATTTTTACAAGGTTGAATATTCCCACTGAGACAGCCTCTTAAATTACAGGCAGTTTCTATTTAATCATTATGTTTAAATATCTTTAAGCCATCGATGAACACAGATTTTTTCATTACATTGTCAATGGGCTAATAACCATTCTGAGTCTGTTCCCTACTTGTGCACATTTTGCCAAATAAAATGTCAACTGTCGCTATTTGGCCATTTTCAAATGCAAAGGCAAATGTCTGCTCTTGTAGGCAACATGGTCAGGAAGGTGTCTTTTTTTTTTTTTTTTTTTTTCTTTGGAGGGGGAGGAGGGAGAAGGTGTGGATAGCCATCCTTATTCACTGATACAGGAGTGTTTTTCTGAAATGAAATTTGGCTTTCCAGCTCTTATGAACTCTCTTTCATAAGACAGCTAAAAGATTCCTCATAAAAGACAACAAGCCTGTGGAAGAAAGGTGATGGGATTTCATTTTTCCTTTTTCCTTTGGTTTTCCAGCAGGAATATTTTTGTCCATTCTCCTATCACCAAAGAAGCTTGTGCTGAGTGCTCTGTATGTGACTTGACTATTATTCTATTATTTAATTGGTGTTTGTTAATAGCCGTAGCACACATTTATTCTTTCTGTCTGAAAGAACCTTTAACAATTGCCCCAAGAGATCCTTTTCTGTAAAGCACCTCAGCACATCTGAGCTCAGCATCCCCAGTTTGTTGCTTCACTGTGCTGGCAGCATTTGATAACTCTGGGCTCTGGGGGAGTGTGAGGAATACAAGTGCCTTCCCCATAACAGCAGGAACGGGGATCATCATCTGGGAAATCACACATCTGCTAATGCAGCTGGTAGGTCTTCCCCCAGCCACATGGGATGGCAGGAATGGAGCTCTCCTGTCCTGTGAAATCAGCTCCTGGCATGTGGTCCTGTTCTTACCCACTCCTCCTCATCATCAACCTTTCTATCGGCTTTTCACTGCCCCGGTTTCGCAGCTTCTCCCCTCGTATGGTGACACCTTTGCTTTGCCCACAAACAAGGCTAACAGAGGTAGCATCTACACACAGCTTTAGCCAGACCATAACTAAGATTTCTTATTACATATATTTAATACAACATACACAGGGATGTATGTTTATTTGTCATATTACCCTGACATATGCAAAATAAACCAAAGGGCCCACGGGAACCTTTTTCTATAGCAATTATTCTATTTTCCTTATCCTTCTGCCATCCATCAAATGATAAACTCTTTGGGACAAAGAGAGCTTAATTTTATTTGCCTATTGGCAACAGCAATCTTCTACATGAGGAATGAATAAATAATCTCTTTTTTTTCTTCAAGAATGAGCAATGGAGTTTCTTTTTTTCCTTTTCTTCAGAATAGAAACAACAAGGTAAAAAAACCCCTCCTTTGCTTCCAGTAATGCCTCTGGAGAGCTCCTTCAGGATTAATTTCAGTTTGTGGGAACCTCTAATAGAGGGTGTTTTTCTTTACCACTTCAAGAAAAAAAGATTATTGTCATAAAGGGATCTTTCCTCTGCAATTAGAAAAACATATTTTAAAGAATAAACATATATTTTAAAACTTCTTGTTGTGAGTAGAGTTGAAGATAAGTTAATCATCTTGAATTCTCTGTCTTTCCTGCCTTGTTCTAAGAACTTCATCTCCCTCTAGATTAATAACAAGACAAGAGTTAGACATAAGATAATTTACCACATCATTTATTTACACATTTTAATGAAGCAAAGATTATAGAAGCATAACAGAGCTGAAGTTTGTTGTCAGTTGGGTTGGGAAATGTATATAAATTCCAGGAACAACTTAGTCAGTACCGACACTATTTTAATTGTAAATGGAAATTATGCAGCTAACAAGTCGTATCCTGTCTTTTCATTGCTCTTGATCTGCAAAGCAAGAATCCTAGAGGGCATAATGGGAGATCTCATAAAAAATACTTCTGAGAAATAAAACCTGATGTGTGATTCTCCTGCTTTAGTTTTTACTGCACTGCTGCACTAGCGTAAAAAAAATAAAATTTGAAGCCATTTTAATATACCTTGATGATTTCATTTTCTTATTTTGCAATCAAGTAGCATGGACCATAATCTTGAGTGATATCGAGTCATCGCCAATTCAGTGGAAACATCATCATTCAAGTACTTGATTACACACTTGACAGCAACAGGATCAGTTTGGAGTAAAGTTGTGCTGACCCATAGCTGCCTTTGCAATGTTTATCTATAAGGATGGGGTCTCTTTTAAACGCTTAGAGGAATTTATTCTACAGAACCAAACAGAGAGAAAGATGCAGGAGCCACTTATGAATGAGCAGATGAGACATGCAAATCTTAGAAATGTTTTGCACAGTCCAGCCATAGAAGGGTAGAACAAGGAAATTCAGATATCCTGCCACCTGCTTCCAGCACTGCTTCTCTGTTTCACTATAAACAGTCACCAAAAAAAGAAAAAAAAAACATCTTTTGGAGCATTTGGAGTAGAGAGGGAGTGAGTGCCCAAACCATGAGGCTGGGAGCCATCATTTCCTTGTGTGGTTGAATGAACCTTGGATCCTTTTCTCCAGGCTGATGTCCAGAAGAGCACACAGCCTTCTGATATGGATGCTCTTCTGGGAGGAGGTCAGTATGGGCTGGAAATCACTCAGGATGGAGTGGGAACTGTGCCAAGGCATTTTGTAAGGTGGCTGTGTTACAACACAGAACAGGTGGGGCATGAGTCATCCTCTTTCCCTTTGCATCAAACAGCATACCTGCAGCTGCACTGGATACAGATCCACTGTGGGGACATGTTTTGGGAACTCTTATGGGACCAATCCTTCCAGGATTACGGGACAGGGGAATGCCTGCTTTCTGTATTGCAGTTTAGTTTAGGCATGAATATAGCGTTGAGATGCCCAGTCCCATCAAAAACAGGGCATTTCTGGACATGTAACAAGGCATAACTGAAACACACAAGGTGCCTCCAGGGTTGCCTGGTGTTTTTCAAGATCACAAATTTGGATGGTACTGTGCATCTTGCCTCCACATTCCTGTGTTCAGGGGAGTGTGGTGGAGCCAGCCAAGATGTCTGTACCTAAGTGTAGACATGCCCTTGTATACCTAGGGAATGAACAACCTACAGACAGTCAGCATCTGAGAAATCTTCAGAGGTTTTGTAGCTGAATGGTTTGGTGCCTACGCTCTCCTGCGCATAACATTAAAAGCCCTGTGTTTACTGAGGGTCATTTTTCTTTGGAGTCCCTGGCACAAAGTAGCTCCTCTTTAAGCTTTTGCCCTCTCCTTTTGATTTCCCCAGGGACCTTCTTCTGTGACAAGTCACTGCTCATGGTGAGATAAGTTATAAACGAAACCTATGTACTATTCTAGACTTGTAAATCCAATAACAGACAATTCTTTCTATTCCCTGTTTCCTCTACAAGGAGGCAAAGATTAATTAACCTTCTTGGCCGTTTCCTTAGTTAGCATTTCTATTTTCTTATTAGCAATCAAATAAAAATGTCAGCTTTTTTTTTTCTTTTTTTTTCTTTTTTTTATGTTTTGTTTTGTTATTCAGGTAGGAAAGGGAGATAGGAAGATATGAAAAACACATATTATGCTTTAGTTATTCCAGTCTATATCATCAACTTATATGAAGTCAGCAGAAATCCTGAGGCTTGCTCTTTCATTTCCTCAGTGGGAAAGTTCAAGTTTAAAAGGAGTAAGTGTAGGTCTTCCATGATACTTGTGATTTATCGGTTTGTATTTCCCCTGAAGTTATCCATCTGAATCTTCACAGCCTTTCCAAAAAATCATTTGGATGACCCTGGGTTTACTTACCACATTCTTTCCCACATTCATCACCTTCACTCCATGTCATCAATTCTTTGTTAAACCTTCTGAAAAATGCCATCATTCCCTTGTCCCATTTATCACATCATAATTAGATTTGGGAGCCCAAATCATATGGGGTTTTAATCTTTGTTATCCATTGTATCAAACATTTTTCTGAAATTGAGATCACACTATCAAAACTGCATGTTGGGAAATGTGTCACACGCTTTTTCTTCCATGCTGCTCCCTATGCATGGCAGAAAACTTTATCTGCAAAGTGAATTCATTGTCCATATGCAAATTTCCCCTCAAAACTTGTCTCAATTGCAGTGCCAAAAGTCTGACAGTCAGGCAGCTGGCATGTTGTAACTGCTGTTCTTCATTACCTACCAGACTGCCTCTTATGTGTTTTCTCCATCTGTTGCTTGTAACTACCTTTGGTCCTCTTGTTACCGATCATGGGACAGACACTGTCTATTTGCACATAAAATTCACAGTAGAGGTCTGGTTCCTATGTCAGTGCCTAGCAATGTCTTACCCTGGCAGAAATATGCAAACAGACTTCAAAGCAAACTGCAACTGGATAACAGAAATGCATTCAGCTCTTAAAACATGTACATTGCCTCTTATAAAAGTGTATGCGAAGTGATGTGCTCATGAACCCCTTTTATGAATATCTGATAAGCTGATTGCTGTGGTGCTTAGAAGCCCTCCGTTGAATTAGCTGGCATTCAACCCTCTATCAAGGCATTCTTTCTCTAAGGTACTGGTATTAATGAATCAAATATCATCTGAAAGAAAGAAGATGCTATATACTACTAAACCCTGCATATTCCAATGCTGTCGTTATTTCAGATACTGTATTTTCTTTTCAGTCTCATTTCTTGTGCTCCATAGGTAAGCATCGCATGTTTCAGCAGTGGAGTACCATTTGACAAAGCTGTTCCTCATTGGTGTTTAAGCCAAAGCAAGCAGATCATGATTAATGCAGAAGGAAAAAGCTGCAATTCTATGGCTACAAACATAGGTAATGCACAGGTTTTAGGGGGTTTAGTAGATTATTAAGATGTGACAGTTTTAAAGTCTGAGAGTTGAATGAAGCAGATGGAATTACAACCTGAAAGCACAGCTATAGCCAGGGGCCTTTCGTAAGGGTAGCTATTACAAATATACATGGGTATGAAAAGCAGCTGCAGTTAATGGTCAGAAATGTGGCCAAAGAATCGATAAGTATTTATTGTTTCCATTATTGTAAGTCTAATATTACAGGACAAATCTAATGAACAAAAGAAATCATGTTCATCTGCTTTCCAAAGAAAGTAAGCAATTTTGGGTAAAGAAATAACGGTAGAAGGAGGTGATGAGCAAAGTAATCCCACTGTTTGGAGTCAGTGTTCTGAGAAACAGCAGAAATTCCTTATTGGCAAATAGAATTTCCTGTGCATCTTGAATTCTCTAACCTTCTAGCTGTTATTCCCCTCAGCCTTCTCTAAGGCTGGCACCCCCTGAGATGTCTTCCAGCTGTGTCCTCACAGCAGCTCCTATCAGGCAGCTCTCCATGAGTTGTCAGCTAAAACTCTGCCATTGTAGCCATTTGGCAGAGAATGTTTTGCTACCTTTCTGGTTTAGTTCGACTTTTCTAAAGAACCACCAAATGTGGGTGAAAGACCCCCGGGCAAAAGAAGCCAGTCAGCCCCCTCTTCCCTGCCTTTGTACGTGCCCTCCCCTGCCTCCTCCCAAGCCCTGACCACATCACGCCCTGCTGTTGAGGTTGCTTTGAGTAGGAAGGATTTACAGCAGGCTTGGCCAGAATATCAGTGCCTGCAGCCGGTGCTGAGGCAGAGGTTTAGCTGGGGATGAGCAGTACACTTCCTCAGTTGTCTCTACAAATGCTTCTGATAGATTTGGCAATTAGAGATGGGTGATAAAGTTTTGTTGACAAGCAAAGGAAATGCTGACTTGTTCAAGCTTCTAATGGGAACATATGGTTGCAATTAAATGTTTTCAAAAGGACTCCTTAGGGCAGGATGGACTTCTGGTAACAGACTGTGACAAATGGTTAGGACACTTCCTTGAGGCAAGGGAACTGGGGGTCCAAGGCCCTGCAGTGCCTTACATATGGAGCAGAACCTGAAAATTCTGCCCATCAGGCAGGTACGTGGTCTGATCTGATGGTTGCATAGTCCCTAAAGCTTTCTGCTGGTGTATAAACTGATGGAAAGTCATAGTCTATCCACCTTCAAAACTTGAAAAAGTCTCAAAGTGAATCTGTACCAGCTGATGGCATTTTATGTAGGACACAGAATTGCTCTCTGTCCAAGTCTGAGCACTTCAAAGGGTACGGTAATTTGTCAGTGATTTCTCTCAATGTTGTTCCAAGGCATGAAAGGTCCTTTAGACCTGTATCTTTCTGTGGCAATTTGTCCATGTTTTTGATACTATTAGGAGTTATTTTATCTTTGGTATTTCCTCATTTCTCAGAAGAGACTGTTTTAATGACAGTTTCCACCTTTCTCTCTAATATATTGTGCAAAGTAGCTTTTATTTCAGCAGCTCAGAAATGTTCTTCACTGAGTGGTCACTTCATAATCATTCCTATGGTTCCCAATATCTTCTTTATTACTTATGCCCAATGATCCTCACCAAACCAAGAGGCAGAAGAGTATATGGAATAGCTAGCCCCTAAGCAGCTTCTTCCCCACTGGAAGGCCAGCCACTGCATGCAGATTTAAACATTATGCTGCAGATATTCACAGAAAAGGGAAAGGAAGCATTAACGGGCTGTGCACAGTGAGGGCTAGGAAATGCTGGCTGTCATTAAACAGAAAAAATATTCAACTAGGAAATCAGTGTCATTTTACCATGCTAACATCAATAAATAGAAATTAATGAGTGACATGCCTGTGGCCCCTTGCCCATTTCACTTGTGACCTTGATCCCTGATTTATGTGCAAAATTGATTGGGCTGAGCTCACCCACCACCAAAAGGAAAGAGAGCACAACAGGTAGCAGAATGACAGCCTCAAGAAGTTGTTTGTAGGTACCTTTTTCTGCACTGTTATGTCAATATGTGTGTTCAAAAGGTGTTGCCTTTCTTCCAAGATGTCCACTACTGGCATAGCCAGAACACATGATTTTATCAGAAACAGTAATGGGGACCCAATTCTGCATGCTCTAGAAAGCATTTGAAGAGGTTACAAAATGTATTGATCCTGATGGATGTCCCAGAATTTCATTTACAAACATCACTTCACTGCACACTCCTCTTGCCTGTGGAACAAGGACTTTTGAGGTCACAGAGAAACACAGTCCTCCTTTATAACTGTATTTTACTTGGCCCAGTATAAGTGTCTTCAAAGTTCTACTCTACCACAGCCCTTTGATGTGTAATGTCACATTGAAGAACATATTCTATAGCTATGCCTTGAGCTATTGTGTCTAATAGGCTTTCTGGTGGCTTTTCAAAAACATTAAACATATGTATGGTTTAAGAAGATTCACAGGCAAGAAATCCAGTATTCACATCCATCCCCTACTAGGCTCAGCATGAGAGCATGAGACAACTTCAAAGCTTCCAAATGCAAAATTCAAAAGTCTCAAGAAAGTTTTTCCAGAAAACAAACTTCTGATCAAGCACTTTCCCTGGATCTTCTGAAGTAGGGCGATACCCAAAAGAGAGCAAAATCAGCACAACAACCCTTGATCACATTTCTCTGGAATTTGTTGGGTTTTTTTTCCTCTGACTTCATGTACATTAGTGCTCCTTTGCACTTGAAAGCTAAATCACATTCAAACAAATTATGAATTCAAAACACAGTTACTGTTTCTGAATCATACCATAGGTGGATGCTGCTGTTCCAGAGTGACTGAATTGCTCCTGCTCAGCTGCAAGCTGAACCAAGCCCAGGCAGATTAAGGCACTCCAGAAGATATGAATGTGTTTATGGGAGCCACAGCTCCTATTTTTGGGATAGGAAGAGTTTTGATTGTGTACCATCAGGTAAAGGAAATTTGTATTCTCAGTGTCAACTTTTTCTTCCTCTTTTAGCTGAGCTATGAAAAACCAGGGAGGGAATTCTGCCCCCATAGTTTAAGTCCCTATCTGAGATCCCTTACCAGCCACAGTCACAGAAATAATGAGGTGAGGAAGACAACTTTGTGTTCTCCAGAGACAGCTCCAGTCTGTGTCACTTAGTGTTTCATGACTGCATTGAGAACTCGGCCACCTCCAAGGGGGTGATCTAGTCTATTGAACTCCAGTGACGTCCACAGAGAGTTTACAAGAACCAGTAGGCAGTGCCGACTGCATCCATATACCCAGCATTTGTTCTGCCCAGCCTTGTTCTGAGATGGAAGGGAAAAAGTATTGCAAAACAGGAATGAAAGTAGCGGGGGGGTTTGGTTTGTTTGTTTCTTTGCTTCTTTTGTTTTATTTTGGTTTGGTTTTGTTTTGTTTTGTTTTTTTTTAACAGCCCATGGGCGTCACCTCACATGCCCTGAGATGATCCTGAACTGTATTGCTAGGACATAGGCATATCTGGTGCTTTGGTCCTCCCTCCAAGAACTGCTAGTTGTCAGTCCCTGATGGTCAAATATATGCACTCTCAAAAGGGCTGGGTCTGGAAGAACAGCGTATGCCCAACCTTAACCACTCAGTCAGGGTCTCTGATTTAGTTGGTTGGTTGGTTGGTTCCACTGGGACTCTTAAATCCCCGTGCGTATGGTGGATTGGCTTCTGCTGAAGGTTTGAAGGGTGCCCCATGGCCTGCTGTCTGGGGGTCTGGAGAAGTGACCTCAGTACTCTTTGAGCAGAGTAAAACCTAGAACTTGCAATCAGTCAAGGTCAGCTGAGTTGCTGCTGGCTACCAAAATTATTTACAGTACTGACATCATCTAACATTTTGGCCTTTTGTCATGCATTATATGTGAAGTCCAGGTACTTGTTGATCTAAATGTAGATTACAAGAAAACTTTTGCCATGAAACTAGCGGACACACCACCAAGAGTACACATCAAAGTTTCGTGATGAAAATCCATATCCAAGAAGCTTCTGGCACAAAAAGGGAAGTATTAATTGATTACTCTTTTCTAGCATTAGGCACTCCTGGAAAGATTGTATGGCTTTGTTGAAACTCACACAAAGACACAAGTATGTAAGCTCTGCAAAAGTGTATGGAGCTTGACAGGATCCTACTGGAGTTACTGCAATATACCTTCAGAAATCAGCTGTCAAAAAACAAGAAGTGCAAGGAACCCACTACATCAAAAATATAATTTCTTGATTTATTTCTAGTTTCTTCTGTCATGACAGACGATACTTGATCAAAACAGATCTTTTGTGATTTTCCAGTTTTAGTCTTCATAACTAGATCTTACAATAAATTGCAGAGGATATAAACTGGGGAAAAAAGACCACTTCATAGATAGCAGGAAATGGAGTTTTGGATGGAAGTAACACAAAAATTAGTTTTGAATTATTTCATCCTTTTAGTATTTTTATGCTAGTTGATTCTGTATTCTTTTTGTTTTGCTAACTAAAGCCAAAAATCAGGGACATGCAAAGTCCAGCTAAACAGTGTTTGTGAATTTATAGGTATGAAAATAATCTGCAGTCAAGAACACATTTGTTACTGGTGGCTGAGCATTTCAATTTACACCTCTGTGCTTTCCTCAAACTATTTCCACTGAGTAACCAAGACCATCACAGTGATATTGATCTCTAACTTCAAAAAAAACCAGCCAACCCTTATTTATTTCTTCTATTTTCTTTCTTTTTTTTATTTTTATTTTTTATTTTCTCTTCCTGTTCCATTTCTCATCTACCATTCTGCATTCTTCTAATGCCAGTGAGGTTAAACACTTAAGTACCTGAGCCTTTTGACAAGACACTTTCTCAGAGAAAACCAAGTGTTTGTGAAAGTGGCTGATGTGTCAAAACAAATGTACTTGTAGGAACGTGTTGGCTGTGGTGAGTTTTGAGTGGAGTAGAGGTATAAGTTTCATGTGCAGGCTTTGTTTCTTGATGCTCTGTTTTGGAGAGGCCAGGTTTTCTCAATGACACTGGGGAAGCCTTCCCTACATATCACAGCAAGTTGTCTGCAGCTGGAGCTTGCATGCTTTCCATATCTTCCTTCTGCTGAAAAGCCCAAAATTTTAACTTTTCTTTCAAAATTAGAATATTTTTTCAAAATTTTTCATTTTTTCCAAAATAAAAATCCAACACTTAAATTATCTCCATTCCAGATACTACAATCTCCTTTTCCTCTACCATTCATTTCTGTATGTTCCCATGGTAGAGCTGATACCCATTTCACTGATCAAGTTGGATTTAAAAAAATAAAAAAAGAGTTGAGGAAATGCTGATTGATGCTGTGTTTTTCTGTGACTAATAATTATACACCAAGGCAATAAATAACTTTTAAGTATTTGTATGAAGAAGCATAAGGAAAAAAGAAAACCTAGAACTTTATTCTAATGCCTCCTAAAACTATGAAACTAAATGACAACAGATCTTATTAAGATTTCAAAAATCTGTTGGGCATTTACTTCAGAATTAAAAGAGAAAACAGTTATCTTAAACAGAAAATCTACTCCTATTCTACCATGCACTGGAACAAGATAAAACGAACAAACCAACCAACCAGTGGGAATATTTCAAGCAATGTCTTTTTGTTGTTGTTGGGGTTTTTAATTCTTCTTTTCCATAAGGTAATACTAACACCCACAACTTTACTCCATGGTACCGCTTACTCCTAGGAAATACCTGTTTAATATCTGTTTATCTCAATATGATGATCCTGTTCAGTTCCCCGCCTCCCCCCCCTCCCCCCAATGTCTCTTGAATGAATTGCAACTGTCAAAGTAATGAAATAAATGGGTAAATATTATCCAAAATAAATGATTTATCAAATTTTAACTTGATTAATTGGCTGGATATTTTATGTATTAACAGATAATGAGTTGGTTCTGGGTTTAGTCCCAGAATTTCTGTTTGTACACCTTGAAAGAACATATAATATTTATTTTTTCCAGACTGTTTGTTTTAGAGAAAAAAAATAAACAAACAAGTATTTTTTAGCCTCTAAAGCCCTGAGTAATATTGCTTTCACTAGGAAGAAAATACTGGCATGATACAAAAATTTTTCCATAATCATCTGCTCTGAAAAGCAAAACCACCACATGCATCCTCTGATTTCAGGTGTCTGAAGGAAGCAGGGTTGCACATTGCTGTCCCATCAGGCTGGGTCTCACTGGTTGACCTTCCACATCTTTCATACCTATCTCCACCAGACACAGCTATGTCAGCACTCTGGTGCAAGCCATCCACAGTTTGAAGAGTACATACAGACCCCTCCAGTGCCTGCGAGTCCGTTCCCAATCCTTTCTAACCTGCTGGAACTCTCCCTGCTCCACTAATGAAAGCATTTTGCAAAGCTGTGTGATAAGGGAGACAGGCAGCTGCATGAGTTGTATCCAGACTTTGCCCCAGACAGGACAAAGCATTCACTCCAGTCCCTTCCTGCCTTCAAACATAACGTGTTGATGGTGAAAGCAGAGATGCCCTGCCGCCTTGCTCTTTCCTCCACAGGCAGAGCCAGGGAGAGAAGTGCCATCAGCCAGTAAAAAAATGAAAGCTGCGCACAGACACAACCAAGCGTCAGGTTCGCTCAGCATCATCTGATAACTCCATGGAACAGGTGATCAATATTCATCAGCATCACAGTTCTCCTGCTAGTGATAGTTAATAGGCTGATAATGCCATCCTCCTTGTAGCCAAACCCCATCAGGGACCAGACAGCTGGAGCTAAAGAAGAAAACTTATCAGATCTGGCAGGAGACAGTTTAGGAGGCTAAAATTAACCTTGGACCGTTCACAGAAAGAACTAATTGTTTGTGACTGCTAGATTCCTGCCAGTGGCAAAAGTTTATTGCTGCACAGATCTTAACCTGACACTAGTTTTTCTGCAGCAGGAAAAAAGAAAGAAAATAAAGCGGTGAAAAAAATAATTCCAGGGTTCTTTTTAACCCCTCCCCCACAAAGAAATATAAATTAGAGTACATTTAATGAAAATTTAAGCTAAAGATTAATGCATTTGTGCTATAAAGATTCAAGTTGCTTCAGGACTCCAGAACATATCGTGAATTCATGAGCTTGACAGAGCCTTTATCAAGAAAAATAGAAGGGTCTGTCAAAACCCCCAAGTCTGCTGAATTACTCTTAGTTTATTAAAACCTCCAGTGGTATAATTTCCTCCTCTTCCACTAACAGCAGTACATAAGCTGGAAGCTGTTCTTGACTGAAGAGTCATCAGCTGGAGCTCATGAAAAAGGAGGCAAATAAAGAAGTGGCATAACCAAAGGTGATGGTAGACTTTACTTCAATATCTGAGGATATGCAAGAGAGGGAAGATGTAACATTTGGCAATATGCTTGAGTCACAGATCTCTTGACTTTCAGGCATAGTGATGTTCAGCAAATGTACTGTGTAACAGAGCTACAGAGCAAACTCCAGTACAAGAAAGTGAACCTGGAAACACATGTCTGTGCAACCTGGTTCGCTTCAGAGAAGAAGAAAAAGAATTGGTGAGAGCACAAGATAAGTCAGCAAGTGAAGATGACAGCACATTTAGTCCAACAAAAAGAGAGGAATGGACAGCCAAGGAGCCCTTGGTAGCTGGTTTAGAGAAAATGGAACTTATGCCAAGAAAAGGCCCTTGTTACAAAAAAAGAAAATTAAAATCCCACCACAGGAGCTGATGTAAAGAACACAAGAACTGAGAAACAGGATGGGAGCTAAAAGGATCTTGAAAATAGCAGGGAGGACCCTAGTGAGTGTTCCTGGTGTCAGAAAAAGAACTTACACTGAAGTGGATCAAGGTTGTTTACACTAGGCTAGAATGATCAAAGAGGATGTTTAAGTTATCTCTCTGGAAGTCATCCCATTCCCAAGAGAAGACTGTAAATGTATAGCAAGAAGAATTAAAACCAAACAGGGATTGGTTATGATAAGGAAGATTTGGCTTCCAACCATAGATAGGCAATCAGGTAAAAACTGTTTTTCTTGAAAGATGCACCATGAAGGTATCTGGGATACTGAGGCGTGGCTTATAAGTGAGAAATGGAAGAGTGGAAAGTGATCTGGAGACAGTTCTGAGTCACCACAGTGTTAAAACCTAGCTGAAGAGGGCTGAGGTGTATGAGGATTCAATAGAAGATTAGATGTTGGAGGGTCTGTAGGAAAGGAAGTTAAAAGAATATGTCCTGAGACAATTTGATGAACCAGTGATAAACCCTGAGGGTTGTGTGGATTTCTGTAATGTGACTGTAGAGATGAATAAATATGGAACATTATGCTCTTAATGAGACATTTTAATTCCTAGCTGTATATCACCTGAGACTGAGAAATGTGAGAACTGCCAAAAGTTGAGCTGAATACACATCATGAAAGATATTTATGCAAGTAGAATAAGTTCTTCATCCATAAGAAGCAAGGAAGATGGAGGAAATTAGTGTAATTTGTTTCAAACTAGAAGATTGAATAGGAATACTTTAAAGAAAGCAAGTAAACCATTAAGTGTGTTTCCTTGTCTTGTCCAAGGAGCATATTCGGTACCTGATTTCTCTCATGATTCTCCCAGAAGATCTTTGTTAGCTGGAAAAGCTAATTTAGCAATACAACTTTCAGTGTTAAGCTAAACCACTTCCAAGAGTGGTGTTATCTCCCCATCAGAAGAAGCATGGGCAGAGGTGCAACAAGCCGAGTTTGCAAACAAGGGTCTAGGTCTGTATGTGAATGGCAGAAGCTGTGTAAGGCTGGTTGAATTCTGTTTCTTCTGCCTCTCTCACATGTAAAGCATACTGAAAAGAAGAAAAGCAAAATTCCAGGATACTTGTTCTTGGGGTAAATAGACATTTGAGACTGTTACTCTGCCAGCGCAAACATCCCAAGTGAAAGAAATTTGACTAGAATAATTTCTTTTATGACCCAGTCAGCACAAGCAAGGTTACCTGGCAGAGAAAGGTAACTGTGCATTTATTTGCGTTGGCATACCTCCAAAACCCTTTCCCATTTTGGCCCTTTCCAGCACTATTATTACTTCTTTCCACTACAAGCCACAGCACAAAGATCATACTAGAAGGTGCTGCAGTAATAACAATAATTCCCTTCCCAGAAAGAAATATTAATATTATATAATTATGTTAGTACATGTATTAGGTAATAATTAAGGAAACTTAAAAGAGTTCTATAATGGAAACACTTCAATCTAGCTCTTTAACACTAGTGTGCAAAACAAAGAGATAACAAAAGTAAGACGTGGAGTTAATTAATGTATTGATAAGTCAGAAGCAGAGATAACATAAATACCAGCCTACATTCAGGACATGAGTAAGAAACATTCCATTTATGTATAATAACAGACACTAGGATTTTTATCTAAACAGAAGACCATACAGACAAACCCAGCCATACAGAAATTTTTCTTTGAAAGAATGAAAATGGTCCAAAAGACCAAAGACAAACACTGAGAAGGCAGACAGAAAACACAGCAGGAAGGCATGGACATCAATCAAACTTGAATGAGAAACATCAATAGATACAAAAAGTAAATTTAACGCCCTCTACCATCCCTCCAAGCTAATAGAACCAATATTTCCACCTGAAGAAATTACAGTCAAGTAACTACTCCTCCCCAAAAGTACATCACTTAATAAAAGCAAAGTTCACTGGAAATATTTTTGTCTAAAATTGTCTAAATAAAATTACTTCAAATTCATGTGATTCTGATGACTAAAAGTCCTTTAATCAGTCTGAAATGTTATGAGGAAAAAAATCAAAACAGCATAACAAAGCTCAATATTAAAAAAACCCAAACAACTCCACCCTCTCCACCCCCTCCACATCCCCCAGCCCTAAACTAAAAAGCAGTGTAATAAAGGAGTGAAACCATAATAGTGCTGCCCGTGAAAGCAACTGTCCCTTGGCTATAGTTTCTATGCTTGTGAACTTGTAGCAAACCAAAGAAATCAACTTTTCATGAGTTCTGGTAAGCAGCAAGATATTTAGATGTCAGGCACTTGGATGTAAAACCCCCTTTTCTTCTGAAAGTTAGATCTGCCTCTTTATTGGTGGGAGTATCAAGAATTCTATCCTTGTGAAGAATATTTTATACTTACAGCTGTGAATATGACTATGTTTGCCTTTCGATTGGTACTCCAATTAATTTGTTTTTTTTTCCCCCCAAATCAACTTCAATTATTTTTCCAACAAAGTTATCAAATCAAAACAATGTAGATGAGCAAAATATTTAACCAAGAACACTTTTAATAAAAACAAAGAACTAGTTTTATAGTAGGTACACCACTGAACACTCTTATTACTGGACTATATGAGATTATATACTATTCTCATCCTCTTCTGCTGGAGCTTTTTCATTATTCATTAAACATTCAATAGCAAAGGGAGTATGAACCAAAATACAACCCTCCCTCTTTCCAGGCAAGCATTCTAACATTTTAGAAGACATTTTATTTCTTTCTTTGGCCAAGAAGTTTGGCCAAGAAAACAGTTTACTGTTTCTTCCTGTTTCTTCCTCCATTTTGCCTCCAGGTTTATCTAACTAATGCTGTACATTTTTTGGAGATATGTTTAGAAAAAAAAAATCAGGATGGTTTCTTTCACAATTTTTGATACGTCATTTTATTTGTTCAAAACTATTTGGAAAACTTGACTAGATTTTTAAAATAACCTTGAATCAACCTAGATAGTACTTTCATGGCAAATCTTAAAATCACATAGTTCTGTTCATGACAACTCATTTTTGTTACTTATGTTATTTTCAATACTGCATCCAAAAATTTCACAGCTGCTCCTGAAGGGGAACAGAACAAAAATAACCTTAACAAGTTAATTTTGAAGTGCTCCTCCCACAAGTCTATATACTTAAATAGTCAAAACTGAATACTTAGCTACATAACAGTGTCAGGAAAAAAAATATTACCGCGAAGCAATGGAGAACAGACGGTTTTCAAAGTATGTATTACATTGTGCATTGAAACAACTTTTGTCATTTTTAATGCCTGCTGATTCCTGCTGGCTGCTCTATACCTGTGCTAAATGACAAAACTAATGGCGAGCAACTTGAGACTTTCAAAGGCCAAAGTGCCAAGAACAGGTTGCCTTCATTTTCTTTATCATTCATTATTTAAGTGGCTGCTTGTAATACTTAAATGGGTCAGCCAAGTCATAGTGTTCACCGCAGAAACTCATTAGTGCTCATTATCTTATGACTGCTACCCTACCAGGCAGGGCAAGCGGGATGTGCAGCGTACCAAGGAGGATGTGTTCAGTGGCAGAGACAGCAAAAAAAGAGGAAGGAAGCTCTTTACCGCTCGAGAGTTGCTCCTTTCATCCTGTCAACAGTTTCACAGTTGCCCATAGGTCCTTTGCTATTAGAATAATCTACTGCTCCTTCCAGGAAATAAATACTCAGATATTTTGGGGATTTTCCCTGTTTTTGGAATCTTGAGCTGTAAAAAAGCAGGGATTGGTCAGCAGCAGCGGCAGTTTCTGGTTGCACGCTCGTATTGATACCACAGAACTCTAGGCTGTTCATTTTGTGATACTAGTTCACATTTCCCGTCCTGTTCCTCCTAAGTTCTAGAAGACAAATAGAAAGCAGCCTGGCAACACCCGAACAGAATGCCTCAAGTGGCATTTGTTTTCTTTTTACTGGGTATGTCATTTGTCCTGTGAGTGAATATAAGGTTACTGAAGAGTATCGGCAATTCAGACCAACACTGCACCAGCTAAATATTTTTTAAGGTTTTAAGCACTCAGCAACTTTTTCTTTTCTGCCCTGAGCTCCCTCAGCCATTTGAGTAAGCACAGACTGGCAGGGCCAGGGCTGTCTCAGGCATGCAGCCGATAGCTACAGCTGGGTACGGAACCAGTCCCAGCTACTGCGCAGCACCTGGCTCCTGGCCTTCAGCCTCTAATTACAGTTTGGCACTTAAACTTGCAAATATTGATTGGTGAAGCATTTTATGATAATCATGTGGAAACATTTAGCTTCTCGCTCCTTAATGATGTGACTGGAAACATTTTGTAGCTCATTTGGCCGTCCTTTCATCTTGGCACTTGGAGGCTTCATCTTCATACAAAGAAGACCATGCTCCATAGAGGCCTTCACACCTAGGCTGACTGCCGCCGACCATTTACACAGATGCCTGATGTTCTGCAAAGAGCTCATTTTGTTCTGGCAAGCAGAATGACTTAAGAGCGTAGAAAGATAACTATATGCTTAAACACATAGATACACATGACTGGGCTCATGCACACTGGGTATAAAAAATGGAATGAGGGTTATGAATACAAAGAGGAAAGAGTGATAGCAAAATATAAAAATAAGAACTAAACACATTACAATTTTATAGTACTTTGGCTTAGAATCACACATGCTTTTCTTTTTTTTTTTTATCACCTAGGATAATTGTATACAAAAGCTTTCATCATGCTGGAGACGTAACCGTACTTCAGTGCAAAGCCCGTGTTACCTCTAGAGTAGTCTCATTCATGTTGGTTTGAAATCCTTCTGGGATATTTTGAATCCCACAACAACATACTGCAGAACTAACAGCACTTACTTGATATTTATACTCTGATAGCAGCAAAGGAGCACAAAAATAATAAAGGATTTATTTGTGCTGGGAACCCTAGCAACACCGTCCCCATCTCAGAAAGGTTAATCCCCTGTTTCATCACATCCTGATGCCTTGCTGATAGTCCCCACTGCAAGTGTTCCTGTGCATCTTCTGCAATTTCCTAAAGACAGAATGTGTCTGGTTTTGAGGCAAGGGGAACATTTTCTTAATTCAAGTGACAAAAATTAAAATATAAATCAATATAATTCTACAGGGCAAACACCCCTTTTTTGCGTGTGTTAAATGGATTTCAGTAGAACAATGCAAAGAGCGATACAGCAAGCTGCTGAAGATAGCTGGGATTAAAGAAAGGTTTGAAGCTGTTCACATGAAATGATCTAAGCAAAGACTAGTGACTAGTAGATTTTAATGATATATTAAAGAAGTAGATGAGCTTTGAGACAGATGGCTTATTCGAGAACTTTTATAACATGTCTTCATTTTCTCTGCTCTATTTTATACTACCAATAAAAAGAGTGGGTTTTTTTTAATTGCACATTAAGCTAATGAGTGTCAGGAAACATGTCTTGTGCTGCATGTTACTCAAATGTGAAATATGAGTTTTCTTTGTAGTTTTGCTTTAGTGCTAAGCACTTATGGAAAATTTCTTGAATGTTGAGATGCAGGATCACAGCTGGGAAATGGCTGCAAAAAACTGAATATATCTTCACCAAATGGCCATGAAAGCCACATAGATATTTCCTCTCGATTTTTTGTAGCTAAAAGGGGTACTTAGATCCCTATTTTAGGAATCTAAGCCACCCTCCCTTCATAGCTACAGAGAGCGGTTGTATGGCCATCCAGCTACAATGGCGAGGGAAAGTTTTGAAGAAGCTTCTATCTCGCTGACTACAGAGCCTAACACTGGATATTCACAGTACAATGTGTAAGTTATCGACAGCGTATGCTTCATTAAATCAAACCAGGTTTTAGTGATTCTACATGCAAAGTCTCAAGGACAGGGGCACATTTTCATATTGTTGATTTTCCATCCTACCAAGACTACTGGGGATTTCAGCAGAGGAGCCAGTGGTCCACATCCACTTTGCTAGTGTACAAGCTGCAAAACCTCGTCCTCAGAGACCTCCTCCTGCTGCTGCTTCAAGTGGGAGTTTTGCCAAGGCAGCCTGGCAACCTAAGCTTTTTGTGTCTTTACCTTAGCCGGTTTGCTGCAGAATGACAAAACAGGCAGTTCAAAGGATTCACCCTGCCAGCCAAAGGCACACACACAGGTTTCCTTGCCGCAGTGGAAAGCAGAGGATTTTTTCCATCAGCTCTGTCTGCACAATCAGTAAACAAGAGGCTCTGGCAGCTGGCATCCCTGAGCTGACTGGGATGGCCCTGGAGACAAGCAGAGGAAAGGCAGAGAGTGCCAGGGCAGACTGCAGGTTCATACCTGTTCTAATTTACTCCCCTGAGTTTCACAACAATTTCAGCAACAGTGACTAGGAAAGCTGCACAAACATCTCACTAAGGTATGTTTTGATTGGCCTTTAAGTTTCACAAAACTTAAACAGCCCTCATTAACCGATCCATACACAGCAAACAGTTAGCTTTGTGTATATACAGATTGCTTCTTGCGTGTCCAGGGAAACGGTGTGTCGACATTTAGATGAATGTTCAGATTCTTTTCTGTGGAGCATGAAGGGAAACTAAATAACCCAGTCATAATGGAGATAGGGGGATTTTTCCATTATTTGTGCAAACATTTTCATCTGAATACGCAGTGAATTCGAGCTGATCTTTCTCTCAAGCAAATCTGTTGCCTTAAGAAAAATAAAGTGCTGTGGAACATGCAGTATATAGAACTATTTGTGTCATACTTTAGAAACCAAAATATTGTTTTCATATTTGGACGTGAGGTATGTCATAATTACATTGCTGTTAGTACTAAAGGGAGTTGACAAGTAATAAAACAGATTTTAAAGATACCTTCATTAGAACATTTCTGGTAACCAGAATTGGAAAAAAGTCTCCTCAAGCAGCCAAATTAAAAAAGAACACAGGAGAGCAAGAGAATTTTTAATTATTTTTTTTAAATTATTTTTATTTTACTTTTAACAGAGAAAACTCAGTGTTTTGTTTCAGGTATCCAAAGCCAGTTCTCCCTCAGAAACATCTAAGATCCTTATACTATCTGGCCCTGCTAGCCAAAACTCAGGTCAGTGAAATGGAAATTTTTTTCTGTCACTAAGGTACTGTGCTGGGTCTGGGAAGAACAGTGTCTTTGACATGACTTGTTATATTGTAGACTAATGTTGATGTGAATGTGACACAGTGAAGACATCCAGCCTATTGTATCTAGTCTAAACTAACACCTGAACTCGTCATTTAGTCTATTAGATGTATCTGGAGGTGTGCACCAGCTCTGGGGATGCCTACCATGTCAGCTGGTAACAGAAGGAGCCTGATTGACTCTTCTAGAGGATATGTTCAACTTTTTCAGCAACATAAGCTGTTGGAAATTAAAACGGCCCTAAGACAATTGACATGGAAGTATGAAGTAGGTGAAATGAGGTGAACAGCAAGAGAAAAGCTCACGAGTTTTGGTGTGTTGCTGATGTCAAGCTGATAAACTACAGCTCAATTTCTTTTTATAAGACATGGCTCTTAGTGCATAGGAGAGATAAATATGCACTCATTTGCGTGAATACCTTTTATTAACTGCAGAATGATACATGGAGGTCATCTAGATGTGGATCTGTACAGGTGTTATGGCACTCACTCCCTAGTGGTTTTGGAGGGCAGGACAAATCCAAACATCAGTATGCAGCAAGCAGCTCCAGACATGTTACACTCATGTTCTCCATATAACAAGATAATGCAGTGCCCATTCTGTTTGTGGCAATTCTCAGAAATAATTAATTAAAGGACTGGAAAGTTAATTGGGTTCTCTGGACCTTTGATATTGGATTTCACAACAGGCTTTATTGTGAGCATGTTCTTTTATCTGTTAAACCACACCTTTACATATCCTACCATTCCTGTTCTGCTTAGTTTCAAGGCTTTGGAGAGATCCATTGAGAACAACATCTAAAAAATATCTTCTTTTTTGAATATCAAAATATCAAATATAATATCAAAATATTTTTTTAAATCTCTTGAATATCGAAAATATAAAAAATCCTCTACGCTCATTGATTTTTGCTAGATATAACTCCCAACACCTTGATTATCTATATACTTCAGATAAGAATTATGTTTTCCCAGTTACACAGAATTTATTTCTTTGTTATATCTGCCCTCCAGTACAGTCTCCCCGGCAGAACAGCTATGACAGAACATCAGCTATACAAACCTTTTTCTTTTATACTATACAAAGGAATTACTACACTGAAACTTTTTGATTTGTAGAGATACCTGATCTAATTTGATACAGCCAATTTATATTGATATAAATAAATATCTACTTTGGCATCTTGTTGGGTGTTGTAGCACATCCTTAACCTCTCCTTATCTTTGTTTCACTGTTGTCAAGACCCAAGCGGTCAAGTTTAAAACTCTCTGTTAGCTGCAATTTATCTTCTAAGTTCTGGCACAGACATAACCTTCAAAATAAGAGGGTTGTCTGTGCCTACTCAATCCTTAGCCTTTTACAGAAGAGGCTCAGTTTCTAGCTGCAGCAGTTGTGACTTTTGTGATGTGCCTGACAATGGGAATAGAAGAGAGAATATGAAAAGTGCCATTATTAGACAAATACGTATAACACCACACGACCATACAGTGGGCAGGAAAGTAAAGTTTTTGTAAATAGCAAAAGGCATAGGAGCTTAACTAGTCAATACAAGTGAAGGCGATCAAACTCTCTAAAGCCATTTTTACTCTACACTGCAGTTTGACTATATTTGGTTTGCATGCTCTGCATTGCATGTGACAGGGCAGCAGCGGCTGAAAACCTAAAGAAAGAAGAATGTTACTCAGGTATTAATTTATAGAAATGTGCTGGGTCTAGCTGGGATGGAGTTAACTTTCTTCTTGGCAGCCCATATAGTGCTGTTTTGGATTTAGGACCCAAACAGTGTTGATAGCACAGCGATGTTTTAGCTGTTGCTGATCAGTGCTTGTGCACCATCAAGGCTTTCTCTGTTTCTCACTCTGCCCCCACAGTGAGCAGGCTAGGGGTGGGCAAAAGGCTGGGAGGGAACACAGCCAGGACAGCTGACTGCAGCTGACCAAAGGGATGTCCCATGCCATATTAACACCATGCCCATCAGTAAAAACTGGGGAAGGGGCTAGATTTTCCAGGGTAGCTGTTCAGAGACTGGCTGAGCTTATCTGCTAGTGGGAGGTAGCGAGTGATGGTCTTTGCATCACTTGTTTGTGGGTTTTTTTCCCTCTCTTTGCTTCACTTAACTGTCTTTTGCTCTTCTGATTATCAACTTGATCCCTCTGTGGGAAAGTGAGGAAGCGACTGGTGGGTGCTTAGTTGCTGGCCAGGGTTAACATCAACCCTCTACAGCGTGGCTGTTCCTTGTTTTAGAGAAGTAAAAAATAGAAGACAACAGCCTAATTACAAGTCTAAGCTTTGTAACTGTTGAAGGCATCATGCTTGTTGTGGAATCATGTCACCTTAATTGCTGAGTATAAATGTCAAATACATTTAAAAATAAAGGGGTTTCACTCTTTTCCTAAATCCAAATGGTACAACTGTATGTCCTGGTTTTGGCTGGGATAGAGTTAATTTTCTTCTTCGTAGTTGGTGCGGTGGTTTAGATTTGGTGTGAGAACAATGTCCATAGCACATGGATGATTTTGGTTGTTGCTGGGTGATGTTTATACCAAGTCAAGGACTTCTCAGTTTCTCAGGCCCTGCCAGCCAGAGGGCTGGAGGGGCACGGGAAACTGGGAGGGGACACAGCCAGGGCAAGTGACCAAAATTAGCCAAAGGGATATTCCATACCATAAAATGTCGTGCTGAGTATTTAAACTGGGGGTAGTTGGCCAGAATCAGTTAAATGCTGCTCTGGGACTGGCTGAGCATTGGTCAACAGGTGGTGATCCATTGTATTGTGCATCGCTTGTTTTTTTTCTGCCTTCCCTTTAGATTTCATTCCTTTCCCTTTCTCCCTCCTTTTCATTATATTTTCCTCCTATTTTATTTTATTTTATTTTAATTATTAAATTGTTCTTACCCCAGCCCTTGAGTTTTACTTTCCTCCCTGATTCTCCTCCCCATATTTTGCAGGCGTGGGAGCAGGAGTGAGCAAGCGGCTATGCGGTACTTAGTTGCCAGGGTTTAAACCATGACACTGTATAACTACAGTGACAACCGGTATTACCTTATATTAAAAAGGGCATTTTATGAAAGGATAGAGGATGTGAAGACCATGTGTATGCATCAACTTTATCCACAGCTTCAATTTATATTCCATATAGTATATTATTGAAATAATAAACCCTGTGCACTCAATTTAGCAACTCTGACACCTTTTACTCCCCTGGCATTTTTCAAGCTGGAAATCTTTTTATAGAGCTCCCATCCCTTAAAGTTGACAATCGCAAGTCAATGAACCCAAGACGTTCAGCCAGAGGCAGAGAGCAAGGGCAGTAGCAAACCCTATTCCAGAGTACATCTCTTCCCATTATTCCAGGGATTGGCAAAATTTTCAAAGGAGTGAAAAACAACCACCAAATATACGAACCTTGCAAATGTACTCCAAAATCCTTGCAGTTTTTCAGATTTCCCTCTCTTAACAACTTCTCCTCCCACAGCTTTCACAATGAAAAGGGCAAACCTCAGAATAATCTTATAAGTACTTACATATTTGTGGATTCAGTTTCATCTGAGTGAGGACTCTCCACAGCATGAAGGTCTAAAAATATACCTCCTACAGAATTACACAATGTGAAGAAAATTCACAGAACTAAAAAAGCAATATAAATCAAAGACTTTTTAGACTTTAAAAAATTCTGAATTAGTTGATTTGAAATATGACATTTTTGTGCATATTTATTTTTATTTTACCCAAACCAGTTGAGCATCCCTAATTTATACCACAGAAGCAGCTGGCTTGATTAGTTTGCTTCATGCACAATGCAGTTTTCTTCCCCTTCCAATGTGTGAAACAACTCAGTGATTTTATGTTCTCCCTCCCTTACTCTAAAAGTACCAATGAAAATATCTTCACCCTGACTGAGCAGATAGATAGTTAATTTTAAATTAAACAGCTGTGTCCAGGCACAATGCGCATATATTTCTGTTGCATAGCAAGTGACTTGTAACTGGAATTACCAGTGTTTGGGGTTTTGACCTCCAAAAAGTTAATTAACATTTATCTTAAGTGAGTAGTATGAGACTGATACTGCTAGTGATAATGCCAAAAGGTTTGGTAGTTTGAGTCCAGTTCTCAGTATGTGAGGATGGCAATACTGACCACTGTGTAAAGGAGCTGAGAACTTTATTGAAGGTTACAGCAGAAGGGAGATCTTGGGAGGTGTAGAGTAGCTGAGCACCTGCTTTACTTTCACTCTGGATAAAAAGCTTTTTGGGGCCCAGGAGTCTTTGCTTTCCCTAATCCGTAATTGCAGACAAACTTTAAAAATGCAAGTTAAAAAGCTATTTAGTAAGTCATGCAGGACAGGACTTTGAATATGGGACCCACTCCATGTGATAAACCAACACTAAAAATGGTGGGGTCCATGATGTGTTGCTCAGGCAACCAACAGGGACAGAAGTCTCCGGCTCAGGGGGAAACAGCCTTCTGAAGTGCCTCACTTCCCCTGCTGCAAAGGAGAAAAAAGGACTGCTGAAGGCCTCACCTCCTCGGCTGAGGCACCCAAGTAAGTCAGCCCAGCTACTGCCCTGGAGACCTTCAGCCACCTCTTCACATGCAGGTAAGAAAGGACTGGAAGATACTGCATCGTGAAACTGCAAAAGGGTAGGAGAAAGTTAGATACCTCAGGTGGACAGGATGGTTTCTGGCCCATTTTTCCTTCCTGCTAGGCTGGTTTATTCATTCCTAAAATTAATTTCTGTAAATTGCTCAAGAAGCCAGTGGATCAAGTATGTCACCCACTTTTCTTCTTGCCATGCACAAATGAAGTTTACCTTTAATTCACCTGTATGTAGTGTAAAGTAGTTTCACAATGACTGGCCGCTAACCAGTACTTAATTCAGCCATGTAGAACTGCAAATCATAAGAACAATGCATCATCATTTATGTAAACCAGAAAATCCAGCTCTGTACTAAGAATTCAACCTGTCTATAAAAAGAATTGTCCACAAATAGCTTCCCCCCTCTAAATGCTTCTACTCGGTTGGAGTTCTTCAAGGACTGGTTCTTTCCTTTCATCTTTTGAAAGTTCAATGATGAGAGCAAGGTCAGAAGTGCTATCAGTAGTCCAAATGATGAGAAAAGCTTTGTTGTGTCTTCCCTCGCCTTCATTTGTATATACGTTCTTTTTTGCAAACAATTCTCCAAAACAATGTATTTCTCTGAAAGGAGTTACAGGAACATGCTTATGTACCTGGTTACTCTCTGATTTCATTTTTATGTTTTAAAGGTCTCACTTTCAGGTTAATTTAAACCAATTTCAAGCAGCAGTGCATTCTTCTGTGAAAGAATGAGTGGCATGTGCTTTTACGTTCAAAAGCTAATTTCTCATTTATTGGCAGATTAGTTAGCAAAGGGATGGCTTAAAGAATGTAAGGTGTGTAAGGTTTTTGAAGTAAAGTTTTACAGCCGCTGCTGGATTTTGCGAATACCTTAAGTCAAGCAATTTGTGTTTGGCAAATGTTGTATTTGCCTCCAAAGACCAACAGGCTGACCTTCCTTCCTTCCTTCCTTCCTCCCTTCCTTCCTTCCTTCCTTCCTTCCTTCCTTCCTTCCTTCCTTCCTTCCTTCCTTCCTTCCTTCCTTCCTCCCTTCTTTCCTTCCTCCCTTCCTTCCTTCCTTCCTTCCTCCCTTCCTTCCTTCCTCCCTCCCTTCCTCCCTCCCTTCTCCCTTTCCTGTAATCCATAAACCATGCCAAAGTCCAATTTCCTTGCACTTCAGGCCAGAACAGCAATTTTAATTCTTTTTTTTTTTTTTTTTTTTTTTTTTTTTTTTTTTTGCAATGCAGGTGAAGCTTGCCTTCAAAAAAAAAAAAGAATCACAGAATCACAAGATGGTTGAGGCAGGAAGACACCTCTGGAGATCATCCAGTCCTAGCTCCTGTGGCCAGTTGAGCCAACAGCTCTATGGAAACCTCTTCCAGTGTTTGTCAACCCACCCTTGACCACTCTCACAGTAAATAAGTTTGGGGGTTTTTTTGTCTTTAAATGGAACATCCTGTGTTTCAGTTTGTGCCTGTTGCCTTCTGTTCTCTCACTGAGTATCACTGAACAGAGCCTGGCTCCATCTTTACTCCCCAGATCAGGTAATTTTACACATGGACAAGATCCCTCAGAGTCTTTTCCTCTCCAGGCAGTCCCAGCTCTCAGCCTTTCCTCATATCAGAGATGCTCCAATCCCTTAACCACCTTTGTGGCCCCTTGCTTTACTCAGTATGTCCATGTCTCTCCTGTACAGGGGAGCCCAGAAATGGATCCAGCACATCTGATGTGTCCCACCAGTGTTGAGCAGAGGGGAAGGATCACCTCCCTCAGCCTGCTGACAACACTTCTAATGCACCCCAGCAGGCTGCTTGCCTTTGCCACAAGGGTGTGTTCCTGTCAGGCTGACTTGTTGCCCCCCAGGACACTCAGGGCCTTTTCTGCAAAGCTTCCATCCAGCTGGTGGGTCCCCAGCCTGTGCTGGTACGTGAGGTTATTCCTCCCCAGGTGAAGGGCTCTGCTCTTCCTTTCGTTGAACATCATGAGATTCTGGTTGACTCAGTTCTCCAGTCTATCAAGGTTGCTGTCATTATGAACCCAGGTCTATAATTTGCTTTTCAGGTAATTTTAATATATAATGAAGCAAGTTCATGAACTCAGATTTAAAAAAACCCAATCCATATTAATCACAAAGAGCAAAAATTAATTTTTGTTTTAACTAGAGCTGCTCTTTTAGAGAAGTATTCAAATGTAATTGCCATTTCCCAGTAATGAGTGAAAACAAACAAACAAAACTCTTCCATTCCTTCTGGGCTATAACCCTTGATATCTGTGAAAACTCAGATTTCATTTTTTGCTAAGAATCTGTCTAACTTTGATTTGCAGTTAGCAGAATTTAATTTTTTAGATTGAAACACTATGTATTTTCAGACTTGAATTTCCCATATGGAAAATCTAATCTATGGTCAATTGTTTTTTTCTTGAAGTCTCCTTTCCAAATATATCTTGTGTAGCTTCCAGCTGGCACCCCAAATGGGTCTTCATCTATGGTAGATCCTTTGTCACATCTGTGCAACATGCTCGGGTGTTTTGAGACTGAGCAACACTTCATACGGCACTAGACACCTGTTCAGGCAGCTGAGTTTTACCCACAGTGTGCCTACACACAGTTGATCAGTTAATGCATACATCCACTCTATCATGTTAATCTCTTGATCATAACATTGCATGAGAAATTATATTCCTCTAAATATTTATCTCTGTTTTTTTCATAGTAATTTCTTCCTAGGCTAGCAGCTGTTATCCTGCTTGTCCTGCAGTCTTATTCTTTTTCTTAGCTTTGGTTGTACACTTCAGTTGGTGCTGAAATTTCCACTTTACTGAGCAAATTAGAATACCCCCAAACCATGTTCTCATTATGGTTCCAATTTTCTCGGTCTTTGAATATCAGAAAGCTGTATAATAATATAAGAAAATTGTTTTTATGTTGGCTTCCAAAGACTAGAAGTACCTTATTTTAAAAAATGTCCCTTTAAAGTGATTTACTTCTTATGGTTATAGGTAGAGACATACAAATCAACCTTCTAATGAAAGGCATACTGCTTTCATATCATTCAGCCTCCTAAATGATTTAGTGCAGTATAATGTTTCAGATGCCTTACAGAAATCTAAATATGTCAACACCTTGTGTAATCTCGTTCTGTTTCATTTTCTGTTCTGCAGTTAGAAGAATTATATAGTTCCCTGTTTACTGTACGTTTTGTCCTTTGGCTTTGATTTTGTATGTACTTAAAGAAAGGTACATCAGCATTAGGACTGTCAGACTGATGCAATCATACAGATGCAAGAGATTTATTTAAATGAAAGGAAAAGTGGATTTTATCCTTGCTGATGCTAATGGGCCAGTACATCTGCATGAATCATAAAAGAACAACGTGCCCTTGTCTATATAAACATTTAGCTCAAGTCTATCAGGATGGAGCCCTGAGGGTAGCTTGAGAACAAGAGGAAAATGGTGGCTGAAGGAGAAAGGGCAGCCAAACACAGTTCAAGCTGCAGCATCCCACTGTTGACTGTCCTAAGGTAGGAACTTGAAGGTGATTCAGAAATCATACAAGCCTCCTGAAAGGTTATCTGTGTTTGAGAATGATCTCAAGGCCCCTGCTAGCAGGAGGCAGGGGAGGACTATCTCTTTCTGCCTAGTGGGGCTGACTTCTGGTTCCTGTGGGCTCAGCAGGAGGTACAGAATACTTGAATATTTCTGAGCTGAGGGAACGTTTGTTCATCTGTCCCTGGTGTGCTTTTCATGGGTCGGTGGGGATGTGTCAGTGGAAGGGAACTTGGGAATATTGTCAAGTGGGATTTTGTGCTTCACTCATGTGGGAGATGGCTCATCAGTGTTTGATTCATCCCTCTCCCCAATATTTCTTTTTGACCAAAGATTTAATGTTAAACTCTTAAACTAATTTCAACATTGTTACATCATCATCAATACTCCTCAAAGGTGTGATTTCCTTGTGCGTGAAATTGCTGAACTATAAAAAAAATACAAATAAAACCAAAAAACCCTCACCAAAACTTCAAAACCATTACAAGCAGAAACAATACATATTTTATATAAAATATCCACTTCAGACTGCATTTTCAAAAGCGTTGTAAAATTTGGTTATCTTTGCATAATTAAAAGAACCCTTCTAGATGCCTCAAAACAGGCACTTGAAACTGAGGAGAAAAAAATCATTCAATTAGCGTTATAAGCACGTTTATGTGACAATTAATTCTATTCTAAATTTTATGGTGAACGTTTGACAGTAAAAATGTAAACTCAATTTCACATACAAATATATGCCCATATTTTTACACATATCCATTAAATTGTATCTATTTCCATATACTTAAGACAGAACATTTTACTGCTTTTCTCCCATATATTTAAGTTATTCAGTAATGGAACAATAGTGCCGTTTTACCCAATTATCTGGGTATAAATATCTGGTGGGAGTGGGGACAGGCTCCAGATAACATAAGCTACAGTACTGTTGGATGAGGGAAGCATGAAGAGAACAGATGCACAACCCCTCAACAGCATCCAGCTGTTCTTTTCCTCTCTGTTAAAATTGCAGCAGTTCTTCTAGCCAGCTTATTGCTTTAAAAATGTTTCCAGAATATCTTATTCAGCTAAGCAGGTGTTCTTCTTTAGTCCTACTGTACAATCAACCTGCATGAGTAACTGTCTAAGAATGTTTACAGGACATTTAATCAGCAGGAGATGCTTACATTTACAGAGGTAATAGGAAATCCCCTGTGGCTTTGTACCTAATTTAGTCATCTTTAAAGCTCAGTATATTTACTGTTGCAGCTGGGGACTGGTGCTGTCAAAAGATTCTCAGCATAGAAATAAAATTCAGCACCTCATTTGCCTAAAGTGAAATTCCCCCAGGTTTCAAGAAGGTGTAACTGTTCTACTAGATCAGGGAATTACGGTCCTTCTGCTCTGAAAATTTTAAATCGAAATTCATACACACACACACAAAAACCCAAAATACAAACAACAAACAACAAAACCCTAAAACAAACAAACAAAAAAAACCCAGAAAATGTGAAGATTATTTTTCTTTATGGATGGAGAATAATGAAAAGACTAGGCTTTAATACTTGATATTAAAAGTGGAACCTACATTCTCAACACACAGATAAATAAATTCCCCCACAACTTAAAAAACAAGCACTAACATTGAAAAAAGATTGGCAAGACCCGCCTGCTATATCCTTCTAATCACACCAGATCTGAGCTGGCATGGCCAGCCTCCACCCATTAGTACCACATAAGATGTTCAATCCCTGGCTCTTCTATTTCTTCTGCTGAAATTCCACTTCTTTCACCCTCATACAGATGAGAAACATATACCTGAAAACATTAATCAAATTGAAAAAAAAAAAAAAGTTCTCTAAGATTAGCCAGAATATATTGTCTACTCTTTTTTTTTTTTAATGTTGTGCTCAATTTTTGATTAAAGTTGCAGATATCGTATCAGGATTTGTGCCTGAATTAAATTAAGAAAGGTTCTGTAGCATTACATAATGCCGCAGGAACTGATGTGATGTCATAATGCACAGTCTGAACCATATTATTCCTGGCATTTAGGCAGGAATATACAAACAAATTGTTGTTTGTATACCCACATGCTTTGGACCGAACATTACCCTTGATGCTCTGGGGCAGCACGGTAGCTTTCATTGCTGAGTTTGCTTGCAGGCAGATTCCGTCTCTGGTGATACGCCACACTTAGTTTGATAGAATGAAGAAGAGACCAGATCACTTGGTAAAACTAAGAAGTTGATAAAATTGGGTTGGTAGTACTTAAGCACATGCTCAAGAACTATGGTGCCATTGGTATTTCAGAGAAACCTAATGGTAAACACTTGCTTAAGTCTCTGTTAGGTAAAACCTCCTGTACTATCAATAGTGGCAAAAGGGGAAAAAGGGAGCAGAAAAAAATGTACTGAAGCTGTTCACAACCTAAAGCACAAATTGCAGGATCATCTAGGGGAGGAAAAGGCCATGTAGTATTTTCCTTATCTAAAGCCAGATTGCATCACTACAAGCAGATATACCTGTACAGTGCTCTTGCCTTGATGCTATATCTGAGAAAAGAAATATTTATGACTAAAAATCACAAAATGGAGGACCAAGAAAAAGAAAATCTGATTCTCATTAAAGAGAGATCTAGGACTCAGTTCCTGAATGTAGCTTATCTAAGTTTCAGTTCGTCACACAAAAAACAAACGGGAAGCAGAATCTTTGAAAAAGTCAGCCAAAGAAGCAACTTATCATAAAACCAGCTCTGACATATGGCATCTCTATTTCCAAAAAGGACTAGAAAGTTATCCATTATAAATTAACTCCCTCACAGATGTCTCAAAGGGAACAGCTATAATGATCATGATGCTTAGAAATAATTAATTCTTTTTACAAGCTCCTGACTTCTGGATCTAAGCCTCCTTCATATGCCCTGGCCCCAGGGTTGGCTTCTAACCAAGTTCTGGCCAAAATTCAGAGCATCTTCATGGCTGGTTTGAATGATGCTAGTGCAGAGGGCAGGACTGTTTGACATAACTTTACATCTACAGTGTAGATAACATTCTTGTAGATCAGTTAAGCTCTATGTATCCTGAGACCCAAATGGGTTATTCACCCCACACTAGTTGCTATGCTGTATGTACCTGGGGTTTTTTTGTGAAAACTTACATTTCTGGTTGTAATCCTAGACTTCAGACATGTGTATCACAAAAGCTGCTACAGTGGGCACAAGCTGGCATTCCTCTCCTTGTGACTGGTCCCTGTGCAGCATTGGCAGGACCAGGCTGCCCTGGTTACCCGTCCTCAGCTGCAGGGTTTCCTAACATTACCTCAGCGTGGGCAGGAGATGCTCAAGTCTGTCTGCAAAGCACCCTGTACGCACTCTCCCTGACTCTGGAAAGCCTGCTGCAAGCTGAGCCACGGCATGAACTGCAACAAAGAGTCATGGATGTGCCTTACTTACACAGGGTAAGCAATTAGGGATGAGATTGTTGCTTCTCCTTTGAACAGGTGAACACTCTTGCTTATAAAGTGCATACAGCCCTGCTTTCTGTGATGCAGAGAAAAAGTGGAGCAGAGCACAGACAGGGAACACTAAAAGTCACCCTACAGCCAGCTTCTCATTATGCAATGCTGCAGTTCTTGTGCCATAAGGGTGACTGAGCAATCTTCTAGAAGAAAATCAGCTGTGAAGAATAAAATGCCAGCACGATCTTCTGATGGTTGGTTTTCAGAGTTCCCTCTGTTTGGATTTCTGCTTTTATAAATATTCTATGCTCAATCAGTGCATTACTGGGCTTATTGTTAGAGGTGAACATGAGGCCAAAGAGGCAGGGAAGGAGTTAATTGCTGTGCTGCTACTGCACTTGCTTGCAGGTTTCCTAGCCAAGTGTTTTCTTGTATGGATTTAACTGATGTGATAAGACACACATGTCAACCTTTGAAAGGTGACTGGTGACTTTGTGTACTGCCCTGGAAAGGCAACAATTTAGAGTGATGAGGCCTGAGAAACAAAATTCTTGCAAGATCTACAACTGTGCATGCAAAAAACCTGAGGTGCCTATTTGAATAACTTTGAAGATAAAAATACATAATATTAGAGCTATGATTTAATCACAGTATGGCTGATTTCTAGGCACTGCACAGATTTGCTTACCTCTGAACCGCTGCTTTCCTCTTTCCAGGTTATACCTCTGTGAAATGAGAGTATTGTCTGACTTCCTTGCCTTAGTTTGTACTATATTAACTTGCCTGAATGCACTGAGAACCATACTGTGCAAACTCCCACGGTATAAAATAGCATCAGAGACAAGATCCCAGACCAAGTAGCTTGCAAAGAATTGCTGTAACTGTGGCTGAAACCAAGTAGATTCCTCTTACCTGGAATTATGAAGGTTGGGATGGATAATTGACTTTTTCTAGGGTTAAGATTAGGGTAGAGAAGGACAAGACCAAGACAGTTTCTGGATGTGATCCTATGAACTGCCTGGCAACGCTGCAGGGAGTGGCAGACGCATACAACTGGATGGCTGGTCATATTAAAGTTACTTCAATCAAATGTTTTGCAGGTAGATTTCTGGAAAAGGCCAAGCCAAGCTTGGATTCAGAAATACTTTTTTTTTTTGCCTCCCTCATATCAATAATAGAGTTATGTTTCCATTTCAGTATCCCACCATTTGTTGGAAGAGTCAGTGGGCAAGTGCCTAGCAGCTTTTAAGAGAGCTGTGATCCAGCAATCCCTTCCTGCTGCTGTGGAACCATGTGGTCCTTCCCTGCTCCCCCCTTCGTACCCCATGCATCCAGATGTGCTGTGGGCATATGCACAGTTCTCCCTGCAGAGGCGTCAGGAGCAGAATGTGGTCCTTCCCACCCACCTGCACAAGGGATCAAGGGAAAGACCTAGGGTGAAATTCTCAGAGACTGTTGGTTTATTTGGTGGGGTGGTGGTGTTTGGTGGGGTTTTTTTGAGAGGCCAAATGATAAAAATCTGATGTGTTTTGCTGAAAGTCATCTCTGGTAAAAGATTAGATTTTAAAGAAACACCTTTTGAAAACATTTTTCTTTTTTTTCTTTTATGTTTGTATTAAAATAACACATATGCCAATTGTAAAGAATGGAGCAGTGCACGCAGCGTGTTTGCCTTATGTTAGTGTCTGCTCGGCATTAGATATGATTCCTGTCTTCTCTGAACCAGAAGAATGAAAGTCAATGTGCTGACCATAGTGCATTCTAGGTATGCCTACCTGGAGACTGATAAGATATGGTGCTTTCCTGGAGATAATAATGCCAGTCAACAACTGAACATGAACTTCTTAACAACTGCCAGCCAAGGGGGACAGAGTATGTGCAAATGCTGTGAGCAGAGTTTCAAACCGAGGACCGATGTCTCCAGACACTTTGCTAAAACAGTGATTGCCTGAGTGTATGAGGGAGTGTATGAGTCCTGGGGGTGGTGAGCCAGAGAGGTGAGTAATGCTGCCAGCATGGACGTGTGTGCCTGTTTTGTTTTCTGCATTTAAAGTTGAAGGGACTTTTAATAAATAATGACTTGTTTTAAAAACTGGTGTCCTGGCTGCATAAGATCAGGCTGCACTGCAGCTGCTGGAAGAGTCACTGTGGGACCTGTAGGAGCCTTGTTTAGGAGAAGACTTAAAGCTGAGCAATAAACAGGCTCATCCTGGGTAAAAGCCAGAGGTGATTTTGCTCCTTGGACCTGGTAAGAAAGTGAAACATTTTGTTTTCACTTCTCAAAACAAAGTGTCCTTTGTCAGCCCACAAATAACTGTAAAAGTTACAGGGAATCTCTGGAAGCTTTATTTCCATTCTGGATTGGAAGAAACTTTGAAATAATGGGAATGAATTATTTCTACCCTGTCCTTCATCACTGAAAGCATTGTTCTGCATAGGCACCTTGGGTGACCATTTTTCACTTTCTGAAAGAGTGGCTCGCAATAATGGCCTTGAGGAGGCTTGCAGACTAGAAAAGATATGATCTCTTAATCACTGTTGCCTAGTTTCATTCCTGTGCCATGTTAGGTACAAACAGTGAGTCGTCAGAAGGGTAAGAATCAATTTTAAGAAGTAAAATACATTAAACTGTAGTCCACTAAAATGTTCCATTACAGATGAATGCCTTTTTATTTTTTTTTTTTAAAGCAGCTGTCAAGTGCACAGCAAGCAAGATGAATCTTCCCGTTTTCTGTGTGTTTTGATCAGAACATCCTCAAGACTAACATCTGCTATTACATTTTTGTGCTTGCATGATATTTTGCAGCCAGGTCACAGGAATGCTTTTCAATAGAAAATTATAATTCAAAATACATGATCATCAAGTAAAATTTAGTACACTAAATATAAAAATTACTCTTTTTTAATATATATTTTGAGAAGCGAAAAAGGAGAAATCTTGTGTTTGTGTTACAAACTTCTTCACCTATTAACAGTAGGCAAGCACCCCTCTATGAGCTTCATGTAGCTTTTCATTTTTTCTTGGTAAGAAAATCTTTACTAAGCAGAATCGTTTAGCAGCTGGCTAAATGGTCATATAATGGCAGTAAAAAAAAATTGAAGAGGGATGTTTGCTGAGTAAAACTACTTGAGACACAGGAGGGAAGAAAAGACACACAAAGTCGTAGGTGTGCTGTTCCATTTGAGACTGCATCCAGCTCTGACTCTTTGCTGTGTGCACGGCTGTACACGCAAACAAGGGAGACTGCACCTCCACCTTACTAAGCGTATGTGAGGCATCGTTAAAGTTAGTTTCTAGGCTCCCTCTACAGTCAATGGAGAAAAATAGTTACCTCTGGAGGGCAGATTCCCCGGCTTTCTTTGAACATGTATTTTACAGACTTCGCGGTGACTTGATGCAGATTTGTGAACAATGAAGCAAATTATCTGTGTGCTTGAGCACCTTAAGAGTAAAGGTAGGCGCCTGGAAATGGCCATCTCTGCTTACGTTATTCTATTAATTACTTAACAATTATCCATGTTTATTGATTAGAAAATAAACCTAATATTTTTACGTATCTGTGAAATGTATTCTGTCCTCTATGACAAAAGGAGACCTTTGGCCATTTTCAGCAATGTACGATTTTTATAGGGGTAATATTTTTTTTTATACATTAGTTCTAAGGTTTAATAAAGATTCATATATAGGTTTTGAATTATTTCATTTAAAGCCATTAAGTGGAGCTAAGTTCCTCCTCATCCACAACCGTAACAGGAGGTCTGTCTTTTAAGAATTTATCATCAATTGTCATCAGCATGGGGCAACTTACACCCTTTACGGTGCTATCTTCTCCACTGCACTGATCATCATATATGGAGAACATGCCAAGCTTCCTTAAGTTTTATTCATCATAACTGCAGATTTAGCAATTCTGCTTCAGTCACTTTCTTAAGCTATTCCTGGCTGTGACCTCATCTCTGTTGAATGGTAAGGTTTTGTTCTGTTTTTCTTTTTTTGTTTAATTTTTTCTTTTTTTTTTCTTTTTTTTTTTCTTTTTTTTTGAAAGGGACAGTGCTGAAATCTTTCCCCTTGTTAAGGACTATATTGTAGAAGGAGATCTTCAAGGAGATCTGAGTGCTATATTAATACAATAGACAAGAACGAGTTGTTCCAGTGACAAATACAAAAGATGAACGTTAGGATAACCTTTGCGATAAAGACTCTGTGTGAATTTAAATAAGAACTGAAGAGACCGAGGGGTCAGAGAAAAGGCAATGAGATAAATTTTCTCACATCAAAACATGCAAAATTGATTCTCGTTTGGAGATCTAAATTAATATGGATATTGCAAATGTGGTAACGGACTGCAAAAAGATGGAAGCAGAAAGAGACTGTTTCTGCCCTCTAAAATGGATCCTGTCAAAGTCAAGGTGTGAACAACTGTAAGTAGCTCCTGAGTGCATTCACTGCAGACAATGATAAACATTAATAGAAAGTAGACCTTGTTACAGTTACAGGCAATCTCAAAATCCAGGTTAGTTACAGTGCTCCAGATTTTGTCTCTGGTAACCAGCAGAGAACTAGTACTCTTGCAGCATACTTTTCTTAGCACTACATACTGAACAAGAGTTAATAAGTAATTGTGAAATAGAGCTTTGTTTTCACAGGGTGCAGTGATTAATGGTCCATTGCATTGTCCCACCGCAGCCACTGTGTTTTAATTAACAATGTCATGCTACAGTGGTATTTGAAAACATGCCAGTTTAAGCCACTCGTTTTTTTTTCCCAAACTTTTGTCCTTAAATTAAATGAACAATAAAACCCCTTCATCATCAGACGGGTAAGACTGACATATTTCTGCGCTTGGCTTTGAGAAGGCAGTTTTTCTGGACATTGTGAGCACTAGATCCCAGATTCATTCTTTCTGCCAAATCTTCTGACAGAGCAAAGGGAGGAACTGAACTCTTACATCAAGAACACTACAGTTTCCTGAACTGTAAAACACCCAAGAAAGCACGAACTGCTTTTCTTCTCCCTTTTAAGTTTTGTTTTTACCTTGGAGAAGTTGTAAATGCTGAAAGAATAAGTTCTTCAAAAATGATAGAGTGTAAAAATTAAAGACAGAACTTCGTTTGAAATGCCACAGAAGCACAGTAACTATCTCAGGAATAATTTGAGGATCACAGTGAAATTCTTGTAGAAAATGCATTGCATTAATAAATAAAGACAAATGATTAAGTGATACAGTACCATTAAAAAAAAAAATCATAGGAGCACTGGGGAATATGGGAACCACATCAATATTTCAAGTGCCTGTACCTACCCTATGATGTATAGTAGAAAGGAGCTTTGAATTTTACTCGATACCACTAGCAGCCATGCTCCGCTTTTACACTACTATCCACACATGTTCTAAAAGTATAATAAAATGGATGGCAAGCTCAACAACTGCCCTACACATCCAGACAGGCAGGCCTGCTCTTCTTTGCCGCATGCATCCCCATGGAGCTGTCCTGCCCTGCAGTCAGGACAAAAACATGTTGGGGAAAACCTAAAGTGAGACCACAACAGTCCTCAAGTCAAAACCTAGCCAGCCTCCCTCCTCAGGCCTCCCGCAGGAGCTGGGAACCCCAAACTACTTTAATAAAGGAACACATTCTTTTCTGGGAAGGTGCCTGGTGTCAGTGCTGTTCACAACTTGGCTTTTTCAGGGGCACATGCAGGTGTAACACAACAGATCTGTGTGTAAGGTTATAAAACCAGTAAAGTCTTTACACCTACAACAGAAATACTACAGGGGAATCGATAGGTAAATTGATAATATGTAACTCTCCCCTTCCCTAAAGCTAACAGGGGTGCTTTAGATGCTTTGTTCTGCTGCTGAATATTTTCCCACACTTTTCTGTCATCTTCTCACACATCTAACGTGAAAAAGTTTTCTCTTCCCAAAGCAGTGCTTATGCCGCCAAGATGTCTCTGCTCAGGCAGTTGAATAAATAATGCTGTCCCCTGCCTGGCTGATGAACAGCACAGCACTGCAGGCAGAGTGCAAATTGCGTATTTACTGCTGAGTCCCATAATAGTGCAGTTTTCTAATAAACTAAGCTTTACTTCAAAGCATAAGCTTTACTTACGCAGATCCCGTCGCCTACTCTGTCTCCTTGACCAACTGGAGAAAAGTCTGGTAAAAGCTATTTTGAAACAGCTCTTCTGAAGGAGCTATATTTGATTCTCCTCTGAATCTCCAGCTCCCTCTTCCCACAGATTGCCTGGCGTAGCTCCGGTGGGTTACGGCCCCACTGCCCTGCCTGTGCCCCAGGTTGGGCAGGACACCTCCACTCAGGACCAGCTCTAGCACCGGGGTGGTGTGTCCCCTTAAGCAAAAGTCTCCCAACCTGGTGACTGCAGCAGTGACCCTGGCTGATGGGGCTGCCCCATGGCTCTTCTGGTTGCACCAACACCACTGCTCATGGAGCTGGGGTGTGGAACCTTGTTGGCAGACTGATCTGTGTATGTGTGTTTCTAGTCAACCCAGATGTCACTGAGCTGGTCCTCAGGAAGTCCCCACAAAGAGGTGATGTGGGTACATCTCAGGGGGCTGCCCAGAGAAGGACTGAACAGTGAGGGCTGAGAGGGGGCCAGGGGAAGAGCTTTTTGAACTCACCGTGCTGCTGAGGCACGTCAAGAAACTCCAGTCCTGATGGTGAAGAGGCTGCCTTGTTGTCAGCTCCCCTGGATGCCACAGCTTCAGCTCTTCTATATGGAAATGCCCGAGTTGTGTCTATGCAGACCTAGGCTGAATGCGAATAAATGTGCATTAACTTTCCAAATCTCATTCCTACCATCGCTTATATGGGAATAATTTTAGCTTTCTAAAAATGTGATTCATTTAGCTTGCCTATCTGCTTTTAACACTACTATTTTCAATATAAATCTTTGGTAAGGTCACCAGGTGCCCCAGTTTCACGAGTGTCCCGTTTTCATAACGACAGAGTTGGTAAGGTGCTCTAGTTTTTAAAACTGTTGGAGAGCCTTCTGCTGCCTTGGGTGCATAATTAGTAAGCCTGTGTGAAAGTGAAAAAGGATTGTCACAGGAAAGAGACATTTTAAAGTGACAGCAAAGTAAAATACTAATTTTGGTTTCCTGTTGAAAGTGCCTCAGACTCTCCCTGATCTTCTACTGTTATGTTTTTCTGCCTTGCCAGGTTGCTCATATTCATATGTATTTCAACCAAAATTCAGGTTTAAATGAACAGTAATTTTATTCACTGCCAAGATGTGTAGCTACAGCTGTCGAGAAAGCTGTCAGATTTTACTTCACCTGAAAATTTTTTCCTAATTCGACTGAAGTAGAAATTTAAAACAGCTCATGGATCCAATGCATCTTTTGTTTTGCAATCAAAATAGTTTGTTATTTTTTTTTTTTTCAAATTAGTAGTTAATTTATATCATGCTTACATGCTAAGCCAAAATATTGGTTCATCTTCCCTAATTTCACCTAAGAGGTTAGTGAAGCTGAAGTAGTGAGTGAATGGTGCCAAGGCACATGATTGATGGTGTCAGCCCCCATTTTCCGTAGCTAGCTCCGGGTCTGCCTGCTGAAAGTCCAGCCTCCAGCTGTTGGCTTTCAGCACCTTCATGCCCATGGTCAAGTTCATAAAAATTGAACTAAAGGGATGCCAAGAAGAAAGCAGAAGTTGAGAATATAAAAGGCTGAAAAAGGCTATCTGTTTTGGAAACAGCAATGAGCTTTATTTAGGCATGACTGGACTTAAATATTTTTTTTTATGACTACCATGCTTCTGTTCAAATTTCTTCATCAGGCCTATGAAGAAAAGCATTTAAACCAGGCAAGGAATGTATCATCTGGCATTCAAAAGTTCAAGTACCCTTGAAATTATGTAAAACGGAAACCCTCATACCTCTCTTTGCCCTTTTCTTTGTATTTGTTTAACAATTGCCTTGCCAATTAAGGACAAAAATTATTAGTTTTGTGGATTTATTCTCTTAAGTCAGTTCTTTCAAATTAGCATGCTTTCACTGTCCCCACTTATATTGAGCTAATAAAGCATAATAAAGCAAAATTCAGTCCCTTTCTGCCGAAGCCATGCTTTTGTATGACTCTTGATTAAGACAAAGCCCAACAGAGAAAGCAAAATAGATCAAAACCTGCCATTCTTTTTAAATTATTTTTTTTTTAGAGAGCACTCCAGTGATGATGTGACTTCTTAAAACACATAATATGTTATAGTTCCACGTTTAAATAAAACTACATGGCTCTAGTGTGTTTCATTTGTGCACCTTATTTGTTAATTTTGGCTCTCAACCAGTCCTGCATGTCAGTTCTTCAGAGCCAAGTACTTTGAATGCTTTCTAAAGGAATTTGATTAGGTCCCAATACTGCAAAACAGACACAGTCCAGGAGTCCTGCAAGCAGACCATAAGCTCTATAAATGCATTTCTTTAAATGAAAACAAACAAACAAACAGATTGCCCCATGGCTCTTGCCCTGAAAAGGCCCAGTGGCATGCTGCTAGTGCCCATTATAACACTGCACAGGCTGTTTCCTTAAAACCTTTCATCCTCCTAAAGGGCAGGGGGAAACAGAATCTAAGAGATAAAAAGCTTACAATAACTGCACACAATTTAGCTCCCAAATGGGGCCTAACATGATTAAAATAATAAGCATCACACTGTGCTCAACAGCATTTCAACTAGTGTAACTAGGGTATAAAACATTAAACATGCCTCCAATGAAAAACATTTCAAATTAAAACTGCAACAGCAAGTGTGGGAGACCATTACGGTGTGGGATAGACTGCTGTCAGTCTAAGCATGCTGGTAAGGATGGGAAAGGTTTACTGACATGGCCAAGGACCAGCCAAAAATACAAATACAAAATTTTCATCCTCCAGAGAAAACTGTATGATGGAAAGCTTGATCCCACCATGGAAAAACTGCAAGCCATTTCTATGAATTTTTGACCAAGTCCTAAATCCTGAGGTTTTAATGGTGCTGCTTATTAGATACCTGTCTAAATACCAGGATGGATACAGCCTCTGGCTCCATCCCCCAGGTCAGAGGGCTAGGGCTGCAGGGACAGTTGTCTCACGACACCAGGCCAGCAGGCAGCAGTTTTCAGAAGGTACTCCAAGTGTTGGGAAGTATTAGGAAAGGAGAACAGGCAAAACAGCATCATCATCACGGCACAGTATAAATCTATAGGGTGTCTGCATCTTAAATACTTAATAGAGATCTCAGTTCTGTGTCTCATAGGAGATAAAATAGAAGTAGGAAAGATCTGGTGAAGACAAGAAGAAGGGCCAAAGGAGGGGAGTGATTTTAGATGAGGAATGACTAAATACACTAAGGGCTCAGCAGATGGGAATTTGAGAGGGACACAGCAAAAGTAATATGCTGACTGACCTGAGTGTCAACAGGAAATGGATTTTTGCTGTCTCTTTCTGTGCAAGAAGCAAGGGGATCTAAGGAAACTAGCAAGTGGCAGATTTAAAACAAGAAAAAGGAGACTGTTTTTCACATGTTGTATATGTAAGCCGTTAATCTTACAGCTGGATGTGGTGGAGTTACAAATTGGCATGAGGTCAAGAAGCAGCTGAACAAATCAAGGGGGCAAAAAATGCATTAGTGACTACCAAAGGCAGAGACCACGTTCCCTATCAGGAAGTCTCTGAGACACAAGTTGCAGAAGACTGGAAGAGTATTTTAAGAAAGTATTTCTGAATATGTTAATATTACTAAATAATTGTTATTGGTAAATTGTTATACTGCTTTTATGTCACCAGGCCTCTTGGACACTGCTGGAGGACACAGGGCTGGCTGGATTTTCTTGGCCTAACCCTTCTTATGATTTCATGTTGAATACACTAAAAATGGAACTGGAAAGATATAAAAATGAAGCCCGTAGCTCAAAACATGGGGAAAATACACTTGGAGATTTTTTGGTGGTGTTGTTTAAATTATATCCCACTGTGGCTCTTTTGCAACTGATCTTTCGCAGTTTCAATCATCCTGGGGGCAGCAAAAATATGCATCTCTTTTGCAGTCAGTAAGTGCTGTAAATAAATTTCCCTGCATGACTGGCTCTCTGGAACATCCACTATTGCCTTTGACAATTCACTGGTCTCTTTGGGAAAAGAAACAATTTCTGACGTACTAAGCTTTGCCTGATAAAAGCACTCCCATGGTTTTTCATCATGTGTCAATTTTTATTTTTCTGGCAAACCAAAAATCTGTTGATTAACAGCAAAATTCTCCATAATACATGGAAAGCACTGTGATACATACCAAGAAATACTTGTTCTATAAACTCATCATGAATAATGCTATTTCATCAGGTGAATTTGGTTGCTCTGGTTGCAGAAAAATAGCATGTGTCATGTGGAAAATGCAAATGTGTCCACTGTCATCAGGTTATATTAGTGTGATATAATGATGATAGGATTTGCAGCCAACACAGCAGATCTGTTGTGACAAGCAATATCCAGCTCCCTTCTGTTGCCGTTTTGAGAATGAAGGTATAAAATTTAAAGGTCTGAATGTTACTTGAGCTTAAGCAAGAATCTGTTATCAGTAGCAGAATTTATTCTTCTGATTTATGGCATAGGTTCAGGCCTCTGGGCTTTTCAAAACACCCAAATGTACTTCTTTATACTTCTTTACATTGCACTTCAAACTATGTAGCTATATTGCCTCTAGCTACATAAGCTTTTGGGTAGATTTTTATAAATTTTCTTGCTTTCTATGATAGAAATAGGCAGGTTAATAGCATCTGAAACAGTTCAAGTTACCACATTTCTGAACTAAAAAAATCTATACCTGGCCACAATGTAATCTTTACACAGTCAATAAATTTTATGATAACATCTGTCTATTGAATCTGAAAGAAGCAGAATATAGTTGGCTGTAACGAGTATTGAGCAGTATATTAGACTGGCATAAATTTTCTGATACCCATTGTTCCACTGTCATTCAGAAACATCTGAGTCTCCATTTTGATGTGAAAAAGTTGCTTCAAAAGGAGTAAAAAAATCCCAAAAGCAAAAAAATCCAGCTATCTCATTTGTTTATCTTTGCTTTGTGTCACTGAAGAATGACTTACACCAAACACTTCCTGCACTACGCCCTTTATGTCGTGTGATTTTTTCTTCTTCCATTTAAGAAAACTTAAGACTACTGTAGAAAGTGGAATTAAACCAATTTAATCCACTGATGGACTTAGGTATTTTTTTCCCTTTGGAAAAATTATGCCCACTTCTACAGAAAGCAAAAGTTATGCAGTAAGCAACTGATACTAAAAATATATTTTTTTTTTCAGAGCCTAGTTCTATATTTTCCTTGGTGATATTTTTTTGGTTGGTTGGCTTGGTTTTTTTACTACTTGTATAAGTAAAATTCTCCGGAGAAGATGAAATAGCTAGCTATTGTGCCAGGTTAAAGAAAAAACTAATGTGAAGAAGTAAATAGATCTTACAGTTTACCTTTCAGTGGCAGAGTGCATTTTTCTTCTGCTAATCGTACTTCAGAAAGACACGTTTTCATCAACTGTAGTAATCCCCTTCAGTACTGAAGATGTGAGAGATACAGTACTTTTTATTTTACTGATTAACTATACTGATATCAGAAACCAAGTAGAGAAGATGAGGAAGGGATATAATGGTAGCACTTTCATAGTAACTTTTCAGATTAGAGGTATTTGAGGAGATCCAGAAAGCTGTTGACTCCTGCAACCAGTGTAAACAGTTATAAAGAATAATTTTTACTCTGTAAAAATAGTGTTGAGAACAACTACCTAGGGAAAAAAAAAAAAAAAAGCCTGAACTTCTGCTGAAGAACAAACAACATAGCCGTCTTCAAAAATTAAATCAACTTTTGCTTCGGTGAATTGGAATTCATTGTTCATCTCAGTGGGATGTGGACTGCAAATATAACCCTCATGAATTTAATACCGGACTTCTTTAAGACAGGGATGTTTAGCATACTTGGTAATGTTTTTGACGTGCACCTATTTGTCTGGTTTTGTTTGTCTTGCTCTTAATGTCTGTTCCCATTCTTCTGGCTTGTGATTCTTCAATATATGGTGTGATCTCTACTTGACAACTGCTAACAAATTATAATGTCTTACATTTTAATGAAGCAGAACATTTATAGAATGAGATGGACAATGCCACAAGGAAAAAGAAGAGTGTGTGGAAAGCGAACTGGCTGGTATGACTGCATGACTGTCACAGGAAAATCAAGGCACTCCAGAGCAGACAGCCAAGTCTTCAGAGCTCTGAAGTGGAGTGGTGTTGTGTTGGATGGGGGACCTGGGCACCCACGGGACAAATGAATGGCACTCAGTAAGTCATTGGCCACCAGAAAGCAGAGACAAAGGCTGCATGGGAAGTCTGTATGGTCCACCATCTCCCATTTCTAAGAAAGGAATAAGAGTGCTTTAGAGTCTTGTTCTAAACTGTGACCAAAACATGACGATTCCCTGATGGCACCCTTCTGAAAAGTTGAGGTGTCTGCCCTGGCCCTCACTGTAGCTGTGCTTCTTCAAACAGGACCCTTGGGAGTGTCTCACTTCTACAGCAGAATCACAGCCTTCATACTGTGGTGGTGGTGGTCAGCAGAAGATTTTCACACCAAGACTGTGCCTTAAAACCCTAGGCAGAAGCACTGCTTGGGCTCTGTTTGGGTACAAAGTCTTAAAAGTCATGACTCAATGGAGCGAGCCCCAGACACATAGAAGAGCTATTATAGGGCTGCACTTGTACCAGATATATTCTGAAGCTCACTAAAAAAACTACAGAATGTCTGCATTTTGTAAGAAAAAATCCGTGTTGCCCACTTGGTGAAGTCTGGCTGGAAGCAACTGCCCTTTTAAGAGGACGTGTTCCTCTCAGGACACACTCCCTCAGTGTGATTCACCATGGCTTCAGATGGGTTGCCAAGGCACAGGGGCAGCTCTCCCAAGGGTGAACATCTTGGGTGGATGGTGAGCAATCCTGTAAGAGATCCTTAAGACTTAAATACCCTGTGAGGAAAGTATGACCTGAAATTTAATCTTAATGTCGGATTATACAGAGGCTAATTCTACTGTGCAAACTTTGAACTAAAAGATGTTAGATAACATAACTCTTCATAGGATTCATTACTGGAAGAAAATTACACTAGATTAAACAAAGAGATAAAAGAGAAATAAAGATTGAAAAAAATCCTTCTTAAATGGTTATTTCTCTAGACAAAGACGGCTTTCACATACCTGTATGAAAACCCTGTACAATCTCTCCCAGTGTAAATAGATGAATGTATATACATATATGTTTATGTGTGTGTATGAAACAATCTATTTGTAGTTCTTTTAAAACAGCCGGCTCAATCTAAGTGCATTGTCGTAGTATCAGTAAAGGTAAATTGACAGCAGCCTTAATTTTGCCTGGAAGTTGAGTGATGCCTGACGAACCCTTGTGGCCTGTGATGGGCCAAGGTATTAGCAGCTCTGTGTGCTGCCAGCTTTCCTCCCATGGCTGAGATTCTGGTTCTTATTTTAAGCAAGTTATGTGCAGAACTTATCACAGGGATATAATGAGGGATTTTTGTTTACCATTGCACAGCCCTCTGAAGAGAGAGGGCTAATTCCTCCTTTGCTGTAAGGGAGCTCAACCTCACCATCTGGCCATCTCACTGGTAAAAACACTTCGATTACTAAGGAATACTGCAAGTATACAATATTCAAAGTTTTTCCCCATTACATGGAGTTTTGGTGGATGGTTTGAGTTACAACCCAGTGCAGTGAGACTTTCTAGACATGCTATTTGTTTTGGTTTTAAGTACGTAAGGTGAGCAGGCAGCTGGTTGAATTTTGACATACCAGAATGTTTTCTGCCTTCTCTGATGAGGATGCCCAGTATGCACCTCTAACTAGCTTAGCCTCAAACATTTGCCTATTTGTCCAGTGGTTTCTGCACAAAACTCTAAATGTTTCTTATCTATCCACCTGTCTACCTGCTCATCATATTTCTAAAAACTGTGTCACTCTGTGGAGAATGGTTTTCAAGATTAGGATTGACGAAGTGAAAGCAAATGGGTGGCAAGGCTGTCTTCCTGATGTGCTCAACTGAGAGCAAGAGTGCAGTGTCTTATGGGAAGTACTATTAGGATGCTATAGTAAATGAAAGTACCTGGACAATAACAATGTAATCAGTGCCCATTAATTTTAGATGCTTATGTTTCATCACAGGACTCGCTAATTACTGCTTTCAGGAGCAAAGCCACAGACATTTCGTAATAGGATATATTTTTAACACTGCATATTGGAGATAAACCTATAAAGCCTGCAATCTGCTAATGGAGTTTATATCCTGGATTTCCTTTGTGACTTTATGCTGTGGCTCAGCGGGAATGCAAAGAACTAGTTGCCATTCTTTCACTCTTCCTGCCCCCTCCCCACACTACTTTTTTACTATATTAGGGAAAAGAAAAAAAAAAAGCAACAGTTGGAAAAGCAACTATATTTAAATAAAAGAATGCATTTAATAAAGGCAAAATGATTAAAGTAGTTTTTGGAGAAGGCATGTTTATGTCATGTTAATATCAGGAATGTTTACGTCATGTTAATATCAGGAACAGAAGAACCTTGGTCTCTCTGACAATTCCATCTTGGTCTCTCTGACAATTTCAGATATGAGTCAGATTATGAATTAAGACAGTGAACTGTAAATAACTGTCCTAGTTAAATGTAGTAAAGCATAATACTTAGGATCCATCTGCAGTGCTATTTATAAAGCTTGGGGAATCCTTTGCCCAAAGGAGCCCTTAGCAGCAAAACATAATAAATCTGGGGGCTGCAGGTTTCCAAAAGGAAACCTAACCTGATCCAGTCAGAAACTCTAGTCCCTTGCAGCTGACAGAGTGGCACAATGGAAACAGTGTCACTGTCAAAGGGGGATACCAGGAATTCTTTAGGAGAATTTTCCTCCCATATGACAGCCTACTTGGCTAGAGGATCATCAAAGCAGAGGAGAACGCATGAGTGGAGCTTGCTGCATTCAGGTGGTCTAGCCAATGCAATGACCTTCTACAAATCAGATGGAATCCTATGACTTAAGCCAAGGGATGTTCTAGTATCTGGTCTACACTAAGAAAAGATCAAAAAAATTTAAACTGTCTCTGTTCTGCATTTAACAGGCAAGATTAAGTCGGTCCTTGGGTAGACCCTGTGCAACAGTAGTAACTTGAAATGCATTTATTTGTGTTAGTATTAAAATTATTTTACACAGGTAATGTACTATTCATTTGTACCTTTTTCCTGGACTCACAGCTGAACAACAGGCTACACAAAATAATCAATCAAAGCTCATGAAGGTTCAATAATTCTTCAGCATTCATCATGTTATTTTGAATTTATGACTAGGGTAAAACTATTGAACTGCTCATGGGCACCTGGGAAAAAGCTTGATCTGTTAGAGTACCACTCATGTATCTTAGATGAAAGAATGAGACATAAGAAATGTGTTTGTGATTTTCCACAGCTATGTGGTACTCTTCCTAACATTAATAATTAATTTCTATGCTAAGAATTACAACGTATGCAAATATTTAATTTTTAGAATCATATTTCCACTTAGTGTTTTTTGAGAGAGAGCTCCACTGGACATACTCCTGTTTTCCACCTTGTGTTTGAGTGGATTGCTTTTCCACCATTTACTGTGGGGCTTCCTCCTGGCCCCACAAGAATTTACCGTCTTTGAAGGCACTATAGCAGAACTTATTTTCTTGATAGCATGTGGAGTCTTCTCCACTAGAACCTGCCTGCCCTTCTTTAGCATACTAATTGGGTTTGGGGTGGGATCTAATGACAACTTTCTGATACCTGAGAGAGCTTTTTGAGATGCCAGAGCCAGGTTCCTCATGGTGCTGCACTGCAGGAGGGCAAGAGGCAGCTGGCAGAGACTGAAACAAGAGAGGTTCAGGCTGGGTATAAAGGGAAACCTTTCCTCCATGAGCAGCGGAGCAGGTTGTCCTGAGAGGCTGTGCCATCTCCAGCCTTGCAGGGCTTCAAGCCATGACTGGACCAAGTCCTCAGCTGCCTGGTCTAACCCCAGAGCTGGATCAACTTCGAACAGGGGGTTGAGCTACAGACCTCTTGAGGCCCCTTCCAGCCTGAACTATCCCACAGGGACAGAAGGCCATGTCATTGCCTCGCTGGGATGCAAACACTGGTGATGCCCCAATGCAGAAAGGACATGCATGGCCACCATGGAGACTCCCATCCCCGTGTTAGAGTGGGATTGCTTCTGCAGAGTTCTGTACTGCTTGAGAGCTCCAGGTTCTGAGCTAGACTGGAGGTCATTGAGCTGAGCTGTAGTGTTTACATATAATTCCCTCTGAGCATCAGCAGGTAGATAAAGTTAAATGGCAATCTTTCTCAGAAGGAACTGGCTCTGTGTGTGCGTGTCTGTGTGTGATCAAACACACAGAGGAAAAAAAAAAAAAAAGAAGAAATAGGAATAAGGTCCTATACTGAAAAAGTGTTTTACTAATGTCTCACCTCCATAGCTCCACTTCTTCAAAGGAAAATTCACATCTTGCACATAGGCCTTTTGTTCCTTGGGTTTTAACACACAAACTAAAACTAAAAAACCCTTGCTGGTGTTCAGGTCTTCTCTACTTCTGGAACTGTTCTTTGAAGTGTATCAGATGAAATCCAGCTGGTTTCAGCTGGGATAGAGTTAATTTTCCTCTTAGTAGCTGGTGCAGTGCTGTGTTTTGGATTTGGTGTGAGAACAACATTGATAGCACATGGATGGTTTTGGTTGTTGCTGGGTGATGTTTATACCAAGTCAAGGACTTCTCAGTTTCTCAGGCCCTGCCAGCCAGAGGGCTGGAGGGGCACGGGAAACTGGGAGGGGACACAGCCAGGGCAGCTGACCTGAACCAGCCAAAGGGATATTCCATACCATGGGACATCATGCTGAGTATATAAGCTGGGAGAAGAAGAAGGAAGGGGGGACATCTGGCATTATGGCGTTTGTCTTCCTGAGTAACTGTTACACATGACAGAACTCGGCTTCCCTGGGGATGGCCGAGCACCTGCCTGCCCCTGGGAAGGGGTGAATGAATTCCTTGCTTTGCTTTGCTTGTGTGCACGGCTTTTGCTTTAGCTATTACATTGTTATTATCTCAACCCCGGAGCTTTACTTTCCTTTCTGATTCTCTTCCCCATCCCTCTGGGTGAGGGGGAGTGAGCAAGTGGCTGCATGAGGCTTGGTTGCCAGCTGGGGCTTAACCACAACATGCTTCCACTGAATTTCCCCACACTTCAGCAGTCAGAATAGTACCTTTGAGCTCTTGCGACCTGGGACATGAGTAAAAAAGTGGAGAATGAGGCACATTCACAGTTTGGACACAGAGAATTTAATAGCTTAGAGCATCATCTTCAGCTCTGATGGGCTGCTACTAATGGCAAAGTAGGAAACGTCTAAAAGAAAGTTTTATTTGTGGTCCGTTTTCCTTCACCAAGTTAGATACATGGCTAGATTAGCTGTGAATGTTTGCCAAAACCAGCTTTTCATTAAAAGAATGTTACCAACTCCAAATAATATTTTAAATTTTGTCATGTTTTGGAAAACCTATAAATTAATTTTTACAATTTTGTAAAATCACTTAAAATTCTATAAATTATTTTTATTTTGCTGCCTGATTTCATTGTGTCATGGAAGTACTGGAAGTATTACTGTGTATGAAGTGGTACAAACAAATAGTGGGGCACTGCAGTATAAGTAAGAAACTACTTTGACTTAAAAGAAAAATCAAATATTCGAAGATTTATTAAGTAGCTGCTACCTTTGTTTTAAGATCATATTGCAATGCTACTCACTATTATAATCACTATTACTTTGACATTTTCTGGCCCCAAACCCCAGTATTTTGAAATAAAAATAATTTCTCAAACAATGCTTACAAATATCATGCCTACAGGAGTTTTCGAAGTATCTGTTATTTGATTTCTGAATGAAAGAAAAAAACAACCCCAATTCCAGCAAAATGGAAATTCTGATGGTCTATCATCACTGGTCTTGAGAATGTTGCTTAAAATACCTCTACTGCCCCTATGTAAGTGGAAATGACACTTGACATTAAAGTTGCTTCTTTATCTCAGAGTAGTGTAGTGGAAAAGAGATGAAAAAGTCTTTAAAAGTCTTGCAATTGTTTGTAATAAATGCAGGAAATGTGAGGGGAATGGAATTTGTTCTACTGTGTGCCTTAATAGCGAAAGTCCTCTTTATCCATAACCTCTTTTTGTGCAGTGTGGTAATTAGCAGTTTATTACACTGAGAACAAATTACTTCTTTCTCACTTCTAACCAGTCTAATTAAACCCAGTCATTAATGTAGAGACTCTGTATGAAAAAGATGCTTCATACCTGATCAAACAATTATTTTGGAAGGTGCTGATTCTCTTATAACTCTTCAGGATATTTTTTGGTTGATTGGAGATGTGGCAATGCCGCAGCATAATAACAAAGTAATGGAGATGAATGGCTGTGAAGTTTAAAATTATATTTCTGCTCTGTTGCTTCAATGAAAACTGTACAAAAACTGTCTTGCAGCAAGGACAGGAAATATTTGTAAAATTATCTTGTAATTCTCATTGCTTCCAATGGAGCTATTAAGTTTTTAATGGGAAAAAAATCCCTGAAATTTCACAGTACATCAGTAAACATTGCAATGTGTGCTATCCCTGTATGCACTATATCACTCATGACTGTGCAACCGCAGCTTTTATGGCTTGCTCGTTTTCCTGAAAAGAGAAAAACTAATATATCCCTTTGTTTTCTGCATGTACCTGTGAACAGATTTAACTAGAGTGTTTATTGCCATGCTTCCGCTGTATCCAAATTGTTTTGCTGTTAGGCAAGAAGACTACTTGAGCAGTGAGGTGGTTCTCTGTCACTAAGGCTGTCAGAATCGGGACCCCGGGACTGCTCTGATGGGCTGTGAGTGGGCAGGAATTAGTGCTGAGTTTTGTCTGGGCCAGGTGTAGTAGTTGCACTTGGTGAGATACTGTAGTGTATGGGCTGACTGAAATGGAAAGACTTAGCATTTAGTGGAATTAGATGAAAATGTAGTTGTCAGAAGAGGGTGGTGCTGGCCATGGTTTGTTTATGGGAAAGAATTATTGTTCCTTTCAGGGTTTCTGCACAATCAGCAAGGGTGGCTGGGAGCCTGACCGTCAGCATGGGGATTTCTCCAGGCATCTCCTTGGGGGAATGTTATCCAGAAAGGGAGGAGAATGGGAGAAGAGGCAAGATCTGCATCTGCAGAGGGAAGTAGCTTGTGCACAAATGGTCTCAAATACCTGTTAGTTACTTAGTACATCCCTGCAGCAGGGTTTCACATCCTATGGCTCCCATCTTGTCCATGTGCAGGGTTGAGCCAGCGGCACACATACAGCCTTTAGGATAAGGTTTTGATAACTAAGGTATTGACATACTCTTTCACATGTTTTTTGTTTCTCTCTCATGTTAATGAAAAAACTCACACAGGCAAAGAGAATGAGACGTAGATTTAGATGCTGTGTGTATCTTTGATAGGTTAAACAGCTGAATACCTAAACATATTACAACCAAAATGCAACCAAACATATTACAAACAACAAACCAAAAACCTAAAGAAGGATGTAATCTTTATGCTTCAGCCATTAATCAAATACCAGCCTGTAGGAATTGGGAAAGGATCTCCCCTGTGAGCAAATAAAATCTCCATCCAAAATATCCAGTAGACCTTCATAGAAAACCTCTGTTACTGGTCAGTCAGGCCAGATGGTATTAGAAAAGCCATGGGGTTAAATCCTGAACGGATATACCTGTTTTTATACTTTCTGATAAAAGAAAAACAGGTATACTGCAAGGAACTATATGAGAAAAAACAATCTTTTGACAACTGATTGGTGATTTTAATTCAGTAAAGTAAAATCAAGGATCAAAGGTGTGAGAAATTTTTTTTTAGGCTGTCTGATTCCATTGCCCATCAAGGGCAGCACACTTCCCAACCAGCAGTAACTTTTCAGCTGTGGGGGTACGTTGTTTCCAGGTTCTGAATCCAGTCTAGAATAATCCTTTAAAGTGTGGGAAAGGATCAGACTAAGTATTGCTTTCAGAGGGAAAATGAAATACTCAAAAGCCAAGCACTTACCAAAAATGAAGTTGACAAATCTGTGTTGTGTTTGAAGCAGCCTCAGCACCTGCTGAAAGTGAGGAAAGGGTGATCTGAAAGAGCATGAAAGAGCAAGCTGTGACCTACTAGGTGTTCCTAAAAACACAGAAACCACACACTGGCCGGTAGCTTAGGACACTTGTTGTATAAGAAATCCAGATTTATAAATGTCACATCCCATTCCTCTGGTTTCATGTGCATGTTAAACCTCAGGGACTATTTGCTATCTTGTGATTAGACCTGTGCCCCCAGAAAAAATTCTGTTCTGCACATGGAAAATCTTAACCTTTCCTGATTTTTTCTTTTTTTTTTTGTGGTGGTGATGGTGCAGGCATGGGATTTATAAATAAAATTAGAAAAGTTCTTCACAACAGCTTTTAATTTCGATATATTACTGTTTTCTGACAGAATAAAGGATCTGACAGAAAAAAACCCCATACATAAGAATAGGTAGTTATGCCACAAATTATGCAAATGTAAGTGGATCAAGTAGATGAAATTCTGTTGAAATTTCAAGCTGAAACAATGCACGAGTGGCCAAGAATATCAGTGCGAATGGGTGTAGCAGTGTTGCCGTGTACTATATTCTTTACAGATTAAACATTGTTGGAAAGGAGTTAGGGCCTAATCCTGGCTTTGTCCAAGTAAAGGGTATGTTTCTGCTCATTTAAATAGTAAAGGTTGCCAAAGAAACATCTTAAAAAGCATTTTGCCTTCACACAGCCCCAGTTCATTCTAATTATCAGCTGATATCAGCTGATAGTCCCCACCAATAATATTATCTGAAACAAGAAATGAAAAATGAGATTTTAAATGATAATGATCAGCCTTGAGACTCATCTCCATGAGCTAGGTCCTACTTGGGTTTCTACACTGTAAGATACGAATGTGCCTTCTTTGTAGAAGGCTCCATACTTTCTGAAAGGGAGGTTCATGTGAACAAAGGGTGTTATACTTAGTTAATTAATTTGTAGTGCTATTTCCATTGTTCTGGCTTTCAAGTGTCTTATTTTATCATTTTCTCATCATACCCTCTGCCTCTTGTTCTGCATTTTCTGTTATCTGTGGATGAGGTCGGATCCTCTGAGCTGTAGCTCACTGGCTTTTCTCATCAGCAGATAACAGTTTTCAGGACTTCTAAGTGTGCGCTGCTGGGTTATTTACTGATGATACCTTCACTTAAGCTTCTAAAAATTCTGAATGTGAACTAGTCATGCAGACTCTGTCTAGAAACCTCAGCATCTTCTTCTCATACAGATGCCTGCAGCCAGGAGGGAGTTGCCATCTAGAGCTGTTATTTCTCCCCAGTGATGAGGGGAAGTAAAGCGAGTCCATTTGATCTGATTCACATAGCTACATTTTAGGTCACTACAGTCAAGTGAGATGAACGTTGCCCAAAAATTTCTGGCAGACATTCCTGAACTGCAGAAGCACTTGGTGAATTGACTGTTCTCTTTGATGTATGCTGTTTGGCTCCACTGATCATGTGGCATATTTATAAGCATAACTAAGTGCACCTCATAGACTTGGATTTCCATTGTGAGTACCATTAATTAAAATATGATAATAATTTTCTTCCATATTTTGCTATTTATTTCCAATCTGCTTTTTCTGGCCAACATTTCTACCATCCTGGGTTTTGGACCATTCATACACAAAACACAAAAGAAGAGTGAGACTGCCAAAGGGAATTCATTCAAAAATTAAAGCACACATTTCTAGATCTCTCTTAAAATATGATTCTCTCATTTCTAGTCACACTTTCACTTAGATAATACTGCCTAGAGACAGTCGAGTGCATAGATACTACTGAGGAACTGAACTGCATGAGATAATTCTGACAATGCAGATTCTATTGGAAGTCAACTACTTATGTCATGTGGCTGCAGTAGAAGCTAAGAATGTGTCCCAGAAGACATCCTCTGCAAAATGAAACCAGAGAAAAATAATTAGAAAGCGAAACTACTTATGACCTCAATTAAAAGACTACTTTAATTTTGCAAATCTCATCTCCCTGGCCAGTGAAGCTGATGAAGAGAAACATCTTCCTCCAGAGGGCAATTCAGAGCATGTAAATCTAGCTTCTCACTCAGAAGAGGTTTCTTAGGCTAAAAGACAGTTATAAACTTATTTTAGTTATAAAAATCATGTGGAGCATCTGTCCTCATGAGAAAAAGATTGTTTCAGGACTTGGTTCTGCAGTCCTTACTAAACTGGGTAGGACGTACTCCAAAGAGTAAGGTCTCAGGAGTGTGCTGGTTGTGTCAAGGTGTTTAAAAGCTGTAGATTTGAATACTAACATTCAGGTCCCTCATCACTCTTACTCACTCAGCATTTCCAGCTCTGCTGAGTAATGCAGCGCACACTTCCAGCTGCATGTTACTGCTGGAGCTTTCCAGTGTTCAGCAGACTAGCTAACGTAGCTTGGATTCCAGCATTCATAAAACTAATTGGAGGTAGATATTTGCATTTTTAATGTTATTTTTAATGTTTTGGGCTTAGATTTTGGAACATTAGACTGCTGATGCAGATAATATGTTTTATATCTGTGTGTTATGAGAGAAATGTCACCTAAAGACATTAGCTAAAATCTAGTAGGCATTTTCATCTGTTTATATGATAATATCTTTATAGATTGCAATAACGTTTTTTTATATGAGATATTACAGCAACATTTATGGGTCCCTTCCGGCAGACCTCTTAGCCTCCTTTATTAAGGGAATGATCGCCTTCAAAGACCAGGCTTTCTAATTTACTAACAAGCCGTTAGATAAAGATTTTACTATGTGGAGATTAAGAACCAGTTGTTTTGCAGGGTAAGCCAAGTGAAAGGACCATGACGCATCTTTGCATCTGCATGCCTGACTGAACGTTCCAAATCCTGTTTCCTCTCTTACTCATATCTGAAAATCTGTGTGGGCTCAGTCCAGGCATGAAAAACATTTTTGTATTATTCTAATAATTCAATCCCTACTAAATTGGTTGCTTATAAGTAATCTGTAAAGACAGCAAAAAAGCAGTGTTGGTAGGTGCATAGGATCTTGGTAGAAATACACTACACAGCCAACCACTACTCCAGGGAAAAAAAAAAGTGATTTAGATGCAAATCATTTATTTCTTTTTGCTATTTTTAAAATAATCTGTAAATTAATGTAAGCTGCAGATATAAGTAGCTATGTCATAATGCAGCATCTTTCAGCAATCTCAAATCAATTTGATCAATATTGCAAAATATTAGAATGAAATAAGTCAATGGTGTGAAAACAGTGCATTAAAATTCATTGTATGTGGGAATTTAAACATATTAAGGAACACAACAGGTTTATGATGTATATTTCTGTAAGTAAATTTTGCTAAGGTAAAGTACACCATTAGCAGAGATTTCTCAAGGGCAGGTTCTAAAAGCTTGAACTTGGCTGCTCATAATGCATTTGAAAATGCACACTAAATTTGGAGGGGAAAGGATGTAAAATGTGCACTCTAGTTAAAATTCAACATTATTATTACTTCATTGCCACAACATCCTTAGGTTTTAATGTCACTTTCCAGACAAATGCAGGGAGACATTTCCCTGCCTAAAGCACTTACAAAAAGCCTATGGCCATGAAGCTGCCATTGATAGCACACAAGGAGAATGCTGTCTTTAAATGGAGTGTCCTTGGAGACAAAGGGTAGTTTGAGGATGAATCAATCAGTTCATGAGCTGTCACTTCAAGTACTGGGAGCCTTAGACCTTAGCTTTGCTCCTGCTGATTTCTTACTGTTACCTCCAAAGACTGCAAGATGAACCCAAAGTCACAGGGAGTACAGATAAAGGAACAGAGGTGAGCGCCAGATAAAATACAATGAGGCAGGATTCAGCACACTGCAAGCTCTCAACAGAGCAAGCCATAATAAAGTATTACTGGTAAGAAACTGAAGAACAGAGAATTATGGGTTAGAGATGGACTGAGATGAGAATTTTGTTCTCATGGGAAATCTGTTTCAAATGATCTTTCCTTTCTAAATTAAAGAAAAAGTTGAAATTCCAAATTTTTCATGAACCCATAGGAAATGTCATAGCATCTTAGTTCAGAAAACCAAGATTTCTGTGTCTCAATAAGATAAAAATCATAATGTAGAACAACAAATTATATGTAAACACATTTTAATGTACATTCAAATGCAACAATCAAAGTAAAATTAACTAATCTTAATTAATGCAACTTTTATTTTCAGTTTTATCAGGGAAACATCATGAAACAGAATTCTGATCCTGACAGATTTATGGACAGCTGTCTCATCAGTAGAGTTTCAGTAGTCCTAGGTCTTGTATCAGTCACTGGGGATCTTCTTCTGAGTGCATAAGAAAAATGAGTAAGACATTTTCACCTCCTTTGTCAGTGCCATATTTGATCATTTGAGCTCTCTGCTCACAGACTGGCCAAATGTGGGCCCTGGCTGTGCTGAGAACCAGCCCCGCCTGGACCTTGTGGGACATGGTGCAGCAGGCTACCTCCTGTGAACCTGGGAGAGACTGGGACATGCTGTGCTCCTTCATGCAGCAGGTGGCGTTGAAAAATTCTTTCTTAGGGACTATAATACAATCAAGATTGATCCAGCAAAACAGCTGAATGCCAGTTCATTTATAACTACCCTGTTACTCCCGTACGCCTCAATGGTGCTATTCTGTGCTTACCCTGCAGTAAGTGCTCCCTGCAGAGGAGACACTGCTACTGGTACAGCCAGAAATAAAGCTCAAGACTATTTTTAACTTCTATATTACTCAATTTATTGTAGAAGGAGTTTGGGGAGGTCAGCTAAATTAGCCTTTGTGCATACTGCATTAGTGTTTCTGCTCAAAATGGGATTGAGGTTTGGAAGTGAATCTTCTAATTTCCCCCACCTATTGCACCTTGGTTCTTGTCCAGAAACTATACACAGTAGATTCTTATTCTAGGGTGAAACTAAACTAAGAGGATCCTAAAGCACACTTCAGTGGGTACTTAGACACTATGACCAAACTAGAGCCCATGCAAAGAAAAGACCTCTTGACCTGCATGTAGTTTGGATGTTGGGTCTTCAGCAGCAGCTGATGCTCTAGAAATTGGTTCCTATTTGCTGGACTACTTGCTACTGGATGCAGGGCTCTCCTAGCACATCTAGCCTGGCAGGGAATTCGACCCAATCCCCTTATAGATCTATGGTAAGATTTGAGGTGGAAATATGCACCAAACAATTTATGTAATAGAAATTGCTATGCCAGTTTCCTAACAACCTGGTTCTCCTCAGCAGTGTTTTCTGCATATTAATTTTAAAGCCAGGACACTTGGGGCAAAGGGCACAAGAACAGACTCCATGACAACAATGTGGTTCTTCGGAATGACAATTACAAATACATTCTTATGAAAAAAAATATACAAATATTAAACTGTTCCTTTGTTCTTAATGTCTGATATTATTTCCTAGTGGATAAAAGCTTTTCCAAATGTTATTTTTTGGTGCTAGAATTAAGTATTAAGTTAACATTTTTAGTGCTGACTCTGTTCTAATCACAAGATTTATGCCATCCCCTGATACCAATAGAGTATTCAACACATGCCTGGGTGTTTCAGTAATAGGTAAGTGCTTGTCAGATGTCGTCTGTATTTCTTTGGTAATAATTCTGAAAAAAAAAAATCAGATATTTTTTACAGAAAAAGCCTTCTATTTATTTTGTAATATATATGGAAATACGAGATATTTGTGTTTAAAAATAAGATCACAGGGAAAACTGTGAGTCTTGTACATGGTATGTACTCTCTCTGTAAACTTTGCCTTGCTTTTCTTAATTGATATGTCTTATCTTGGGTAATGTGCTTGCCATCTCATGCATCCTCTGTAAACAAAACCAGATCTTATTGTATCTGTGTAACTGTTACCTTGCCATTGTTTGTAAGGCTTCCCTTTGTAACACCATTTGCTGTCTAAGAGCTTGTAGAGGTGTTAATGCCTGAACTGGAAAAAAACACACCAAAGCTGTTGAAATCTGAGATGAGTTTTGGGGATCTAGATGATAAAATCCTTTTTTATTTGTGCACAATAGGATATGGGAATTGGTAGCACCTTGAAGGTGGAAAACTACCGCCTCATTTAACAGACCCCAATTTTATGGCAGAAATGCAATTCCATTGCTGCAATTGTGGAAGAAAATGTGTCCTTGATAATGATTCCAATGTAATTACCAGGATATATCATCCCAGATAATTTTAACTCTATAACCTTGAAATTGCAAGGCACAGTCATAAAGATCTGAGGTGAGGTTCCCGAGACACTCATGCAAAGGCACTGTACTCAAGGTAGGGGTGGAGGCACTTACAGAAGGTGACATGCAAGTAGATATGTGCAACAGATCAGGTAAATTGCTTTCTAGAATTACCTATGGGTGACCAAATAGCTTATATGTTGATATGTACACTGCAGATGACTGCAGCTAGTGGGATGAATCCAGTCTCTAAAACTGCAATCCTAATTCAGGTTGTGTTGCCCAAGCAACTCCACTTGTGTGAGGAGAGGCTGCAGAATCAACTGTTTAACTTTTGAGTTTAATACACAGTCAGAGAATAGTTTTTTGGAGGCTTTTCTATGTTGATTTTATTTGAAGGGGAGGGTGTTTTGTTATTGGGTGTTCTGTTTTGGGTTTGGTTTTTTTTTTTTAAAGGGTCTTTTATCAATTTGTGATTATAAGTTTCATATGTAACTCAAACCTTCAATTTGAAATAAATCACTATTGGGCCTTGGAAAAATGTATGTTGCGTGTTGTCTCCGCAGGAAGCTCCAGAATAGGCAAAACACACTGCACTAAATGACTTTCGGTCTGGTTGTAAGACAGGTGTGTGTCCTGGCAGAATTCAACTCTACCAGGTCATCTAATGCAGGCATGAAATGAGAAATTAAGGAATCAGGTACCCCTTCCTCCCAAGAAATGAGGTGCATTTGGGCTGATAGAAAAGCAGCCTTTTTCTGGGTGCAATGGAACTGTTGAATTAATTGCTTTGTAGGACGAAGCAAGCTGGCCATAGGTGGGACAAAGGGTAAAAACCTCCTAAGCCATAGGTAAATATCTGAGAAACCTCAGAGCAAGAGGATCAGGAATCACAGAAGGTGCCTGATCAAACCCCAAATAATACTTTAGTTATGAATGAAAAGAGACCAGGATCAATTTACAGGTGGTTGTTTATTATTATTATTGTTGTTGTTATTATTATTTCTACTGCTATTATTAATATTTTGCCTGCTCCTTATTTGCACAACACATTTTATATTGAAAATCTCTCTCCAGTGCTTACACCAAGTTGCCTCTGCTTTTGTGTCTCCCAGAACAAGCAACCTCTAAACCAGCCCTGCCCGAGGACTGAGGCACAGAAAGGAGTATTGCTAAGCCACAAGCGTATTTGAGAGGTGTGGGCATAGGACTTTGGAGGAAGCCCAAGACAAACACAGTCTTGCCAGAAGACTATGTGAGCACAACAAGTCAAGCAAAAATTTTGCAGGGAGCTTGAAGACCCGAGCTTAAAAGGCTCATAAAGCTACAAGGAGCGTTTAGTCAGCTTTGTGAAACTTTTTAAAGAAGTAGTGAATAGAAAAAAATGCAGATTATATGGAATACAGATTGTAAGGGATCCTTGAGAACTGGTAATCCAATGCTCACATGTTGCAGAACTCAGGCTTTCCAACCTGGAAGATCTCCAAGAGCCATCTACCAATACACAGTAGACTTGAAACCAAACCTGCTGATTTGCACTTTGCAATGGTTAAAGTGCCCCTGCCTCCCAGCTGCCATCAAGCTGAACACCCAGTCCTCAGCCCGTCACTACCCGTTTCTAATCTGTCCTGTTTATAGATTAGAAAAGTTGCATGATTCCCTCAAAGCAGAAGTTCTAGTGATGTCCAGAGAGATTTTTAACAACAAAGAAAGAAGTGTGGGTGCAAAAGTGAGAAAACCTACCTGACAAATATCACTTTACATAATGACTATCTGCAGGTTTTCACACGTATAGGAAGCAGTGAACATGCACAGAGTGGAATAAAACCTATATTGACATTTGCTGGTTCATTTTAACACAAGCCTGCATAGGGTCATCATAAGCAGACCTTTCTAATGACAAATCTTGCTTTAAAGTACACACATATTCCTCCAGAAAGTGCTTGTAATGTCATGCAAGACTTTTTTACTTTGGCAGTGCTCTGTGCTGGTCTTTTCTGTGAGTGGAGGCACACAAAGAGTGAGGGCATCCTAGGAAGGTGGGCTGTGGTGGAGCCCTTCACTGCTTCTATTAGCCACTCTTCCAGTTTCAGACTGAAAAGCGCACAGCAAAGGAGGAAAGAAAGAAGCAGTAAACAAAGAAACAAAACCCCAGCAACCTTCCTTCTTCCAGACAACCCCCTGTTATGTACTTTCTCAAAACATGTATACACAGCTTTAATTAATACTATATTACTCACGGAAAAGATCTATTTCTTAGGTGGGTCAATACCCAACTGCTTCGTGCCTGGCAAAGCAAACCATTTATTAATTAATGCTGCCCTGCAGTCTGTCACTCCTGTTCAAGCACACTTTGTTTGTGCCATTCTCCAGCTGGTATAGCCATGATGTCACTTACTTTCAAAGATTACTTTAAAATGAGAAGAGAAAATGTGAAAAGCAATTGAGTTAATGCAGTGTTGAGGATGTTTGAAGCAAACTCCTGAAGCATTGTCTAGTGCTACTTCTTCTGCAAGCAAGGAGCAGCTCTGTACCTGTCTATTGGGAGGTCTGGGTGTTTGGTTTTTTTCCTTTTAAAAGTTGCAGTCACTCTACATTTTCTTGTTCAAAATGTTGCAGTCCCTTAGTTTGCCAAATAGTGTTACTAACAACACTGTGCTTAGCTTTTACATGTTGCTTTTATCTGCTGGTCTGAGAGCTCTTCGCAAAAGAAGTTTGCATCATTATCTTAATTTATACATTTCTGTTTCCTTCTGATCATTTTTTCATAAGATCCTCTGTAGATGGTTTGCAGATAGCAGTGGCAGTGTTATACAATTATCTGCCTCAAGTCATTGCTTCAGCCCTTGCAATTGCTTATGCAAGGGAAGGAACCTAATGTCTGCAGCACACCACGTAGCCCCATCTGCCTTCACTGGTGGGGAATCAGATGTGTGAGGTCATCCTGTGGCACCAGCAGCTTTCAACAGAACTGCTCCGTGCAATCTGTTTTCTGAAGACATTTCATTTCACTGTCTCCCAAGCTACTGATACTAGCTTGTCATTGCAATCTGTCATTTTTATGTGGATGTTCTATTTCACTGAAGCCTCATCTTACCAGCCCTCTGATACAGCCAGTAATACCTGTGGAAGGAGCATCTTTAAGACATCCCAGAACTGAGACGACAACAAGAAGGCTAATGGCCACTATAGGCCTGTACTGCATTTTCTAACTAAAAGGAATTTAAAAGGATATATTTTTGCTCTTCATCCATTTCCGCTGTTGTCACAATCTGTGTAGTACTCTCCAGTAGAAGAAAACCTTAAAGATATGAAGATGCTGAGTAGGGTAGAGACCTTCCCTATGTTGCTGTTGGCTTTTATCGAACCCCGTGTTGTTAGAGCTCCAGAAGAAAAAAGAAAAAGGTCAGCTCTTGTCCCATGGGTAAAGGAATGGATCTTCCAATTAAATTTGCCTGCATCTTCATAGCTTTCCCCTTGTGTGTGAAAGTGCATGTGCATGTGCAGGGGGTGGCAGTCTAGAGTTATTACTGTGGGTTAGAAGTAAAGGATTAAAATGTCAAGCAGATTTATCAAAGATATGGCTTTCTGATAGCTGGAACTCCACCAAAAGCTGCAGATTTCATTGTGTTTGGAGCTGCTGCACTTAGGTAGTGCTTAGACTCTTAACTGTGCTGTAGCACACAGTGCTACTAATGCCTGATACACCTGGACTGCATGACTGACAGCTTGGTTTTGTTCTAATGGAACTCCAGAAAAGTGCAACAGGGTTTCTGCAATGTGGGTCAGGCCTGTGGTGGCCAGATGGATGGGGAGAGAGGAGAGGTGTTTGTAGTGAGGAGGCTGAAAGGCTGTGTCTGTCTGTCAGAGCAGGACCTGGAGGAAATCCCTTCTGAATCCATACAACTATCCAGCAATTCAACAGGCAAATGGTCTAAGCTGATGTACAGGTTTAAGATTATGTCTATAGTGGTGGATTAAATGCATGGTACTGGAAACAACTGGCAAAGGGTGGCCCATTTCTGCATTATTGACCTTTCTCACTCTCTAAAAGAGGGTGGCAACATCCTATTGCCTACTGGAAATGCTCTCTGGCCTACGCTAACTCCCCGACAACAGCCGGGAATTGTCTGAGAGAATGATCCTCAAGCTTCTGTGCCTGGCAATATCCCCTGGCACTATTTAGCCTACTAATGCATGGTTTCTCTATATACCCTACCAGTTCCATTGTTTTTTTATCTACTTACTGTACTGCGTAATAGTGAATAACGTTTGTGTGCCAACCTTATTTCTCTGAGGGGGAACACTCTTTTCCACCTCTGTGCAGGGACTGGCATTGCTCTGAACTTGCAAAAATAATATTTTCTAATAACTACCCTATATGAGATTAAAGTCATAGCACCCAGCTGGCAGAATATGTACCAACAGATTTAAAGGAGGTGAAGTAGAAACTCAAACCAAGGTAGATATTTGAGGTGATCATTTGTCACAGCTATAGCCTAGCTGCATATAGCCCTAGTCTGATTTTTGTAAATGGTTCAGGAAATAGACAGTGGATGACAAAGATCAGCCTGTTATGTCAAGATTTTGAGACACTGATGGGAACTGTAGTGGCAGGAAGCAGCTCTATTCTTACCCGATGCTCCTGTCAAGGTGATCACTGCACCTCATTAATGGGGACCTTCTGGGACAAAATAAAATGGGATAGAATTGTTTGCAAGGATTTGCTTCCCAGGGAACAGCACATGGGAAGAAAATGTGACATGATTCCTGAAGAAATGGAGAGGAAATAACTGTAACTATCTTTCCTCAATGTACTTCCTGAAGAAGCAGGATCTACCAAAAAACCCCAAACAAAACCAAAAATCAATTTTTCAGCAGAGGAAACATTCCTCTCTGGACATTTCCAAGCCCACACTGTGACAGGTACAGGTATTTTTGCAGGGAGCGAAACAGAAGCCATGCTTAAGTATTAAAAGTGCTTTCTCTTTAAGTTTGCTGAGCAAATATGTAATTGCAAGAGCTGTGCCATTAGCTATTACAGTGTAAAATCAGATGTGAGAGGTCATTCCCCGGCACTAACAGCTCTGGGCACACTTGCTCAATGAACTCTGTTTTCTTGCTGGCTAAATTAATTATGTGATTGTCTTTGCTTGAAATTAACAGAGGCCTACCCTTCTTCACATGAAGAGATCAAACACTCCCACGTGATTTGCAGATTACTTCTCTAAATGAGGGTCCCTGTAGAAATAATTAGGTTGCTTTAGTGTGAGATATTAATATTACCCTTTTTCAGTACAGATGTTTGGGAAGTTGTCTTCTGCTCCTCTTTTCTAAACTGAGTTTTCATTGAACTTAATACTACAAGGTATTTCTGACAAGGAGGCTTATCAAAACAACTTAATGCAGAAGCAGAAGTATTTCAGTATAAACTATAGGTCGTAAAAATGTGGTGGTTTGAATGTTGCACATTACTTGTGAGTCTCTCATACCTGTAAAGATCGAATGTGCATGCAGGGTTGTGTGTGTGCCATCCTCAGCCCGGCGCTGTCGGCAGGGCGAGACCCTCCACCTCGATGATCCCACGGAGCAGCTGGTGCTGCACCAAGGCTGGTCCTGCCCGGCCCCTCAAGGGAACACCCTGCATTAGCAGAGGGAAATTCAGGAGGAACCAGTGGAGCATTGCTCTGGCTGGGCCCTATGAAAGGCAGAAAGGAATTGACCGAAGGACGAAGCCAACGGGACCTGCAAAGCAGAAAGGGCAGCCTAAGGCAGTGGCAGAGGCTGAAGCCTGGTTACATAAAGTTCAATGATATGAATAGAAAACAATAAAAACATTACAGTTACATTGCAACCACTATTGCTGTTACCTTTTTTCCAGGTTGTTGGCTGCTTGGTTTATATAGCCCCCACTCTGTGAGTTGAATTAGTAGTGTGCAGCAACATCTTGTGTGAGGAACTGCATTTCATATTAGATGTATATACTCATTGGTCTTGGCTGTAAAGAACCTGACCTGGATAAGTGATCACTCCTTAACTTTCATGAGACATATTTTGGTGAAGAAATTCTATTTAAAAGTTTATTGAGTAGGTGATTGTGAAATAATATTTGTTTCAGTAAACCAGACTGTGCTCTCCCACAAAAGTATAGGAGAAAGTCGGGAAAAAAAGGTTATGTTCCCCACAGATACATGGTTTCTTTCACTTATTATTCTGAGGATGCTCTTTAACCCATAAAGTAGTATGAATCCCAGGATGTCTTGGAAGGCCATGGCATTCCCTGTGGCATCACTCATCTCTGGCTGCTTGACAACATCACCCCCACACTTTTTCCTTCCTTTTTCTTCTTTAAAAGGGACTTAATTAAAAAAAAGAAAACAGAAACAGAAAGTGAGAAGTAGGCCATAGAGGCAGATGAGGCTTGCTCTTTCAGATTTTAACCTTAGAAGGTATATGGTATTAAAAGAAAACTTAGATGAGCGCTCTGCTGTTAGAATAATGAAGCAAAATCTTTTCAGGTCAAAATTACCATAAGCTCATTGAAACCTTTGGAATTATGACAGCAAACAAAACTGAACTTCTGTCTCAGTTCTTGTAAATGGTTTAGTCACTGTTCCCTTACACTTGCTCAAAATCCAGTGTCTTCACAGGTACAACACTCACTCTTACAGTACCTTTTTGCTCTAAATGGGATAGTCCAGCACATGTTGTAAAGAAAAAAGTCTAGTGAGCACTAACCCTCCTAATGATATGCTGCAAATTAATACATTTTTTCTGGTTAATAACTACATCACAGGAAATGAATTTTTTTTTACTGGATGCTTGTAACCCATAATTATCTTCTGATTTTGCCTTTCAGACCTTGAAATGTCTAACAGTAACTGAATATTTAGCCACTTGAGGGTCATTTACTTCCAGGGATGCACATGCCTGTGTAGCTCAGAAGATGAAATACAGAGAAGAGTGTTGAATTTCCTGCACACACAAAAAAATCCAGTAGGATTAAACAGACAAAGGAAAAACAAACTCTGGGCCTTGAGAATAGTAACAGTCACTGAAATGGTGCAAATACCCTATTAGCAATAAATAGGAGTGAGATAACATTTTAGTATTTCTGGAAGTCGGTCAGTGTTGGAACTTGTTAAGCAATGTAAAATCAATATAAAGGATTTTCCACCTATTCTTTTACATGCAGTAAGAAGGTGGAAGTGTCTGCTCAGAGAACAAGTGCAGCCATACCTTACTGAACCACCCAGTACTGCAAGCAGGTTTCTGATTAACAACTATGTAGGTCCATGGAGTGAGTCTCTTGAAAAAATCCGTATTGCATGGGAATGGAAAATAACAACAATCCTTTCTCACACAGAAGAAAACCTTGCACAAACTCCAGAGCCTAAACATAACTGGTCTCTAAGCTGACGAGGCATCTGGCCCCCGTGAGCGCTCCAGTGGCTGCCCCAGGCAGCGGCCCCAGATGGCAGTGCTGGGAGAGGGACCGCAGGGTGACACGTGTTCAGACAGAAAGTCAGCTGTGACTTGGGCTTTGTCATAGGAGCACTGATAGCACCGCTGCCAGGAAAGATGAGAAGGCAGGGGGAAGTGCGCTGTTAGTGTTTCCTGGGCCCAGCCTGAGGTTTTACATCCACACAAAGTCCCCACCGAAGCACTGACAACCAGTGCGCGTCAGGGCAGGAGGATGTCTTAAGGCTGCTCTGTACTCCTTTTGGGACTGTCTAAGTAGAGTAATGCACACAACTGAGCCAAACTGACACACGACCGGGCAGAAATCTCTGTATGTTTGTAAGCACACCTCTGAGTAAGTTTTTCAGCCACATCTTGCTCACTCTAAACCAGCTCAAATTTGTGGAAATGTGCAGGGGGAATCAGTGTGCCATCACACGATGGACACTTTTCCTCCCCAGTTGTTTTAACCTAAGGAACTGCAACAATGGTGTTCTTTCAATAATCAACATCTTGTGCAGGCAAGACCTGACACTCAAATTAATTAAGGAAATGCCAGAGCTCAGTGTCAGTTTAGTGTCCCCACGAGTGCATTGAGTTGCAGCCCTGTTGTGCTGATTGAGGCAAGGGGCTGCAAGGGAGCAAGCAGCGTATGCACAGATAGCGGACATCACTGAGAACTCCTGTGCTGAGGTTGCAGAGACAGCTTTAATCTTCACGTCTTCCACCTTCTGTGTGTTCGCTTGTCCTGTTTTACTGTTCTTTGGACACTGCTTTCTTCAATCAAATAGAGCTGTGACAGAATCTTTGAAAGTATTGAAGGGTATTGAGGCCAACACACCTGCTCTGGAAAGACAGGAGAGCAAGGTTTGTCTCGTGCCCATGAGCCGCACTGGGTTGCAAGAGCACGACACTCTGTTCATGGGCTGTGCTGGGGACTGGACTCATTTTTAAACAAGGGGATTGGTTTTGTGCAACTGTCCCTGAGAAGTTTTTTCTTTCTGCACCACAGTGGGCATATTTGTTTAGCTGCTTCCAATAAGTAAAACTACCTGGAATAAACCATTGGTACAATACAAAATGGAGAGGAGTGTCAAAAATCCAGAATAACTGCCAAAACAATATTTTAAACATGTAAATACTTTGGTACGTTAACTGTTAGAAACACTTTCCTCCTGCTGCCAACTTTACTAATTGCTGTAATCTTCCAAGCTTGATACCAAATCTGGTTTGAAGCCTTTACAAGGACACTGAACATTCAAGAGTTCAGCTGAGCTATGTGCTGTGCTGAGGGACATTTGCAGGTAGCACCTGCTGAACGGGGAGAGGTATGTGCACAGAGCAGGCACGGCTTTGCCTGGCCGCACACCAGCGAGAGGCTGAGCACAGCAACATGCTCCTGTGGCTGGACTGGAAGTGCCTCGTGTTTCGTCAGCTGGGGCTGCTGGATGGGGAGAGTCATTCCAGTCATCCATGTAGATATGCCAAGAGCTCCAGCTGAATTTTGTCAGCCTTGAATGGTGCTGGCTGTTATGCTGAGGGTAGTGCTGTAACCGTGCCCACGTGCGCGCTCTGCACATGGTGGGAGGGTGTTTGCAGGGGGTCCCCACCTGCCTTTTACTTCTTCCAGTGGTTTTGATACTATCCTAAGGTATGAACTAATCTTTACATTGCTATCAGCTCAGCTCAGGTGGATGATTTTTTTAGCTCAGCTCAGCAATAGTTTTTGTTGCCCTGTGTTGGTCCTTCACAACATCTGAGGGTGCACATGCAGCTTGAAATTCTCCTGCAGCCTTTGAACCACCATAACTGTGTAAGGGCCAGTGGGAATAGCTGCAATTCGTATAATCAGTTTGATTAAAAGAGGCCCTTACATTAATGACAGTGGGTCAGAGATGACTTTCTCTTGGTTTTGCACTGGAATATTCTCTGCTCCTGTAGATAATTTATTCTTGAAGGTGTTGGGAAGAATAAGCTTGTCACATTGTCTTATAACAACAACAATTCTGGAGGAACAGCAAAAGTAGTACAATGCTCTGGCTGGCCAAGGTATAGCCATAATGATGAATGCTGAGAAGGCAGTTTTAGTAAGATGTGTACATCTTATCTCCTGTCTCCTAGGCAACTTCCTAACATCTTTGAGAAATTGCTAGAGAGCAGCTAACATATTCTAATAGTGTGATAAGTTTTATGAAGCCAGTACAATGCAACGTAATTTTCTGTTTTGAGGCATATTGGTCTACAGTAAACCCAATCCAGTAAATAAATACTGTTAGCTAGAAGTATTCATTCCCATGTCACCATAAATAAATCAACATTATTCTCACATTTGGGATGAACACTAAGTTGAATCTATGCATTGAACACCTACATAAGCCATATATATCATTCTATTGTATATACGTATATTTTAAATTCCTTGGAATCAATTTTCTCAATGTTACTTATGTTTTAAAAATTATATTTATAGTAAACCAACAAACTTTCATTTCTGAGTACCAAAATTCTAGCTCTGTATTTCATGACATTCAAAATAAGCAATATTTTAAAACCTGTAAACAGCAGCATCAAAAATGGAGATATAATCTTTTCTCCATATGGATGTACTAGATTAATAAATAAATAAATGCATGCAGTGAGTCTTGACACAGTTGTTCATGGATATCATAAGACATTAAGGTTGAGTTGCTATGTAGACTGTCAGCTCCCATGGCATATCTTGACACAACAGAGTGCACTTTTCAAATATTATTAGAGATTGAAAATGATCTTATTCTTTTCTTGCAGTTGAGACAAAGACAGTCATGTGAAGAATAGAAAAGCCTATAATATTTAATTTGAGTGTGGAAAATATTTCTTTAACCTATACTTCTACACATTTTATAAATAAAAACATTTTGTATCTAGAGGGAAAAATATAAAAATATTTACAGAGCAAGATGTAGTTAAAAACTCAGCAGTTCCACAAGGGCAGGAAGAAATCTATGACTGCTTTGAGAAACCTTACTGTTTTCAAGTAATAAACTACAGAAAAAAATTAGAAGTAATGCCCCTTTTAAAAGAGCAATAGTCTTGCTCACCAAGCATTCAGAAGATAGAAAATACCATCTTTAAGACTGGTATTTTTGTCCGCAAGATAATAATTGCTTGGCATCAGAGATAAACTCAGTGTTAAGAGAAAAAGAATCCAATTCTTTTTATATCCTAACCCAGACTTGTGAAACAAGAATATATATCTCTACTCTCCCATACTTTCACCACGTTCACTTATCTTTACAAAGTCCTTACTTGGCAGTGAATGAGGAATACTTCTGGTGAGCAGTTTCCTTTTGGTTGTTTTTTTTTTTAAATGCAGATCTTAAAAAAAGATCACAAACAGGATTAGTTGAAACATAATTTTATAAGTTCAGTATTTCTGAATAAGGACCCTGATATTTATTTAAAACAATACTGCAAAACTCTTTGCTACACAAAGAAGGTTAGAAAGGAAAACGCTCACAAGGGCTCAGTCTTAAAACTGTGCAATCCATATTCTTCTTATGGCCTAAGAGAATGGCTGGTAGCATAAGAATTATATATTGACATATTAGCCTTAGAAGGTGTTGTCATTATTATTTTTTTTTTTTAATAGCTTGAATATCTATTTGCTAGTGGAACAGCAATAACCATGAGTTTCTGGAGAGGAAGGCTGGCTATAGCAAACAGAACACAGTTGAGGATGGAGTAGTGGCCCAGGTTCATTCTTAAAGACTGAGGATTTCTTCCCATTTGAACAAAACAGAATAAAGTTTTAGGTGTGAATTGCTTGGGGTTTTTTCGAGTTGTTATAGTTCTGTTCACAATAAAAACTGCTGATGAAGTCATGTCTGGTAGGTCATTGTGTCCACACTTCTAACCAGTACAGGTTGCTTTATCAGTAATGGGTTTAATTGTGACAGCCCAGGCTTGTGAAACCTGGGTTCCACTGCCACCACTGCTAGAAGTGTTTGTGTGCCTGCTGCCACGCACCAGGCACCAAAAATAATTGTACAGAAACTTGTAGTTTCTAATAGTTCCTGCTGGTGGCCCAAAACCAATATGAGAAATTAGCATACAGACTACTTCTAGGGACCTAAAAGAAAACATATGGATGACTAATAGAGTGAATTTTATAAAAACACATTGCATCAAATCAAACCAGTTTCTTTCTACCACAAGGGAACAAAGAGAAGAAACAATACATGTCATATACCTTGGCTTATATAAAAGTTTTGACACTATACTGCACAGAGTTCCAGCAACCAAACTAAGGAACATTCAGATGAAAAAAGCAGGTGTCAAAGTCATGGAAAAACTCTACTTGGGAATTCATTGACAGTGGTTCAGGTACATCCTGGAAAGGACTGAGTAATGCTCTGCAGGTGTCAGTCCTAAGGGAGTGGTACTATCAGGTATTTTCTTTAATGATCTGGATGATTGAATAGGAAAGGTACTGATTACATTTGAAGACACCAATAAGCTTGTAGCATATATTGGGAAACAGGGTAAGAATTCAACGGGATCTTGACACACAAGGAAATTCTATATATATATAAAAAGATACTGGTTTAAATAAGGGCAAATGACAGACCATGAACTCTGGTAAGAACAATTAACTGCACAAATATGGGAAAGGGAACAAAGGACTAAATTAGATCTCTGCAGGAGTATATTTAGAATTGTTGTGAATCATAGCTTCAACAGGAATCAAAAGGATTGTGTAAAGGCAACCCCCATATGATTAATCACCCACAATGATTAATAAACTGTCATAGCTAGCAAGACATTTCAATAATCCTGCTCCTTTCAGCACTGACCTCTGCTAAAGTGCAGCAATGCTGAGGCATTGAGCAATGAAATCCAAGGAAGATAGGAGTTACTTGGATGGCTTCCAGAGGACAAAAGTTCTGGAAAGAGCAGTGAGAATGGAGAGAAGTATGGAAAACAGGCAAAGAGGAAAATTTGGGTGAGCTGGAGTATTATTGCTTGTTGCCTCATTACTTTCAGGATGGCAAAGCTTCAGGTTTCAAATTCTGAATGTTGAGTCCTCCCTCAGGAAAATGAAACTACTCATATGCCCCACAAAGTCATGTCATAGGGATTTAAAGGCTTTTCTCATCTCTCAGAACCACTGTAAGTGACAGTGAAAAGCTTACAACGTGGCCAGGTTGCCTATCCCAGTTTTTCACAATCCTCAACTGATCCCCTCCCTCATCCTCTGCCAAAAAATTGGCAATGTTCTCTTACTTCACTTTCTAGCTTTAGAGTCCTTAGGAAACTCTTATTTCACATTTTGAAGCTTTTCACAATGACCACAAAACCTAGATATGTCTTTTATGTGTTCTTTTGAATTCAGAATTTTGTGTCTTGCATCTTTGGGACTTGTGTCTTTGGGTCTTTAGAAAATGTGACAAATAATGATTATATTGCCAGCAGTGATGGATTCTGGGTTCTGACCCAGCACCCATTGAACGGGCATTCACTGCTCAAAGCGATTGATTCAAGCTGTTCCTGAGCTCAAGCATTGTGCCCAGATTGCATTCATTCCACACAACAGCCAGAACTGACTTCTCTGTCTTAAAGGAAGGGAACATGAGAGACAGAAAACAATTAAGCTTTCAGCTTCAGCTCCTTCTTCATGCTAGTTGCCTTCATTTTGCAAACAATGTCATGTGAAGCATCCAGAAATGTGAGTTACTCATTTAATCCACAGAGCATATGTAGCACAATCCCGTGTGCCTGGTGGGAAAGAGAGAGGATGCATCCTGGTCTCTTGCCTGTTATACCAAAGTTTCCAGCTAAATACCTAGGCCTCAGAAGAGCCTGTCGTAGCAGGGGTGGTTTCTATGGCGTGGACACACAGCTGGGAAGCGCCATATAAGTTTCCTAACATACAGAACAGGCGTTGGCAAGCTGTGCAGTTTTCAGTGTCACACAAACTACATCTCCCTGTTGTTCTGGTGCCTTGATTGTCCAGAGCAGGAATCTGACAGGAGGCATTTATGGCCCAGGTTTCCTCATTAAAATAAGCAAAGTGTGGGCTGAGAGGGGACTAGGGGATGGGGCTAGCTTGATCTTGTCCTGACATAGCCTTGGCATCTGGCCAGTGCTTGCACCCACGCCCAGGGGGTGGGAGCAATCCCAGCTTCCACAGTATAGACCCAACCACTATGACCTGAGTTTATCTGGTAATAAATCATTAGAATGACAGGAAAATTTGGGTATGTAAACACTGCTCTGGGCATCCAAGGTTCAGACACCATCAAAATGCATGAAACTGCCATTCAGCTGCAATACCCTCTGGAAAAAAAGTCTTAAGTACCTCAACCACTAACTGCCAATGAATATCATCCTTTACTGCTAATCTTCTGTTCCTTGCTTTGGATAAGGACTGATATGCCAGGGGCAGGGAAGGGGAAGAGAGGACAAAGGGTGTGCAGTTCCCCACTGACCATCACAGCGTGACACACTCCCCTGGTTGCTTTCCAGCAGAAAAAGCATGTGCTTGTATCTCTGCCCCAGATGCCTGTTAAGGACATGCACGCCCTGATATTTTGCTCCCACGCTACTTCTAACTGCTCAAGAGTGGCAAAATAAGTATGGTTCCTTCTTACATAGCTACTTTGCCACTGCTTCAATTATCTATCTCTTCCCTCCAGGGCCACTTCACCATGGTGGCTTTTCACAGACTCAGCTTCCTCCTTTCAACCAGTTATCAGCATAATCGTTATTCAGGTATGCTTAGGAAGTTACATCAAATCCCCTCACCAACGACTAGCCACCATGTCCAAACTCATGTTTTCCCAAGACAACTACGTGTCTACAGTGCTTGTCTCCAGAGTGATCCAAGCTGCCTTCCAAAGCCTTGTGTTTTCATGTCTTCCTGGTAATTTTTTGGCCCAGTGTTTTAAAGAAACTCATCTGACGCAGGTTTAAATTCTGCCTTTGCCACTTGCGGCATATTCTAGACTTTGAAAAAAATGGAATAGATCCAGTACTTGGCACCTAGTAAGCATCTGTATTCCAACTAACAATTAATTAGGATTAAGGGTTCTTGAAAGTATATCTTATAACTGAAGAAAATAATTACCAACTATTAATCACATACTTCTTTCAGATACTTAAAAACTAATTGTATGCATTTTCCAAATGATCTGAGCAGACTTTTGAAACATTTAAATTGCATTATACCCTAGGATCAGTTGAGAAATGTCCAAGTTTCTCACAGCCAAACTAACACTTTACTGCAATACTTCTGTTGCTTTGCTCAGTGTTTAAACTAGTGTTTAAAATAACAACCTTTACTTTGCAGCACCCCAAAATGTGGTTTGCTGCTGCATAGCAAGGTGAGCAAGCTGTATCAACAGGACATTTTTGTAGATTGTAGCATTACATCCCCATGCCAGTGAACAGAAAAGAGCACCAGTGTGGGATGCCATGGCTGGGAGAGGAGAGAGCTGACCTCCCGCATCCAGTGTCATCTAAAACACTTGTCAGTGAAGGGCATTGTCAGATGGGGCTACATGTCTTTTAGTTTCTACTTAGTGCCTCATAGACATGTGCCTGATGCTGTCATCCTGGTGAGAGAGGATATATCAAAACAGTGCTCCTTCCCCATTGAGAACTCTTTTGCACATTGGCCATTTATATCTTTCAAGTGACCTAGATAGAAAGTTCCCTCTGGTTTCACATCAAAAGATCAATCATAATGTTTCTGGGAATTCAGTGATGAAGCTGAGTCTCTCTGGTTAGGCCTCTAGGTCTAGGAACATACTATATTTCAAAATTCAATGTAATGAACCTAAGCATTAACATTTTATAACTTGTAATAACCCATTCTAAATCTGAAAGCTAATTAAACTAAACATACCAAACTTGCCTGTAACTAGAACTGTTTGTATGTCATTTGAATAGAAAACTTGCAAAAGATTATTTGCATATCCAGAAAAATTAACACCCACAAAAATATTCAATAATAAATAAACTTAGTTTTTGAGTACTGGAAATCACACACTAGAATTAAAAAAATGCAAATAATAATTATGTAAAACTTATTTTAACCCCAGAAGGAGACTTATCAAATACCAAATCTAAATACCAGAAAAAGAAAAAAAGACTTTTTGTATATGGGTATAGTATGCTGTTTTGTAGGTTGCTGATATCAGAAGCACATAAGGCAGTACTGTTTCTGATTCTTTAGGTACAATGTGTGGCACTCAGAGCATTGATTCATCGTCTTTCTTATTTTTGTCATTTGTAAAACACTGTTTTTCCTCCCCCAAAACAAGTGGTTTACATGTACAGAATTATTTTACTAGCCACTTAGATTGCTGACTCACTTATAAATGAAAATTTAGTCCTCTAAGAGAATCACCAGGTTTCACTCTTTCCTTCTCCACAATGAAATCAGAGTGAAGTGATTTTAGCAGTGGGATTTTAACAGCCAAGTGGTTTCAACTTCTGTTAAAAAAAAAAAAAAATGTAGTTTTGAGTCTAAGCTATGCTTGAAAAGAATAAGTTATAATGAAGGGATTTTATTTGTGCTTGCAGTATTAAAATGTTAGGCATAAGCATTCTTCAGTCAAGGTCCAATTAGCCAGATAATGTGATAGGTAAATACTGAATGGGACCACGGTCACCACTGTTTAGTTGAAAACAGGTCTGTCGTTGCAGACAATTTGGATGCAGAAATGTTACAAGGAGATGGGGCACCACTCAGGAATACTCTCTGATACACTATTTGCCACAGTTGTCAGTATTCTTTAAAGGTTTTATGATTACTTATTGTCATAGATATTTGTGCTTAAGAAGTCAACACTTCCTGACTGCTCATCATGTGCTGGTCTTGGGGGACTCTGACCAGGAGTTAGATACTGATGTTTAGATTTAAATATTGATATTGAAAGTTAGATATTGAAGTTAGTTACTAAAGTTAGGTCTTCTGTCTCCTTTCTAAACATAGGCCTCTAAAGCAAGAAGTTTCCAAGGAAGTCATGAGCTCAGAGAAATTTCATTCTTCTGTTTTAAAAGCCATGTATCCCACAGGACTGCCTCAGCACAAAAAGAGTGTCTTGTGTCTTGCAGGCCCTGCACTGAGTGTAAGGGCACATGAATACATGAAACAAGAATTTTTAAAGCTAGTCCCACTGCAAATAACACAAAAATCTAATACACTTTAAGAAAGGTTTTTAATGCCTTAACAAGTTGTAGTTTAACCCTGGTAGGCAGCCCAGTCCCACGCAGCTACTCACTCACTCTCCCCACAGTAGGATGGGGGAGAGAATCGGAAAAGTAAAAGTACAGAAACTTGTGGGTAGAGATAAAGACAGTGCAGCAAAATCTGCACATACAAGCAAAGGGAAATAAGGAATTTATTTACTGTTTTCCATTGGCAAGAAGGTGTTCAGCCATCTCTAGGAAAGCTGGACTTCATTGCATGCAACGGCTACTTGGGAAAACAAACGCCATCACACTGACTGTTCCCCCTTCCTCCTGCTTTCCCTCATATTTATTGCTGAGCACCACATCATATGTTATGGGATATACCTTTGGTCAGCTGGGGTCAGCTGTCCCAGCTGTGCCCCTTCCCAACTCCTTGTGCACCCCCAGGCTCCTAGCTGGTGGGGCAGCAGGAGAAACAGAAAAAGCCTTGACACTGTGGAAGCACTGATCAACAGCTAAAACATCTCTGTGCTATCAACACTGTTTTGCTCACAAATTCAAAATACAGCACTGTACTAGGCTGCTGTGAAGAAATTTAACTCCACCCCTGCCAGACACCATACAGATTGATAAGCAAACACAAACACGGAGATTTAATTGAAACAGTTTATGCACCGTTCCTTCAGGCACTCGCACTAATACGCTGTATGACAAGTATGGATGGAAAACATAATTAAAACAGATATCTAGGCCTTTAACTAATAAAAAACCATCATTAAAAAAGAAGGAGTAATCAAAGTCAAATAATTCATTATGAATTATAAACTGTTTAAGTTTGATTTCACTTTTCTCCATTTTCTTTCATCAGAATGAGATGAGACTTCTGTCAGATGTTCGAAAAAATTCCTATTACTCAGAAGCAAAGACCTGATCTAAATACCAAAGAGAAATCTCTTTGAGTATAAGTGACAAACTGAGTTAAATCTAACCTGTATTAAAGTGCCTTTAATCTGACACTTAGGAAGATGAATTTTCTTTGTAATCAACATTTGTAAAAGGAACCTTACAGGCTGTTTCATTTAAGGCCATTGTGTCCTGCATATTTGGGGCAGAACAAATATGGTGATGGCCAGCGAGTGCTATTCATGCTTGACACATCTCCCACAAACACGAATTTAGGCAGATCAAAGCACTTTGAACTCTGTGGTGCTGACTGAGAAATGATTTGCCAAATGGACAAGTGAAAAGAAATGTTGTGCAGCTATTTGGTAGATGGCAGGAAGGTAAAGCAGATGGTGGATAGGCTTGCCCTTGGCAACTCAAGTGCAGCACGGGTTGGCATCTGGAATGGGAAAGGGCTGTGAACACCTACAGTGGGTTTCAGGCCATGCCCCAGGACTGGCACTGCTGGCAATGGGGATGGACGGGATGTCTCCAGGTGTTGGAGAGCCAGGCAGGGGACCTCACCACTGGCAGCTTTCCTTGGGGCTGACTGAAAAGTGAGAACAGCAACCAGGATCGAGGGCTGATCCGGCAGAGTGGTGCTTGGCAAGGGCAGCTCTATCATACTCTTTGGGTACAGCAGGCACTCAGCAAGGTAGCATCGAAATGACTTCTCCTGAGCCACTGAAGTAACTTACTGAGGCCAATAAACTTGTTGCTGTCTGTGCTAGTGGCAGGTAGCCTGGCATCCTCCATGCTCTGGCAAAAAGGAAAGTCAGAGTGAAGAGTGGCTAGGTTAAAAACTCAGACACTTTGTTCTCCTTTCAAATTATGAGCGAAGATATACTACATACCCCTGAGGACTGTGAGGGAATAGCTGATGTCAAAGCACCATCTTTTGTCTGCCCTTTTCTGTCTATTAGAGATGATAAAGCTACAAGACTAATACCCTCTCTAATGAGATTGACAAGGAAAAGTCTGGTTATTAGGGGGAGAAAAAAACCAAAACTTTGGTAATTAATCCATTGTTGCTCAGAGATTCCAGTGGCATTGCTTACAGTAACTCCTGCAGGGATACTGTATTTAGTTGGTAAAACTAATAACAATTTCATTAAGCTAACAGCTCCTAATGCTAATAATAATTCTGTTAAATCTTTATGGATATGTTTGTCCTTGTCTAACTTTTTCATTTTCTATTTATTGCAGATATACTTCATGGTGTCTTTTGGCTCAGATTAGTGTTCTGTATTGCCACAAGATCATTGTCAAGTCTTACTGTGCCATTTTAGACTATGAAATATCTGCATCACACGGTCCTTAGGGACTTCAGTAAGAGCAGGAGTAATCTTTATCTCAGTTTAAAGTCTATGAAATATATTTATCTATTTAAATTTGTGTTCATGAAGGCATTTATCTTCAGATGTATTAAAATAATTTTAAAATAACTAAAAAATAGCAAAAATGTGACAGAAATGTGACATTATGACAGAAATGTGACAAAAATCACTTGCCAAGGTCTTTACAAATGATAATTCTACCTTCCTTGTTCAGCCTTCTCCAAGCAGACAGAAAACAGAGAGCTTTTGTCCAAAATTCAGTCTCTTTCCAACTTTGATCATCTGCTCCACTCTGCAAAACACTGTAAGCTGCAATGCAGCTAGTAACGCTGTACTGAGTGCTATCGCAGCCTTTTACGTACGTGGTACGTGAGGTCTGGCAGTTTAGATCCTAAAGGAACACTTACTGGGAATGACTCACAGACTGGTCGTGAAAAGGGAGTGGGAGGCAGCCAAAGGTAGCAGTGGCCAGCTAATGCCGATGCTTCTGTGATGTTAACACTGCAGCACTGGGAAAGGTGGAGAGGCAAACCGAGAGAATTAAAGGGAATAGTCATACAAAAAATAATAGTTTTCTTCATAAGAGGTAAATTATTAGCCCTAATGTAATTTCTGCCAGTTCTCAGGACTAAAATTAACCACATACATAGAATAATTTGTTTTCCAGATACTGTGACAGTCTTAATCACCTTTTTCCAAAAAATGAATACTGGATACAGTGCAGTCATTAGCAAAAACGCAGGCATCAAAAGCGTGCCTCTTGGATGAATACTTTCTAGTGTGAAGTGGCAAGGAAAGTGAATTTTTGTTCAGTTAATACTTTAAATTTTTAGAAGTCAGACCATGTGAAAAAGAGGCAGGTCTCCAGAGAGCTCTGCCAGACAACACTGCAAGTGTGTAACATCAAGCAATGGTTCCCCTAGATCTGTACTGCTTGTTCTCTGTGTCCATACATATCTGAGAACCTGTCTGACACAGTAAGGCCTGGACTGAATAGTTTTGGTATTCAGTAGCTTGTATAGAACTCCAGACTCTATGAACAGAGGCTGATGACACCCATGTTACTGAAACCCTACAACACCAGGCATCTTCTGGGTTGGTTCACCAAAGAAACATACATGCCAGGGTGTCCCTTCATCCCTTGATGCAGGAAAGCTGACTAATATCAGGGAAGGCTGAACTGCCACAGGAACGCTTTGTTTAATCTAATCTCTGGTTGTGGAGTCTTTATTCTCCATAGCTGAATATTCTACAAACACTAAATTTACTCTTCCCCAAAAGTTATTGTATATCTTTTTCACACATCTTTATAAAGTCAATTTTCCCTTAATATCACAGTGTCACCTGCACGTTTCAGTTATTTTTTAATTTGCTTTGCTGAGGAAAGTTGACATAGTGTGAGGCAATTCTTTGCTCCCACAGGAACTGTTAGTGAAGCACATTTGTACATCCTTTCCCTTTGAAAACTAAACCTTCCGATTTTTGGTGGGGGCAAGTGAGCGAGTCAGATGTGAGGAGCATTTGTGAAGACTGATGCAGTGACTGATTTTCTTTACAACATTAAATTTGACAACAAAAGATTTAAACTGAATGTGCATGTCAATAATGCAAAAAGTATCCTTCATAGGTAAACTCATTTAGATTCTCATCAGAGATGCTGCAGTGGTTTAGCACTACAGCGTTTCTGATTAAAAATGTTGGGAAAAAAGGTATTTCGTGTTATTTAAGAATGTATTTGTCAGTGTTAAGAATAGGTTTAAAATAATAAATTGCCATGGCTTTGGAATGTTTATTTGTCTGAACAATTTTGCTGCAGATTACATTTCACAGACATATAGAGCATTTCTATTTGCTGGCTTCGTACTAGATTTGGCAAGAACTACTGCTCTGAATAAAAATTCTCCAGGCAAAATTGTGATGAAAAGATACAACAGATCCATATCTGAGAAGGATGATGATAGGACTGCCAATAAAGAGCTGTAGTGGCTCAGTGGAGCCATCCTGTGTAAGTATGTTTAAATTATACATATATATGATTATATATAAATTTCATCTAAATATTTTTATTTTCTCGAAGCTACAGTGTGCAAAATAAACTTAGCAAAGGCAGGCCAGGTATTTGTTTAACCTATTTCTGGAAATAAATGTAAATAGACAGGCAAAACAAACTCAAAGACTTATGTGATGATTTTACCAAATTACATTATTTTTGCACAAGAAAGATTTTAAATCCATGATTTTAGCACTCAGGAAAAAAAAATGGTCCCGTGTGACGTTTAGAGCAGAAAGCCAAGGCAGAAATGGGGCAGAGATTTGAAGCAAAGTTCAGAAAAGAGGCAAACAGAGGCTAGGAGCTCATGGCAAGATACGGATGTAAATGTAGAGAAAAAGCCAGCAGTTGGGAGGAAGGTTGGATCATGAAGCAAAGACATGAGGCAGCTCTGGAATAGAAAGGTAGGCTGGAACAAAAGTGAAAAGAGCCACTATTCTTGCTGCAAGAAGCTTACAGGTTGTTCAGCAGGTCACCTTCCCTCCACTTGCAGGGGGACCATTCAAGTCCTTCTTTTGGGGTCACCATAGCACTATCATGGTTTATGAAGAATTATTCATCCAAAGAGATTACTAGTAGCTGTGGCCACATAAACCATATTTGCAATACTCAACACGAGAGTAGCTGGAGTGTTGAAAGAGGTCATTGTCTAGGGACAAACCCTAGGCTCTAAGGAGGACAAATGTGGAGAGACGGGCTTAAATGATCTGGTAAACGAAAAAGGCTTTCTGGCATTCTTCATTCAGACCTATATTGCTAGTTAGTAAGGATATTAAATTTGGACTTTCCTATTTTGCTTTGCATGATAGGATCAGGAGGACTCTATGAACTGGTTCTGCATGTGAATGAGAAGAAGCCTGGGGAAGGAAAATACAACCTGGAATCCACAAATATCTCCAGGGTAACTTTTCTTTGACGAAAGAGGAAGCATGATAACGAATCAATATATATATATGCTGTTCCCAAATGAGAAACCAAGATTTCATTAGACACCTTCTTTTGGTTAAAGGATAGCCTTGGAAAAAATTAAAAAAGTGAAAAAAAAAAAAAGTTGTAAATTATTGCGTTGTTGGAAGGAGCAAAAGGCAGATTAACATATATCTACAAAGTATTAAAAATCAAAAAATAAACACCAGAAAACAGAGTGAAAACAAACAGATACAAATTCAGGCATGTTAACATCTTGTGAAAAGGATTGTTTCAGATTAACCCAAAACCTGTTGACCATGTATTGTATTTAATAGACTAATGGAACTTTCACTGTCAAAATAGGAAAGATATGTAAATATGAAAATTAATATCTTTTTTCCAAATACAAGGAAACTGATTTCCATAGTGTTTCACTCTGTGCTTTCCCCAAAAATCTTTCACTGGAAAGAAATGGAAACAAATGGTGAATATTTCACTTACTTGAAAGTCTAGATTCTAGAAAGGTGAAATTCTAGAGAGTGCCCTCTCCTGGTTTTGGCTGAGCCAGTTAATCTTCTTCCTAGTATCTGGTGTAGTGCTGTGTTTTAAATTTAGCATGAGAATAATGTCGATAACACACTGATGTTTTTAGTGGTTGCTAAGTAATGTTTATCTAAGTGAAGGACTTTTCAGCTTCTAATCCCTTGCCATGTGAAGACTGGAGGGGCACAAGAAGTTGGGAGGGGACACAGCCAGGACAGCTGACCCAAACTGACCAAAGGGATATTCCATACCATATGATGTCATGTTCAGTATATAAACTGGGGGGAAAGCTGGCCAGGGGCTACATATTGGGAACTGGCTCTGCGTCTGTCAACGTGGTGAGCAACTATATTGTGCATCACTTGTTTTGTATATTCTAACTCTTATATCACTATTAATATTATCATACTTTCTTTTTTTCTTCTTTTTCTGTCCCTTTAAATGTTTTTATCTCAACCCATGAGTTTTCTTACTTTTATTCTTCTGACATTCTCCCCCATCCCACTTGCAGGGCGGGGGGAGTGAGTGGCTGTGTGGGACTTAATTGCCAGCTGAGGTTAAACAACAACATGCCCTTTCCATCTACTCAGTTCTGATTAATAATTTACTTTTCGATTTTGTAGCTGGCATTTTATGGAGTATCATTATATATTCAACAGATATATTAATTTGTTGAGCAAAGTCAAAAATAAAGTGGTTTTTTTTTTCACTTGGATTTTATTTTAAGGCCATTGAATGAACTAAATATCAGTTGCATGTACAAAACCCATAAAAATCAAATACTGTTCCAACTACTTAATAAGAACTTGCCAAGATAGCTGTGTTTTGCACAGTGTTGAGTTTCTGCTGTGAACAACAGTATTTTCCCTTTGCCTTGGCCTGTAGCTATCATTGCTCTATGTGCAATATTGTTCTAATACTGTGCTGAAATTCCTGGAAGGATGAATTCCCAGCATGGTAGTTAATAATCTGTGTTCCATGACTAATATTTATTTGCAAATAAGATTAATTACATTCACAGTATCTCCAGTTCTACCACTCCTCGCTCCCTACTAGGAATATGATTGCAAGAACCTAATGTCTTATACATCTCTGACTAGCAATTTTGGTGTATGAAAAAAACGACAGTATTAGAGCATCAAATAAACCTAAAGTAAACCACTTTGAAGACAGTAACTTTTTTATCTAATAAAATAATTTACCTGCTGAACCTTGATTCCAGCCCTCTGCATATGACTGATGTGATCATATCATGATAATGTGTCTGTCAAACAGCACTACCACCAAACTCTTTGTCTTGTTTCTGAAATGGCCAGGAGTTTTTACCTCCTTCTGAGGTGAAAATAATCAAGAAGATCTTGTAGACAGGTCATTCTAGTGAAAGCACATCAGCCACTAAATACAAAACTGATGTTTGGGCTGCCTTTCATTGGAACACCTGCTGCCATCTGCCTTATCAGGTTAAAAGCTTGAACTGAAGTATGCTGGTGTGGAAATGATGAAGAGCTGGCTGAGCAAATGCCTATGTTTTTACAAAGTAAGAATACAGCTAAGCTATGAATTTAAAATTTAAAAGACTCTTTAAAACATTTCTAAAAGGTGTGGAAGGCAACATAGACTGAATAGCTTATGCTGTGAGCACAAAATGAATAAATGACATGAAAATGCATATAAACTTGATGTTCACAATCTTGGACTGGATGCCACTTTGCTCAGTACCTAAATCCCCTAATATCTGGACTTTAATTTTAACATGCTGTAAGTACATCAAATTCATGAGTCTTGTCAGTTAGGATCTTTCAAGAGAGATTTACTCTTGTTGACACTTCAAGATATAGATATATAGATATATAGATATATAGATATATAGATATATAGATATATAGATATATACACATGTTTATTTATATTTATATTTATATATATAAAGCACCTATCAAGTTGACACTTCAAGCGTCCCAAATTTTATCAGTACCTATTCAAACAAATTCATCTGACAATAGATAAAAACTGCTGGTTAAAAAGAGAAACTCCCTGAAGAAGTCGATCATTTCTGTTTGTAGGACACTTCAATAGACAGCTTCAGTAGAGCTTGGCTGCTCTACTTTCTCTCCATGCCAAAATGATATTTCAGGCTTGTTGTATATTTAGTGGGCCTATTTACGTATAGTGTAACCCTACAGTACTCATCAACATTTGATTTCAGACCAACTGGGGTCAGTTCAGATCACTGTGGTATGTATTTCTATTAAGATTTGGGGTAACAATACAAACTGATCTGCTTTGTTAACAACTGGCAGTTAGTATTAATGATACCTGGAAAGACCCATCATCATTACTTTGGATTATACAAATAGGCGTGTAGAAAGTGATTAGGGCATCCAGCCAGTTACACTGGAGAAACCTGATGTGAAGAAAAGCAGATATAGACAGCAGTTTTGGGAATTCAGATTTTCCAGTCATACAATGATTATTGACTACTTCGTCTACTACCCCAAGTTTGATCAAGAGCGTTGGTACCAATCTGAACAGTTGCTGTTGGATTGCTATTAGTCATTAGAAGTGATTGGTGATCAGCAGATGTTAGTTTATGAATAGACAGAAAACTGATACTGGCAACAGTTTTCTGCTGCTAAAAATGTTTGCCCAATCTTGATATTCTGGTAGATAAAGTAGGAGATTTTAATGGAGGGATCATATTAGAATCAAGCTGTGAGGCAGCTACCTGCTTTCTGGAATTCCCAAAGTCTGAATTTTCAGTTTATTTTAATACTTTAACAATATTATTTCAGACCTGTGCTAACTAGTGCCCGGTAGACCTATCAAACATTACATGCGAGGTGATTTTTGGAGCGGCTATTGCAGAAAAGAATCTGCCATACAGTAAGTGTCATCAGAGATATTTATTAATAACAAAAGGAAGGTCTTATTGTTACAAGTTTAGAATACTGTCAACTCATTGCTCAGAAAAGCAGTGTTCAACTTGCGATGCCATCTGAAAGCCAGACATAATATATGTAGTTTTTATTAAAGTGAATAACATCTGTGACAGGCAGAGCGGCAGACTGCAAGATCTACTGGATCAATGGAAAAATTACTTTGAAGAAATTTATTCATACTATCATGCCTCCTATGTGAGCAGGAACCTTCCCTCAGCCAGAAAGAATGTGAGATCACAGCCCCCTCACAGAAATCTGGTAAGATGTCAGAGCTGGCAATATCACTGCTGGTGACAGCTGAGTTTTGCAGTTTGTCTGCATAGGCTTCTAGGTTCAGTGGGTAGTCTGTCTTACCCAGGACTCATAAGAATGGTTCATGGTTCTGCTCCAAAATGAGGTGCAGGGTTTACACAACATCTACAGAAACCTTATTCTTTGGTCAGCTGCAGTGAGTGTCTTTGCTTCTGTATTCACGCCTCAGTCAGCACTGTGCCTTGAGGAAAAGTTGGAATATTTGGTGTGGATTTAGACCAGATGTTTTGCCTTTGACCAGGTTCCTTCATTACAGATGTTTTCTGAGGAAATCACACAGAATCACAGAATGGTTGGGGTTGGAAAGAACCTGTGGAAATCTTCTAGTACAACTCCTGCTAAAGCAGGTTCACCCAGAGCAGGTCACACAGAGTCACATCCAGGTGGGTTTTTATATTTTCAGGGAAGGAGACTCCACACCCTCTCTGGGCAGCCTGTTCCAGTGCTCTGCCACCCTCAACGTAAAGACATTTTTCCTGTATTCGGATGGGACTGCCTGTGCTGCAGTTTGTGCCTGTTGCCCCTTGTCCTGTCACTGGGCACCACTGAAAAGAGACAGGTCCCATCCTGCTGACACTTGCCCTTAAGATATTTGCAGACATTGATAAGATCCCCTCTCAGTCTTCTCTTCTGCAGGCTAAAGAGGCCCAGCTTTCTCAGCCTTTCCTCTGAAGGGAGATGCCCCCAGTCCCCTAATTTGTAGCCCTCTGCTGGACCCTCTCCAGCAGTTCCCTGTCTCTCTTGAACTGGGGAGCCCAGAACTGGACACAGCACCCCATCAAGAGCATAGGGGGGGGATCACCTCCCTCGACCTGCTGGCCATGCTCCTCCTAATGCCTCCTAGGATCCCATCAGCCTTCTTGGCCACCAGTGCACACTGCTGGCTCATGACCAGCTTGCGTCCTCCAGGATTCCCAGGTCCTTCTCCACACAGCCTGTCCTGGCGCATGTGATTGTTCATCCCTGGTGCAGGACCTCACACTTGCCTTTGCTGAATTTCTTTAGGTTCCTCTCCACCCAACTCTCCAGCCTGTTCAGGTGTCGCTGAATGGCAGCGCAGCCTTCTGGTGTGTCAGCCACTCATCCCAGTTTGATATCATCAGCAAACTTGCTGACGAATGAAATAACTAAGGTTAGTGAACCCTGTCCAGTTTGTTTTCTCTGTCTCTGTCAGATACTTGAGTCAGCACATCAAGCAAGCCTAGGAGACCTGACGAAGTGACTCAAAATCCCAAGGAAGAAGTAATACTGATGAAAAAAAAAAACCTCTAAAGGAATTGAAAGCTCTGTTTGGATGAATGACAGCTAAATGGCATTTTTCCTCAGTTACAGTAGGTGCATGGCACAGCCGAGTCCCTCCCATTCTGACTGTTCACTAGTAACACTGCTCAGCGGATGGACGTGTTGGGAGAAACAGCCGTTCATGGTATTGTGTTGCACACAGTTCTGCTTCAAGCAAAACTTAGATACACTGATGGCAATTGCCTTGTTCTCTCAGCATGGTGAATGTCTGCAGCTGACAACCTATTCAAGCAAAAGGCAATGTGTATTGGAGGAGAAATTACCGATCAGAGTGTGGATATATTCTATTTATAACTTTCCTGTTAGAGATACATGTTCCAGGAACAGAGATGGGCTACTTCTAAATCCTGTTTCATTATCTCTGGTGGTCCTATTTCAATGCTCAAGTCCCTGGCTGAAGAATGAAGTGTTATCAGAGTGAACTGCTGCTTGTACAAGTTTGTGTTTTTTTTAACAACTGCTGTCTCTTACTTCCCATGGTGGAACTCCTAGAAGCAAAAATGGATAGCAACTTCCAGCCTGGTTTCCCAAGATTCAAGATTTGTTCTCAAAAAGAACTTGGGCACCCGTATGTAACAGTGCCATCTGGTGTTATCAACAATAACGATAGCATTAAACTTGGGATGTTTAACTATTCAAGGGTATTTCAAGCTGATAATACCGTGGGTTTGACAAAAACATTAGTTCTTTGGGCAGAAAGCAGATTTCTTGTTAATTTCCACTTTAGTGTGGTGACTAATATTTTGTAAGAGCTTGCTTCTTCTCTTTGAAAGCAGTACACAAATATATGGATAACACTTTTCCTTAACTATCTTGAATATTTTGACATACTTTAAAACACTGGTAGTGTCTTGACATGTAGAAAATAATGGTACAAACTTACAAGCTAATTAAATAGAAAGAAAAAGGTTGCATGTATGTGACAGAGACAGAGAAGACAAAATGGAGGACATGGTATCAAACCTGATTCCTTTTCAAATTAGCAATAAATTCACTGGGTGCGTTACTCTTTCAGTCAGGGTGCAGAAGGGAGAATGGAGTGGCAAAAATTTTGCTCTGCTTTTACCAAAGCAGTAGCTGTATGAACCAAGAAATTGTCACTGTGTGTGGAAGCAATTTTTTTTAACCAGTGAATACTACCTTCCACTTATGATGTTTGAAACAGTTCAAAAGCTGTTTACTGGTGTATTTATAGCTGTGAGAACATGAATTATTATATTCAAATATTATAAAATTACTACTGTCTTTTATATATTTTTCCTGAAGGAAACAGATCAAAAATGGACAGAAAGCAGTCAAGTAGGATGGATACTTCCTTCACATAAAGTGTGATTTTTGAATCATCAATGTAAAATTACAGTAAGCTTATCTGTAAGTATTACTTCTTGAGCTGCGATCCAGTGCCAAGGTTGTATAACTCTACAATTACACTGGAAAACCTCACAGATAAAATAGATTTCCATAGAAGAAGCTTTTTGTTGAGCTCTGGGATTATTCTCTTTACTTTGACTTAGCACTGGGTCTACACCCTTTCCTTTGGTGACAGAAATAACTGATGGATGCTGGCTATGCTAGCAAGAACCCATGCCCTAAGGGTTATGAAGGAGCTCCCAGGAAACCTAAGAGTTTGAACTAAACCCCCTTTAAATTAAGCTATAAACAGCTGCTTATTGTCTGAAAGAATTTTAATGGAGAAACGAATTAGCCAAAGTGAACTTCAGGCTGTCAGCTGGTCATGAGTATTCCTGAAGGGGAAAAAAAACCAAATAAGCAAATAAAAAATCCAAGTTCCTAGGAAGCCATATCAGGGTTTTTGGATATCTTTCAAAGCCTCTCAGCTACTAGGTCAGGTGAAGCCTGTTCTAGAACATGCCAGGGCCCATGGCCATGCAGAGACTTCATATCCTCACAGCAAATCCTTGTTGCTAGCATCCCCCGGGCTAATGCAAGATCAGCAAGCTATTTGCAGTCCTGGTTCCCTCTTTTTAGTGTTTGACAGTTTTCCCTTTGGGCCCTGGCTTTACATTTAGTACACCAGCACTTGTTGGCAATGGCAGCTGGGTCAGTACAAAGCTGAGCTAGGGCTTTCCCAGCTAGGAAGTTAGGGAAGGAGGACATCCACCTGCTCAGGTCTGCATTTCCTGTCCTGAACATGGAAGCAACTGACCCTCAGCTAACACCCTTCTCCCTGCTGAAGACATCCCCTGGGAGTGTATTTAGGGCCATTCTGCAATTGTGCAACACCAGGTCCAGTATCTGTATCATGGCAGCCAAAAACACCTGAAACAGGGTGCAGTGAGTGGCATCAATATCAGCCTCAGGAACTCCTGGTACTTTCTGCACATTGCTCCTTGACGTGTTCATCTGACTGAACTTCAACTGAATCCCTAATGAGATTGCCAAGTGTAACAGTTTTTCTCAGCTACACTTCTAAGACCAACTGAGCAGAAGTAGCTGCAGCAATCTGAAAAAGGGAAATAGTCTAGACCAATATTTCTGGGTTCATATTTTCCTCTGTTCAAAAGAATAAGTGTAACTTTCTGCCGCAGACTGAAGAATTCCAGCAGAACTGCAGTGTATTCTGCAAAATCAATATTAATCATTTTCAAATTGTTTGCTTGTTGACTTTCTGAGGACAGCAAGAAATCCTTAGGGCAACTTATGCACAGCACAAACAAAACGTTCTACAACAAGAAAATATGTTTGGTGGTTTTTGCCTCTTACATTTCACATTTGACCTTTAGAACACTGTTGTCATTTAGTCACATAAAGGGCCAAAAATTGTGATGAATAACCAATATCTAATCTGTAGTCATGCTTGTGTTGTTGAATTCTGAAACTACCTATGAATTGCATAAAATTACCAATATGCCGCTTTAAACATTTTGTTACCTTATTTGTGACTTCTTGACTACTGCTAAGGAACTGTGAATGATACAAATATGAAGACAAAGCATACAACATTTGTCCCCAAGCACAAGTCAGTAATAGAAAACAAAGTCCAGACATGTAATTTGGGATGGATTATTCTTTCCAACAGACAAGCTATTTTTATTTTACTGAGCATCCTCAAAGAGTTCTTATTTTATCAAGACTCCTCTCATGCTGCTTTTACAATGATAGGATATTCATAGCACTGATGGGATCCTAGGGAGAGAATTATTTTGCTCCTGTTCTGTGAAGATCCTCCTTCAGATGATTGTTGCAAAATGAGAGTGCTACTGGAGTAGTTAAAGAAAATACAAGCAGTCTGAGATTTAATCAATTATATGAACATTAATCTAATCATTGTTAAGAAATATAAAGCATGTTAAATATTGCTACTAAATCTATCCTTCCCTCTGGTCCTGGCATAAAACCTTGGTTGTTGGCTACCCTGGTTTTTTTGGCAATATGCTAGAGTAACAGGAGCAGCTATTGCATCACTTAGCCATCAGAAACTGGAACTTCACCTGCCTTCTGTGCATCCCTCTGAAGGCTGATTTGGTCCTGAAGGGCAATTTGTCTGAACAGCAATTTCACTGAGATGAGAAGGTTTACTGGGAGTAAGGAGATAAATAGAGTAAACCTAAGAATGTTTTGTTTAATATGCCTACACTTGTATTTTGTGCAAATTAAATGAGACAGGAAGATCTTGAATAATGCTACAGAAAGAGAATACTAATACATATATTTTCCCCAGAGCACCCTGTGGCTCTGATCCCAGAATCACATTTCTAACCTCCACGTTGTACTCAACTATAGACAGAAACTATCTCTGCCTTCCTTATTGTCCCCCATTTGATTTTCCAGCTTTTGAGACATTAAGGCATCTAACCATTCTTATTCAGACATGGTCTCTTCATTTGTGCTGTGACATGTGAACAGACACATAAGCATGCACACATCATGCTCACATGCAGAGCTTTGAATTAATGCGTTTATTTGCAAGTCTATTTATCAGAGGACATTAGAATTTTTAGTTGTCTTTTGGTGGTTTATCAAATCACTTAATAAGCCCAAAGAGGCTACATTTTCAGAGCATCTTTGTATCAGGTATGGTAAGCCATATCTATTTTTGCATTGACAACAATGCATTTTCTTCCACTGGTCAGAGTGTTTCTAGAGCTTCTTCTCACCAATTCACTTCACAGTTTTCTTAGATATTATCTCACTGGCAAGTCTATGTTGTCTGGCACATCCATGTAGAGGTGTTACCTGGGTAGAGATGAAAAGGTTTCAACAAAGTAATTGAAGAATAACAGGGGTAACTGTTGGGCTCCTGTTTTTGACATTTTGGCCATATCTTGTCTTTCTGCTTTTAAATTATTTCAAAGAGCACCTTTAACATATACTGAGACAGAGATACATATTCTTTTCAAAGGATGGAATTACAGGCTGCAGTTCTATAGCTCACGGCAAGCAACCTAGAGGATTTATTAATACTTGATGAATCCCTCTCAACGTCTCAGCGGTGAGGAGAAGACAAACAACCTGCTGCATGATTGATGATGTGCCTGCCAAGAAGGAACTTTAAAGCATGATTCTTTCTTTAAAAAAATCTGTAAAAAAAATCTGGTTTGAGCATGATCCTGCAGTAGGGCTGAGTGGAGATGCAGTCTCTGCCCAGTCATACAATGGAAAATTCATTAACACATGGCGTAATACAGGTAGCAAAGTGTTACAGCCTTTTGTCTCTGCCTCCTCCCCACTGACAATGTTCCCTTCGTCTCTGTGGCACACTGCTTTCCGCGGAGCAAGGTGTGTTTGCATACCTGTACCAGGCTGCAAGCTGCAGTGTGAGGCAGGTGGAGGTGGGTTACCTTCAGCTTCCCCACGGTGGGGCAGGCATGGCAGGTCAGAGGGGCTGAGCTTTAAGGGGGACAGCAACCGCCAGGGCATGCAGGAGCTGTGTGTGCTGCCCTGAAGGCTAAGAATGCCCGTTTCCGAGATCTTGAGGGTCTGGGAGGTTTGGGTTCAAAATTCCCCTCTTCAGACACAAGGCATAACTGAAGCAAACAATATCAAAGATGTATATAGGTTCCAAAACCTCATCACTGTTGAGCTAAGGAATATACAAATGACAACAAACATTATCACCACTCTTAAATATCATTTGCTCTCTGAACCTTGTGATTCCAAAGAGTCTATTATCCTCATCTTTCATTGTTTTTCTCCTCCAAATCATGGACTCTCTCTGCCTCCCAGTGCAGCTGGTTTCCTTCCGCTCTGTTTCTTCTTGCTCTCCTCAGATGCCCTGACATATATACCCTTTGTCAGATGACACACATGGTCAGACTTACTGAGTGATCTACTGTGTTCCTGTCTGAGCCCTAGAAATCAGACCTGAAAGTTCCTTACCTAAGTGAGATGCCATATGGGCAGAGGATCACACACCTTTCCTGCAGTTTGATTGTACCAAATCGCTGCGGTTTACAGTCTTTTAGTGGAGTAAAGCCATGAAATGAGTGAAGCAAACAGACCTCTGTTTTCCTCCATATGGAATTTTCGGTCACATGGACATTACACAGAGTCCGTCATGTCAAACAGAATCCTTAAACTGCACATGAGCTCCTCAAACTACAGAGGCCAAATAGCAACTCTACTATGCAACTCATGTGCCAAGTCTACCTCGAATGGGATGCTAGTAATATATATTTAAAAGTTATGGACATTTCAACTGCCATGGGAATACTCGACTTCAAATAGGAACAGTTTCAATAAAATACAATTTAATTTCAATTAATACATCTGGGCCCATAAATTTGCTTTTTTCTTAGTTCATTTTGTTTTTGTAATCACAACATATTGGAGCCAGAAAAAAAAAAAAAAAAGAAAAAAGAATTCCACTCCAGGGCATAATGAATTATTGATTAAGGCAGCTAGATCAGTATGAATCCATATAGGAAGCCAAAAGTAAATCAGTAAATGAAAGGGTTTTAAATAGATACTTAGAAAAAGGGGGTTTGCTAAATGCTGAAATGAATATTGGACAGAAAAATACCTAATGGTCTGAATCACAATCTGTAACTGCCAGGTCAGTCCCTGATCTAAATAAATTGCAATTTAGAGTCTAAATTATGTGGGCAAATGCACTGAATAAAGAAAACAGCTTGTAGAAGAGCTAACACTGAAGATGTGACAGCATTTAAATCCTGACCATGTGAAAACATTTTTTTATACAGACCAGACAAAGGATTTGTGAAGAATAGAAAGACTGAAATGCCTTTCCTCAATAATAGCACAAAATGAATGTCCATTGAAATCAATGCTTGTACATGGATAATTCATAACCAGAAAAATGTGAGGTTCTTCAGATAACAACTTTTCTCAAGTCTGAAAGCCAGTATGTTGGCATAAAGAGAAACTTTTTTTGCATGTACAACACTGTTCTGTGTGTTGTAATGAGTGGACCAAATTCATCCTTAACTTAAACAAGTGTGACTCCTGTCACACTTAATACTGCTACCCATTCACATATAAACCTAAACATGTCTTTTAAAAAAAAAGTTGGGAAAAATGGAAGTTGTTTCATTTCATAGAATGCTCAATGCATTAAATGTTGTTCCAAATTCCCCTGAGTACAGTGACCTCTGCTGCTCTCTTGTATCTCTGATAAGTTTTCAAAATATAAAAAAAATGCATAGATTCATAATACTTTTAGTGTTGATAAATCAGAAATGAAAAGAAACAAAACTCAAAAAAAACCCAACAAGAAACCACCTAAGCCACCCACTTTATGGTCAAACTGTAAGGCAAATTTCTGTCAAGAAACTGTAAGGGGTGTTCTTAAAATTTTAATTTGTTTTGTTCCCTCACAGTAGAAACTGTACACAAAACCCCTTCAACTTAGAAAATATAAAATCTGTAATTCCAGGCATGGAGAAATCAGGAAATACTGATATTCCAGCTAGTCATCATATTCAGCAAACACCAATCTGAACTTTTGAAGGTAAAATGTAGAACAAGGAATATATATAAAGACTCCCAGATTTGTTAAGTTTTCTATAAATGTTCATACTACATTAGAAAGTTATACTTAAAATAGCTGAAGAGCTCTGAAGTGTATGCTAAGAGATCAACAAGGGTATTTCTACATGGCAGGGCAGGGCAGGGGGCTTAACAGAGCATCCACACACCTTGCTGTCCATCATCTGGGGCAGGCGATGTGCTGGAGCACACCAGCCCTCTCTCCTTGACCTAGCTCCTCGGTTTGCTGCCATAGTTGGAAAAAAGCCAGGAAATTTCTCCTAGCTAGTATCCAGGAAAGAGGGATGTTTAGAAGTCATTAGGGCTATGGTAGTCTGAGGACATCAGGTAAAACTCAGCTATGAGCTTTTTTTCTTATTATTTTAATGACATGACTTGTGTGTGGAGCACTTCAGAAAAAACGTGTTCTCAAACAGTATCACAAATGAAATTGTTTCTTGATCACAAGAGTTAAGAGGCTGCCAAAATCATACAGGGACTAATGAAAATTAATGTCTGCTTGAGAGTTTACATGATGACTGGTAAGCCTATCAGGACCAATCTTTAAGTAAATCATAAATGTGTCATGATTTCTTTAGTGATTAAATGTTTTTCTACTCTGAAAATGGATTCTGTCAAATAGCACTATAGGATTATGTGCATTCTGAAGCAACACTTTTCTAGTTCTTTGATTTATATACACAATAAAAGGAGAATACATTTCTTTTAACTGCAAATAAAAATTCTCCAGTGGGACATGAAATTCAATTTCATTTCTTTCACCTTTTGAAAACTACAGGAGTTACAGGAGATCATCAGAGGACACTGTAATCAGGGGAAAATGGGATGACAAGTATCAAAATAAGATCAAGTGAAATGCCATACAAAAGAAAATCACTTTGGGGTGTTATGTTGAAAGAAAATAGGTGGAAGATTTTTGGGACAAAATATTTTATCTTCAATCCTGGGAGGAAATCCTCCTTTTTCAGAAGATTTTGGACCTGAATCTTAGTCCAAAATGTAGAGAGCTTTTTTCTTCAGAACTGTTGGTCCAAAAGCTGAGCTTCTCACACGTTTACACATGGTCACATGTAAGCTTTATTGTTAGCTCCAATCAGCCTTTCCCTAATATAACAAAATTAACATGCCATGTTCTCTTTATTCTGCTTGAAGTTTCTGGCTTTAAGTTTTGTAAGTTTTGGTTTTATCTTCTAAGCTTTAATTAAATTATTATGGCCTTTAGGAAAACACAACATAGTTAGAATTCACTTTGCATAGATGAGAGCGAACCAAGTATCCCTAGGGGTCATGAACCAATTAATAAAAGCAAAACAACAACTAAACATTGCTCTGTTTGGGAATCCAGTGAATCTCATTTAGCACAGATGAGCAATGAGCAAAAGGAAATTCAATGATGTGAAGGAAATCTTATCTCCAAGAAGTTATGCAATTATGCAAATAAGAAAACAACTTCTTAAAAAGTAACTCAAAACATGCAAAGAAGCTTCTGCCTTACACCTTTATATATCATTGATAATGATAGTTCACAGTAGTAAACCCAATACTAACAATGATGGGTAAGATAAAGTGCATGTAAGAAAATCACACTATAAATCCTTTCAGGCAAATTAAATTCTGAGAATGAAATCAATAAAATGCAAGAAGATAGTAACATAGGTCAGCAAAATTAAGGGAAATAAAAGTACTCACACATAAGAGGGAAATAATATTTATTTAAATCTGTGTTATGGAGAATCAAATATCTGAAACACTCCTCAGTTATTTTTGAGAGTTTCTAGAAGGGGCTGTCTGAAATCCTTTGCCATTGAAATAGTGCTAATAAAGAGGTATGCTTAATTTGAATATAATTTTATATTTTCTTCCAGCAGCTTAACTTTCTCTCTTCAATAGCAGCTGCCTCTACCTCTTGGCATGTGGTAGGGATATTTATCTGAGTCTGAGTTACGTATTTAGGCCATAAAATTAAAGAATAGTCCCTTTTTAGCACTCCTACATGTAAAACTGTTGTTCAATTTACCTATTGCTTTCCATACTGCTGAGCAATGCTTGCAAAGCTTTATTTCTCCTTTGCATTCAGTCACTTTAAAGATGTATCTAACTGTGCCAAGCAGCAGCAATCACAGCCTGCACTCACCCGACCCCGTGCAAAGACTCATGTAGCTGTGCACTGCAGGCAGCTGTTGGGCAGCTGCATGCACAGAGCAGATGCAGTGGGCAACCCAGCCTGGGGGACCACCAGCCCCAGGGCAGCCCATGAGCCATGGGTGCTCTGGTTGTGTCCCAGCAGACGTGCAGAGTCTCAGCAGGGAGATGAGAAGGGATCTAGTCATGCGAGCGGTTTCCTCTGGTTTCACGGCTTTGGTGCTCCAGGGTCTTTTGGTTTCCATCCCTCCCTCCACAGAGCTTAAGGGCAGTTGGTTTCTCTAAGATCACAAAGTGATGGTGACAGAATGAGAATGCAAGAAACAGAGGAATTCACATGGGGGGAAATGGCAGAAGTAACAGTGAAAGTCACCAGCCTCACAAACCTTTTTCTGCCTTGTGTTGTTCAGCTGGTAAATGATGGCACTCCTCTGCAGGGAGAGCTACTAGCTTCATTGCTGAGATAATGTTTGACAGTTGTGGAGCTTTTCAGTGAAAAGTCTTCACGCTTACCAGTCAGGATGGATTTTTGGGAGGTTATGGTGCTCATTCTCTCAATTTATGCTTTACATGCTGGGATGTAACAATATTTGCTATTTCTAAGAAGCTCCACTAGCTAAATCATTTTGTCATATTAGACTTAAACCATGACATCTTTAACCAATCACCTGTATAGCAAGTGTATTTGTGGATTTCTCAGGAAGCTGGATCCCCTTGGGAATGCACAGAGCATGCAAACATCAGAAGCACACCCATCTTTCCAGACCAACGCAGAGACACACCTGCTCGGTCAGACTTGACTAATTAGATCACTAAAGCAGGATAACGGCAGGATTTTACTACCAATTACCTTCTATACAACAGTGCTGGCAAACTACTGGCAAGCTCTGTGTGGCAGAAGCAACCTCTGTGCCCAGCAGATGCACAGCCATGATACAGGTGTTGAGTACAAAAGACAACTTTGTCAATGGCTTTTCTTCCAAAGAGTATCTTTAGTGCCCATGTGCAGGATCAAGTAGCCCATGGAAAGAAGATATTCATATTGGTTTAGGAACCGGCAGTAAAACCAGCGCTGTACTTTCAGTCAGCTCTGTCTTTTCTGAGCAGGTTGTATCTTCAGCTCGAAGTCAACAAGTTCTGGAACACATTTTTTCTCAGAGTTTCGTTACAATAAATGGCCACAAGTGCCTTTGTAGCTCTGCTTTCCTGTTGATGAAGCAGGGTTACCTCACAGCAGGGTCATGGGGAACAACAGACAATTTACATTCTGCTGACAGTGTTTTTTAAAGACATTCATACCATAAAAGTGGTCTGTCCTTATGAGTAAGTTGTAATCCTGAAATGTATTCCTAGAACTGGAAAGTGTCACTCTCTCCTCTGCTATCAATGGAAAAAACTCCCTGACAAGTTTTCCAACTACCGTTGCCCGCGGTTACAGAAATGCCTCTCACTCAGCTGTAGCTAATTGCTGCCAGTTAGGCAAGAAGAAAGCAATGATTTCCCCTTGTCAAGAATTTCTGAACCACAAACCACAAATATGAGCAGAACGAGCAGCTTCTAGCTTATGATATCACATTTCCTGGAGAAATAAATAAATAATGTGACCTATGTACAGATTTTTGTTGTTGCTGCCTGTCTCTGTGCCCTCTGCCTTGAGTGCTCTGCACTGTCACTTCCAGCTCCTCCTGACCCTTGATTCCTCCCATTCCAGTCTTGGGTCTGTCACTGGTAATCATCCATCATTTGAGCACTGACATGTATCTACAAGCAGAGGACACCTGATCTGTCATTGTGCTTGCTGATGAAATGTATACGTGTTGAACACGTCACAAAAATGCCACATAAAGCCCAGACAGTGTTTTCTGTGGTAGGGATGTTAGCAAGCCAAATGTGAACAAAAGCAGAAGGAAATACATTTTTAAAGGGCGCAGTTAATTATTCAAGCAACCCTTTTTACAGCAAAAGCATTGCAAAAATATTTCTTTTCATATTTTGGAACTAATCATAAAAATCAAATTTCCTGTTATCAAATTCAAATGGATTCTTCAGGAGTTTTGGGAAGCTACTTACCCAGATAATGAGTAGGAATCATAACATATACCTTCTCTGACACATCACAACTAAAACAATACATAAATCAAGCTCAGAACAAACCAGACAAGCAGTATAAATTGAATAATTAACATTTTTGATGGTGTATCTGTCTGTTTGTGGTTATTCTACAAAAGGTTTAATTAGTTGAATATATTTATTGAATCCATTAATCATTTATAAGGTTTTGATTATAATTACAACCTCCAAAATAGCAAGTGAAAGTATATATGTATATTTTCATATTAATCTTCTCTCATTCGTGTTTTAAGTTCTCACATCTTGACCATATTTCTTACTTTTTGCTAATAACATTGTAGAATGCCTTCTTGATTGTGTCTTGCCATTGTTTTAATAAAAACATAATCCTATTGATGTCATAACTTATTTCTGAGGTTGTTAGACATCATGTCAAAGATTAGAAGGGTCTTTAATTTAAGTAGCAAGAACACAGAAAGCCATAAAAATCTAAAAACAGCAAATCTAACTTAATTTGTTTTGACAAAAAGCAAAGATGAAGGAATTAAAGCTGCAATGACTCTAATTTGAACTGTTGTAAATGTTCAGGCTTATGCTGGTTGAATTTGAATTACTTATAATCAAATTAATTTGGTTCATAATCTTTTTTGAGAACTGTAACTTCATTCGATATATTTAAGGAGTTTGATAGAAAGACTGGGATAACAACAGTCACCTAGCAGCATATTTGAAAAATCTAATCAGAAAGCAGATATAATTTAAGGCAAATACAGTCTTTTTGGATGGAATTAATGGTAAATAAAACTTGCAAGTTGGTTTACCTACCCAACCCTGCGCTCATGCCAGGAACACTAAATCTCTCCCTTTGGGGGTCTGCAGGGTGGAGGTCTCCTGGTTTAGTAGCACTGCACTGCACTGGTTTAGGACTAATACCTGCATTGGTGGCAGGTATTTCACATTGCACACGTATCATAACAACCACAGTCAGTACTCTGCAGAGCTTCTCTGTGAAGCAATTTCAAATTAAGCCTCAGAGCACATCAGACAGCTTTATTTTTAAGCATGGATTGTTGAAATCTTCTTTGTATCTGATGCGGTGTGGCACTTTGAGGAACAGAAACAAGGAAAACACGTCTTTCTCTTAAGTAAAAACTTTATAGCTCGTTTCTGCATTCTGGGAAAATGTGCCGTATGAGCTGATAAATCCTCTGGAGTGTTCATGAATACGTGTAACATTTGCTGCAGGGGGAGAAGGGATTGGCAAGAGTGCTATGGATGGGATCCCATTTCTTTCTGCACAATGGCAACTCACAGCTTTAAAGAGAGCTCTTTCTCGTTGACTCGTTCTCCGCTCATGTGACTCAAATGAATATATGGTTCTGATGATTTGTGTTAGGCTGATACAGTGTTTGCTGATTCACGTGAATGGATAACCACGGACAAAAAAAAAGGAGCTATCTTTAAAGAGATGAGAGGTAGTGCTGTTCAATAAAGCCAGGATTCCTTTATTTCTTTCCATCCCATTGCCTTTGCTTTCTACAGTGGTGAAGGTGTAAAGATGAAGACTGGTTTGCAAAATAAAACAAATACCCTATAGATGTAAATATTGTAGTAGAAGGAAAGGTTGTTACACAATGTGAAGTAGGAAAACAGGGGAGAATAGGGAGACCAGAGGGGATTCAGCTGATGAACCCTTCAGATCTTTTGAATCTACGTCTGAAACACAGGTATCTCCTTCCAGCCTAGTCACCTCAACCCCTCTTACAGTCAAAGGTTGGCCAAAGCCTATTTCTCCCCATTCATTATAAAGGGAATGTAATCATAACTCCAAAAATGTTGAATTACTGTAGATGACAAATATTAGCTTTTAAGTCTTTCATAATCTCTACTTATAATTAAAGAAATCCTGCTTACAGAGGTGGCTGGCAATTTAACTATATCTTTACTTAAAAGCATGCAGCAGGCATAAAAGCATTGTTCTCTGGTATCACTGTCACACTTAACAGCCCAGCCACTATGGATTCACCTTGCTTTCAGCATACGTGGGAAAATTACTTTGCAGGGTGGAAATTAGAGAAAATTGAGACCTAATAGGAGTGTAGTAGTACAGAAATCTTTTTAGGATAAAATACAGCTATCGCCTTCAGATTGGTCGGCATGCACAGAATCTACATTGCCAGAGTTCCCTAAAGAACAGACTCCACCATCTCAGCAAATGCTGGTAGGAGGAACAGAAGATGGAGCAGAGTGGAGACACCGCAGCCAGGCTCTGTTGTGCTCCCTGCAGGAAAGGGAACTCGATGGCACCACATGGCTGATAAGCTGCATAGTAGCTGTCATGCGAAGAGTCTGAGATGTCTGCTGCTGAGGCAACCGTTGTGGCGAAATTACTTTCCTTAGATGAAATAATCTTGTTGTAATACTAATGCGCACCTTCACCCCAAAGTTACTTGCCGCTGAGTTACTACTACACCTCCCTGGGCACGTGATACCAATCAGTAACAACAGTATGTGTGACTAGAGTCACTCAAGCTCCACCTACTTCTGAAAGAAATGTACTCGTCTTGGACTGAAATAAGTCCAAATGGGGTGAATTGTCTAAACTCCTGGATTACCCAACTCTGATTTAGTGTTTTCTAAGTTAGGTCAAGCTCACCCACTCTCTAAGTTGTTATTAATGAAGGGACTTCTGATCAAGGTCTTCAGCCTTGGGAAGGATGAGGAACACTGAACAGACAGTGAAAGAACACTGTTATCTGAGTTACACAGAAAGAAGCCTTCAAGTGAGGAAAGTTCTGGCTATGAGAGGAAACAGGCTGATAAGGTGTTGCAATCCACTGACGTCAACAGAAAATTAGTTGAAAATAAGACAAAAGTAAATGTGGTAGTGGGAGATTGCAAACTTCAACTTAAATAGCCCCCCTAAAAGAGGGCAAAACCCAGCTTGAGGAACATGCATGGTTAGTAGAAAAGCTCAGCAGTGCTATCTGAGGATGCATACTAATTTGCATTAGAAGCAAGAAACTTGTAACCAGTCCTGTGCATGACAAATGAGTATGCAATGTACTGTGAAGCATAAAAGGTGGACAGATGTGGGGAGCAGTAGGGAAGACTCTGTCATAACCTCTGGGAACAGTCCATGGGCTGAACCTGTCTTCTCCCCCATAGGGATGGACACCTATTGGATAAGAACTTTATCTTATGCGTGCTAAATAAATAACTCACACTAGCCGTTATTAGTGATTATAGTTCACTTGCGTATCACTTCAAGCTTGTTGCAGACAGTCCCTATCACCGGCAACCACAAACCTTGTCATGATTTTATGTTAATAAAGAGAGTTATTCTGTAAACTGTTAGTGTTAGTCCCTTGTGGGCACTAGCATCCCCGGCAGCAGGTAACATTCAAATAAAGTGGGAAGACCCGCTGAGGGGTCCCCCTGATACTGTTGGTATATTTCCCTGAACAAGTCACTCAAATCGCCCTCCGTTCCAGCAAAGCTGTTCAGTGAAGGGTCCCTATAATGGGACACTGACAGACTGGTCAGGCACAAGGATCTTGGCTTTCCTGGGGCGCTGATAGACAGATCAAACATTAGGGGTTAGGAAAATCCCGACCACCCCCCTAACACCCCACCCCCTCCCCCCGCCTTCACATGACAGCGTAATAGTAATAGTCATAACAAACTCTTTGGTATGCAGGTGGTATTAACCTCCATTCTAAAATGTACTCTGTCATTCAGCAAAAGTGGAATTTCACTTAACAGACACTTAAAATAAAATGGGCCTATGTAAATCTCTACTGAATTATGAACTGTAACATACAATAAGGTCACAAGGAATTTTTCATGCTTTCAAAGAAAAGAGAACAGCCCAATTTTCTAATTCATGACATGCTGCTGCAGTCCAACCGATACACTTGTTTCTAAACTTACTACATATTTATCTTTACTGGTCAACCACTTCATAAGAGGTCTTGATGGAAACCAGCTAGCTGTGCAGCTGTCTCACGGTACTACTCTGTCTTTCCCTAGCTTTTTACTTTTCCGTTTTGCTGCCTTATAATCTTTAATGTTTTTCCCATTCTTTGTAGTTCATCAGAAAGCATAATTAATGTAAGTGCAAGGTTACATTAATATAGTAACTGGTAGACAAGGTAGCTGGTTCAGCTTGGGTTTCTCTACACAATAATGCATTCTGTTAGAGATGTAGAGATATCCCTTCCCAGTCTGCTAATCTGTCAGTTTTTCCTTAGCGTTGGGGAATAAAGCAGTCATTCTTGTGCCAAATGCAGTTTGCTATCAATTTTGTCAGACTTGTTCCGTGAGTGTACAAGGCATAAACCTGCACTACCTCAAATCTGAGATACGCCCCTGCAGCATCTTAGTAAAAGTCTTAGTCGATAGAAAGTTACTCTCAGGATCCAGTTCAAAACACTGCTGGTGAATAAAATCATCTCAACTCCTCTGCAAGTTTACTCTGAGCTGTTTCAAGGTTAGTAAAGCCTACAGCTATTTATCTTCAGTATTTTGGATGCACTTCTGTCTCAGGCAGCAGTATTCCTTTAATTGAGAGCACCTGACTTTTGTTCATGCTGCCATGGTGACACGGCAGTTACAGGAATTAGTAAAAAGTGATCATTTCCCTCCTTCCTACAGTTTTCTTTGCCTTGTTCCACTTTTCTGTGAAATGAGTGTACCATGTTTGCTCCTGTAGTGGTTTGTTTTGCTGCACTTGAATACAAGAGGGGAAGTACCCAGCAGCTTCCACTGAAACCCACCTGGATAAGTGTTTCAAGTACTCCACTGTCTGAATTACAGGAAAAATGCTGATGAACCTTTATTTTGTTTTCCAGTTACTTGGCTAGACAGTGGTCTAGTCAAATCACTTGTCTACAGTGGTTCTCACTCATTTCTGTAGGAGCTTCACTGGAATAAAGCATGTACAAGCAAACCTCACTTCAAAGGAGGCTGAAACATCGACCTCTTCCTTGTAGCTGTGCAAAATGTGGGCTAAGATGAAAAGTTTGGATTAACTTTGTCTTTTAAAATGTGTATACAATCCTTATTAGCATATTTAGAGAGGGTGTGGAGTGAAACCTAGAGAAGCTGCTCAGCTACTTTTTACCCTGTTTCATTCCATTTTCTCATCTTAGCTAACAATTTATGATTCAATTGTAATCTCATTGAAATAATGTTTTTGAAAACAAGTTTTTAAATCCCTTTTATATTTGGTGAAAATTACATTCTGATGTTTCCACAATATATGTTGATTAATTTTTTTCATTGCAAAGCTATGGCAACTGAAGAGGAAAAAAAAAATAAATTAGTAGGAGAAGGTAATCTGCTTATACAAAACTGAGAATGTTAAAGTTAGCAACTCAGACTTTTTCCCATAGTTTGCACTCGCTGGTCAAACTCTAGTAGTCTGTCTTTAGGACACATCAGAAATTCTTCCCAGACTAGTCCTAAGGCTTCTGTTTTTCTATTATATTTATACATTCCCACCCTTGGTCTTCATGGCCTTGGTGGAGAAAGCCATAGTTTGAGACTTTCCCCTGTAACTTAAAACAATATCCCACAGGTTCTCAGCTGTATAAGAAGGGAATGTACTAGGTACATTAGCAAGGGACTTTGACTGAAGATGGGCTAGACTGTGAAAAATAAAACAGCAATACTGATATAAAAGAGATAACAGAATGTGAATGAAAATAGCAGCTTGACTTTGAATAATCTTAACTGTGCACAACATCGTGTGAGACAACACAGTAAATTATCTTTGGTCAGTCTAGGTGACTGCTATGATGGTGCACTATGGAGGCAGAAGCAAATGTTCTGAAGATAGATATTTTCAGAGAATATAAATATTAAATAGATATATTCAGAAAATAGATGCCAGCAGTAATGCTGCTATTAAAACTTTCTAGTATAGGCATGGTCTTAAATGGCATACTGACTTCACCTCACTACTTCTGCACCACATTTTTTTCTGACAGACCTATTTCAGCAATGTATTTCTGCTTTATTTTTTAGACAGAGAAGGACTGTAAAATGGGTAAGTGACTCAACTAAGACTCTCTTAAATTATGTGGGGCTATAAAAGTTACTTCCCATAGGATTGTTATCACTTTGTAAGACCTGACACTCTTTCTCCATAAAATTAGAAAGACACTGGTAATTACAGATCTGCTTAACAACAGCAGCTCCACAACCTGACCTGAAATATTCTACCTGTGATGTGCTGGGGACCAACAGCTCTTCAGAAAAATCACTACAAAAGGGTAGGAAGTGTCAGTGTAAACCTTTGGGTTAAATCATAAACCAAGGAAGCAGGCTGGCTTACAGGTCTCATGCCTTCTGCTTCTGTCTTTTAATTATTATCTTTATTACTATTACTTCTATTACCATTACTACGGTGTAGAGTACTGATGGTACTGTAAATACTGTAAAAACTGTAAATAAATTAATCCAATGACTTCTCTGAAGTTTGTTTCGTGTACCCTTTCTTGAATACAGCATCAGTAAACATTATTGTATTAAACTAGAATTAATGGCTATTTAAGTGTGGGCAGTTCTGTCCTTTTCTGCAATGCTTTAGGAGTGACAGAGCCAACATTTTAACCAGCAAGCCACTAACTCAGTATCTAAACACTTGCATACTTGAAAATTTATGCAATTTCTGTTACTGTCCACATGACATTAAATTACAAACTTAAGAAAATACGATCTGTGAATGACATCTTTAAATGTTGATACATTTTGTGCCTCACCTGTAGTGCTCAAAAGCTCATGCCATGCTGTTGACTGCTTTAATTTATAGGGAGGTAGATAAATGGAATGGATGGATTATGGAGATTAGCTACTTGGATATAACTGAAGCCCTTGTTGTCTGTTTAATGTGATAGTCTCCTTCCTAAAGAAATATGAAAATGACAGCACCTGCCCTTGCTGTTTGTTGTTAAGCTCATCTGCATTTTTTCAATTATGAAGTAACTCATCCTAAAAACCCAAGGGAATGTGAATTATTAACTGAGCTAAGACACACTTGTACTAAAATCTAATGGGAAATCACAAGATTAATATCAGCTGTGCAATGAATATGGCTTTTGAGTTTTATTTAGAAAAGACAGAGACTGCTTCTTGTATATGAATACACAATTTACTTATAATACACTGGTTTAATGCATTGAATTTTATATAGACAGCAAACACTAGTCTATCTAAACAATTTCAATGATTTAAAAGAATTTATAAAGATAATTAGACAATATAAACCAAACCCACTTTCTTATACATGAAAGGTACTGGCTTTTGGCTATTAAAATTAATAAAGATAAATAGACAGTATAAAATCAAAATATTATATATGGAACGCACCAGCTTTAGACCATGATGGTTGTTTTTCAGAAAGATTAAATTATTTCTATAAATTTGAAGCAAACAAGACTTTTAACACTACTAGGTTTGAAATTGTTCAGTGCACTGCACTGGTCTACTGCATTGTTGTGTTTCTGGTGACTAAGCTCACCAACTTCGGATGGGTAAGACCATCATTCCGTAAAATCATCAAAGCAGAGCTAACCCTGGTCTCAGGATTACCTTATTTATGTCAGTATTGGTGTTTTACCTTGGAATATTGGTAGAGAAGCCGATCACCTATGTTTGTTTTGTAACTCAGCTTCTAAACAGAACTGGAGGAGTCTGACCATCAGCGCCTAGGATGTTTGTACATCCAAAAAGTACAATGAATTTGCAAAGTTTTCATGTTTTCTTTGTAGTGCAAAATTAAACTCAGTGGAAGTGATTTTGTTTAGCTGCTTTTTCCATTTTAAAATTTTCAAAATATTGATTTTCACAAAGTCCAAAATACATGCAAATTAGAGGCATGCACATTTCTAAGTACATTTTCAACTACCTTTTTCAATAATGCTTTCAAGAATGTTTTGTTATAGTGCTTAGTCAATTATTTGAAATCTTTATTTCCAATAAAAGCATCTTATAAATAAACAGAAAAAAAACCTAGTAGAGCCTGATCCTTTGCAGTTTCATATTTGGACAAATACTAATTTTATACAATCTCATCTTTTCTGTCTTATTTTGAAAATAAATTCTAAGGAAATATGTTTAGCACGAAGTTTGATGTTACTTATTTATTAAGAATCCCTAATTATCAGTAGTGGAAAATAATCACTCCATAACTTAAAGTTTCTCATTATCACTTCTTCAATATCGCATGTTATTTACTGTATCTGTGCCTTTTTAGCCTGAGCAGGGTTTACTTTCTGTATTTTAGATGATGGAGTACTCCAAAAGGTTTCTTGAGAAAGACAGTACCATTAGCAGAACTGGCAATGCTGATTTATAATAAACTCTACTAGACACTTAATACTGAAACCCTGTTTATAGAAACTTAATTCAGATCTAAGGGGACAACTGCCAGCCTCAGTGGTCACTTGGAAAAGGGAAATGAGCTCTGCATGGCTATATTGTATAAGCTGGTGCTTATGTGACACACCAAGTTGTAAAAATAGGTGCGGTAGAGAAGATGGGCTATAACTTTTTCTCTTTGCCTGTAAATTAATATCTGTGTGACTGGAGGAAGACCCAATGGTAGATGGAAAGAAAGTAAGTAAGAAAGGATTAATCCCTAGGAGTTTCATCTTGCAAATACTCATGCAAAGAAGACGACACTCACCTCCTCTGACCTTAGACTCCTGAATTGCCATTTCCATAGGACCATATGGAAGTCAATTGCCCTTGATTTCAATACAGTCCTTGGACTTTGTACAATATGTACTGATTTACAGGCACTTACTTGGCTGTTTACTCCTCATGCTCCCTTTAAATCCTACTAATTTCAGTCTGTTTTCCTGCCACAATGCATGTCTCTTTCTGTGAGATTCATTGGAACTGGACTGTGCCATGCAAGTCTCTTTGGTTTTCATTTTAACCCTTCACAGTGTTAAAAAACAATTACCTTGCAGTCATCAGTCAAGGCATTTCTGAGGATATTCAAGTAAGGAATACATTGTGAATGGATTTAACAGCAGGAAGATGAACCAGTGTGTGGGTTTTGCCAATGTGTGTTTAAAGCTCAGGTAGTTAACCATAAAACTTATTCAATGAAGGATCATGCGAGGTTGTATGCGTGTTATTATGTGGAAGAGTCGTTGCTTTGTTCACACCCACTACAACATCAACTCTTACTATGAGCTAGCTATAAAGGCAAAATGAGTCTCTTGAGCTACTTTTAGCTGCTCTACAAAATGGAAAGTATGTGTGCATATACATATGTGCATACTTATAAAGTTGGATTATTTTTTTTTAACTGGAGGAAATGGCATAAACTTCATAAAGTAGTAAAACAAAACACAAGCAAAAGGTTTACAATGAGATGGGTACATGCAATGTTGTTCTGAGTCTTCCTGATGGCACACTGTGTCTAGCTATAGAAAAGATGTTCCAGCTGAACCATAGCGCTTGAACCCAGAAGTGATTATTTGCTTTGGAAGGAGAAAAGTATTTCCACTTCAGGGACTATGGGATATGGTCCTTTGGTTTATGCAATATAGGAATCTTTCTGACTTTCAAAAGCACAACTATAAGCTCTCAGCCCTGTTTCAGGCAGTGGAAAATCATCCGCCAAAGTTAATGCACTTAGGATTTCAAGGCAAAGAAATAGGAAAATACAAATTGGCTGAGCTAATAACAGATACTGGAATATGGAACAACAAAAAAATATCAGTGAGAACTAATGACTGCAAGAGTTAGTGAATGACAAGTTATTGGTTGAATCCCATTTAAAAAAACGGTACAAACAAGAAGTACCTAAACACTAATTTATCTTCATTTCTGCAGCGTAGTTCCTATGAGAAACTATCTGTATGTTAAGTGGATCCCTACCACTATACATTTTCCTGACATGATATGTGTATTTCATTGACCTCTCATCACGATCTCTGATCTTTCTCTATTTCATTTCAAATCAATCTGGTTCTTTCAAGAAGTTGTTTTTCTGTTTCTGCAAAGATGACTTCAGCAGGGTCCAAAGCAAAGCTGATCAAAGTAACAACATACAGCTCTTGCTGATGACTTGCTATGTTTAGTATTGCAAGTCAAATTTCCAGTGCAACCCACAACTGAAGAAGAGAGCAGTACCTTGTAATCTTTTTGAGTATCAGTGTTGCATGTGTTATACGGCATAGCGTGCTGCCTTCCCTGTTCTTGGTTTGTATCACACTCACCCATACCTCTGTGAGACTTTGCATATGCTGTATGAAACATTGCAGCAGTTCAATAAAAACTCCTTCTACTCTGATTATACTACAAATTTCAAAGGTACAAATACATAAATTATGTACAAAAAAAGATGAAGTGGGATGATTAAATCATCTACTGTATCCCATATTTCTGTGAGATATATAAATACTAAACCCTTACCAAATAAACAACTTGCCTAATTAGTAAAAATTCAGCAACAACCCTATTGTTTCAATTAAATAAGCTATTTTTCATTTCCCTTCTGAAACCATCTTGCATAAAGTGATAGGAGTAAGATGCCAGCTGCATTGCCCTCTTGAGAAAATCTGTGAAGGTTTTACCAGCATGAGATGTGATCATTCTTCTGCGGGTGCTATGCCTACTGAAACCCATCATTAGTATTTCTAAAGTGTTCCAATTAGACGGTGTCAATTCCAGTTATTAAAGCTTCTCCTAGTTTCAGCTTTTCAATAAGGCCTTTTTTGTGTTCCCAGGCAGGAATTGGGTTGCAGAGAGCAAAGGGAATTAGTTGGTTTGTTAAATGTGTGGTGATGGCTGCTATTTTTTGAGACCTTAAGTAAAACCTAGGTAAGCTGTTTATACTCCTAGCCAAGTGTCTTATCTGTTATTTAGGCTCTTTCTCATGCTCCAGAGTCTCATCTTCTCCTTCCAGACTTAGGACTCTTTATGCAACATGACCAGACCCCAGGAGAAGAGTTAGAAGATGTTTTCCTGTTCTACAACTTGATGTAAGAAGCATTGCTACTGGTTGGGATTGTGGTTACAGTTAAGAAGCCAGGCCTCCCTAACCCTGGAGCAGGGCTTCACACAGTAAACTATGATGTGAGAAGTATGCGTTGTCTTCTCAAAAGGTGACTTAAGGGGAGAGTGTGCTTTTAGTGATAAGTATTCCTCAAAAAATCCGGAGACTTGGTCACAGAACTAAATACACACCTGAGAGTGTCACCATGTACTTGCTTAGCTCATACAAGAAAGCGGTTCTGGGGAGAGTGCAAATGTAATGCTTTAATCACATAAGCAATGCTTTGGCATCTCAGGTCATTATCTGGGATACCTTGATGAGGTAAGTGGAATATTTAGGATCACTCTGGTGCTAGAATTTCACTCACATGCCTCTAGAAGCCACTAAGTGCTCTTTGGACCTTGCCCCAGCTGCTTAGCTTAGCACAGAAGTGAAATTAAGTGAAATTGCTCACTGTGAATTATTTACCAACAATACCTTTAGGAAATGTCACTAAACTTAAACCACAGCAGGAGAGGTGCACTATAAAGAGGCAGATTTTCAAAAAAATGGCAGTTTTATAAATTATAGTCAGAAGAGAAGCTCCAGGCTTTTATATGCACTATCATATTTAATTCTTAGTTTGGCTCCTGCTTTTCAAGCAGTATACCAATTTTTTCTGGGCAGTCATAGCTGCACTTTTCTCATGTGTTTAGCCATCTGGGTCCTGTGGTGGCATATACAGAGTATATCATAAGAAAGAAATGCCTGGCTTTTTCTCCAGGCTGCCACATGCAGGGCTGGTGAAGCAGCAGAGGAAGGAGCAGTGTGCTGGAAATATTTGTAAAACCACTGGGCAGCATTGCTTTGTGGTGCTGAAGGGATATGCTGCAGCTGGAGGAAAGAATTAGCTTCTTTGGAAAAGAACAAAGAAAGGAGCTGACATTTAATCAGCAGGGAAGAGAGAGGGAAATGAAGTAACTGTGGAAGGGCATGGCTGATATTTTCACTAACAATTCTGGCAGTAGGCAATCTCATCTGAACAGTACTGCCTCCATTAAAAGACTACTCCAAGAAAGCAAGGGAAAAAAGCTACTATGCAAGACATTAGCAGGGACCCAACTGTGGCAGACTCCAGAGTGGGATGGGTCCAAAATCTTGATCCATGCATGCTAAGGAAGTGACGGCTGAACCCACAGCCCTGGCGCTCAGAGGGCTCGCTCTCCACACGTCCCTGAAGGGCACATTTCTCTTCGGCCACAGCTCAGCTGTTACAGGTTAAAATGTCCCATGGGAAGAGTAAGAGGCTCCATGCGACTAAACTTCTGAATGCCCTGCTCATCTATTAGACGTACTAGTGCAGTGTACCTGATGTGTACCTGATGAATCTCCAGCCAGGGCACCAGATGACATCCTTCCTCTATTAGAGAGTCACTGGGGAGCCTTACAGAGGCAATGAATGGGGCTGTCTAATTACAGACAGCCTTGGATCCTGGTTAGTGACTATTTTTGCTTCTCTTAGCAAACACCCTGTGAGAGATAACTAGCATGTCAGGCAGTAACATGCTCCTGAGCTGTGACTGCCACAGGCTCCCATGTTCCCTGCTGGGAGCAGGTCCCCTATCACAACACTGAACTGCAAATGCAGATGAGTGCACATTATGCTTTGTATCTACATGGTCTCCAATACTTTTCCATTTGCAGACCCTAGATATGGCAGGCTGGTGTATCTGTATTTCTACTTGGTGAATTTAAACCTCCTGACACTAAGCTGCCTTTTTTTAATCTGTTCTTTGATGAATAATTTAAGTCCATTTTTACAACCACTTAGTGAACTAGACCAGAGTAGCAATCTGGCTGAAAACCAGCCTGCTTAAAGCAAATCAGTCAAGGCAGCTCCTCATTCTGGTTTACCAAGTAACCACATAGACATTTGTGCCAGAACACTGCAAATGGTAATTTGGGGACAGAAATGAGTGGCTAGGTTGCTTTTTCGTTTTGCCAGAAGTGCTGGCTTACAGTGATCTAAAGCACGTGCCAAACTGAAGCCTTTGTTGACTGTTGTGCAATGCCTTCAGCATAAGTCCCAGACTTGGGACTTTTTTAACCACAGCATGAAAACTACTGCCCTAAGCATAAAACAAAGCAATGGCGTGCTCTTGTGCTGACTCTGACTCCCTGTGAGTAAAACATGTTGGGATAAACTGCTTCTCTGGGGTTGTTTGTGGTGGATAAGGCATTGTGTGAGTACTGCCTGAGTTGTACTTAGTGGGTGCAGCTTGTACAAGAACTGTTAAACTCAGCGACCCGTGCAGCCAAAGAATTCTTCCAAAAGCATGATTTAATTTGGTCTGTTCCTCATAGTGTTGCTCTGATGTGTTCTGTGAAGGACAACCTGGGGACGTACAGTGTTCATAAAGTGCTCTTTTGGTAGCCATTCCAGAAAGCTTGGAGGGCTATCTGCTGAAAACTGGAGAAGGCATCTCAGTACTATGTAGTTACAGCCAGAGACACCATGGTGGTAAGGCAATCCTGGAGCAGACCCAGGCTTTCAGAATTACTTATGACCACCATCCACAGAAATTCCTCCTTTCTCAATTTCTGAAAAGCAAAAATTATGAAAAATGCTTAGCAAGAAGTAAAAGACTTTGTAGAAGTAACCATACAGGGTACTTAGCCTTTCTAGGTTCAGTCCTGAAGAAGCGTAATTTACCGCCAGCTCTAAACCACCACAGTTGGTGTGCTACTAAATGACCATATGCCTCCAAAAAAGACACTTGTACAAGTTGTTTATGACCTAATTCTGCCACCCTTGCTCATGTTGCCTGCTGCTTTGGTCCACCAGTAAACCCATCCCCACAGACTCAGGGGGCTGCTCACAGAATTAGAAGCTCCTGTTTTCCCGATGGGTCAAGTCGACAGAATCAGGTTTTTAACAGAGAACAAGAGGGAAGAATGTTTCCTCATTTCTGATGCATTCCTCAGTTTAAGTGTGTCAACAGATGGAGTAGGGATTAGTTATAAAATAATGTGGCCTCTTAGCTTATGTAAAAAGCAGTCTTGATGTGCTGGGGATTTTCTGATAGCTCATTAAATGTACTCATGCAAACTAAAGGATGCTTACAGTGTAAGTAAAATGCTCATATTCAGTGAGTGCTTGCCTTTGATAGATAATGTCAGGGTGATGTATACATGTTTAGAGAAACATGCAGAGAAATGTTGGCAAAGAAATAAAATCTGTTATTTGTTCTTTATAATCTAGCCTGAAATTCTAGCTGTTGATGTGCAGCAGGAGTTACTATTGCTCACTACGTGTTTCACATCCTGCTGAGGCTGTCTACATGGCCTTTTGCAGACTGACATATGTTCCCTCTCCTTTCACTCTGATGCAGCAGCCATGTAGCTGTGGCTGGTGTGCCACACAGTGCGCGCTCTGTTCCTGCTACACAGTAGGGTCCGAGGTGCAGGGTGCATGTTGCTGCAGCTCAGGGCTCACCCAGCTCTGCGGATTGCACTCTCAGTGTGCTCCTTGCCAGACTCTGTCAGACCAGGGACTGAGCTCTGAGCTGTGGTAGCTGGGCAGGCCAAGAGCCTCAGCCTCTGAGGATATAAGGTAAAATGCCAGATCAAAATTATTACTTTTACCAGTACAATATGTACAAATTATAAGGGTCCAAATTCATGGGCAATATTTAGCATTAGGCATTCCTACCATGCTGACTATGTTGCTTTCTTTTCTTCTCCAGCCCCCAAGTGAGCGTGCTGCCTTCAGTTTTGCTCATAGGGCTCTTTGGGACTCCTTATGAACCTTATGAAACTGATACAGGTGAAAAATGTCTAGGGAAAGGCAGGGGTTTTCTATACTTCAGCAAGATAATTTCCTTGATTCAGCTCACAAAGGCAAACACATTTTAGATCATTCTGTAAGGAAATAAGTCCTTATTCTCAAGCTGCAGAAACACTAGGATCTTACTACTCTTAACCAAGGTAACAGCAGTCTATACAAATGCTGCTTGCTCATCTCAGTGCCGTAATTTTTTAGCTAATCTTCAACTCGCAAGCTGACTACTGCACAGAAGCACTATTGTTGGCCTGCTATGCAGATGCTGAACTGATGGTACCAGGATGTGTTCCCTTGGTTAGAGGGTTTCTTCTGTGCTTCAGGATGTACTACAAAGATGAGAGTCCTACAGTCCTCCACAGCAGAGTATTTCATATGTGAGGCATGTGTTGCAGGGCTAGGAGCTGGATGAGTTGAGGAGTCCTGTTAGCTAGAAGGCACAGTTCTGTCACCACACAAGCAGTCAGATCAGTCTGGGTTTGTGGCAGTACCTGGGAAGACTTTTCCCAATAGGCATCTTCTGAAATTTAATATAGCATTGATACTGTAACTTAGTATATATCTTACATTTGCTGGTTGTCTTCCACTATTCTTGGGAATGCTAGAAATACTCCAGTGTTCAGGAAGAATGGAGGAATACCAATAGAGTCTTCAAATTCATAAAGTCCATTGTTAATTCTTTTTATCCCTCATATATACACACTGATTGAACTCAGTAAGTTCCCTAATTATTCTTTTAAATAACAGCACTTGACATTTTCCCTGAGCACCATGTAACAAGTTAGCTTTACAATAAGAATTGTGTCATTAATAGATTAATAGCTTCAATAATGCCTATAGCAGCATTAATGGGATGGGTGAACTAATTTAGGTAAAATGGATGGGTTTTTGCTTTTGTTCACCCATCTTTTGTAACTCAGATTTTTAAATGGTTGAGTAGGACACAGGAAAAGACAATTCTTGCCCCCAATTCCATGTATTTTCTCTTCCTCCCTGACATTTTCGTTTTCATCTCTAATCTGGTTTCTCCTCCTTCTTCTTCCTCTTAAGATCTATTTCTTCACAGGCTTTTACATATCCTGGTGGCTAGTGTACAAGAGGAATAGCCCTACTAATGCTAGTATTTACTCAACACTTCCTTGCGTGATCATTTAATGTAAAAGAAAGCATAAACTGCTTCTGTCAGTTAGTTTTTCAATTTAAGAGTTTATGCTGTGACCCTAAAAACTATGTATGATGTTACATTTGAGGCTACCTTAGGAAATGTCATGTGCTTACACTGGTTCTCTGTGAATTCCATATGAATGCCATGCAACAGTCTGTCCTTGTATGTTGCTCTTACTTGTTCCTCCTTTTTATTTAGCATATCTTACAAAGCCAACAGCTACCAAGTAAAAACTACAGGCAGACTTCTCATAAACTGTAACTATTTTTTCTGCATCACATTATTACCGAAGTACTTTTTATATTTCCTGGGTATCAGAAACTCATTGCACGCATGTCAAGATTTAGTGATGAGTTATGCATGCAGCTTGCAACAAACAGGATACAGTCATGTCCAAACAGACAACTGGAAGTATAGGTCATTGCAGAGATGGGATTTGGGGCTGGGATCTCTGTTAGGTCTGAATAACACATGGGGCTGACAACTGCTTCTTTTTGCAACCAGCAGAGCATAGTGGCACATGCGCATGCTACCGAGCTGAGCAGATTAATGGGATGCTTCAAAAGCATAGTGTAACAGCCACAGTTTAAAGTGTCTCCTGGATATCTTGTCAAGCTTCTGCCTGCCTGCATATTAGTTTTTGCACACTTCTATTAACCCTATATTGTACTCCGAGCAAATGGCATTGCTTACTGGAAGGATGCGGGTAACTACGCACAGGACTGGGTGCTGTAGGAGAGTTACAAGGAGAGTGTGTTCACAAACATATTACGCTGAAATGTGCTCTTTAGGGAACAAGAAAGGTGCTTCTTCCCACCGCCCTGATGCCTCATTTTGTGTATTGCTGAAAGGTATTTTTTCAATGTAGAATTTCTTCAGGAGGAGTTCAAGTGAATCTTAGTCATCACGACTCAACCATGAAGTTTATAAACTCATTTCAGAAATGTACACAATTTCCCAAATAGCCTCCATCAGTCTGTGCTTACTGTGCATTCCTTAGAAAAGCAGGTATTTCAGGACACGGCGGGGGCCCTGAGGACACCACCAGGCCTCCCTGGCTCCAGCTGCCTGGCTGGCCCCTGCTCACACCCCACCACCCCCTCTGCCCCCCTTACCCCACACAGTGCCCTGACCCACAGGCTGTCACCCGCCTGCCAGTGCCCGGTGACAGTCTCTGCCATGGGCCCAGGTGGGGGTGGCCCACACATAGCTGCTCACCAGTGGTTTGGGGCGGTGGTGTCACTGGTGTTCTGACAGGCCGCTTTGTAACAAGGCATGGTGGAGGTTAATTAACAGAACAGCTTTTTCCAAATGAAGAAAAATCCTCTAAGCGTAAGAAATAAAGATGTTTTTTTGTGGCTGGCAGTAAAGCTTGAGCTCTTCTGCAGCTTTTGCTGTGTTTATGTGTATATATGTGCACATATATGTATATATACACATATATATACCCCCATATATAGGTAAGGTATGGATTTTGATGTGTCTAACAGAGTTTGCATGAGGATGCCAGCCCGTCCATCAGTCAAGGCACTTGTAGGCACCATTTCCTCTTTTCAGCAGCCTGTTCTCATGAAACATATACAAGCCTTTCTTTTATTTCTTTTTTTTTTTTCTTTCTTTCTGTTTTTTTCACCCTAAACACTCCTTCGCCGAATTTGGTTCCAAGTCTCCAAACAGCGGATAAGCTACAGCCCACACACGCGTTTCTGTGCATGGCTGCCTCACCCTGGGCTACTCAGGAGCCAACCCACAAGTCAAGACCAATTCAGCAATACCTACCATGTTAAAAAAATCTGTTCTCTCTAAATTTGAATAAAACTGAGCACTTCTCCCACACCTCCATCCCCCCTACCCCCAGATAATTTTCTGGTGAGACAAAAAAGTTTTGATGAAGAGTGCTTTTCCAAAGGAAAAGGCAGCTCAAATACTCAGCCCTGGAGGAAGCCAGTGAAGTGCCATGTGCTGTCACTGGGGGAAGAGAGACAGCCCTTACCTCCCAGTCCTGCTGCAGATTTTAAACACATAAATAATCCTAGTGCCTGTAACAGGACTGCTGCCATCTCTGCACTGGTGCACTGAGGTGCTGGTTGTAAAGTGATGGTGTGTGACAGTCCCTCAGTCTGTCAGATACGGACACATCCATCCTTTCCCCCAATGTTTGTTTGACTTTGTCTACTTAGACTGTACATCTTTTGAGGTGTAGATCAGCTCCAAGTATTTCTTCAAAACAGGAGTCTGTTCCTGACTTTCTACTTTCATCTATTCGCAATTATCATTAGGCAAAATTTTTGCAATATCATACTACATTTCATAAGGTTCTAATAAAATTAATTCAAATTCACTTTAATTAAATTTACCAACTTTGCCTGCCATCTTTATTACCCTTAAACTATCTTTGAGTGTTTTAATTTCAAGTTATTATTGATCTTCCAGACCTAGGGACCAGAAGATATTTTCTCATGCTTTTTGTAACTGTTATGTCTACGTAATACATGAAAGAGGCACCAAATGTTAAATATTGAGAATAAGCATGAAGAGCTGTAGTTACAACCTTACTGTGAATTTTCCCTAGACAAAGAGGATGAAATTGTAAGAGTATCAGAATCCTTCATTCTGACTGAACTGAATTTCCAGGTTGGCCAGTGGGTAGATCGTGCAGCATGAGATTTCCGTGTTATGATGAGATTGAAAGACTAAGGTTAACAGCAAAGCTGAATCCTTCAGGGCAAAACTGCAATCTTCTTGAGAATTTCTTCACTCCAAAGAGGAACTTTTTCTGCATCATTAAGCAGAAGGGAAAGCTTCATGGCTCTTCTCTGGAATATCTGAAGTCAAGATCTTTTGTTATATTGCAAATATATGCACAATAATGCACAGGCTGTAAAATCCGTTCTGATTGCTGGTACAGGGAAACATATGGTCTTGAACAGCTCACAAAGAAAATGAGCAGAGAGAAGCAGAAAAAGCTCTTTACAGCACAGAAAAGAAAATGACAAACAATAATTTGACACACTCCCCACCACCACCCATGCAGCCTTTTAAGAAAGTTGACAAAACATTGGCTGTATTCTATTTTTCTGTTTTCTTCTTATGTGCAAGTTTTGGCTTCCTCTGGGAGATAGAAAGAAAATATTGTCATAACAAAGGAGATGGGGAAACATGGGGACTAGCAAAACAAATCTGAAGGGTTTAAATGGATGTGAAATGCAGTTCTCCAGTTAAGCGTCATACAGCATTTAGACATCTTTATTGAAGTCTTTTGTAGTCAAGCCAAAGCCCAGACATAAATTCTGATTATGTTTTACATCAGGAATTAGGATAGACATTATGGATTGGCTGCCTCTTAACAAAAATCTTGAAAGGAAGAACAATTTTTTGATAAGGAATATTTTATCGTGTAAAAGTTTGAATACATGCTACAGAAATACTTGTGCTAAAGACAAAAGACTGAGTCCTGGAGCAGCCTAGAAAGAAAGATAATTACAGATAAGAAAGCAAAAGTGAATTGTTTACATACCAGTGTTTCTAGGGGTGGCAGGCCTGAAAAATTAATGTCTGCTATCAGCATCTGACTTACTGCACAGTGAAGCAAGTTGAAGATACACATAATCTGAAAATATCCAAGCTAGCTCAGGAGTTAGAAACAACACAGGCATGTCAACATATTCCTGTACTGGAAATGCTTGACCTTATCTTGTAGATTAATATAAGTATTATACAGCTCACGCACAGCACTGCATAGGCTTTTAGCTTCTCCACAGCATTACATTGACTCAAGTATATCATTGTTCATCTAGCCCAGCTCATAAGACCAGAAGTGTCCAAAAGTCAAGAGACTTGACGTGCAGTGAGAGCTAAAGTATCAGGATACAATCCTGTAATGATGGGGGATAAGAAATCTCGAAACATTAAACCCTGGAGCTGGTGGGAGGGGATGGGGACTGCAGGTGACAAAATGCTACAGAATAAATGGAGCTGGGCAAGCAAGGGAGTATTTCCAAAGGAGAAAGCACAGTGTGGTAACAGTCATCTCAGGTTTGACAGCAAGGGATACATCTTTCTGACAGGGTTTTTTTCCACCCAGCAACAGAAGGCAGGAAAGACATGAGGGAACCTCTTCAATGCCAGATCTCAGTCAGAAACAGTGATGAACTGTGACCTTATCAAACTTCAGGAAGTTATGCACCAGAAAGACTTTCTCAGAGCAGTGAACATGTCTACAGTGAATTAATAATAGGAGAACACTGCGTAATGTCTACCATTAGGTAGTTATTAAAATAATTTATTACTTTTTAAATGCATCAGCCTTTCAGAGAAATTACTCCTCTCACCTCTGAATGTGAAATTTCTGCCTTGTTCCTAAAGATTCAACCCTGATAATACAAGATTTATATGTAACAGATATTGCAGCTTTAAATACCAAATCTTCCCAGTCTGCAAGGCTCTTGAATGTTAGAAAAAGATAGATCACTTATATCTGTTTTTTAAGGAGGCTTATCTCTCTAAAACATAGGTAGGAAAGTTATTAAAATTATAGGAAATATAGTATGTGCACATATAAGGAAAAATATGTAATTAACACTACTACTAACATTATGTAAGCATTTTAATAAAGTGCAACTCCAGCAACTTTTATACAGACCGCACCTCTCATTTGGTAGGAATTAGATAAATGAAGATGTCAGCATTCTTTTCTAACCATCCTCTGTAAAAACACCTCATCTACATATTCTTTGTAACATGCTTGCACTGTATTATTCATCTGGTTAAGGCTACATACATATCATCCTCTATTACTAACACTATTCATGTCAATGAGTTCTGAAATGTGTATTTTAAAAAAATAGTAACAAGCAGAGATGGATTTCAGCTATGTCTTATAAAGTCTTTTCATATGAAAACATCTACGGTTGTTGGTTGTTTTAATGTAACTACATTAAACTACATTGAATGCACTGAATTACAAAATTATCAAGGGTTTTCTAGTTTTGTGTTTTGAGGTTTTTAACTACTCCATTAACAGACATTACACACCCTTTTCACACTAAAGCCAAACCACTATACATTTTACAACTGAGGTTCTACCTTGGTTCTTCTTTGTTATAGCAAATAGCCTGGTGTCTGTTGTGGGAGCTAACTTTCAGATAGATGTCTCAAAAACTTAACTGTGGCTTCTTCTATCATAGCCATTCCAAACAGAACACAAATAACAGATGCATAAACACAACCATGAAGCTTCTCAAGAGAAGAGTGTCTTTCTCTGAGAATAGTGCTGAGATTCTAGGACACTGGGAGTTAAAGATGAGACAATCTCATGTATCAGGAATCTGTTTGGATCATTTTGGAGGACCTTTATATTTATTCTTTTAATTTTCCTCTGCCTTAGAAGTCTTGGTAATTGCTTTAATGGTAACTAATACATTCATTTCCCTAGGCAAAGAGATCAGAAAATAATTAAAAATAGTTTGCACTCATGTTTTTAAAACCTTTGAAATGTTTCTTTAGAAAAGGTGTTGCTGATCTTGAAGCACCTGTTCTTCATAAGACAAATCTGATTAGAGTCAAATACCTGAGTGTGTTTTAATATGGGGATCATTTTGAACATGGACTTCAATAGAACATATATAGCCACATGGGAAGACAGGAATTGTTCACACAATGTCTAAACTGAGTAGGGATGCTGAAAGCCAAGGATGGGTTGTCTTGGCAGAGAAACTGTATGACTAGAAGACTCTTGCAGGTGTTGTTACATATCAGTTTTGACTTTGACTTTATTTAGAAGTATTTATGAAATGGAGCAAAAGCGCAGGACCATGCTGACAGAAACTGCTGCCAACACAACCTTGGGAGACATTAATGCATACAAGGATGAAGAGGTAGTAAAGAAAGTTTTGTATGACCCTGGAATTGTAGGAATGGGGTAGAAGGCCATGCATTTAGGAACTAATAAGAAGCTTGCTTATAAACCAGGAGGAGCTCCTGGTTTTTGGAAGGCTGTAGAGGAAAAGAAGAATTTGATATATTACTTGGCCATGCAAATGACTGTGAGCAGCTAACGAAATGTGGCTGTGAAAGCATCAGATGTGATCAGGTAAGTTTTCCCTAGTAGAGAGGAAGCAGCACCAACACATCTGCACCAGGGAAATATGTATAGTGTTATGTACACTCTTGAAAAGGAGAATAGAGAATTAAAAATTCATCCACTCTCAAGCTGTTGCCAATACAATTTTCTAATTGGAATGAGCTACGAAGTGAAGCAATGGAATGACTTTCTATTATCCTGATACTGGCAATACTGAAGTTAGATTCAAAAAGAGGCATCTGTCCTATCTCCTCACTCATAAAAAGCCTGAAACATCTGGGGTTTACAGAGTGTTGCAGGTGACCGTGGAAAATCAAGATATCAGCACATTTTTGATGAAATAGTACATATGGCACGGTATTCCTGTTAAATCTTGGCTTGATATTTGGTTTAGTCAATTTCTTTCTAGTAGTGGTTCTTTTTTGCTTGTTAATTAGGGCACTTTCCTGGCTTGCAAGGGCATGCATGTAAGCTGTGATGTGTGGTGTAAGGATCTGAGCTCTCAGAGATCAAAGTGGTAAAGCCACATGAGAAAGCACAGCATTGCTCAGATCCCAGTGCAAACACTGGGTGTCTCTGCACTGGCCCTTCTGCCCATCTGGCTCTGCTCTGGGTACGTGCAGGCACTCTGGCTTTTTCTGATATATATATATTTATTTGGTAGGGAATTTACCAATTAGGATTTGCAAACAGTAACATCCATCTGTGAGCTAGCCCTGAATATTTATACATTTATTTTTCTCTGAATTATTTTTCTTAGAAACTGGGATGCCTTCAGGTTATCGTTGGTTCTAGTAGAGATAGATGGCCTGAGGGATAACAGACAATCTGTGTTATGAAAAAAATTTAAGGATGGAGGATAAAGACAGAAACAAAGATACTTATTGGATCTCGTAAAGTTCCAGAGAATTCTTACTGGGTGACAGTAGGAATATACAGTAAAATGAACAAGTTGCTGTCCTTCAATAAAATAACCAATGACAGCATTGTGACTGTTTTACCGTTTTTGATGAAGATGTGACTTACCTCTGATGGAGCAATGTAGAGTTCCATGTTCTACAGAGGCTGTTGGTATGGCCACCCCTGCCAATGAGCATTGTCTGCTCAAAATTATGCTGAAAAATTTGAGTCAGCAAAACACTTTTTCCCGATGAGATGTTGGGACAGACAGATGTCAAAATACCTTTAAGGAATCTGAATTACAATTCTTGGATGTCTGATCTAGCTGGGATGAAATCTCTGCTGAGATATACTCCAGCTGGTCAGGAAATGGTTCTGTATATTATTTCATTTGTAAGTAGAACTCAATCATTTTTTTAAACCCCCAAAATATAAAAGACCAACAAAAAAACCCCCACTTTCAGTACAGAATTTTAATCAATAAAAGGATGGATGGATAGACTGATATAATCTCAGTCTGTCTTCAAGTCTTATACATTACAACAAATAAACTCAAATTATTGTTAACAGATACGTAAAAAAAATTACGCATCTCTCTTCTAAGTCGGGGAGGTGGAAGGAATATTTTTTCATCCTGTGGAAAACAAGCCATTGTACCAGCATTTCATATCTCAATAAATTCTATTTTCCTTTAGTTTAATATATTTCTAAAAATACATATATTCATGGATCATTGATTTCCAATTCCCTTCCTTTGACTCTGAATCAGGAAGAAAAAATCTTACCTAGAACAACTTTGTTTTGATTTCAGAGCATTTTTGGCATACTGCTTTGGGCATGAAAAATTATTTCCCTTTTCTTTCTACCCATTTTCCCTGTTCTCACAGAAAGGGTCTTAAAAATCTGTCTGACTCACGTTATCACACTGCTTCCAAGAAATGTCTTGGGTCCTGTCTTCCTCAAACCTGCAGCACAGTAGCAAATGTACCACACTTCCAGCCTCAGATGAAACCTAACGAAGACATAGATGTCTGCCAACAAACCCACTGAACTTTCAAATATGACATTTCCAGGGCACGAATCAGAATCAGCAGTTAGAATGCTTACATCTAGAAGGCCTCTGGAGGAAGTCTGGAGGGCTTTTCTCATCTCTGTGCAGGGGTGAGTCACTGCATTACTATAAGGCAATCTATTCACGTCCACTGAAGATGGTTTTGCAATATGGGCAAAATCAGGGTGGAAGGAGGCAGATAGCTGCTTGAAACAATGAGGGAGAATCCTGGCATTCTGTGGGGATATTAATTTTATTAATTTCCTTTGAAGATATTTGGTTATCAAAATCAAATTAATTAACACATAAGGAAATCAATTTACTACAGTTTGCTTCACCATGTGCTGTGAAAATAAAAAATTCCTTTCCCTAGTGTTTAATACATGTCTATGAGATCAGTTAGATTATAAACCAATTTACTTCCATGTAAAAAGGATCAAATCCTAAATGTTTCTAATAATGATGATTATTTCTGTCCTGCTATGATCAAAGAGGTTTCACATTTCCAGAAATCCTAGGTATAATTTATATCACCAGTAAGCAAAGTTGCAACTACCTTTAGAAGACACATAGAACAGAGCTGGCACAAGTAGGACAGGAGATAATATATGCCCAAATGGTAAGATTTTAACTTTAAGGTGTTACAATAAGTTATACATTCTAAAGATACAAATATTAACATTAGGCCTTAACTTTTCACTGGTATTGCATCTTCTTTGTCAGACTAGTTTCAACTGTTGAAATAATCCTTGGAGAAATAAATCAGTGGGCAAAACGTGGAGACAGCAATCAAAGGCCAGGATCTATTCACTTGTCCTATAGTTCAATAATTAGATAAGTATGAGTCAATAATGAGCAAGCTGTTTATGCTTTTCATCAGTAAAGTATACAAAATGTGTTGATAGATCTATATGTCTTCATCTATACCTATCAGAAAAGATTATTTGTTCATCATTGAACTACAGCTATTAGACTGCATTAACAACACGAGAACAGTTTGTAATTTTCTCATGCTAATGAAAGCTTTAGAGAAGGAAATGCAGAACAATGTGAAACATCACAGGAAATTTGATGTATGCAAATATAATTATTTAGATTGGAATCTGGCCAGACAACAGAAGCGCATATACACAAACACAAGACCAACTCTGTCCAAAGAACAATAATTGAACTTTGAAAAAGTGATAGCTACAGATGAGTTTTTGAAGCTATGACTAACCATCCAGGCTTTATTTTCACAGTCTGTAATTTTGTCTAAAACTCTGACTTGATTTATAACCTGATTATCTATTCATACCCTTTCATTAACTGATGTGCTATTTGCCATTACATTCATAAAACTTTTCCAAAGCAGTGATTGAACAAAGCTAAACTAAACTAAAGTTGAATAACGCTTGACAAATGCCACCTCAGTGAGTTGTGGAAACAAAGAGCGGAAACTTCCAGGGAATAACTTGTAGTGAGTGAGGGGGGACTTCTCCAGATCTGTGCCAGTTTGCCATGACTGAGAATCTACCATTTGATGTGTCCAGCTCTGGGATTCTCAGTACAAGACAGACATGAACATACTGGAGAGAGGACAACAAAGGGCCACCAAAATGATTAAGAGATTGGAGCACCTCAGATATGAGGAAAGGCTGAAAGAGCTGGGACTGTTCAGCCTAGAGAAGAGAAGGCTCAGGTGGGGATGTTATTAATGGAAACAAATTCCTGAAGGAAAGGTGCAAAGGGGATGGAGCCAACATTTTCATGGTGGTGCCCAGTGGCAGGACCAGAGGCAATGAGCACAAACTAAACCACAGGAGGTGCCCTCTGAACATTAGAAAATATTTTTTTTACTGTGAGGGTGGTTGAGCACTGACACAGGTTCCTCAGGGAGGTTGTGGACTTTCCCTCTTTAGAGATATTCAGAAAACTCTTTGGCCGTGGTTCTGAGCAACTGGCTCTGGGTGTCCCTGCTTGAGGAAGGAATTTGAACAGGATGAACTGCAGAGGTGCCTTCCAACTTCAGCCATTCTGTGATTCTGTGATTCGTGTCCTAAAACACGTAACACACAAGTAAAAAACATCAAATGTAGCATTACAACAGTTGGCTACAAAATGCATAGGAGCAAAGTTTCTTTCACAAGTCAGATAATACGATACAGAAACAGTCCAAGGAAGCTCTTAGACAGACTCGCAGCAATGTCAGAAAAAAGAGAGGCATGAAACTGAGACACTAATGGGGACAAACTATAGAAGAGAATAGTGCCTGGATCCTCATAGTGAGCTGGTTTCTGGTGCAGGGCCCTGCTAAATTAACTTCATGTCTTAGACACCAAAATAAGTTTAGTACCCATCTTTGCAAGCTTGGTGCTTAAGATAAGCATAGCATGTATCTTCAAATGATATACATAAGAGTAACTGGATCCAGAAAGCAGCTGTTTCCCATTATCTGACAGCTGAGCCTTCTGAATAGATGTTCACACACCTAACACATCTGCAGAATCACAGCACCAAGAAAATGGAGTTTTCTTTCAAAGCAGAGGTGGTGGTGTTATATTGCCCTTATTTATTACAAAATAACAGTCTGAGTGCTTATCCAGAAAGTGAAAAACTTGGATCTATCACCAACCTTAACTTGAACAGCTCCACATCCATTTCTTTCACTTCCTACCAGAGGTGTCTGTCAACAACACTAGTCTGAATGAAGGCACTTTTCAAACCTTCTGTTGAAACCCAGGCCACTGTGTAAAGAATTGAATGGAAATGACAACTGGAAAATGACAGTGAGGGTGTGATTCAGGTTAGGTGTCCATAGTGTAGGTATCTCCAAGTGCATGAGGTTGCTAAGTCAATGGAGCCCAGGTTGCTCTCCAGCTGACCATGTGTATGTACCTGCTTTAGCATTATCTGAGCAACTCTCCATAGCAGCTGGATCTCCCCTGAGTTTAATGAGATTCGACACCCCAGTATTTCATTTTCCCCTTAAGAGTTTTAGTTTCAGACCTTCTCCTGAAAGTATGCCTGGACAAAACTTCATACACATGCAGATTCTTATGGCTGGCACTGGAACTCCACAGACACTCTTATTCATGATTGATAGGATTGTGAGGAGAAAGGGGGGAAAGGCTATGAAGACAATAGCAAAATCAGACAATAAGTACACCAGACTAGTTACAAGATTTTGTGATGTTTGGGAGGGCAGCTGGCACAGAGTAGCCCTCCTGCACAATTCTCTAATGGCAGAGAGAATGTCTTTGCCTCACTGCTCTGCAATTCTGCTAAGAAGTGGGACTTCATCAGGGGTATGAAGCAAAATTAGGGAGTACCTGACATGCAGAAGGGAAATTTTATATGAAAAGTGATATGAAAAGAGGTGAAGGGGATGACAGACAGAAGTTTGGATGATCACGGTGATATTACCAATTGCGAACAGCCCTTCCATAATTGTTTCAGTTTCCTTAACAAAATCATATTTCTTCTTCCACCACAGTGAACAACAAAGCCTAACAACTCTTTCAGTTTTAAGCAAAAAAATATTGTAACGGGTAGAGATTCAGTACATTCAAACAGACAGAAGCCGCAAGGAATATTAGGTTCTCCAACCACTGTCACTGACATTCATCTTTTTGGTTAATACCAGCTGAAGCACATGACAAGTAATTGCTGGCTGCTAGTACTGAGCTGTTCTGTGAGTTAACACAGCAGGAAAAGTAGCCTGGTTCATCAAGAAGGTAACTTGAAATTAGAGGCAGGGAGTTAAGAGTGCAGTGCATGAATTTGGAGCACAGGGAAAGTAATATTCCCTGATGGCAGGATAATGTGCTAACTCTAACACGCTGTCAAGTCGTTAATGGGTTCATTGATTCTAAGGCTAGAGAGGACCATTACACCCTCTAGTCTCACTTGATACAAAACATAGTCTACAAAATCTTCCAGAAAGAAGTCAAGTCGTACTTTGAAGACATCATGGGTGGGAACCAATCACTGTCCTTAGGGTTCACTTCAGTTGTTAATCATGCCAGTGCACTTTTAAAATTGAGCCCGCCACTTCTCAAGGGGGTCACAATTTCTTTCAATGCCTTTCATCTCTGTATAGAGAGCTCTTACTGCCTGACTCTTTTTTCCTTACCAAATATTGATTTAATAGAACACAACTTGCAGTCTTTTTTTAACACCTGATGTGACTATCTCTGTAGGAAATCATTTATGCCTTCATTCTGGCTTTCTCCAGTTTTGCAGGTATCTGTTATGGGATTATGACACTATACCCATAGATGGTATTCAGGTGTCAGCCTCACAAATGCAGAGGTAGGATATTACTAATATTCTTATTTTTTTTCTTTTCATGAATACAAAAAGATACATTTCTTCAATAGCTACACATCTGGCTGTGCCTACACTGAATTCCACAGTGCAAGCCTGGTCCCCTGATCATCATAAGAGAGAACTGTTATGAAGGACACCCTGGTTCTCCCTGTGGGGGCATATGAGTTTCTTCTAAAGGGAATCATAACAGGCAGGAGATCTAAACATATCCAGGTTTCATCGAATCTCACAATCAAGATATGGTCAAGGCACGTTTCCCAGGACAAGGACTGTAAAGACTGTAAAACTAAGACTATAGGTTCATACCATTTCATAAAACCAAGGTAACTTTGATTGCCTCATTTTTGCTGGAATTTTGTTTCAGAGTCTGAACTTTTCTTAACAGAAGTTGAAAAGAAGACAGACACATCAGGCCTTCAGAGTGACCTTTTGGATAGCGATTATTGCTGTAGATGTCATAAGAAAAGCTACTGTCTGTTGGAGGGCTGGCAAGAAAAGAAACATCTAGAGTGGGACTCATCTGACTTAACTATGTCTACATCTGAGGTAGACTCCCTTTCAAGTCAGTAGAAAGAAAGTGGCATTTTTTTTGCTTGCAATTCATCTAGCCTATCTTAAATATGTCTTTAATATACTTGAAAATCTGTCTTCACTTACTATAAAGGGAACCAAAGTTAGGTAACTCAAATATAGACATAAGACTTTAGACGGATGAGTCCTGCAGCAAGTAATTGACCCTGACCAACTTTCTTTACCTATTTTCATCACCTTGAGGGCATGCAATTATATTCTGGGAGGAAAGGAAAATGGAAGTGAAAGATCATGGTAGGAGGCGTTAAATTCTGGCACCCCTTGAGGTATGATGTCTTTGAAATTAATTTCCCTATTCTGACTTCAGGAAAAAATGCTGTACATGTTATGCCTCTAAAAAGTGTGAAGTATATAAGTTTTCTACATAATAATTTTGGGGGAAAAGAAAGGGTGAGAATGACACTAATTTCCTTTGCTGAAAATTGTTTGATTTTAAATTTTGCATGTCCTATAACCCATGGCTCAGTCCCCAATTCATCCTAAGCTCCTAGAAACTAGTCTTTAATGCATGTTGTCTGTTCAGCAGAAGGTGAAAAGAAGGTTGGTAATTTATTCGATCCAGAATACAAGACACATGTTGAGTCCTCCACTTAAATAACTGTGCCCCTGACTTCTTTTGAGCTTTGGCTCTAGTCCATGACAGGCAGAGGAAAATTAAACTTTCTTGGAGGAAGCACTCTTTCTACAAATGTTAAATTCTCAAATTTGAACTGTGAGTAGCCAATTAACTCTACATCTTGAAAGCTTACTTGGCACAAACACTCTTGTGTTTGATCAGAGTTCAGTGAACACAGACACATGGCAAAGGACCCCAAAATATTGAAATGTATTCTCTAGCACATGATATATAGAAGATAAAAATAATGTATACAGAGATGCTGGCTGTTTTTTGGCATTTGTCAAAGCCACCAGCAACTCACTTCAAGAGGGTTAGAACATGTGAATAAACCAGATTTTTTGGTAATGTGGTCCCTACATTTTAGGCTAAGTTTTGCTCATTATAAACTATTCGTTGCTTCTAGCAGACATGATGGCAGAAATGCAACAGTCAGAACACTCAGATCTCTGTAAACTGGTGCTAAGTCTGGACTACTAAAAAATCCCTGCACTTACTAGTTTTAAAAAAATCACAGTCCCAGTTCTTTCTGACATTTACATATATCATTGTTTAACTTGAGTCTTTTCTCCAGGCTTAGGTGGCCTACGTTTCTCTTTCAGGTTTTACAGTCATAGAATCACAGAACGGTTTGTGTTGGAAGGGACATTCAGAGATCATCTAGTCCAATCTTCCTGTTACAGGCATGGACATCTTTCACTAGATCAGATTGCTCAAAGCCCTGTCCAACCTCACCTTGAACACTGCCGATGATGAGGCATCCACAACATCTCTGGGCAACCCATTCAAGTCTCTTACCACCTTCATTGTAAATAATATACTCCTACATTCAATATAAATCTACTCTCTTTTCATTTAAAACCATAACCCTTTGTCCTGTCTTTACCAAGACTACAGGTCTTGGTAAAAAGTCTCCATCTTTCTTAGAAGTCCCCTTTAAAGTATTGAAAGACCACAATAAGGTCTCCTCAGACCCTGCTCTTCTCCAGGCTGAACAACCCTAAACTCTCTCAGTCTTTCTTCAAAGGAGAGGGTGTTCCAGCCCTCTGATATTTTTTTGGCCACCCTCTGGACTCCTGTTTTCTTGCACTGGCGACCCCAGACCTCAATGCAGTACTCCAAGTGGCATCTCATGGGAGCGAAGTAGAGGGGAAGAATCACCTCCCTCAACCTGCTGGCCACACTTCTTATGCAGCCTAGGATATGATTGGCTTTCTGAGCTGCAAGTGCACATTGCCAGCTCATGTCTATTTTTTTATCCACCATTATTCCCAAGTCTTTCGCTCCAAGGCTGCTCCCAATCCCTTCATCCACCAGCCTGTGTTGATACTGGGGATTTCTCTGACTCAGGTGGCAGGACCTTGTACTTGGCCTTGTTGAACTTCATGAGGTTCACACAGGCCCACTCCTCAAGTCTGTCAGTGTCCCTCTGGATGGCATCCCTTCCCTCTAGCAAATCAACTGCCCCACTCAGCTTGGTGTCATCTGCAAACTTGCTGAGGGTGCACTCTATCCCACTATGTCATTGTTGAAGTTGTTAAATGGTATTAGTCTCAGTATGGAGTCTTGAGGGACACCACTCATTACTGGTTTCCACTTAGACATTGAGCCATTGACTATAACTTTTTAGATATGTCATCCAGCCAACTTATTATCCATTCCATTCATCAAACCAATATTTCTGTGATTTGGAATGCTGTGTGGGTTGATATCAAAGGCTTCATAGAGATCCATGTAGATGACAGCTGTAGCTCTTCCCTTGTCCACTGATGCAGTCACTCCATCACAGGCCACTAGTTTAGTCAGACATGATTTGCCCTTGGTGAACCCACGTTGGCTATCTTTAATTACCTCCCTGTCTTCTATATGTTTTGACATGTCTTCCAGGAGGTTCTGTTCCGTGTTCTTACTGGGCACAGTGAAGCTGACTGGTTGGTAGTTCCCAGTGTCCTCCTTTACATCATTTTAAAAAGTGGGCGTGATGTTTCCCTTTTTCCAGCCACTGTGGACATGCCTGACTGCCATGACTTTTCAAAAATGACAGAGTGGCTTGGCCACCAAAAAGTCCCAGAGAATCAAAGGAAGATCCTCCTTGAAAGGAGGGAATAATAGAGTCTTTTCCCTAGCTGAAAGAAAAAGTAAATTTACTTATGTTAGTCCTAACATAAGTTTGCAATAAAGCGAACAAAATATTACTAAACAAACTCAATAGTCAAGGGGCTTCATGCAGACAGGTGCGACATCTCAGTGTTTGTTTTCTACTTGTTCCTTTATTAGAAAGGTGTCCCACTGTGTAATCATCCATTTTGATATATGCACTTGCCATAGAAACCAAGTCTTTTATTTCTCTTGCACTGTTCAAACATGCCTTTTCAGAATAGTTTTGAATTTCACACATTGCAAGATGCTTTGTTAAACAATCGAAAGAATAGTCATGATTAAATTTGAATGTGTAGCATGTTTGATAGCATGCTGACTCAGGAGCAATTTTGGTTGCTGATTGTATATCCTCAGACAACTTGGTAGCAGAAAGTGGTTTCTCCATTGGAATGAAATTGAGAAATAAGATTTCTTTATTCCTGTATATACTCATGGTTTGGAGCATTGAATAAACTGCTTTACATGTTTATGTCTCTTAAGATATTGTGCTCTCTAAAGAAAATTAGCTTCTGTTTCCTGACAGTAGTGATAATGTATTTAAAAGTTATTCACTGACACCTGTTTTACTCTACAGCACAAAATGTTTTCTCAGCCCAGAAAGTGGAAGGACCTGCTTGATCAGCACCTGCTTCCAAAATATTTTTGAGCTTGGTCAAACTTCTATGCTTGCTGCAAGTTGAGGAGAAGGCTGGCAGAAAAAAAACATTCTGGTGGTACACCTGTTTCTGTCTTTGTGACTGAGGACTGAGCCTGGTGCCATTACAGAAAGTTATTTTCAGAGTTTCCGGCAAATAAAGCAGTTTGAAGCCATGGCTGTTTTCCAATGTAGAATAAGCTATTTATTTGGCCTTCCATTATTCTCGTTCCCCATGGCTGTGGCAGTTCATCCAGGCCCTTCTGCAAAGCTTGCAACAAGCTCTATCAGTTGGAGAGAGCCCCTCAGAGAAAAAAATGTGTCTCTGCTTTCATCAGCCTGAGTCTGAGACAAACTGTTTGACAGCATATGGCTCTGTTCGGGCACTTTGAAAATCTCCAGCTCCATTAGCTCTTGGAGCACCTGCTCTGTGGCGTGTGAATGCTGGAACTGGCACACAGCAGAAAACTGCATGCTGCTGAACCAATGATTCAGCCCTCAGTTTGGAAGATACAAAGCCAAATGCCAGTGCTACCTGTGTTAGCTGAGAGCTACCTGAAACAAGGGGACATCTTTGCAAGGAAAAGACTGCTCCTTGGATTAAGCTCACCAGAGAGAATTCCTCCTGGAATCATGCTGCTTTCAGTCTGACTTTCACAGCTTTACGGAAAACAGATCCTGTGTTTTCCATGTTTGTTGCAGGCTCCAAGAGGACTGCACTGTGTATTTCACTTTGTAGTCAGTCTCTTTTTGGAAGTAAGAACATGGTTAAATGAGTTACACTAGTTTGGACTCACTTGGAAAATGAGACAAGCTTAACAAAATAAATATAATATGTTTACTCTCGCAAAGCAAAGACGAAAATCTTAACAGGTTATAAACTCAAATGAAAGTCTTAGCAGCTAACTCTAATACATTGTAAAAATAAACTGTACCTAAGAAGAAGATTCCTAAACAGTTCCTTCAGTCCCTCAGTCATGTAAGGGACAATTCCTAGGGTGGTAAATGATACTAACCACCTGCTACCTTCTTTCTGGGGAGCTCATATCATTGAGGTGCTTTCTAAGCATATTTCCTCTCCCCCCTTTTGCTTACTATATGATCGGTTTCTGCTGTTCTCTTTAGAATTCCTTTTTGCTTATTTTAGCCAATACAAATTCAGTTTCTGAGGCAAGATCACATTTAATTGTAGTACAATTCTTTTTTGTACCATTTTTTTAGATACCAAATGCACAATGAGACCGTTCAGGTCCCTGGTGTTCCTTTGAAGTAAATACTGTTCTGTGTACCTTAAACAGAATGGTACCTTTCTTAAACAGAGCAGTCCATCTAGCTGGATGATGAAACTTCTGCCCAGTTAAAGCATTCAAGGCCATCACAGCTCTTTACAGGTATACATAAGGAGCATCCTACATAATTTCTTCGTATATCACAAGAAACATTTCATATTACCAAACTCAAACATCCTTGCCACCTTGCCTCCAGCTTCTCAAAGAGAGCAGATGTGCCATGCTAATAACACAATAGTATAGATGACAGACTGTGTAGAAGGGGTTATGACTTCATCATCTCTCATCCATTTCAGCATTCAGCATCAACTGATACAGATATAAAACCTGGGCACCTGCCAGTAAACTAATAAATAATAAACTAATAAACTAGATTTGAAGAGGGAAGGGGATAAAACTAGGCTCACTAGAGATAAGCCTGGGGGCGGCATGCCAGTGTTTGAGGGACGGTGTGCTGACGAAGTCTTTCAGTCTGCTCCACAATGTGCTGAGTACACCTGAAATGCATGCAGCACTTTAGCCATCTCAGTGGAGGTAGAAGATAGAGGTCCACACAGCAGCAAAGATGTAAGGGTTATGCATTAGAAATCATGGAAACACCTGAGAACAGTCACATAGAATTAGGGCTTCTCCCAGAAAAAAAGGTGGCAGGATCAATAGCCCAGCTGAAGTGCATCTACACCAGTGCACACAGCATGGGCAACACACAGGAGGAGCTGGAAGCCATTGTGCAATTGGAAAACTATGATCTAGTTGCCATCATGGAAACGTAGTGAGATGACTCACACAACTGGAGTGCTGTAATGGCTGGCTATAAACTCTTCAGAAGGGGTAGGCAAGGAAGAAGAGGTCCTTTCTTCTTATGCTGTCAGTCTTTCTAGAATTTCCATATGGTATTCAATGGATGTAAAGCAGTAGTTATCAAATCATGAGAAAATGCACCAATAAGTTTCATTCATGATTGTGGGATGCCTGACATTCTTTGCCTCATTGCATTAGTTGTTCTTGAGGCCTTAGAAAATTACTTGTGAGAATATTAGCAAGGCTGCTTGTTTTCAAAAGCTCCCACTGTGTAACTGAATAAATACCATGTGAATAGGTGGTGTTCAGTCAGATAATCCTAGTTAAAGAATTGTTAAAGTATTGTAATTTATACAGAGGCTATATGTGAATAGTTGTTAAATGCATAATTGCAGCAGTTGTGCACTAAAATCTGTTAGGTTTTTCCCAAGGAAAAAAAAAATGTTTTTTCAATGCATTGTAAATAAATAATTCTAGCTTTTAATGCTAGGAATATCTTTGGTTTGTAACATTGAAAAGAGAAGCAGGAATTTCACTGTCTAAGATGGAGAAAACTCAGAGTCTAAATCTATCTGATACTAATAAGTCACTCAAGTTCTTTACTTACTAAACTGGTTTTCTATTGAGAACTCCACCAAATTCAAAACCTTTGAGTCTGACATTTGAAATCTTTGCATGGGACATGACCTTCTTGCAGTCACCCAAAGTCACAGCTAAACTCAGTATGTTCTATGGAATTATCAATAGCTGAGACAACTAGCAAAAGACATTTTTTGTGTTTCTTTGTGGTTATTAAATTAGAAATAACTGCTTGCAACCAAAGAGTGAAACTCTTCTTACTGTCATGCATATGCAGTAACACAATTGTAAAAGAGCTCCATGTGCATAGTAATGCAAAACAGATAGATACAAAGACTGTTCTGTGTGAACTTAAATTTTGTAAGGCTCTTTGACGTTAGTCTGATAGTAGGGGGGAATTACGTGCTGGCATAATTCCACTGTTTTCAGTTAAATTCTGCCACTAGAAATTTTGGCCAATGAAGCAATAGGCCATTTTTTAAATAAATTTGAGTCTTATGATAGAAAAGTTGAAGGCTCACAGACAATCATTCCACAGTTTCCAACAAGGATTCATGTTAAACATAAGTAGAATGTAGCGGAGACAGAAATACAGAATAGCAAGCCAGAAAAAAAAAAAAGAAAAAAAAAAAAAGGAAAAAACCACCCATAGCCCAATCTAAATTAGATTTAATTGATTAATGATATGTCATTAACAAAACAGGTTATTGTGTAGCATATCAGACAATTATAAATACATCAGGGTTATGAGAGGGCAAATATAAGGTCATATAACACAACCCTTAATCCTATGCTACACCTTTGGAGTCTGGGCTTATAAAACATACTCAGTAGGATATAAAGAAAACATAGGCATGTATCCTGTATTCTATTTACAGAATACAATGTGTACACTTGCAAACATCAATTACATTTATGTTTTAATTATCTTCTACCTACCTGGTGTTAATGGTAGGTCGTTTAGGGTTGACTCCCATGGGAAGTATGTAAGAAGATATGAAACCTGCATGGGAAATTTAATCATGCCATGCTCACTGAAACATTCATTTGGTAATTGGTCTGACTGTGCTAGAAGATTATTTTTTAAAAATATACCAGTAGTCACCCCTGGCAAGGTACCAGATCCATTTACCTGTCTGCCTATCTAATTATTTTTTTAAGTACTCCATTGGTCTTCACTAAAAGAATATAATTATCCCCTTTTACTGTAAAAGCAAGACTGATTTGTCCATGAGAAAGGAAAGATGTCCAAGCTAAGAATTCAATCAAGTAGTTGGTTGTGGCAGGCCAGGACCTTACACGGTGCACGTGCTGCACGCAGCTCTCACAGAATCCAGCCTGCCCCGCTGCCATTAGCAGTCACACAGATAGAAATTGCCTCCGTTGGTCTGTCCATCTTTAAATTCATTGTTTCTTATCACAGTTTAAAGATTTTTCTCAGTGCGTGCTTCCTGTGCATAAGGTGATGTAGGTGTATTTGAGCTTTTTCGTGCACTGGGAACAGGAGAGATGTGATGGTGCGGTGTTCCCCCAGAGATGGTCTTACCAAGCTGGTGCAACATGAACTTTCCCAGGGCCCTGTGACTCCAGATTTCCAGCAACACAGTCGCCCAGGTTGCCTTCCTGCTCTTGAAACGGCAGGCAAGTAGCAGGATGATGTGCCAGGTCTGAGGCTTTGTGGTCTGAAATTTACCTTGAGGAAAATTTTCAGGGTAAGGTTATGTGACAGAGACCCAGAAAGCCCCAGTTTTCCAACAGAGCTCTGGGCAAGTTTCCATGGGAACCCTCTCTCTGGCTGACCAGCGCTGCCCCCTTTGCAGGTCATCATTCAAAAGGAAGGCTGTTTCATAGAGAGTGCTGCTATTCTTCATCAGATAAATTGCCCTCATTTCAGTTTATTCATAATCTTTAGTAACGCAGATGTTTCTTTGCAAGCATTTTTCATACTAACATATTAACCCTGACAATCAGACCAATGGATGAATTAGTCTTGCTTAGTACAGACATATAAAGGAAATATTCTTACAGGTCCTGCAAACTAATGACGCTCATGTCAAAAGATTAATATTACTGCAAGAAAAACGGGAACAGGAAGAGCATGATAAGAAAAATTTAGAAGAGATCTACATTTAGAAATATTTGTGAATAGGGTTTATGGTAACATAAATAAATCGTCATAAATTTGTATGTTTATTAAAATCTCTAAGGAAGCCAGAAGTGTTTGTGTAGAATTTTATATTTCTTAAATTTCAGAATTAAATAAAAATAAAAAGAAATGCAGCAATGAGCAGGGTTGTGGTGGATAAACTTTAAAAATACTCCACAGGTAAACAGTACAATAAGTGAGATTAAACCCATCAAATTTGGTAAATTGGATAAATCATTTAAAAACAGTTTGGGAGAACAAGCCACAGCTGCTGGTGTCATCCTGAGTCATATAACGGCTTATTACACAAGTTGCTAGGGCATAGCAGAATGGAGCAGATGTACTGGTAAACCTTGATGTGAAGTGCAAGAAGACCTGAAGAGAGCTCTGGCACAGAGTTGCAGAGAAGCATTTTCACATGTAGGAGGAAGACTGAAAACACTTGCAAAGAGAAAATACCTTGATGCTTAGATCTGCTTTTCCCACAGAGCCTGAACTTCACTATCCCTACCCACGGGAGGTGCCTGCTCTAGCTGCATTTTCTGAATAGCTCCTAGGTCCACGCTCATGTCCTGCAAACAGCAGGTTTGGAGTGAATAATAGTAAGTCAGGAGTGCATCACCTTGGGTAAAGCACTGCTAGTGCTCATTAAGGGATAAATAAGCTTCACCTACATGAGTTCAAAGATGGACTGCCCAGTTTCACTTCAGCCTTCCTCACCCATCCTCGAACCCCAATGGTGAGGGTATTATACTTGGGCACCTGTTTGAGTCCAAGAGATATTTCTGCAGGCACACGCCTTACAGATTTGTGGAAGTTCACTCAGCCAGGCAAACAAGTCATCAAAATTCCTAAGAATGGTTATTTACAAGAATTTTAAATAAATAAATAAATAAGATTTGAGTAGAACCGTGTTTTGTTTTTTCATGAGCTCTTCTTGAACATCACTTTACAGTAACAAATAAAAGAAGCCAAATCAGCTGTCAAAAAGCTATTTATTCCCATCTGCAAATACATCTCACCAACTAACAAAAACATCACATAAGCCTCTGACCTTGTAAGCCTTGTCCTAGGCAGGAACATGGAGAATTTGTACATAAATCATACTTCTGTCTCTGAAAAATGTCCCATTCTGAAAGACCATGAAAGGTCAGAAAGCTAGCGTGGAAATATCATATGATTTAGGTCTGGAGAAGATATAGATAAATATAAATGTGGCTTCTGTTTATGAAGTCTCAGGTGCTGGTAAGGATCAGTAATAGCAAAAGACACACCACCTCTGCCTATGCTCCACTGCCAGCTGATTGCATTTCTATGTACAGCTTCCCTTTCCTTAGGCAATGTAAGTGCTCCAGGCAAAAGCTTCGTTTCTTGTCTCAATGGAACCACAAGCAATAAAAAGCAAAAATAATAAATAACAAAACTCTACTCTCTATCTTCCTAAAGGTATGCTTCTGGAAATGAAACAAGTGTTAGCAATTCTATGATCAGCTTTACTGTATTTTTATTGTAAACCTTGTGCTAAAGGCTATGCTAAATTCTCTTGCTGTCTACATACAGGATGCATATAACCTTACAACCAGGACTTTCTGTTCCTGAAGTTATATGAGGCTTGTCTACATAACACTTTTCTTATTACTGCACAGTACATTAGGATGCAACTTTCAGCATATTAATAACTCAGCACCAAGTCCTCACATGGATTGTTACCTAATGATGTATGCAATATATGTTAGCCAACAGTAAGAATGATGTTCTTTTCCTACCATCAAGTGAGAACCAGATTCCCCTAATGTTGAAGCAATGATGTTGTAAGCTGCTGCTGAAGTTTAGCAACATTAGGATCAGCGAGTAATAATTATACAACAGCTAGGAATTACCTTGTTAAAATATTTCTTTAACTTATGCTTGTTGTGAAGATCTCATACCTTTGACAGCTAAGGACATTGATTGTATTCTTTGGGCATTTAACGTTGAGCAAGAATGGCAGAAAATGTATGTCAAGTATAAATGACAGTCTGTATATCTGCTTGTGTTCACTAAGATTATTGCAGCTCCACAGCTCACCAATAACTTTTTGGTCTTTAATTATGGTCTTGATTATAATGAGCAAACTGACCTTCGCAAATTTGGTCTTTCAGACTTCTATTCCTGTCAGAGATAATAGCCAACGGGGCACTCTGAGCACTGACCTTTCCAAGGTCTTTTACAAGATACCCTAATAATGATGTCTTATAAGGTATATTGCTCCCTTAGAGATGGGATAATGCTTCCCTGCACTTGATGTGCACTTACAGATCACACAATGAATCAGTGAAGAGCAGCTATGGTTCTCAAAGTTAACACCACAGCTTTGTGCACTAAATTCTCCACATTGGCAAGCCCCAAGGTCCCAGGTGAGGTACACAGAACTGCAGCACAGCTGTAAAATGCAGAGGGATCCCTTTAAGCTGCCCACCCTCAATGCCATGATATGCAAGATATCCATACGTCATGAAGAGGTGGAAACATGCCTTGTTTATGTGTCAGATAAGCCTGGTTTGATTTCAGATGAATCATTCACCCAGGGGAATATACAAGAGATAGGCCACCACTTACAAGGGTAAGAATTCCTTAATGAAAGTGCTTACTCAATGTATATGCTGCTAAAAGTTCTATGTATTACTTCCTTTACTGCCTTCCAGAGTGTTTTATCTTAAGAATTTCATTTATCTTTTCAGAACAAATCCATTCAGAAAGTGGAAATAAGCTAGCTATGCAACAGGTTAATTTAACTTTGTGTAGCTGACAGCACAAAAAGTTTCTCTGACACTTGGATTGATTATGTTTTAAAAACAAAATTCATGTTTACTACCCACTTATTGGAGTTAAGGAAGGGGAGACATGATGTAATAAGGACAAGATGAAAGGGGTTTACTATAGAAAGTACCATAAGCAGGAAAGTCTTGCAGTGGAGAATGTTTGGGTACTCAGGATGCCAGACAAGTATTTAAACTAATTCTGAACAAACTCAGCATTTCCATTGCAGAAACACAGGTTTTTAAAATACTAGCCATTTACTAACCTCTTCTATTAAAATACAAATCCATGTTATGGCTTTGTGATACAGGGTTACTTCTTCAACTCTAGATGTTAGAAAAGTTTTCATTGTGTATAAGGAATAACACAGTAAAGCATAAGATCATGCTGAAGAATGTTACACAATACAGCCATCAGCAAGGTCAGCTCAATGCCAACAACTCAGGATGAAAAAAAATTGGTTAGATGAGGAGTTAAAGAAAATAATAGCAGAATAAATATTGTGCCATTGTCACAAAAATGATGTATTGTCTCTTCAAAAATGATGGGATATGATACTACATTTATTCCAAAGCTGCTGTTGTACAACATATACTCCCATACTTCATTTTTGAAGGGGAATGAGTAACAAATTGCAAAGGCCCTCAGCATGCCTGAAATTGCCATGTCTTATGAGCAGACATTCAGCAAAGAAAAGTTAAATGCAACTTTCTTATTTTAAGAATCTGTAGCAAGGAGATGTTTGATATCTTGGCTGCCAGAGTCAATGAAAGGATGATGAACTGAGTCATATTAATAAGTGAGTCTAGGGTTTGCTTAGTCAAAACAGCACAGACTGGCTTCATGCTGACGCTGCAGATGTCTGGCCTCTTTCTTGTCAGAAAAGAAAGAAGGATCTCCTCCTCTTTGTGTCTGTTGATCTCTTTCTGCTCTCTTCCTCCTTCTGGATCAGACGGAAGGACCGGAGGCATGGGTGAGCAGCATGCAGTACCTTGCACACCTGACTCCAGCCAGCTCACCACATGACTTCAACAGTGAGGCACCCCTAAGTCATAACAGAGGTGAAGGGATGCCCATGTTCCCTGCTTCTCTAGGGAAAATGAATACATGGGTACACAACCATGTACCTGGGAAGAAGCAATGTGAAAATGCATTTAAACGAAATGACAGAAACTAGGAGCATCACTGCAGCCAGCAAGCCTTCTAGGGTGAGTGAGAGCTAACAATGGCAGGGTTATGTGGAAATCGTAATGGAAATGCAGGGTTCACCCAATGTGGGTAGGCAGTATTCCCGTCTTTACTTGTACTGCTGTACCCTGCACTCAGAGGCAGCCAGTTTTCCCGGAGATTCAAAGCCACTTCATTGCAATGATGCCATTTACAGATGGCAGGACAGAAAAACATCCAGATGATCTCCCTGCTGCTTTCTTTAACTCGCGGGTACTAGCTACATACTGTGTACAAGCTCAAAAAGACATTTCTGTATTTAAAAAGATTTTGTGAGTGAGCTAAGAGGGTTCAAGTGGCTTTGAGATATTTTCTGTGGATGGGAAAGCAGAGCTTCATTCAGTCATAGCATGGGTGGGAAAGTTGCTTAGTCATGCTGCTCTTTTATCGAGCAATAGTGTACCTCTTGAGAAGCCATGCTAATGAAGAGATAGTGTTCCACTTAATCAACAGAAATTTATTAGGTCTCCATAGGAGACAGTCAGGACAAAATGTATTTCATTCTGGGAGTGGGGACAATTCATTATAATGCATCAAAATGACAGCAGTGATGTCTGTATTATTTGGGGCTTTTGAAGTAAGTTTCTTCAATCGTAGAACTATGGAGGGTACTAAGGAACTTGGCTGAGGTTGGAGGGCAGGCAGGATGCAAAATGCTGACATATATTGTGGCAATGAAGATATTTATTTTATTCTCAAGTCTGTAACAGAAATATTACTGTACCTCATTTGAAATGCTCTGGAGAGCTTACTAAACGTTTATGGACAGTTTCATGAGACAGTTTGGTTTAGATTTTCTGGAAAAGGTTGACTTGCATCACAAAAAATCCTCTATTTTATTGCACCAAATAACTTTGAAAAATCCTGGAAATTATTTCAAAACTTATATATAAAATAAGGTTTTTTAATATATATATATAATTTTTATATATTATATATAAATAACATATGTATTATTTTATATATTATATATATTTTTGAAACTTGTCATTTCAAAAACTTACATGTAAAATACATATGCATATATATGTATGTATAAAAGACTAGAGAATTAAATCTGTAAACAGTCTGTAAAAGGAGAAAAATATGTAGCCATTAGTCACAATAGACTATTCTTGCCAAGCATATACTCTTAATAACTCCATAGACAGGTGCTGTTAACTGAACCTTCAAAGGATATTGGATATTCCACAAAAGAAAAGTAAAAAGATCTTGTTTGGCAAATTTAAAAAGAAGTACAATGCATGAAAGATACATTTTTGTGAAAATATGCAGCATTCCATTCCATCTCTTTTCATCATGAAGATATGTAAAATAAGACCAAAAATAGTGTGAAATGTGCAACTATATCCTTAAATTGTTTTAAATTTGCATTGCCTAAATAATGCTAAAACAAACTATTATGAAGTTGAGGCATTCATAGAAAAATGCTGTATGCTGTAGAAAGGTTGAGAAGCAGCTTGGTTTTCCTTTGAAATGGAAAATGTATTTATTTAAATTAATTCATCATCAGAGGCCAGCAGCAAAAATAACTTCAACACTTGCACAATACAATTCAGTGAGAAGCAAGCACAGATCAAAACCACCTCTTCTTTCTAGTGAAGACCAGGTGGATCACAGCATTTCCTTCCTACCAGATGTATTTCTTCATCACCTAACCATCCCTGCTGTCAAGACACATTGGCTTTTGATCAATCTCTTGGTTAAAATCAATATTATTAGGAACCATAGAGAATGCATTAGCTGCAGCTTACATGGATGACCCTTCTGGCTTTGTATGCTTTGGCTTTACTAACCTACACTTTGGCTGTTGAATCTCTTTGTTTAACGACAACATGCTAATTATCCTTTATTTCTCAGCTCAGTGTTTCTGTTCTGGCACAGGCTGACTTGCTGTGGTGGGTGAGAACCGCCTTCCAGGTCGCTTTTCCCAGGAAGGAGCCGGGGGCTGTGAGGCCGTGCCCACTCTGCCAGGGGTGAGCGGGCTTGGGGCTCCCTGAGGCCAGCACCATGCACCTGTGTTGTTAGTTGCCATGGAAATGAGTGACGCACTTTACTCATAAAAGAACAGTAGCAATATGTTTATTGATATAAAACAGCAGTTTAACAAGATTTGCTAGTAAATGTAACAGTGGTTTAACAACATTCAATGGCAAGGTATGATTGATTATTTGCTGTGTAGAGGACAAGAACAGACAAAACTGTCAGGACACCCTCCCGTTGAGTCATGAGGTTCAGAAAGGACCCCCTTGCATTCTAAACTCCTTCTCAGAGGGGAGTTCAGGTGCAGCTGGATCCAGACTTAGTCCAAGATTTGGCCAACACTTTATATCTAAAGGATTTTATGTGCATAATCAATCCTTTATACCACTTAGCTATGATTTCCAAGTTTAGCATGCTGTTAGTCACTGAGAATTTGTTGCACAAAGGACATCCTCAGAGAGTAACACTGAGAGGCATCCCTGCTCAAAGGGAGACTCTGGCATGCAGCCCCCTGCCATGCAGGAGAGCTCAATGGGCCCTGGGCTGTCCACTATTTATGAGTAAGATAATTGACTTACAGTCATATTTGCATATCAGCCGTATTTCAGTTGGCACATGCTCAACTAGCCCTCAACTGCTAAGCAAAATTTACAGCCCTTAACTATTGTGTTATCTGTCTCCCCAAATTCCAACTTAAGGCAGATGGAGCCATCACAGCCACCGCTGGTAGCTATTGCTTAAGCAAAAAAGAGCGGGGCAAGCACACTGCCACAACAGTTCACAGCCCAGCTCCACCCCAGGGGTCTCTGGGGTGCCTGCGCTGGGAAAGGCCAGCTGGCTCGGCCCAGTGAGGGCCAGAGGATGCAGCAAAGTATAGTACGGCAAAGCCTCGGCTGGTCACCTCCACAGGGGTGGAGAAGGGCTTTGATGTGTCCTTAATGGGTAACAGGGGCAATGACTTTTCCTATGTTGTACTATAGCGTGGATTCAAGACCGAGGCCTTTTCAATTGTTTAGTTTGGTTAGGATGTATACTTGGGAAAACATTGACAAATAGGTCCTTCAGAGGATCTTTTGACTGCTACGACCAGTTTCCTGCTAGCTGTAACATTCAGCTTATATAATTTCTTTCATAAATATGTCAACTTCATTCTAACACTGTTTGACTACCTTCCAAAGGCTGCTCCAGGAACTTAACCATGCAGTACATGGGTACATGGAATCTCCCTTCTCATGTCCAGGTGTGTTTGGAGTAGTTTTCTTTCAATGCCTTGATTGTGCTGCATTATACTTCATTCGACCTTTTCCCTTTGGCTTAAATAGGTCTCCATCCTCCATGATATACCATATTCACTTCCCTGGCCACAGGTATACAACTCCCCACCAATACCAGCACTCGGTCTCTGCTGTCCCTGCTCCTGTCTTCATCTATTGCTATATCCTTTTCTACAAGATTTTCCTCTTCCTTTGCTTCCGCTCTCCAAGAATTTAAGTGGAGGTCATTTATCAGAAGAAGTCCACTTCCCCTGAAACCCTTCCTTTCCTTCCATTCCTTGCAGAAACACACCCCAAACCCCATGCCATGACTTTTTGAAACAGAAGGAAAGTTTGGGTCATGAGTGACATGAGTGTGGACGTGTCCTTGGAAAGGCAGGGTTCCCCCTTTGCAGACTGAAGCAGTACAACAGGCTGAAGTACAAATGCAGGACAAGGAATAAGGGTCCCTCGGACTGCAAAATGCATCCCCACAGAGGGAGGGGATGGTGGCAAGTGCAGGACAGCATCAGGTGCACAGGTAGTAGAGCACAGGCTTTCCATCATCAGGTCATTTTGGTGCCCTTAGCCGTCTGCTTCTGCAGTGACCACCTACACTGTCTGAAATGACTCCTGACTACAGGCAGAAACTTCAGAAAAGCAACCTGACCCACAAGGAACAAGAACTGATCTCCTCCCCATCAAGGGCAAAATGTTTAGGACTCTCCTATTCTCTTCTCTCTGTTTACTGACCCTTCTGGTCGCTATATCTTCTTTTTAATGTCCACAATGACCAATCATACTCCTGGATCCTCCCATGATGTCTAGCGTTACTTATATATGCCACAGATTTAATGTCAAGCATTCTTGTAACTACTGTCGTGTATAAATCATACCTGATACTGGCAACATGGTTTTCCTTTCTCCTCACAGCAGTATAATATTTTTATTAGGGAATGTAAATCTAGATGACACAGGACCTTGATCTCCCGTCCTACTGGTATTCTTATATCATTAATGCTCTTACTTTTATTGGGTATGCCTGAGTTCTCTTTCAGTATTTTTTATTGAGGCTGATTCAGTATTCACCGGGCAAGAGACAGCCTGATTTTATAACATATTTCCAGGGCAGCCAGACTTTTTGAAGCTGCGCCATGTCTTCAAACCCTCACCTAGCAGACGACTATATAGTAATTTTCTGTTCTGCTTTCCTGCATCTTCTTAAAAGAGAATAGCAATCATTCTGTTCTTACCTTTTGATTATTTGCCACTCCCTCAAAATCTCGGGACTTCCCATTTCCAAGTTTTCACCTGCACCTTTACAGGGAAGCACAGATGCTGCTGACAAGTGAGTTCTTGTAGCTAACCATGCAGCCAAGCTGTCCCACATAAAACAAAATGGCCACATTTCAACTGCCGCACAGTAGCCCACTTCCACCTGAGACAGCATCTTCCAGCTCCTTGTGCTCGCCCACTTATCTCCATGCATGTGGATTTGGAAGCTGTGGCCGACTTCAGTTTGGGGCATTAATACTGAGATCTCTGCATTCCAGAGAAAATACACACTGTTGATAGTGGCTTTGAGATGATATGAGCCAATATGAGTGGCTCATATCTGAGAGTCATGGCAATCCAGTGAAGTTCCCGCTGAATGGAAAAGGGGAAATATAACCCCCAGTTTTAAAAAGGGAAATAAGGAAGACCTGGGGAACTGCAGGCTGGTCAGTCTCACATCTGTGCCCGGCAAGATCATGGAGCTTATCCTCCTGAAAACTATGCTAAGGCACATGGAAAATAAGAGCGTGATTGGTGACAGCCAACATGGCTTCACTAAGGGCAAATCCTGCCTTACAAATTTGGTGGCCACCTATGACAGGGTTACAGCATCAGTGGATGAGGGAAGAGCAACTGATGTCATCTGCCTGGACTGGTGCAACATTTGACCCTGTTCTACATGACATCCCTGTCTCTAAACTGGAGAGACATGGATTTGGTGGATGGATTACTCGGTGGATAAGGAATTGGCTGGATGGTCACACTCCAAGAGTTGCTGTCCATGGTTTAATGTCCAAGTGGAGACCAGTGATGAGTGGCATTCTTCAGGGGTCAGTACTGGAACTGGCACCATCTAACATCTTTGTCAGTTGCATGGACAGAGGGATTGAGTGCACCCTCAGGAAGTCTGCAGACAAGACCAAGCTGTGTGGTGCAGTCGACATGCTAGAAGGAAAGGATACCATTCAGAAGGACCTTGACATGCTTGAAAGGTTGGCCGACGTGAACCTCATGAAGTTCAACAAGGACAAATACAAGGTCCTGCATGTGAGTTGGGACAACTCCCTGTATCAATACTGGCTAGTCGGAGAATGGATTGAGAGTAGCCTTGAGAAGAAAGACTTGGGGGTGTTGGTGGACAAAAAGCTCAACAGGGCCAGGCAATATGTGCTTGCAGCTCAGACAGCCAAACAAATCCTGGGCTGCATCAAAAGAAGAGTGGCCAACGGGTCAAGGGAGAAGATTCTCCCCCTCTTCGTTCATGAGACCCCACTTGGAGTACTGCATTCAGCTCTGGGGGCCCCAACAGAAGAACATGGACCTGTTGGAGTGAATCCAGAGGAGGGCCATGAAGATGATCGAGGGCTGGAGCACCTCTACTGTGAAGACAGGCTGAGAGAGTTGGGGTTGTGGAGCCTGGAGAAGAGAGGGCTCTGGGGAGAAATTATAGCAGCCTTCTGGTACCTAAAGGGGGCCTTCAAGAAAGCTGACGAGGGACATGTAGGGTGTGTAGTGATAGGGCAAGATGTAATGGTTTTAGATCTGAAAGAGGATAGATTTATATTGGTTATTAGGAAGTATTTACTGTGATGGTCATGAGGCACTGGCACAGGTTGCCCAGTGAAGCTGTGGATGCCCCATCCCTGGAGGTGTTCAAGGTCAGGCTGGATGGGGCTTTGAGCACCTTGGTCTAGTGGGAGGTGCCCCTGCCCATAGCAGGGGGGTTGAAACGAGATGATCTTTAAAGGTCCCTTCCAACCCAAGATATTCTATGATTCTGAGTCTACAATTGATGAGAGGACAGTACTAAATAATTTCTTTGCTTTAAAAAAAAAAAAGCCGAAACAAACCAAAACCAAAAGCCCAGTCCTTCTCACATTTAACTTCTATTTAGTGGGATGCATAGTTATGCTGCAAAACCACTGTTGTGACTGCGAAAATATAAACCTGTCACCCAGCTCCACTTTTAGCAAAGAGATCACAGCATTCACACAACATAAGCAGCAACTTAGCACCTGCCAAGTCACAGCATCAGCCTCAGTGTGATTAGCATCACCTGTTTCAATAGTCAATAGAGGGGCCCATACAATTTTGTAAGCAATTTTCTGCTGAATTGCTCCTAAGGAAAGCTCCATGTGAAAATGTATTTCCATTGGTCTTGGGGTGGCAGAGATCCTTCTCCCAAACTTCTCTTCTGAAATCTGTGTTTAATTCAAACATCCTGGTGAGTGACCTGTAATCTTGTTGCACACCGTGGCAACCCAAGCAACCTCAGCAGATGACAAAGGTCATTCTGGAGGGTACTGTGACAGTCCAAGCATTAGGGCCATTGAAAGGGTGGTGCCGCAGTTCTGTTTGATAATATTTCTGTTTCTTGCTATCCTCTGGATAGCAGTCCGTTCATTGAACAGAGAATCTTCCTAAGTCAAAGGACAGTTTCATGTCCTCTGCAAAGACTTGAGTTCGGCCTAACACATAGAAAGATAAGATTTTTTAAGACAGTAGAGACCACTTCTTGGGGCTGTGCAGGTTTTTGGTGACAGACTGAAGGCACCATGTAGGGAATAAAGAAGCTGGGTGTACTACAGCTTGTCTGGTACTCCATAGCCCAGAAGATTAAACTGATGTTTTGCCTGCCCAAAATTAAACTGTTTGGCAAAAATATGTAGAACTGCTGAAATCTAAAAACAATTCCTAGACCTTGATATTTGCATTGTTGCAAGAAAATTCTGATTGTGTGATCCTCCACTGCCCAATAAAGCTGTCAATAGACAGCATTTTTTAATGAATGTTGAAGGCAGGACTGTAGGGTAAGGTAAATATTCAAAGCTGGAAATGATGTTAGTTTCAACTATGCCTATTTCCTCCCAAAAGGAAAAAAACCGGTGCCAGTCGTGTATTTATGTCACTTGCTAACTATGCACTTACTGGGACTGTGTTAACCTTGGCTCTGTTTCTGTTTCCAAGGGGAAATAGATGTCTAAATCTTTGATGTTTGTCTCACTTCCTGCATTCTGAACGTTTTCATAAAGTGCCCAGTTCTGTCTCTGTCTAACAAAATCCTCACTGCTTCTGATTTATTATGATATGTCTTTTAGTTGGAAAAGTTGCCATAGTTAATTATTATTTGTAGAATATTTGAAATAATTGACCCAGGTTTGTAACAAGTACGAAAATGTCACCTGAATGTAAAACAAGACACATTGCTTGAATTGCTGGATTTCTCTTTGCATCTATTCAGTCTTTGATAGTAACTGAATGTAATGGGCATTCTTGTCTAATTTTGCAAATGAAAAAGTGGAAATATTTTAATATTTGTTAAGATATAAAAATCGCTATTTAAAGGTAAGGTTTTTGTAATAATGAAAGCAGAAACTAGAACTGTTGCAATCAAAACAATTTTTTTTCCAAATGAACTGACTGCATCTGGATTTGCAGAATGTATATGAAATTCTGTGTTATTATGGTCTAGACCAGGCCTTTTTTGAGGAATAAATCTGGTGTGGTTAGGTTAAAACAGGTAAAGTACTTTTTTCTTAATCATAGTGATAATTTTGCAAATATATTGACATTGATTAAACATCTGTGTTTAAAAGTCCAAAGCTGCTAATTTGCATTTTTTTCAGGCTTATGACTAGAAAAAATTAAGTTTCCTTCAGGTCAAGATGTGAAATAACTTTCTGTTTTCCACCTTCATTCTCACACTATCATGTAAAGACCAGGAATTTTATTAAAAAAACCTAGAAATGAGTCATTAAGAAAGATAGGGCTTGCTTTGCCTTATTTCCTCATATTATTGATTACGAGACAGAAGTTATTTTGTAAGCTTTAGGGAAGGTTTGGTTTGTTTCTTTATTTCTTTGTTTCTTGGCCAGTGGTGATTTTTCATTGCACAGGTTGGTAGGATTTCAGAAATTGCTCAGAAAATAAAAATGCTCTTTTTAAAATGAAAATTCAGAACCTTTGCCTTCTCGCTTCTAAGCTGTAAGCAGGAAGTGCACTTCACTGTTTCATGAGTATTTGATTCCCTGCGTGGTGGGGGATGTTTCTTACCAGTGGGGAAGATGCTGCCAAGGCACTTTGGGAAGCAGCAGACTGCCTTCTGCAATGTGCAGGATTCACTAAGAGCAGAAAGGCAGGAGCCTGCTGGTGAGAAATGTGCTTACTTGATATTTAAGCTTTAATGAATTAAAGAGAGAGACAAGCATTAAAAATCCCAGTGGTGTTGTCTTTAAAAAAAAAAAGTAGTTTTCTTCTTTTCACTGTTCCTTCAACATCAAAAGAAATTGTCATGCACTATTTTAATAGTCCTTCTTTACTGCTTGAAAGTTCTTCCTAGCTTCTTACAAGATGCTAATTTTCAAATTCTTCCTGTTCCAGATATCAAATCTTTCAATCTAGATATTTCTCGATTTTTATGAGTTAATACCCTATATATTTTTAAAATCTTCTTAAAATGTCTGTCATTGGATATTTTCTCTAAGCTTTTTTTTCCCCTGATGTTTAATATGACTATGAGTTTCTCTTCATGACAACTGCAAAGTCTCTGTGTCCAGCCATCTTCGATGCATGAGATGACTGACAGCTTTGGCTCTAAATTTTTGTAAACCATTCAAGGGAGGAGGTGATATGATAATTAAATTCCCTAATATCAAGTTTCCTATTACTCTTTGTGGAATAACCTGTCTTGAATGACAGGCAAAGCTGGAAGGATGCAGCTGTTACTGACTTAGGCTCTTCAGCAGGGGTGAAGGGAGTTTTAATACCTCACTACTGAGTTCCTAAAACTCATTTTTCTCAAGGACTTAAAAAATTTAGGGTGGATAATTCTTTAGCCAGCCCTGTCGGAAAAACCCTGGGAAACAGAAACCATACAATTCGTCATTATTCATAATTTTAAATGTTTCTGTGGTATAAATTTGTAAATTAGATCAGTGTGATTCGTACTATCAGTAGATAGTACTGTCATACTATAAACTAGAGCTTTTGAAGTATTTATGAGCAGTAGAGAGATTTTCCAAATACAGGACAGAAGCTTTCTTCTGTTACTGCTTCAAGGATGAAATCTCAGTTCTTTTGCAATGAACACAAAGCAAAACCTGCACTGACTTCAGCAGAAGAAAGAATTCACATACAGCTCAGCAGGTGTTCTAAACCCAATAATTAAGATTCACCTCTGTGAAATAAATGAGTGCTATCACTGTCATTTTACAGATGGGAAAATTAAACCACAGAGCAGCTGTAGGATTTGCTTAGTGTGGCATGCAAAGTTGAGTACAAACCAGGCACTTTTCTCGTAATCTCACTCCTTAATAACTGGACCACATATCCCTCCTAAGTAGTGTTGAATGGACCCTTTACAGAGCTATGTGTGCCCAGTAAGTCATACACTGCTGAAAACTCTTCTGTGGCATATGTACCTTGCAACACTTCAAAAGCCTTAACAGAGTTTACATTACAGATTTTTATTATCCACAGAATTTTTACTTTTAAGGAAAGATTTTTCTTTTTAATAAGTGAAAGTCAGATGTGAACAATGGAGGTGACTGGGAGAAAGGTCTGTGCCACTGGGAGCTCAGAGAAGGTACATATAACCACACACACAGTGTTTGAGGAAAAAGTCCCTGCCTTTCATTGCTGCACAAAATGACAGCAAGTGTAACGTTTCCATTTGTCAGATGTTGTTTCCCTGTTTGCTTTACACACTAAAGTTTAGCATTTGCAGCTCATAGCCAGTAGTGACCAGTCTAGAATTCAGCATCTATAAAGCTGGCTATGAACTGACTGGTTCGAATGTCTCATCCCATGCAATTGTCTTCCCACAAATACTCATATTAGAAATTTGCTTTGAACCACACTGCAGTCTGGCCTGTTGAACACAGATCCCTCTGCTGACTCTAACCTCTTAAGCAATTTCCAGGCCTGTAATTTTCACCCCCATGAGCACAGCTATTGGTGTGGGATCAACCTGGCTTGCACTGTCAGCGGGTAATACCTGATCCTCCTTGTTTGGATGCAGAGCATTTGCTGCAAATTTATAACCAACAAAGGAAAGTAGGAACTTCTGCGTTGCAACCAATCTTATGCAAAAGACAATTATAGACAATTATCCTAAGTCAATTAAAACAGGTCAAATTTAATCACACAATAGGATGCTCCTACTTCTCTCTATTCACAGTTCAGGAAGCTGACTGTGCATGGCTCAGTTTATCAGGTGAGAGGGACCCCAGTCTTGGCAGCTTTGATGAGTTATGATCATTCTTCTTTATAGGAATTAGGTTTCCAACATATTTTTGACTCCTGACAAATATCATAAAGTCTCAATAAGCAGCTGCTCCTTTCCCTCTCCCATGTGGAGTACTGCCAGACTAGCTTCTGGAAATCCATAACTTCCTCCTATGTCAACCACCAATGGCAGTCACTACCCCAGTGACACGTTTCTGAATGCATGTTCTTTTTATCCTCTCCCAGCAGGACAACCTCTTTGCACTTTCATCTGAAGAAGTTGAATCAGAAAAAGAATGAATCAGAAAGATGAAGACAGGAACATATAGAAAAAAGGAGTGATCAAGAGAGATGAGAATCGTCTTGGATGTACTGAACTTCAGCAAGTCTGGTACAACTTTAGCAGGATGTATTTTGAGGAACTTATCAGCAGTGTGTAGCACACAATATCCAGGCAATGGCAACCCGTGAGCGTGCCCTCCTCCTCCATCATACTGCAGGAAGACACATCTCTGCTGATGACCTGGCTGAAGAAGTTGACACATCTTTCATTTTCAAGATAATGTAACTTCATTCATTCCGGTGACTTATCAAAGATGGCTTGTCAGACTACAACATCTACTTTTTCTAAGTTTTCTAAGTTTAGAACAAGTGTTGTTTCCCACTGGGCCAGTCTCAGGTGTCTTTCTGATCAGAGATGTCAAGAAAGCAAAGTTGCCAATCTGCAGGGAATGGCATTTAGAAAAGAATGTAAGGGTTTTTGAGCTCAATCCAGCCTAAGTCCTTATCTCTTCCTGCTGTTTCTTACAAAACCATCAATTCTGAGAAAGTGTGATTTGAGAATACTGAAACTGTGATGTTACGTAAGAGAGATGCTCCCTGGATACTTGCCCTTTCTAGCTCTGGAGCCACCCTGGCAGCTCTGCCTGGCAGCCTGCTCCAAAACCACTGATCTCAGGAGATGTTGCAGCACCTCTCGGGTCTCTCTTTTTGCTGTGCAACAGACTGTAGGAAGATCTGACAGCCAGACTGTCTAGATTGTTCAGAAGAGACCAGAAAAAAATGGTTTCTGAATGACCCGTTAGTGCTTTTAAGTAGCAGCTTAATAAGCTGCTGCTAGGGAAGTTGTTTTAGTGATACATCTGATTTGCCCACAAAAATCTGCAACACTTCTGATACATGGTACCATTGCAGTGTAACTGAAGCAATCACAGAGAAATAAAAGTGCGTTTTATGTTTGGTCCAGTTTCCGTCTCTGCAATCAACAAGTTTGTCATGACTTCAAAGGGAGCAGAAACAGGCTCTCTGAAGTTGCGTTTGCAAGCTTCTGAAGTGTGCTACAATGGATCAAATGCAAGATGAAAATTGAAGGGTTGAAACCTTTAATTAAAAAGAAAATCAACAACCAAAACCTCCAACTTTAAAGCCATAAAGAAAAGCTTCAGCTCTAAAGAATACGATCTGAAAACCCTTCAGGGATAAATTTTTGTAATTGTTAGCCTTGCACCAACGAGCAGTCACTTCCACTGGAGAGAAAAATAGAAAGCAAAACAAAAGGAAGGAACTTTCAGCTTGATTGTGTTGATTCATCATCAACTAACAATGAAAATAGAGAGGAAGGAAAACCAGAAACTTCCTAGCTGCTACAAGGCGATTCTACTGCTGACTTGATCTTCTTTAGATCCATGCAAAGAAAGGAGAGACTTATTTGAAGTGCGTTGTTGAGGGTTCCTTTGAAAAAAGCAAGTGCCCCCACAGGGAGAGAGAGAATTTATTCTTGCTTTTTGTTATCACAGTTCCCTCATAGAGGAAAAAAGAGGAAGGGAGCTGGTGCTCTGGCATGCTGTTGCACAGCCCTCAGCAGCAGCATTTCACATCAGATTGCCCTGCTGGTACGGGATCTCCACCTCCCTGCCAGGGTTGGGTTTATGGCTAAGGGAGCACTGACTGGCCCCTTCCAGACTTTCCTTCTCGGCTGTACCCAGTGAGAAAAGGATTCAGCGCAAAAGTGTGGCCTGAGCAAGGTATCTGACAGCTGACAAGTGCTGGAAAGATTTTAATACATTTGCACTGCCATTGTCTTCTTAGAGGTTACTGAATGGATTTTACATAGGGAAAGTCGGAAAATTTCGACTGAGATAAATGGCTGATTTTACTGAGGCACTTGCAGGCATTGGCTTTGAAATCTCATTAAAGGTCTCCCATACGAAGAGTAAATCTGTTCATAACAACTACAAGAGAGATGATAAATAGCAACCTAGGTGAAAAAACAATTATTATAATAATTTCCATATCCTTTGTATTATCTAAAGACACACTTAATCGTTCTGTAAACTGTTGGTATGTCTGAGATAATAAATACTATATGGAGACAGATAAAGGGACAATGATGAGACATATGTCATCCTACAAAATATACAGCAGTCAGTGTATATGTTAATCAATAAAAACACTGCTATGATGAATCTGAAAATAAGCTCTTACAAATCATTTTTCGCTGCTCAAGAAATGTATCACATCTTCCAGTATTCCAGCTTGTTAAGACATGACAGAGAACTGTCACTACATGATTAGTAATAGAGGAGGGCAATGGTTTAAGTTAAATAAAGTCTGAACCACTGTTCCTGATGCAAGCCAAATTACTGTGTCTGAGAAAGACAGAGGACATATGAGACACCTATGTCCTGTCATTCTCTGTCACATCATCCTTCAATGAAGCAATCTCCACCTACTCCACACATTCATCATCTGCCTTTAAAGCTGATTCCCCCGCACTTAACTTTCCTTTTGGTGGGGGGCATGATGACCCTCAGGAAAAACTGTTGCTGGGTCCTGGCCCCCATCAGTTTGGAGCAGGTGTTTTGCAGGAGGTGAAGCAATACTATCCTAAAACTGCAGAACCCAGCTGCACTGGGAACATGCTTATGCTGGCAGAAGAAAAGGTAGAGTGGCTGTGCCTGTGTGCCCTGGAGTGCATGTACTGCCTTCAACTGCCTTTCCAAGCCTGTAAATCTGTGTTTGCCCCCAGGACGCGCCAAACAACAGCCCAGTATGGGGATTTTCAGAGGTATTTTCTGAGAAGCTGTGGAGAAGCAAAAGGGAGACACATAATGAATTTGCTGTAGAAGATCAACAAGCACACCTGCTGAATGACTAGCTTGTCAGCACATGGATACCTTGAGCAAACGTGAGACAAGGGAAGACTTGAGATTAACCTCTAATGACAGGCAGTAAGCACAGGGGCATATCTACTTGCATTTATTTTTCTCTGGGACAGTATATAGCATGGCTGAGAAAACAGTTCAACCAATGCTGCCATCCTTCGTACTATTATTTTAAGTTAATAAAAAAAATAAATTTATGTCCTTTTTACTACCTCTATTCTGAAAAGATCTTTCTATTCCTTTCACATCATTAAGAAAAAAATTCCAGCTCTCAGAAAATTAATTACCAGGCTAATTTTTACTGAACTATTTCCATTTCTTGTTCACAACCACCTCGCAGATTATGCTGAAGATTTTACCAGCTTCCCTTTGGAAATTAGTTCAGCTCCCCTTAAGCACCTTTGACAATACCGGAGCAGTTTATTTTTAGTTTATAAAGAGGGGAGAGTTGGGGAAGAGAGCATTTTAATAAGGAATAGAAGTATTATGCCAGGAAGAAAAGAGAAATATGACAAGTTTCGAGGAAAAAAAAAAAAAAAGAAAAAAAAGGAAATTGTGGAAAAACTTGTAAGATTGCACAAGTCTCATGCTTCTCTCCCCTCCAAATTTCATGGACATTTTCAAATGCTGTGGAGGTACACCCAGTTCTGGAACTAGCTGCCAGCACACAAACACATTTTAAAAGGTGTAACTGGGAAAGAGAGATCATACCCCATATGATTAAGGGCTTCTGTATCCAGCCCAAGGGATTTATAGTAATGAGTGGGTTTAGAATAGTGTCTTGTCTCATCAATGCTAGTATTTGGAGCTACATAAATATGCAAACCTCAGTGCTTCAGGTGTAGGACAGTAATCTGAAGTGCTGGGAGAACACTGTGTTGACTAAACTCCTTTGTTTGAATCCACTTTTTAATATTTTTGATCAGTAAATCTAACCCCATCCTTTTCTAGGGTACTTTCTCTCTCTCTGGGTCAGACTAATAAATTTATAACTGCTTCTACCCCTGTAGTCAGACTGGTAAATTTATAATTTTATGATGCTCCACTACAGCCATCTTCTGAGAGTATCCTGGTTTCTGCTGGTTTCATGAGATTTGACTTAGCGCCATAAACTGTATGGCAATCAATGCATAGGTTTGTCTTTTCAGAATAACATAACCACAGAATTACAGTTACCAACACAGTATAATTAGTGTTACGTGGTTGTTTGGGTTTTTTTCATCTATGAAAAAGACAAACACTTCTTGGCAGAAATATTCAGTGTTTTCAGGTATCTGGATGTCTGTCTGGCAAAACAAACATTTAAACACATTTTCATGTATCAAAATAAATTATATTAATAATGACTGTCACGAATGGTGACTTGAGTAGGGCAACGTCTGGAAGGAGTTTCTCCCAAATTAAAGAACTTGCTTTGTGAATTGTTTGCATTAGAGCGGCCTTTTATATAGCTGTATTCCTATTCCAGTAGGATTACCACAAATAACATTTTCTCCTATGGAATAGAAATAATATCCATATTTTATTTTTTTTTGTCTGCCAGGGCTGAAACCTTTCTATACATAACTCTCACGTCTTCTAATCTTTAGCCTTTTCTTCTGACAGAATGATAATGTCTGATTTTGATGCCCACACATCTTTTATCCATTTCCATAATCAATCAAGTTACTGTCTACAAATATTACTGTCCTCCACCTGTGCTTGCAAAAGGCAGTAGAAGCTGATAGCTGTGGTCAGAAATACCTCATAGGAAGGGTTCGTGCCTTCACACCCTATATAATAACACAGAAGTCTGACTGCCTAGTTTTTATCCATCAAGTTTATTCACAGTCATCTCTTTCAGGTTTTTGGGTTTTGAGTGGTTCTTCCATTTCTGCACAGTCATACAATGTATTCTTTACCTTTTCCACCATGAATAGGCCATCAGCCAACGTTGGCTTTCTAGATTTAGAATAACTTCTAGATTATATCACACCTCTCAATTTATTATAACAAACCAATTATATACAGCATCATGTCAAAGAATCCCTTCTGTTGTTCAGAGTTGTAGGCAGTTCATTCCTACTCAACTTTAATTTGGTTCTACCTTTTCATCAGCTAAAATTAATGAAGCACACACCCTTTCTTCCTCCCCCCCCCGATATTTTTCCTATTTATTTATTTATTTATTTTCTCCTTCTTTCAACATAATAAGCTTCATCTTGTCCTTCAAGACAATAGATCTCACAATATCTCGAGTCTTATTTGAAAACAAAATTGCATTCAGGACCTTCTCTAGCACAGCAATCTGATAGGAACAGAGATATTCAGCCTTTGTTTCTTCCAGCCCATTCAAATGAATAATTTCATGCAATGGCATGCAACCTCACTGCAAAGCAAAGTCAGAACAGAACAGCATCCTGTTATTACTAGCTAGTTCTTTACTGTTTCTGAAGATGGTTGAACCTCTTCCAGTAAATATTCATTTAAGAGGGACTTACATTAAAGTAAAACTTTTCTTTTTTTATGTCACATTTTTCCAAGGAAATGAAAACATGAAAATTGAATTTGTCATCTTAGTCTCTTGCCTTGTATTTTTTCAGTAAAGTACTAGAAAAACAGGCAAACAAGGAGGAAGGCAGAAATGGGTTTGGAAAACAAAACAGCTTTTGTAAAATCAGAACTGCAAACTTTTGGCTATATAAGCAACCATTTTCCAGACCTGTGGAATAAAAGAGCTGAATATTCACAACCATATTCCTCTATTTTTTTACTAGGTCTAAGAGCTTTCTCTGGACCTTAGGCAATAAAAAGGCATGCATGCTTTGTAATCCACTATATTAGTTAATTTTTGTTTGTGTATAAAATTTCATTCGTAATTAGGTGTACCCCTCAGCCTTTCTAAATGCAAATCATATTTGTTATATAAAAAAACCTCACACTGCAGTCAAAATGACCAGAAAGACAGGCCAGGTATTATTATAGTTACTTCATTTTCACTGGAAATGGTTATGCCTGGAAAGTCAAGAATAGATTTTGTAAAGAAAATCAGGCCATTCCTAGGTCTGTGACAAAGATATATATTTCCCTTTGTAAAATTTTTTTTCAATGAAAGGTTTTTGTGCTTGACTAAATTTTATGTGACATTGCTAAGAGATTTAGAAGAAAAACATGGTAAAGTCACGTGAAACTGGCAATTGCAGAACACTTGTGTGCCCTGAAAAGTGGAGAAGGGCGCTGAGTTTCCCAAGTCAGGTGCTGGCCTGGAAGGAGGATAATGCTGTCAGAGAGATGTGCTTCCTAAACCGATAAGCTGTCCTGAGAAGCAGGATGAATTAACCCATGGTCAGCACTGTGCTAACTCCTCTACCCTTGGCATCAGTGCTGGCATCTGCAGAACATTGTCTTGTAGAGTGTAGATGCACTACTTAGCTTGCAGCTGGCTTGGAAATGCTAACGTTATGCTTTTCTGGACTGGACAGGTATGTGCCAAGCTGCCTGTAGAGCTGTCTTCCTTTTGAAATACATATATACAGCCATCTCACTTGAATCCCAGAACCCTGATGTGATACCACAACTCTAGTAAGTCCTAGTTCACTCTAAATTATATGTACGTTCCTGAATCTTAACATGCCTTTCAACAAATGTATCGCTTGAAAAATTGATATTAAACCAGAAAGGCACAGGCCAAAAAGTACAGATTTTATAGCGCAGTGGAAATATTTCAACCAACTCTGTGTTCCTTCTGAAAAATATGCATGTCTCAGCAACATTCATATCTTTTCTTAAATCTTAAGTTTTGCCGAAAAAGGAACATGTTATAGCATTTGTGTTTGGAAGTCTGAGAATATATATGACACAGAGAGCAGCAGCACCAGCCCACCCAAGTGTTCCTTGCTCTTCTGAAGGATTTAGTCTCCCTTAATACAACCATGACAGGACCAAGCAAGAACAATAAATTTATATAAAGACATATTAACAGTACTGCCTACCAACTACTGTATCTGCAGCTTCTAGAAATAATTCAGTCTCAATAAGCAATGTGAAACTCCGCAACTACAAAACTGTAAAAGTACTTGTGATACATGGAAATGGAAGTACTCTGCCAGGTTCCTTGCAAGTTTTCACATTGGCCCAACTGCTCTGCAAGTGTCCTTAGCCAGCAGGACATTGTCCATTGTTGCACATAGGCTGTCAATAGGTGACAAGTTTGTGATCTCCTCCTTGGCTTATTTACAGACAGTTATAGTGAGGGACTGAGGATGCACAATAAATTTCTCTTCTGTAGCCAGTCTCCTTCATAAGCTAGGACTGTAAGGATTTTCTGGGATAACTGTTGAGTGCCCCCATAATAACCTTTTGTTTTTCTTTCAGTGAATCCGTGTACCCACTCCTACCTACCGATTTCAGTTTTCCAGGCTCTGTGTAAAGTCTCTCCCAAAGAAGGAATGCATATAGGATGTTTTTACCATCTACCTTTTCTACTTGCTAAGTTGTAGCAGCTCCTTAACCTGCAGGTTGATAAAATTGTGTGTGATCCTGGTCTTGTCACTTGACACTTAGAAATCCTGCTTTCATTTTTGCCCTTCTGTTTTCCCCAAGGCACCAAGACTCTTATTCATTGACCTTATGCTTGTGTCTGGATTGTTTCCACATTCCAAATGAAAAAAAAAAAAAAACCAACAAAAAACTGTAAATCAAAACAAAACAGTGTTTCTTGGGAAGAAGAGGAGTGGACAAGAGAGTGACAGCTCTCTAGGACCTTACATACAAAAAGGTATGATGTAATGTCATGAAGAGAAAACACTCTGTGTTTGGTTTTTGTTTCTCCCTAGTGGCCCACACATTTTCCATACAACTAAGGTGCTTTGTGCCTCCTCCCACTAGCATGGCATATGATAGAGTACAGGTCTGAGAAAATGAGTTGTTTAAAACCTCTGAGCCTGAATGTTCAGTTTGTCCATGCCTGTTTTGAAAATCATATTTTTCAAGAAAGACAGAGAATGTTCCATTCTTAAGATAAAGAGAGGAGTCAAGAGGAATATCTGGTTCCATCCTCCAAGCTTCCTTGCCTGATGAAGAAGCATGAACCCCAGAGTGTATGAACAAATTCAGAAAGATAAACTATTCTTCACTCTTTTATAATAGACTATCCTCTGGCTTTAGCATATGGCCAGGATATCACACAGAACAACAGTTTCTTATTATAGATTAGGAACAGCACTGAGCCAACTGCAGTTTCAAATCCATCTGCCCATACAAAAATAGTTTCTCACTGGGATCTTCCTTCTAATGCTGAACTATTTCTGCCCACAAACCCCTTCTTCCCAAATGACTTTGGAAACAATGCACTTTTTATAAAAACATTATTAAAAGGAACAGAGAGCTCCCCCTACCCAGTGTCCCTGCAGTGGCCTAGCATTAAGCATAAGGCCCACAGTCCTCCCAGATCCTGTTGGGATCACTTTATAGTGTGTATCACCATTGCATTGATTCAGTATTCTGTGAATATCCGTATGCAGTCTTTCTCCTGCAATCAGATTTGTTAGAGCAGATTGTAGTGTCTATGCAGAGTCCCTCTGTAGTCTGTGCCTTCGGCACCATTGCAAAGATCTGTGGCCTTCCCTGGATCTGCATCCACTGGGTCATTTCCTAGTTTTCCATTGTTCCCTATCCAAGACTTATGTTTTTAAGGAAAAAAATAAATTTTGTGCTAGGGTTGTTGGGGTTTGTTGGTGCTGGTTTTTTTTCCCCAATCTGACTTCTCACTGCTTTTTGTTCCTGTGTATTTTACTGCCTATTATTTTTCTCAATTTCCATGTTATTCTTCCCAGCCAGCTGAATTCCTACCTAAAAATTCTGTTTTGCATAATAAAAAAATAAATTCACCATCTTTTCAATTATTTAATCTTTATCAGCTCAAAACTAACTACATTTGCTTCCAACAGAAACAGGACTTCTGCAATTTTTCCTCGGTTGAAACATTTCTTCTGCAAATTGCCTGATGAAAATATTACCCTTAGTTGAAAAAGGAGGTGAGGATGTGGAATTAGGCAGTTTAACGTGAGTGCTTTCTTTGTTGCATTTTGAATTCAATACTGCAGATCAGGCACTGCACTGCAGCATGCTTCCCAAAACCCACAAGAGCCCAGCTCTCACCTCCTTTGTTGTAGCTGTGTATTGCTTTAACTCCACGACAGTCTATGAGGTTACACCGATAGAAAAATGGAATGGCAGATTGGAGAATCATGATATTCACTTGATTTTTGCAAAGCAAAATCTTTTTCTAACTCAGTTCAAAGCATTCAGAATTGCTTCTAGCTATTCTCCCAAATTATTCTCTTCAATTCAGAGCCTGCCACTGAAGTACCAGAAGCAGGATGCCTTGTATACAGCTCAGCCACTTCTGTGCTCCTGCAGCATTTTAGTGAAATGCCTATGGTACATCATTCCCAGAATGGAGAAAAGCCTTTTGGACATGCAGAGATGGAGCTGTGTGAGCTGAAGTAGCTGTTTGAAGTTTCTTACTCATAGGTAAGGAACTATGGGAAACTGAGATGGAAATCAAATACATTAACAGGTTAACAGCCTATGTAAATCACAGCAGATCATCACCCATTTACTCAAGGGTATCTGTTAAAAAGTCCTTAGACTTTCAGAAAAAAAAAAAAAGTCAAAGATGAATGAGAGGCTCAGAGTGCTTTTTGGTAATTAAATATTTGTCTGTATACACATTACAGATATATCAAAGAAGGATGTGATTTATGTTTTCCATTATCTGTTGAAATGGTTCTTGGTCACTGACAGGAAAACTTGTGAGTAAATAAAGGTAAATTGCTGCAAACTCTACCTTGCTTTAATCTTTGCTGGGAAAAAACCTGGCTGGATGGCTGGGCCCAGAGAGTTGTGGTGAATGGAGTTACACCCAGCTGGCAGCTGGTCACAGGTGGTGTTCCTCAACGCTCAGTATTGGGGCCAGTTCTGTTTAAAATCTTTATCAATGATCTGGACAAAGGGATCAAATGCGCCCTCAGTAAGTTTGCAGACTACGCCAAGCTCAGCAGAACTGTTGATCTGCTGTAGGGCAGGCAAGCTCTGCAGAGGGATCTGGACAGTCTGGATTGATGAGCCAAGGCCAATTGTATGAGGTTCAACAAGAAGTGCCCAGTCCTGCACTTGGGTCCCAACAACCCCACACAACGCTACAGGCTTGGGGAAGAGTGGCTGGAAAGCTGCCTGCAGGGAAAGGACCTGGGGGTGCTGGTCAACAACCAGCTAAATAAGAGCCAGCAGTGTGCCCAGGTGGCCAAGAAGGCCAACAGCATCCTGGCTTGTACCAGAAACAGTGTGGCCAGCAGGGCTAGGGAAGGGATCATACCCCTGTACTGGGCACTGGTGAGGCCGCACCTCGAATCCTGTGTTCAGTGTTGGGCCCCTCACTGCAAGACAGACACTGAGGTGCTGGAGCGTGTCCAGAGAAGGGCAATGAAGCTGGTGGAGGGTCTAGAGAACAAGTCCTGTGAGAAGCATCTGAGGGAACTGGGGTTGTTTAACCTGAAGAATAGGAGACTTGGGAGGGACCTTACTGCTTTCTACAACCACTTGAAGGGAGGTGTGTAGGTCAGTGAAATGTGGGTGTTGGTGTCTCCTTCCAAGTAACAAGTGATAGGACAGACAAATTGCATAGGTCCTGTTTACAGGCTGTCCAGAGAGGTTGTGGAGACTCCTTCTCTGGAGACATTGAAAACCCACCTGAATGTGATTCTGTACAACCTGCTGTAGGAGAACCTGCTGTAGCAAGGTGTTGGACTAGATGATCTCCAGAGGCCCCTTCCAACCCTGACCATTTTGTGATTCTGTGTATTAGCATATTAGGTGGAAGGACCTGAATGTCTTTTTCTCCCAAGGGAACAAACATCCTGTGATTCTGTGACAAGAGGAAATGGCCTCAAGTTACACCAGGGGAGGTTTAGATTTGATGTTAGGAAAAAAATCATCACCAAAAGGGTTGTCAAGCATTAGAACAGGCTGCCCAGGGGAGTGATTGACTCACCAACCCTGGAGGTATTTAAAAGACATGTAGACGTGGCACTCAGGGACATAGTTTAGTGGTGGACTGGGAAGTCCTAGGTTTAACCAAGCGTTGACCTCAATGATCTCAAAGGCCTTTTCCAACCTAAATGATTCTGTGATTCTATAACTTACTCTAATAGTGATTTACTTAAGGATAAATTCTGCTGCTGTGCCAGGAACCATAAAAAAGCCCCAAAGCAGATTATGCTGACATTCCTTCAGCTAGAGGGCAACTTACAGACACCAAGTAGTAGTGCGTGTGCCCTACATTGGTCCCGTTAAGAAAGATGCAAGAAACCTGGAAGATGGAGAATTTGATCTGTGTTATTCCCCACTGAATATATTCAAGATTTTCTGACTGCAGTCACATTCAGCAATGTCTACAGTCTTTTTCAGCTGTGGATAGCTTCACTAGTCCAAAGACAGTCAACTTCAGTATAGCCAACATAATTCTATTAGAGCCTTCTGGCTTTTCTTTTTAGTTCTTTTTTTTTTTTTTTCTTTTCTTTTTTTTTTTTTTTCTTTTCTTTTTAATCTAGGGCATTTAACTAATAATAGGCTTTGAAAACGACATTTTGCTGGAAAATGTTAGCTAAAAGAATTATTAAATTTTCTCCATGTTGGAACATGTCCTGAGACATTTGACAAGGTATCATGCAAAGTGCAAGACAATGAATGTTGCAGAAAAATTTCCATCTTCTCTGGGATGGTTTTTCTCCATTCAGATTTAATGTGTTAGTCTCAGCCTTTGTTGCATTTGCCTGAGTAAATAGCAGACATTTTACAAAGAGATGGCTCCTCTGAGATTGGAAGGCATTTTCCTTTGACTCCTACCCCTCTCCGTAAGAACTGAAATGTAGAGGCTTCATGGTGATTACCCAGATCTAAAAAACACTCCAAAAAAAAGTCCCAGACTTGTCAATTTCCCACCAAACCAGCTGAAAACATCATAATTTCAGCCTCAATTCCCAAAGAAATGTGGATAAACAATCATGTGGTCTGTGTACTGCATGTCAGACCATCCTTTCCCCTAGCAATTACTGACTGCAGTTACCTACGTTAAAGAAAACTGTTTTTGAGGAAAAGGCCACAGAGATATTTTATTCCTACAAATGTTAGAAAATAGGCAGTCCTTAGGTTAGTGTGGGTGGTATTCAGTGCATCAGTATTGAGACTTACATTACTTAATTTATATACTGTGAGGTTTTATATAACATAAAGAGTGGACTGGAGAAATTTGCCATTAAGAATGTTCTACAGTAAAACCAGCTGAAAATGTACTTAGATGTGTGCATGCATGGCAAATACCAGATTTAACTCAAGAACAGAGGTGGGTTCTGAGTTTGAAGGATGCGGCAAGGAAGAGATCTGTATCCCCAGCACGCAGGTGGTTAGCTGTATTGCCACTGGATTCAGCTGGGAGCAGCTTTCAGGAGGCTTCAGTTCCATGACTTATGTAGTGCTGTAGCCTCCCAGGCTGCACTTCGAGAGTTTTAAAACAGAGGTCAGGGGAGCCATACATTTAGGAAAAACAGGTAAAAACAAAGACAGCATATGTAAATGTTATCACCTCAAAACCTGTTGACATAGACCCTCCTATATGTCACAGAATCACACAGCAGTTGAGGTAGGATGGGATCTCTGGAGGTCATCTGGTCCAACCCCCTGCTAAAGTAGAGCCACCTAGAGCAGGCTGCCCAGAACCATGTCCAGGCAGGTTTTGTATATCTGCAAAGATGGAAACTCCACAACCTCTCTGGGCAATCTGTTCCTGTGGGTGAACTAACGGAGTTATTTCTTAGGTTATACCTAGATTTTGAAAAGCATGTCCGAGTTTTCTCCACAAGGGCGGTATAAGGAGGTTTGTAGCCTGTTTTGCAATAATTTAGAGTACACAGTACACAGAACCGTACTCTACAAACCCAGTTTACCCTGGATGACAATATTACAACAATTTTGACCAGTTTTTCAGTGTTTCCTATCAAATTAACTCAATTATATACCTTTTGCCACATGTCTAGACACCTAGTAATTGTTCAGACACTCATCTTTCTCCTTTCTGCCTAAATCCAGCCATTAATGAAAGATTTAAAAGAATAAGTGAACAGTTACTGATCTGGACAAAAGCTAACAAGAATATTTTCTTAAACAGCTAGAATAAAGTACAGGGGCACTGTAAATGTCAGTCTTCTGCAAAACAGAGGTAATTACAACCAGCAAGAAATGTGCTCTTGTCCATTTGTTTTAATGGGAGGTTTGAAAGAGCGGTACAAAGTGTATGCTTTTCATCTAGGTTCTTACATTCCCTGCATGCTTGCTTTCCTTCATTTTCCTTTTTGTGGGGGACCTTCTCAGCATGAGGCAGCTCACCCTCTGCCTCACCGACTGCAGTGCTGGTGCTGTGTGAGGGGACCCTTCAACTCCAGCGTTTTCCCAGCCTGACTCCACTTCTGTTTCATCTTTCTCTTCCTCTTTGTGTCTCCAAGCACTCATAACACCTCTTGCTCCTGGGGCTATCTATATGTTCTGGTTGCCTGGAAACCATTTTTGAATGGCTACATAGGATTTAGGAAAACTTGTCTTCGATAATTCTCCCACCTCCTTTCTCATAGGGGAGTACTGTTTTAAGTACTACAAGTAATTCTTTTTAACGTTGATTCTCACTATCTTTAATGTGGTTCTTAGGTTGTTCTTTATTATTACAAACACTGCACTTACTTTTTTTGCTTTCCTTTTCTTTCATCTTTATCCTCCAATGTAACTTCCAGTGCCACAATTCTGTAATGTTCTTTTAATGGAATGCAATTGAGAAAGTCACAGCCAAAGCCCTGGAAGCAGGCTTTGTCTGAAGGTACAATGCAAAATCACAAAGAGTCTCTACTCCTGAAAATATCACAAGAGCATAAATAAGACCTGCTGCCTTCATCCAGGCTAACTTGATGTTGCTGTTGAATGAAGAGGAACTGCAGGGACACCCCCCCCCCCAGCTCTCCTGAGGCTGGGAAACAAGAAGCATGATGAGGACTTACCTGATTAACACCTGTCTGTAGAAAGATAAAAGGCTAAAATAGATAGCAGAGCCATTAATAGAGGTCAGAAAAAGGGCTCTTTGTCATCCCAATGATTTAAATGGCCAAAATATAATTCACCGATAACTTCCTAGCTATACTTGGATTTTTATGAACACCAGATGTTTTCTATGTATTGATTATCAATATTCTGATATGGAATAACCACATGTTCAGCATTGGATCTTGTAATATACCTTATTAAATCCATGGACAGAGTTCATATTTTCAAAAGGACAACATGCTTATTTCACTCTTTGGGTCTATTGAATCTGTACTTACATTTCCTATAATTCTCTGGGTCAAGTATAAAATTCTTAATATTCTTTTACTCTACTAGTAGGTTTCTAAGTCTTAGGGATATTCTAGCTGATTGTCTAAAAAAATCTTGAAAAAGAATCAAAGAATTCACTGCAGGTGAGTGGCTATTTCCATTGAACTAACACGTCTGCAGTAACGTGGATCACAAACTGATAGATTGACAGCTGAACAAATAATTGACCATTTAAAATGGCTGTGGAAATATTTCTGGTCAAGACCAAGATTACTGCATATCACTGACAAATAATATCACATATTATTTGTTGCTTGTCCTTCCTTATCATCCTAGCCTGCAGTCTGAGCTTTCCCTGCACCATGGCACAGGTCATTCCCTGACAGTCTATTATTGCAAGTGCTGAAGGGTCTGCAGACCAACAGACCTGCATGGAGGTGCATGAAAACATCTGTTTGTACTGTGTGTTAGTGCAAGTCAGGGTTAGAACTCCCTGTTCTTAAGGAACATCAAATTAGACTAACACAGTTAATTTTTTTTTCTGACAGTACTCCAGAAACAAAACTGCCATGTCAGCTGAAGCTTCAAGATGCTCAGAAGTCAGCTTTAGATTACTTTAAAAATATAGTTTGAAAAATGAGAGTGTTAGTGCTGAAACCAGAAAAGTACTCAAAGCCGCTCCGTATGACTACAGAGACCGTATCCCCACCTGGAGGCAGCTATAATTTCAAGTGAAGACACAGCACTACGAACAGTCACAAAGGGTGTCCCAGACATCACTTATGCCACCATGTTTTCAATCCTGCAAGCTCTACTTCCACAACCTACAAAAAAATTGGAGAGAATGTGACTCTTCTGTCTTTGCCCTGGGAAGTCATGTATGTCTTGCACTGCAGCAGAAGAGCAGTGAACAAATTAGCCCTTGATACAGGAGGAATGTTCTTCAGCCTGCCATCTGAATATTTAAACCTCAGAAGCTCTGAAGAATCCTTATTTCTACCACTCTTGAAGTGATTTTATTGTTGCATCATACCACTGTCTTAAAAGTGCCATTTAAAATATTAGATGTAGAATACAGCTGAAGTTTCCTAAGCTGCATAAATTCAGCTTTTTAAATTTGCACATATGCACCAGTCTAGAAGTGGAGAGCTCTTCAACAGATCTGAGAAGAATCAGTGGTCACTGTATTGTTTTGGCCTAGCTCTGTGATCCTCTTACTTCTCTTACTTTGTCCGCTAACATTTTAGAAAGCAGCTGAATGCTTAATTCTCAGTGTCCCATATGCAGGGGGAGGAGGGAGAGAGAACCATTTATTTTGCTGCCTTTATTCCCATGAGAACAACTAATCACGTGGGAGTAGAACAACAAGTTCTGCTAGGCACACAGAATCTGCTTATGAGACATCTCTGCATACTCTCGAGGTTTCATTAGCTTTAAGAGGATTTTTTCCACTCCTCCAGATCATTGTTATTTCAAACCCAAATTTATTCAAACTAGGGAAAGACACATCTCCTCAAGTATGCCAGCTTCAAACTCAAGCACAAAATGTACTGTATGCATTTTTTAAAAACATTTCAAGGATTAAAATATGCATCAGTTACAGAATGGTTTTATGGTAAATTCTTTTTTTTCATGCTGTAGGGAATGCTAATAATTAGTGTGATTTCTGCCATCCTAAGACACTGCCGAACCTGAAATTATTATGGAGAAATAATTTTTCTATACTGGCTGTCTTGCAAAAATAACCAGTTCTGTGTTTGTTATGCGATCATCTAGAGAGGGAGTAACACAATAGCTACACCCAATGGCAACTTCCTTCATTGCTATTTTTCTAAAGAAAATGGCTAGGATTTTCTTACCAGGGACTTAATCAAGGTCAAACATAAATACTTAGGCTAGTTTTAACAGTTGCATTTTCATGAAGATAAATTCATTCTTGGTTTCCCACTGAATAATCTTTCACTTTCATAATTCAAAATTTCCTTGCAATTTATCTTCTAATGCACAGTAGTGTTCTTTTGACTGGTTTATCATCTTCTCCAAGTAGTACACTTGGACCAGTGTAAAAAGCTGAGCCACATGTTCTCCTTACTGACTTCTTAGGTTTGATATTTCTACTTCATTGTGGCGACAAAAGTAGCTTTCAGATTATGAACCCCAGGGGGTGCTGCCATGTTACATTCTGTGTTTGCAAAGAAAACTGGAAGTGATGCTCTAATATGGGTTAGAGCTGTCTCCACTTCTGTAGAACATCATGTTAGCCTCTGAGGCTATCATTCCAATAAACAAATTAAGAAGGGGGTAAAATCTTTTTTTTATCCAGTTTTTGGCTTCTGAATTTTAGTAGGACAGTGTTTTTTCTCGTTGAGAAGTTGCAAAATGCTGATGGAAGTTTAAAATTTCCATTTTAAGGAGAATGAAAAAACATATTACATACTTGCTCCATATATACAGGATTATATCTTGAATAGCAGTACATTTGGGAGCCTTGCTACTAATTGAACAAGGCTAAGAAAAAAAAAATAAATGAAGGGAAGAGAAATAAAATAGTATTCCAAAGTTTTAGAGTCTACATTGCCTAGGAAATAAATTTTATGTCAAAAATTGAATGTCAAAGCAAGAACTGAGAAATAGGAAGAAATAAAGTAATGGACTTGCAACCAATGCTTCTGGTGAAAAGTGAAGGTGTTTGTTCTATGGCTTTTTTTGTTTTATGTTTCCACCATGGCTGATTTGTTTGATGGATTAATTTTTGCCTCAGAAATAGTGGAAAAATCTCAGTTAGGTTTTGATACTGGGAATTTAGGGGAAGTTCCTACAAAACCTAATAAATGAAGGGTAAGACATTACAGGTTTTCTTTTCTTTACGGTGCCTGAACTTGGATTTTTATAGTGTATAGATGCATTTTCCAGTCATATTCCCCAATGGTGTAAAAGAGAAGTGATTCATGAGCTGCAGCACGCTTTCAGAGTTACAATGTACCATGAACGTCAATGGGTAACTGCTTCCAGTCCCCTGCTGCCCTGAGCAGTTCTGTTGTATAACATGTGCTTATACATCCACAAAAAACAACTGTGATGTTCTTTCTAGACACATAAGAAGAGTTGATCCACTTCTGGAGGAGCAGACTCCGAAGTTTTAAAAAATACAATGGCAGAGAAGTTACAAGGGGATCTTTGGTATGGGATCAGTGATGAGAGAAGAAGGAAGAACTCATAAGAGCCATCTGCATCCACTGGAGCAAACTTCCATCCCCAGCACAAGGTCCAAATTTGGGTACTGCCTTCACTGTACAGGCATCACCCAAAACACAAACCACTGCCCTACCACCTTTCAACATTAGCAGGAGAGGAAAAAAACTACAAAAGCCAATTTGCCTTTCCCATTCCACTGCTCTAGGAAGAACCCAGTGAGATGCCAAGAAAACCAAAATGACACAGAATGAATGGACACAAGTCATCACTCAAATACACCAACACATTTCATCAGCTTCACCTGGATAGGCTTAGAGGAGCAACAAAGCCTCTGCTAAAATCATGTGGGTTTTTTTCCTGAGTGTCTAGCCTTCACCATTGCCTATGGAAATGGGACAGCCTTACTGATACAAGGCACTCGCTCAAGTCTGTCTCTCAGAAGATCTTTCCACACCCAGCCTACTTTTTTCTTCGAAGGCTGCCACTGCTCTTTAGTGTCACAGCTGGAAGTTCAACACAGCTGAAAATTCACCAGGTGGAAAACCAAAGTCCAACGTTAATTGCTTATTAGCAAAAATGCTTTTAGTGAGAACCTTGTAGATTGCATTATCCAGCCATGTGTAAGAGCCTCCCAGATCACATTTCTCAATCAAAGTTCTGCTAAAACTAGTTATGCTGATTGCAATTTGCTTAAAGGACGGTTAAAGGTTGCTGGGAGGATGCCAACACATCTATGCTGGAATATATATGCATTAAAACGTTCAATGACAGGGAAAAATGCAGCTGAAAGACCCCAAATATAAAAAGGTGTCATCAGAAATGCCTGTTGGAGCGTGGAAACCATACCACAAACAGGGTTTTAATTTGCCTGCATACAGCATAGTACTTGTTACTCAGGAAGATCCCTGCAAAGGCAGGTTTTTCCTTGAGATTTATCATCAGTGATAGCAGAAGTCATGCCAAGGGTGGCTGCTCCTCACACAGTAAAGTGCTCATAAGCAAAAAAAGGAACTTGATTTTGCTGAGCATGTATATGTTCTTCATGTGAGGAACAGGTCTTCACAGCATTTGTCATTTATCAGTAAAAATGGGAAGAGGTTCTGATGAGACTGGTGATGCCTTTATGCCTCTGTCTTACATTCAGAGCAGTCAGGAATTACCCTCTCACTGACCAGGCAAGCACAACTTGGCCTCATGCTCTTTCAGATCCTCAATACTGGAACTTGGGGAGGTGGGAATTAAATCATCTTTTTGAAGGGGAGGTGTCAGAGTTTTCATTTAAGCTCATCACCCAAATTAATACTTAGTTTCCCCATAAAGATGTTGATGCCTAAACAGAAAAATGGCTTCAACATCCAGAAGAACAGAATGGAGTGTGAGCTCACCCCATAAAGGTTTTCCAGCACAGTACTGCTAAGTCCATGTCATTGGTCTTTTCCTGCTGTAATGAATTAACTCACAGAAGTACTGCATTTAGGGTATTAGGTCTGACAAATCAAAATGTCCCATTCTTGCACTTACTGAAGACAAGAACAGAATTACCACTGACTCCAACTGAGACAGGAATTCTCTGACTCGGCAAGCCTAAGTATCAGCTCATATATGCAGCTGTAGCATATTGACTGTGAGTAGCCTACCTGCTGACTCAGGGAACAAAGCAGCATCATGAGCAAATGGCAGCCCATGGGCATGACCTGGTCTTGACTCTTTTTCTGCTTTTACTTCCTTGCCCACCTCCAGGTTCATCCTAGAAATCAAAGGCACCTTGTTTCATTTTTTTGCAAGCCTTCCTATTTACATTGTAAGGGTCTTCAGGACTTACACTGTGCCCTAATCACTGATGCCTGCCCAACATATTTACTGCTGCAATACTAAGCCAGACCATTGTGCCTAGGTAAGGGAATCACACCATCTAGCCACATCCTGAGACCAAACACTTTCTCTTGAGTCACAGCAACCCATGGGCATGCAGGGTGCTTTACAAGCATGTGAAGCCACAGCTCCCTACCCTGAATATCTGACAATTTACAGTGGGCTTTAAACAGCAAGGATCACAACAGACAGTGGCAGAGTTGGAAAGGGTGTAAGAGGACTGAAATTACAAGCATGGAAGATACTGAGATGGGCTTGATGTTGTGTGTGCACTGTGGGAAGGAAGTGTTTGAAAGAGCTTGCAGGCACACATGTATGAGATTGTTTTTCCCACCATGTAACATAGGCTGATTTTGCACTGCTCCTTATTCAAGGGTAAATTAACATTTCCTTGGTAAAAACTGTAGAGGGTTCGTATTTAGCCACTTAATTCATTTACTTAAAAGGGTAATTAATTCACAGATACCACCAATTCCTTCAGGCTACTTTTTAGCATGAAACTAATATTGCTGCTGCAGTCAAATAAGCAAAATCATTTCTCTGAACTGTTTTATTTTTAAGGTGGTGGTGGGGAAATTGACAAAGACCTGAGTCAGCCCCACACAAGTTTGTTGGCGGTTTGGTCACCCTCATTTCATTATTTGTGTTCGTGCCTGGCTGCTGCAGGATGTAACAACTCGCTTTGTCTGGAAAGCGAGCAAACCTTCAGAACACATTACTCACAGGCTGCAGCTCCTGGCAAAGTCACCTTCATGCCACATAACTTGCAGGTAGGGAGCACTGCACGGTGACTGCAGCTTAGGAGGGAACGCTCTAAAACCACTTGTCCCAACTCTTGTAATATCCTGTTGATATCTACAGGGTGAGATCCTACTTGGGCATAAGTGGCTCATGAACTGTGACCTGCTGCTTTTAAGGATAGGAAGGACCACTACAGAGTTGTGAATTGATTTTGTGCCCGTCACAGAATGTTACAAACTTTCCCTTACTGAGGCTACTTTCTCCCTATGCTCCTCCTACAGTCAAGACAGAGGGAGGCTTCTGTAGATGGCTGTAAGTGCAGACTTCTGCTGTACCAGATTCATTCAGTCTCCTCTGATTATAACAAAAGCCTAGTGAGATTAGCCCTACAAAGCTAATAGCCTTTGCAAAGACTTCTTACTCATGCTTTGATGCCTATAACTGAGCTCAACAACTCACTGACCTGAACATTCACTTCAGAAAGGCAACTATTTTTGAAATAAAGGCACTACAGATAACATCATCTGATGTCTCTGTCTCAGCTAGTCACCTTCACTTTGGCTTCTGGTCCCTGTAGGAAAATAGGACATGCCAAATATTTTGGTAAAATGGTACCCTGAAGTGCTTGGAATCTAAAGGACCACCTTCAGAGGTTCAGACGAGATGAGTCCGCCTCAAACAATGGTGCATATATCACTGCTTCTCTGCTTTCATTATCCCTTAAATATTATCTTCCTTTTTACATGGTAGGAGGTTTTTCCTGATAGCCAGAGAATTACAAGCAAATAAAATGTCATCTTTCAGAGATGACAGAAAGGCTTCCAGCATGTGTATTTGTGCAGAGATGCTCATAAACATGAAAAACATGTCCTAGAGTCTCACAAATGTGATAGCAAGCTAAAAATGCCAATATACTTTTAAAATAAATTTCATTATTTGCAGGTGGTCCTAATCTTTGAGCACTTAAAGCTGACAACACTGTAAATAACAGCTTCTGGCCCAAAATGAGAGGCAAATTTTATAATTTTAGTACAGAATGACACAGAAGATAAATAAAGATTATTTGAAACCTCTGTCAAAAAGTTCATAAACAAGATAAGCCATTCAGGAGAAAGGTGTCACATTTGAAATGCCTGCTTACACCATAAAACAATCTTTCAGATCAAGCCTGCAAGGGAGATTAGGAAAGAGTAGTAAAACATTTGAACCATCTGCCCTGTTGGAAGGAAAGGAGAAATACAAAATGTTGACAATGTATCCAGAAGCAATTTCAACCTTGCCTCTGCACATCAGCTGGAAGATGAGAACTTAAGTTTAGGCTAAGCCTTCAGCAAAGTCATCAAGACATTACCTAGATGAAAAACCTTATGTAGGCAAGTTCTCTCTGCAGCCAACCATTCCTATTGACAGCCCATTTCCAGCCCTGCTCCACCTGGCTTGCTTTGCCTCAGCCTGAACACTAACCCTAACCCAAACCCTAAATGAACCATGTAGACTGGCCTCTTTCAAACTCACGCTTCCACTCTCTGTCTCACTTTCACTCTGCCATCCTCATGCAGACAGGATGTATTACTTCCATGAAGGAGCTGGGAAAGCAAACTGCAGCATGTCCAGGCTCAGCTCCATATTTCAATTGCCCCATATAGATAGTCTCTTGCCCTATATCTGATGCTGGCCTCCTCCCTGGCACTATACTGCTATGTTCAGTAGATCCTGTGTGTCTCCTTCAGTAATCTTGTGTGAGCTTCCCCTGCAAGGTTCAAGCTCCAGATGTGTAGGACCAGTTCTAGAAGGTCCTTGTCGTGCATCCAGGTGCTCAGAGAATTAGGCACCTCAGTCAAGGCTTTAGGACAATCGGACTTGCCTAAAAATGCATTTACATAAATCTAAATATTTCATTCTGAGAAGGTAGGCACAGAGAAAGTGTTTCCAAACCCACACTTTGAAAGTCATTAATTAGATTCACCAAAAGCATTGCTTTAGAAGAATAAAAGATCTTTTTCTCTTTTATTTAGCAATGGTTTGTTATTCATTACCATGCACCTAGACTGTGTTTTCAGGACTTTTCCCTTGGATATGGGATTAAAAGGCATTTTGAAATTAAAAAAGGTATTCTCAAACACAGCTCTCCAGGAGTCTGAACTTTAACATGGACATCCTATATTCAGAATAAAACTGTGACTTCCCCTTAAGTGCATTCACCTACCACCCATGATGATGGATCAGAAATGAAAGAGAGAAGGCGCTTCCTTCCCAGATGCAAAGCACTGATCCTTCAGAAATTTAGTTTCGTTGGCAATACCAAATCATGACCTTGAATCCCAGTAGAATTTTCTTTTAAATTGGCGTACTGGGTCTGTCTGGGAGGTGGTTAATTTTCTTCATAGCAGACCACATGGTGCTGTATGCTAGTTTTGTGACTAAAACAATGTTGATAAAATACCAGTGTTTTAGCTATTTCTGAGAAGTGTTTGCATAGCCTATTTCCCACTTTGCTCCCCCAGTGAGTAGGCTGGACAGCTGACCAAAAGTTTATTGCATGATGCATAATTGCTGAGGATGGCAATAAAAACTGAGGGGTGGGTGGCTTGGGGGAGCTAGTCATTACCTGGAGACTGGCAGGCAATCAATCTACTTGTGGGAAGCAGTGAGTGACTGCCTTTGCATCACTTGTTTGTTTTTTTCTTCCTCTTACCTTAGCTTATCATACTGTCTTTATCTCAAGTCATGAGTTTTCACACTTTTGCTTTTCATATTCCCTCCCCCGTCCCACTGTGAGGGCAACTGAGCAAGCAGCTGGGTTGTGCTTAGCTGTTGGCCCAGGTCAAACCACCACAACTGGGGTCAATTTGAATCAGGAAAAAATCAAGTTTCTTCATGGTCTCCACATCCTGTGATGCTTTTTCCCTTCAAAGGTCTCAGAAATTGTCAAAAGGTTCTGGTTTGTATCTGCTGCTGTTGAATATAGGAGTGTGACCTGAAATACTGTGGGATACAAAGTCTAATACACAAAGCGTGGATGTGTGCAGAATGTGAATCCAAAGGCATGAGCAAATGGTATGTGCTGTCTGCTCATCATAGGTAAACACGGGTATGGAAAGTTAAAGAAATACTTACATAAGGTTCCATTTGTATCACATGGGCCACCGTCCACTCTAAATGAATTGATGCTACAGTGGGGGAATTCCTGTGTGACCAGATCCAGGGGAAATCTGCTTGAGTACCATGGCTAGACCATGACAATGACACGTACTAGTGAAGTCCCTCTAGTCACTAGTGCACCAACATGGTCTTGGTGGGGTTGGTCCTATTCTTGGCCTCACCCTGGACTTTGTGGTGAATCCAAGGAGATCACATTACCTGCCTTTGCTGCTTATGGCCACAAATCTTGGGCAGGGGTCCTAGCCTCCACAGCACACCACTTTGATGCCTTTGCTGAAGTGCCCTGGGCACCTGTAACCTATCTAGGAACGACTGTCATGCATTTATGGCAGATGGTGGGAGCTGGCTGGAGGTGCTGCTGGCCAAGCAGACCCTGAGAACCTGCCCGAGTGGCGGCTGTGATCACAGGGCAGCTGGTGAGGGAGGCCAGTCCCCACGGAGGGGATGGGGTGCCAGGGCCTGGCAAGGCATCCCTCAGAGAGGCCACCAGAGCCCCGGGGGTCTCAGGAATGGCATTGGAGGTGCCAGCCCCTGCAGGGAGCTGGCAAAGGCAGGTCCTGAGGGTGGGGGAGAGGGGGCACAGAGGCAAGGGCCACAAGGGCCCCAAGGGCTGCAGGCAAGTGTGTCACACTGATGGCTACCACAGGGCACTGTCAGGGCCTCCACGGGCTGCTGCAGCCAGGCCGGGCAGTGACCCACACCAGGACAGGCGGTGACCCACCCTGGGGACAGCACACACAGCCAGGGAGAGCAGGGACACATCAAGGTCTCTCCGTGCCCAGTGTGGGGCACTGGGGAAAGAGGCCAGCCACCCTGGGGGCCCTGTGCCAGTGCCTGTTCCCCACCTGACAGCACCAGCAAAGAAGCACCAACCCCATGATGTGACGTGGCTCCGCATTGGTATGGGTGCTTTTACTCTCTGAGTAACAAGAAGAAATGTAAGGCCCACGTCCCACAGTGACAGTTTTCTTGTGGGCCGTAAAAGGGATTTTACAGCTGAGTTCTGCTAGTCTGGCACAAGTTTTTGTGAAGAAGGGCCCTGTGCTCTGCTGCATGTTAAAGATGGTGAGGAAGGACAGGGTCATGCTGTGGCCTACCTTGCCCATGAAGACAAAGGCTGTGTGCGGCTCCAGGCTGAGAGCTGCGTGACAAAAACGGGTTGCATTTATTGAGAGCTGAGTGCAGAGACTCATTAACCACTTTCACCTCGACCCCCAAAATCGAAACTGAGTAATTTATATGACACTTCAGCTGTGACAGCAAAAGACTGCGCAGAGCTTTCTGCCTTCCTCCTTAACCATGGCTGATGCCATCTCAGCAGACAAGCGCAGCAACAGCAACATCTAGTGGTAAAGTGTCATGACGGGTGGCTACGCCGGGGCAGAAACCAAGTCTAATTAATAAGATATAAATCAGACACGGATGCACAACAATAGAAAGTAGCAACAGAAAATATTTTCTCTAATAACTTGCATTTACAAGTTTTCTCATGCTAGTACACATATATAGTATATAGAATATGTCTCAAAAATAGTCTTAATTCTTCCTTTGCTTCACATGACTAACACTGTGTCATTGTATCACACATCAATTAATTTGATGACAATATGTTTGCATCCTATTTAGTACTCTTTAAAAATGCAGAAGCATAACACCAGAATTTCAAGGGAAATAATATATATAGTTATGTTTTTGTTAGGTACTCAGCTGGTGAACAGTATGATGCTTTAAGCATGAGAGAAATCTAAGATGTATATTAAGACATTCAGGATGCCTGCAAGGACAGAAGTTACCTTATCTTCTCTACCCAAAGTTCAAAACAATTCTTTTTTTGTTTTGTTTTGTTTTTCTCATTTTGTCTTCTGGCACTAGTCATGTGTTTAGTTTGTCAGACACCCGTTATTCAAGATAGATGATTTTGTAGTTAAAACAGGCATCTGACTTACATCTCCACTTTACCATTGCACTGGGTCTGGCAGAGATGGAGTTAATATTCTTCACAGCAGCCTATGCAATGATGTGTTGTAGATTTGTGACCAAAAGAGTGTTGATAACACAGCAGTGTTTTAGCTATTGCTGATAAATGCTTCCACAGCATCAGGGCCTTCTCTGTTTCTCACTCTGCCACCGCAGAGTAGGCTGTGGGTGAGCAAGAGGCTGGGAGAGAACACAGCATGTACATCTGAGCCAGACTGGCCAGAAGGATAACCAATACAATGAAACTTCACGCTCGGTAGTAAAAACTGGTGGTCATCTTTCCAAGGCAGCTGCTGCCCAGAGAATTGCTGAGCATCAGTCTGCTGGTGGGAGTTGCCTTTGCAGCTCTTGTTTTTGGTTTTTTTCTCTTTCTTTCACTTGTTAAACTGCCTTTATCATGATCCACAAGCTCTTTCTTGGCTTTGCTCATTCAGTTCTCTCTCCCACTTTCCTGGGGGCAGGGAGTGACGATGCAGCAGGTGGTTGCTTGATTGCTGGCCAGGATCAACCCACCACAACCAAGCATACTTTATTTCATACCCTGCTCTAAATTCTCACATTACATTGAATTCAGAACTACCAAGTGTGATGTTTCTCAGGTAAATCCTAGGAAAAAATAAAGAAAGGATTTTCTTTCACAAACAGGAAAATGTTTCATTTAAATCTCATGAGGCAATATCTGTTATAGATAGATATAGATGAATATATGCAGTTAGACAGAGAAAGCCATTCTAATACTGATCTCCATACAATCACACAAAATCAACAGACTGCTGTTATCATACTGCCTTCTGGAGGACTCGAATCTCTCCTTGACCATCCCAAAATGTGCACTGTACAAATGTTGCAAGACCCAGTGTCTGGTCTCTACCTTATTTGCAGTTGCATGTAGGCATAACATTCTAAATATAATATCAGATAATGCCCTATTCTACCAGGCTTACATGATGACTGATGTAAGAGCATGCTGTGCACTGAGCCCTATTCTGTCCAAAGACCCTGAACTGAAAGGTGGCCAACAATTCTGAGAGATGGCTTGGGGAAGAGTCTCTATTGCCTGTATCTGGATAGTGCCATTCAACTGTCTTTGCACTTTGCAGTGGTTCAGAAGAAATGGGTCTATTTGTCTCGCAGAGCCCTAACCCTTCCAGCTTTCGCCATGCAGTCACAAGGGTTCACAGCCACACTAAAAAGTTAGAGCTAGGCACTGACAGAAGGTAACTTTCTTTGAATGAAGTTCCAGCTTGAACTGACAGAATAACATCAAAACACCCAACTATCTAGCTAAAGGAAAAACCTGATGCATGTTAACATTGCTGTACCACACACTTAGAAGTGTGGCATGTCAAAATCAAGGTAGTTTCTTCTTCTGGGATTTGGAGAGCAAGCCTTGTCAAGGGAAAAAATCCCTACTTTTTATACTAGTTGTACAGTTCATATACCTCGCTAAGAAACTAAACCAGTTGCTGCAGCCTCAACTAGCATTCAAGCCACAAGCACAGATACTCCCTTCTCACCACCTCCTCCAAATGCTTCCTGTGCCAGGCATCTGGGCTATTGCAAGCTGTACTTCAAGAACTGATTTAAAGAAATAGCAGATGGCAAGTGGCAGAGATTCCTGATGGATAATTAGACCTTCCACTACTTCCCTCTGCCTCACAGCTGCTATTCCCTGGGCTCCCAAAAGTGTTACCAGGGCAGAATTGTCATGGCCCTCCCAACAGTCATCAGGCTAGGCTGTGAAGTTCTCTTTTTCACAAGTTAACCTGTATTCTAAAGGAAATAGTGCATAATTTTTTATACCAGCTTCTCCTGGACCTTCCTGGTGTCTTTACTTCTCCTTGGACCTTTCCCTGGACACTACCTTGCCCTTGAATTGATCACTTACCACCAGAGCTGCCATCCCCCAAAATTATCGCAACAAAAGCCAATCTGGACTTGTGTTCTTCCAAGTCTGTTTCCTCATCCATGAGACTCTTTCCCTGAAGCACACTTTCCACAGACAAGATGATCTACAGCAAAAGGTCACCTTGGCCCTTCGACCAATTCCTGGGTAAAGAAAAAAATGTCTTCAGGAGCAAGTTTCCCCCTGAAACTGGTATTTGTAGGCTATTCACATCCAGAAATCCAGTGCTTACATCCTAAGGATGATAGGGAAGGAGTATGTTTATTCTTTTCATAACTAATCATACTGCTGACCCTATAAGTCTCCAGGCCTTTTGTGACTGCTGGTCTGCGGCATATGAAGGCACAGACCTCAGGTGAGATCCTTTACTGCATACATAAGAGTGGTTACATACAATCGCTTACCCAACCAAGTTCTGCCCTGGAACATGCCTATGTGCAGCAAAGCACCTTTGCAGCCAGTTCACACTCCACCGAGCTGTTCTCTTCCTCCATACTCATCTGAGGAGGTCTCTTCTTCCCCGATACTTAAGATGCGGGAAGCTTTGAGCATGCCCCTCATTGCAGACAGGTGTGCACAGAATTGATTTGCAGGTGAGTTCAGAGAGCCAGATTTACTGTTTGTTGTTTCCTCACTACATTTTAAGGCATAATCACTCTGCAACCTGGCACCCAGACAATGAACAAAGCCTTTTCTCAGAAAGGGCCCTTACACTGGTCTGTACCCTGCACCAATATGTGTCACAGACTGTAGCAAAGAAAGGAAAAATATTTCATTTGCTAGTGGTTTGTTGTGGGTTGTTTTGTTGTTTGGTTTGGTTTTTTTTTCATTTCCTACATCAACCATCATTGGCTGCTCCTTCATTCCTACACTTCAGGGCAGAATTACAGGTTCAAAAGTGACCAGTCATGAGGAGTTAGAATTCACTGTATGCTACACGAATCCCCAGGGAACATGAGAAAAATAGAGCTCACTACAGTGAAAAGTTTTATTTTACAGGAAGCAGTCAGAGTAAAAATTAAAATTTGTCTTTGTCAGATACCCTGTTAAACTTGGAAAGAATGGGGAGAAGAATCTGTAGCAGAAACTGTGAACAGATCAATAAGTATAAGCTCTCCTTGGCCCATTTCTTTCATGATGTTGTAGTTTAACCCCAGCCAGTAACTAAGTACCACACAGCTGTTCACTCACACACCCCTCACCCAGAGGGATGGGGAGGAGAATTGGGAAGGGATGTAAAACTTGAGGGTTGAGATAAGGACAATGTAATAACTGAAATAAAGTAAAACAAAAATACCAATAATCATAATAACATCAACAACAACAATAATAATGACAACAACAACAGTAATAATGAAAAGAAGGAAGAAGGGGAGAGGGAATGAAATCCAAAGGGAAGGAAGAAAAGAAATCAAGCGATGCACAATACAGTTGCTCACCACCCACTGACTGATGCCCAGCCATTCTCTGGGTGACAATTTACAGGCCCTGGCTACCCCCACCCCAGTTTATATATTGAGCATGACATCCCATGGTAAGGAATACCTCTCTGGCTAGTTCAGGTCAGCTTTTCTAGCTGTATCCCCTCCCAGTTTCTTGTGGTCTTCCAGGCTTCTCACTGGCAAGGCCAGTGGAACTAAAAAATCCTTCACTTAATATAGAAACACTACCTAGCAACAACTAAAAATATCAGTGTATTATCATCATTGTTCTCACATCAAATCCAAAACACATCAATGCACCAGCTACTAAGAAGAAAATTAACTTTATCCCAGATGAAACCAGGACACATGGGCCATTTCTCGTGGAGCAGCTGTTAGTTTATTTTTCCCATACTCAGACATACAATCTGTATGTGCTCAACAGTCAATGATTCTCCTGACAATGCATCAGCTTACAAAAGAGCTGACCACCTTAACTAAAAGCAAAGTTATTTCTTTTCCCCAATTATATATGCAAGAGGGCAGAAGAAAAAAGAGAGAATTATTTCCTTCCTAAAACAGCATCATAGAGTTTTCCAGTCCGCTTGACCTGAATCTCTCTGAAGCCAGCTGCCTCGAGGAGCTTGCTGTACTCGGCTGCTGTTCGCTCTTTTCCTTCAGTCTGGACCAACATATTCATCGAATACAGTTGGGTTTCTAAAGGCCCGCTTTTATCTTCATTCAGAAGCGATTCAACTAGCAGCACCCCACCGCCTGGTTGAATAAAGAGAAATAAAACACACACTGAGCTCTGAGAAGACAACATATTTTTCAGCTGAGTTATTAGAGCCTAACCTTTAGTTTCAGGAAGAAGCAGCCTCTACATTAAGTCATATGTCAGCATCACAGAAGACAACGGAAGAGCAAAAGCATGCCTCTGCTTGGCTATGTAGGTGCTGACGTACCAGGGCTGAAGGGTATGCTATGGCTGGGATGGAAATTCCCATTTTCCCCAGCTGAAATCTGCAGGACCATACTGATTTTGTTGAGAACCTGGCTCTCTACAGAGTGATTTCAAAGCTTGAGGGTTCAATGTGACGTTTAATGGGATTTTTACTATGACGTATATACTTGTCTAACAGCAGTGTTATGGCACATAGCTGATGTTTCTTTCTGAGAGTACTTATTTTAAGACAAAATACCACAAAACATTGAAGTTGTAACATTTCCAAGAAAAATGCCTTTTAAAGAGCTTATGTCTTATACAGAAGGTACAAACGTTGGTAGAGACATTAGATAAACATCCTTAGATTTTACTATCTTGAAAAACATAAAGTCTAAAAGATGGCAGCTGAACCAGCAGCACAAAGCCACTGCAGGGTCTCTTCTCCTGGAGAAGGCTGAACCTCAGGAAGCCTTCACAGACAGACACACAGACACAGAGCTCATGAGAGCGGAGACAAAAACTAATGAGTGGTAAGTGAACTACATCACCTCCAGCTTAATGGTGATACCCTTAAGTGGTCCCTGGGAACAAAACACTGAGAATCATGACTTTGGTATTTATAGTGTGTAAGGGGCCACTTCAGACTAACCTTCCTTGGCTTCCTCATTCCACTGTTAGAAAGATGGAAAATGAAAAACAGAGCCACTAAACCAGGCACTGGGGAAGTCATTGATGGAGCCTGCGAGGGAGCCTGACCCATCCCATGAATTCTGGCAGCACTCTGCAGTGCTGGGACAGCAGGGCAAGAGGCTGCAGACAGTCTCTCAATCTAGTGACACCAACCGAAGGGCAGGAGGGAAGGAGTCTGGCACCAGAAGAGAGTGTCAAGCAAGGCAGGAATAAATGCCACAAGGGGATGGGCCACTACTCACACAAATAAGACTGCAGTGAAAAGCATTCAGCTTCCTAATGCTCTCACATTTCTCTTTTTAAACCAAGCAACACAGTAAAGCACTCCCTTTATTGCTGACAAGATTCTGAGATATGTCTTGCTTTCCATTGCTGTACCCATCACACGATGCAGGAGTTTTTTTTCTTTCAGAGCTTGTAAAAGACAATTCAGAGGCTTGTTAAAGATCTACTGAAGCTCACCTCCCAGTCATAGATCTGTGTGAAAGAGGAAAGGTCAAATACAGCAAGAACATTTCTGCCACATATACTCCATACAGAGTTCTGGCCAGCCATGAATTTCAGCATTGCTTTTCAGCATTTCAGCATTAGGTTAATTTGGACAAATTAATTTTTATATCATTCTTATATCATGGAGCCCAGAACTGCACATAGTACTTGAGGTGAGTCCTCACCAATGCTGAGTATAGTGGGACATTCACTTCTTTGAGCAGGTTGGCTATACTTTGCTTAATACACCCCATAATACAGTTGGCTATTTCGGCCATCAGGACAAATTGAGCTTAACATCAACCGAAATTCACAGATTCCTTTCTGCAGGGCTGCACTCAAGCCTCTTGTACCCCAGTCTATCAGTACATCCAGGATTATGCCATCCCAGGTGCAGAATGTGGCATTTGTCCTTGTTAAATTTCATATGGCTGGTGATTGCCCACTCGTCTAATCTATCAAGATCTCACTGTAAGGCCTCTCCACCCTGGAAGAAATCAATGGTTCCTCCTAATTTAGTATCATTGGCATGTGATATGGTAACATCCATTAGAGGGAAGACTCTTTTACCTTCATTAAGAACATGGTTGAGATTACTTCTCAAAAACATGACGTGAATGTTGAAAGCACTGTAGGTTGTAAATGAGGAAAATTAAAACTGAAATTGAATAGAGAAATTTTATGCAAATGCACATACACACAGGAAAAACAGCATCAGCAAACATTAAGGAAATTGAAACTACTGCCCATCTACCTTAATGATATACTGTCTGGAAAAGATTCATTATAACACACTCTGTATTCACAGTCCCTTCCATCTGAAGGAACATAATATACAAAAATTACCAAACTCAGCCTGCTGTACAGTAAATTTGAGGAGGGAAGATATTTGAAAAATCTTGTTCTTCGCATGGTATGACAGGGGGAAAAAAGGGCAATTCAAGTCAGCCCTCTGTTTCTCAAGTTTCAAAACTGAAAAGCAGGAAGAAATCCCACCACCAAAGGAACTTTCCACATTGAGGCAAATAGCAAACCCTCAGCTATAAACCCTTCTGTTTTTAAAAAGTCATGCAGAGACACGTTTTACTCATCCAAGGCTCCAAAGGACAGAGGAGTCTCAGTATATGTTTCATCCACTGTGAGGGCCAGGTCTGCCTTAATATTTTTTCCTTTTAGAGTTCTATCATGCCTATTCCAAGTTTAAAGACAGTGTTGTATTAGGATGTTTTGTTATAAACTGTTTTATTCTCAGAGACATCAACTGAAGCCCTTGAGCATTCCACTCAGACATCTGTCCAAGACTGAGCAATATTTCTTACCTTGGAGACTAAGAATCCACTGTTGTATTGCAAGATGGTTTTAGGGTAGTCAAGGTCTTCGGTGGAACTCATTTTCTTTCTGGACTGAGGCACAGACTCTCTGGTCCTCTTAATTTAAATAAGCTTCTTTCCACCAGGCACAGGGTACACCAGCTGATCCACTTAATCTTATTGCTTCTGAGAAACGCACCGGTTACAAAACGTGTCAGCTCAGTTGTACGGCTTCGGTGGGGTTTTCTGCCAGGTTCAGCTCTTTCTTTGGCTCTTCAATCATCAGGCACAAGGCTAAAGAAGCAGTGTGGATTAAAGCTTGTATTGTCAGTTCAGCAGTCAGTTAACATGCTGGTGCTTCAGAAGCACTTGAAAGCTTGTAACAAGTAAATCAGAAATCAGTACAGAACAGCACCAAGAACCTGAACTCTGTGTGATGCACCGAAGTTCATAAACCAAAGCGGAGTCCTAACTGGGGCTTGTTCAAAAGCAGCTCTGCTCCATCAGGCTGGCTTTTTGATGCTGGAAGCCTTCGCAAAAAGGAAGAGAAGATAGCAGGGGACAGAGTTTAATAAAAAGAAAAGAATATCGGTATTGACCAGACATGTGGCTTGGCCAGAGAGGCATACTGAACAACAGCTTGCAAAATATGACCAATATATTTTATGTCACCTCCTCTCCACTTCTCCAGGCTTGTTCTACCCCTACCCACCTTGATTCTTCCCTTCTCCTGCCTTTGGCCCTTTCTCTAAATACAGAAAGTTTCCCATGAGCCCCACAGTAATTCCCAGAAGCCCACTTTAATTTCCTGTGATGTTTGTTCTCTGTCATAAGCCGCCTTATAGTCTTGATTTTGCTTTTCTCAGCTACAAAGATCTGGTTGTACCTTCTCATGGTTTTGAGGGCATCCACCAGTTGTCCCTCACTGAGTGGCCAGGGAGTTCTGATGTTTGATACTGTTCCCCTCAATGCCTGTTTGCTAGCATTTGTGTACCTAGGCGAGGTTTCTTACTGCTTCTGTCTCTTGCCTTTGTCTCTTAGGCTGAATAACCCTTCGCCAGTTATCCCAAAGCTCAGGTATCATTACATTATGTGTTTCTACATATCCTCAATATGCAAAATATTCTAATATTTTGAATAAAACTCAGAAATTTTGAAAAAAACTCAGGAACAACATCTGTTTCCTAGGTTCTAACACCACAAGGTCTCCTGTGTTACCAGAGTACTAGGTCTGAACATAAAAAAGTTAGAGCAAACCCCAAACTGTAGAAACATGTAGAGGTCCTCATCCTTGACAACATAGCCAGGAATCTGTACAGCTTGCATTTAACAAGGCACTGTTTCTCTGAAGGAAAAGTCTGGACAACAGGTGTCAAGAACACAGTTACATTTATAATGGACATCTTCCCCTGCTATCCTCAACACAAGGAGAGCACACGAGCTCAGTTTCTATTTAGGAACTTCCATTGCATTTACTAGCTGCAATTCTGCAAAGTTCGTTCATTTGCACAAATCTAGACTCACACTCACTGGTCATGCTACAGCTTTTTCAGTTCCTCACGTGCATTGCAAAGACAGTTCTACAGGAAAAGAAAGCTCAAAACCTTCTCACTAAGACTCTTTCTTTTACCAGTTAAAGTAGAAGGTGATGGACATCACTAACACTTCCTTTTACCAGGTAATTCCTTGGGCCACTAGCTTTTACATGACAATGGTCAACCACAAAAATGCAGGGAAGACCTGGTTTGAGGGTGAAAAATCCTTGATTAGGCACTTGGTTGGCAGGCTGGCACTTGCTGTCAAGGTAACTGTGGTACTACCACAGCATTGTCCTTTCATTTTGTTCTACAACTAGCCTAGTCTCAAGGACAGTACTCCTGAGCGTCCCATCCAGAACAGGTAGAGTTCACTTTGCAGCCGCCACAGGGCATATATGACTAGCTTAGGTAATGATAAAATTAGAGTTCCAACCAAATAGCCTTAGTCCTGCAAAAGTTTTAACCTACACCTATGACAAAGCATTTGGTTGAGGTAATCTACAAATTCATTGTGAGGCAGCAGGAGATGTATAAGAGAAGATAAGGCATGTGGGAGAATGCCAGGTCAAATGGATTTGCTGTGCTGTGATTAAAGGTAGAATGGTGCATACAATTTCAAAGAGCCTCAAAAGCACAGAACCAGATGAAGTACAAATAATAGCGGTACATTTCCTTTAAACAATAATAAAAAAATACTTACACATGTAAGAATACAGGCACCAGAGGGATCCATTCTGCACACCCAGTTCTTAACAAGTGCAAGTAGGAAGTGGTTTGGGTTCATTGCTGCTTTATATTCTCCCTACAGATACCTCTGTAATGTAATCAACCATGGACAGCTGCACTAGTCTTTTACGTAAGTCTACATGTTTTCAAATTCTGCTATAAAACTGTTTCTACCCACCTGTTGAAGTTGCATTTGTCTGTAACTGATCATCCATTATTTCAGTTTATACCCCTGGGCCTTTGTTATTATGCTGTACTTGTACTTCAGGGGCCTCTGACAAAATTGGAGGGGTGGGTTTCAGTAGCACTAAGGATGTGACTTCCTGATAACTGTTTCATTAGCAACACTAGTCAACCATTCACCTCAGTTCTACAGCTGTTGAATAGTTCAGTCTTCAAAAATAATAGTCCCTTAGTGGACAGGTGGAAGGACAGATGCAGTCTTAAAGTTTCAGTAATCACTTTCTACCAATATTGATTAATTGGGGGATTATGACTTGCATATCGTCAAAATTGCTTAACTGAAATGGTATGCAGATGGAAGAGATCCACAGACCTTGCATTTGAGGGGTTGGCATTGCTATCTCAGGAAAAAAACTGCTTCCTAAGTTACCTGGTATTAATTTGGACTCATGGGACAAGCTTAATACTTATGAAGGAATTACTTGCGCTTGAGGATTTCTTGCACTTTCAAGGATCTCTTTCCCCATCTCTATCCTGTACCATGGAGGCTGCCATGCCAGGACATGTCAGGACAAATGGTGACACCAATTTTTTAAATGCCACACTACTTGAGAGGAACAAAATGACAGGCTGGGTACGCAAAACACCCAATCAATTCTGATAAAGTGTGGTTTTCAACTTAGTGTGGCCTTATATTAAAACATCACAAGATACAGTACACTACATAATTTATTTTTCCACAATGACAAAGCAAATTTTGCATAAGTAATTCTTTAGAGCCATGTATAGCTGCAAAAAATTTTCTAGAACAGAAACATTATGATCACACATTTCTGAAAACAACCATTTTGCTCCATAATAACTAATTAACTTCCCTATCAAACTGATTTATGCTTACATGTGACACACACAGAGAGTATTTTGCTCATTAATATATGCCCACAGTCAAGGAACCTCTGGTTTCCACCAGCTGATATTTCCTACTTTTCTCAGGACCATTATTTCATAAAACTTTATTTTAAAATAGTCACTACAAAACACTGTGCAAATGGTATGGTCTTCCTAATCAAAACGTTGTAAAGCTTTGCTTAATGGTATGCAGTCTTCCAGTGCACTGGTTATCATAGAGGACATTTGCTTATTTAATTGATTTGCATTTTTTCTTGGAAATAATAAAGTCTGCATATTAGCACACTACATGACAGAGGTAGTATTCCAGACAGAATGTTCCCCTGTTAGTATAATTTTTAACATTCATGAGGACACAGCCTTTGACAAGCAGCAATAATCTACCTAAATCTATACTAAAACTTGTAACATTTCATATTGCTGTGTGGAAGCTTTAACCAGATCATTGATCATCAGTGAAAATTTGTTCAAAACAGGTTATAGGTCTGTGCTATTCATGATACCCCTGACTACCCCTAAATTTCCATAAAGAACTTAGGGGGAAACTTTCTTTTCTCCAAAAATTAAAGACTGTCCAACTCTTTGTGGTGTCTTTGAATAGCTGGGTTTGTCCCCACGGAATTAGACTTCCATCTAAAATTTTAATTGATCATTTTATTCCCTGAACTTCATTGAATCTATTAAAAGGTTTCGAATATCATGTTGTTCACATCAAAATTGCTATCCTTCCTGTAATACAGCAAATCAGGAACATGTACACAGGGAATGACTAGCTGTGGGGACCACATTTTCACAAAGTTTAGGTAGGAAACATCAAAGTAGCTCCAAAAGTTTTATTTTATAGTATCCAGAGTAAAGACTGATCACCCTGTAGGTCATTTCACATTCACATGCAGTTGGGTGTTTTTTATGGTATGTTTGATAATTTTTACACTCCATTTAGCACACAAGTCATTAACATGAAAAAAATCAGGATATTCCTACCCATACAAAGGTTATGAATCATTTATAAAAAAAGATACTGGTGTATTTGTAATTCCAGCATTGTAGCCAACCCCCTGATCCTCCGTCTTCAAATACAACCTCTTGAGCTGTTGTTGAGGGATCTGGATTACAACAGGGTTTGTGCTAAAAGAAAATTACTCCACTTAGCTTCTGGATTTCTTTTCTGAGGTGCTCTTCTATGCATAAGTAACCTAAATAGGGACTTGTGGATAACTGACTAGCTGAAAAGGGTCACATAGACATAGTCCAGCTGGCTGGACAAAAATGCACATCGCTCTCAGCTTATCTGAAGTAAAGCAAAATACACTGTCTTTGGCTGTCCTTGTTACACAGTAAGAGGAAGATTTCGGTGGGAAAAGAATGTTGCAGGTGGGAACAGAAAACTACAGAAGAGAAACTAGGGGCGGGCTTGGTATTTAGGCAACTAACCAATAATGAGCTTAACTTTTGTAATATGTATGAGCTAATTATAACAAGGCATAAAAGGTGACTGTAAGGGACAATAAACGAAGTCTGCTGATCACTCATATTGAGTGACTGTGTCTTCCCTCCGTCGCGACAGGGACTTTGCAGAGCAAGAGTACTAGGCCTGTTCTCCATGCCAGCTTTTACATGCCTGCTATCCTGTCTTGGATTGCAAAATCATTATGAATCTGACTGTATCCCAGTTGCTTGCCATCCTCCATAGTAGGCATCCCAGCAGGCCTGTTTGATCAGTTGTTGGCAACACATTTTAGACAGCTCATAATTCTGCTGTTTGTGCCTCTGCAAAAGGCTGAACCCTACAAACAATGTAGGTACGAAAATCTCCAAATGCATTGCTGCTTTTCCCTTGGGTATCCTTCCCATTAGGGTGGGAACTTGATCGGCTCATGAACTTGCATAAAACCACCTCATCCCCTCTATAATTGCAGCCAGTACCTCAGGCATCTTGGCTGCTATAGGAGCCATCTGTGGGGTCACAGCACTTAGGGTTGCTGCTGTTGCCCACCATCTGTGGGCTGTGTTTTGCTTTGAGCACAGGCCACACTGGAAATTGCCATATATGCAAGGTCACTGCACTCACTGGTAACTGAACTCAGCTTTCACCGGGAGGCCACAGTCTTTCCTCAGTCTCCAATACCCAAATGCTACAGTGTAGCAGGGCCAAATCTGGACCAGTAACCTGTACTGTGGCCTGAACTTTCCCTCTTCAGCCCATACTTGGAGAGGTGTCTGCCTCTAGGAATCATCTTGGTCTCCTTCTGGGTTGGGAGCTTGGTTTGCCCAACACCACTGGACAGTTGAGATCTGATTTTTCCAACCACCAGTCCAGACACTGCATGAAACTGTTTAGCTAAAGGTGAGCACTGTGTTCTTGTTCCTTAAAAATAAGGTGCCAGACACATCATGCTTTATATCTATCCATATTTGGACAAACAGAATCACAGGATGTTTGAGTTGGAAGGGACTTCTGGAAGTCATCTGGTCCAGTCCCCCTGCTCAAGCAGGTCCACCTAGAGCTGTTTGCACAGGACCACGTCTACATAGCCTTTGAATATCCCCAAGGTGGGAGACTCTACCACCTCTCTGGACAACCTGTGCCAGTGTTCAGGCACACTCACAGTAAAAAAGTGTTTCCTGATGTTCAGGGGGAACCTCCTGTGTTTCAGTTTGTGCCCACTGCCTCTGGTCCTGCCACTGAGCACCACTGAAAAGAGCCTGGCTCCATCTTCTTTGTATTCTCCCTGCACACAAAATACTCCTTCTTGTCAATTAGACATCCTTGCCCTCAGTAGCTGTAACACTGGAGCCTTAGCATTTACTCCTAAACATATTAATGCTATCACTTTTATTGCCTATTTAGTTTTGGTGTCCAATGCTGTTGAATGCCACTTCTGACAGCTGCAGGCCTGAAAGACATGTTTGTGTAGCAGTATTAGATTATCTAGTCTCCAACTAAATATTAAATCCTAGCAACATTCCAGTGTTTCCATATGAGATATTTAATTTTTTAGAAAATATTTTTAATAAGCATTGAGGTGAACAGCTTTGTCACACTTTAGCATCTTCAGCATTCATATCACAGCCTGGAACTGCAGTCTTCCTTTTGTACTATAAATGCTGAAGGAAGAAATCAGCAGAATGTGCTACTGGCACTGCTTCATTTATCACACCAAAAGTTTATTGATTGAAGACCATATTCCATTTCAAAAAGCATTACCTGTTTTAAGCTACAAGATACGGCACAGCATAAAGACTAAAAATGTATCTTTCTCAATGTGAACTTTAAGTCATTCTCAAAACCCATCCTGAGATGTTGGAAAGAAATACTGGTTTACGTGCTTTTAGTCAGCTTCTGACAGTCTGATTGCACTAAAGTATAACATATATATTTCCTATTTTAAGAAATCTATTTCATCCTGTTACATTCAAATTGTTTTCAACAAGCCTGGACACAGATATTGCACCCTTTCAGAGGCTGCAAGATGTGAGAACATCCAGTTCTTCAGAAACACACTGACCTCAACTGGCATCTGTGCAGAAGACGTTGTGCTCAAGGAGTCAGTGGTCTTGGACAGGCCATGTCTGCTCCACTGGACCTTGCACTTAGGGCTGGAGAAACTTGTGTGCTATTAATGTAATCTGTAATTTATAAAGTAAACGGTGTGTGGATCAAGGGGTGGGACATGTTGATCCTGACTAGGAGCCCATTGCACGTTTGAGAGGCAGTGACCCACGTCACAGCCAAGCCGAGCAGGTGTGAGCCCATGCTGCACGGCCAGGGTAGCCTTCAGGCCCGCACTGTGCTGCTGACACCCCTCCACTGCAGGACGAGCGCAGCCACCTCACGGTGACAGAGGAGCCAGCAGGCAGCTCCCACTCAGTGACAGCAATTACTCCACCTGCATGGCCTTACCTTTATTTAACAGTGCAGCATGTTCTCTTGAGAACGTTCTTTTTCTTGTAAGAAAATTATATAATAACTCAAATGACCCAAAATGAGGCACTTCCCTCCATGGTCAGGACGTATACAATGCACTGGGGGAAAATCCAACTCAGCTCCATCGAATGCTGCACAAACATGGTTGCCTGGCATCTGAATGGACATAATATTTACTTGCTATCTATATTCCTCTTATTCTGTTTTATTAAAACAAGGCTTCTATACTGAGATCCAGAAAGCACCCCCACCATCTCTCTCTCACACCCCCCCCCCCCCCCCCCCCCCCCAGTGCAGAACATTCTCCATAACCCTGCTGGGCTGGAACTTCACTCAAAATGTTGCTCTTGCCCAAAACTAAGTTGGTTTGCAATAAGGCTTTTCTGAGGAGCTAGTGCATTAGAGGGGAGAAATGTGCAGAATTTGTGGGGAAAAACCACACACACACACTTATATCAGCACACAAGTCCAGGACAACCAACAACCAAGCAGGTCCCAGGTCCCTCCAGGGGCTCTAGACCCCACATATAACAAGCTGTCATCCAAAATGCCTGTTGGAGCATGGAAACCGTAGAGCAAACAGGTTTTTAATCTGCCTGCATACAGAAAAGCACTTGTGTTGGGCGTTCTTCACAGGGTTTGTCATTTAGGAAGAAAAAAAAAGGAAAAGAAGAACAAGGAAAAAAAAGAAAAAATTACAAAGGAAGACTGGTGAGACCAGCTATGCCTCTGCTTTGTCAAGGCAGGTCTTAAGCTCAGAGCTCTCTGGACTTACTCTTTTACTCTGGCAGTGACTTGTTCTATGCTTATAGGGCAATCTCTCTTTGGGCCACGAATGAAGGACTAAAGAATGGATAAATGTCAAAAGCACACAGGAGACAAGAGAGGCTCTGAAGGAAGAGGAGGTTAAACAGACTGTGGCGGAAAGGGCAGGGGGGTGAAGAAAAGGAATGGGAAAATCAGAACTGAGTAGATAGATAAATAAATAGTCTAATGGAAACAGCACAAGTCCACTTAATACATTATTTTGTAGTTTCAAAGGCCTGGTCTCTGAAGGTGAATATAAAATTTTAGCATCTTCCTTATGCATACTCCAGTATCTCCTTGGTCACCCAGCACAAGAAAGCAGCCAAGAATGCTTTAGCATCTCCCCAGAAGCTGGATGTTCAAATGCCAACTAGCAGATAAGGAATGAGCAGCTAAAACTATAGCTGGTTGGAGGTTCTGCCTCACACAAGCAGTGAAAGCACAGTGCAATCATGTGTTGGTGTTTAGCTGCTCTAATATGGCATCACATCTGACCCTTAAAAGTCATTTAAATACCAGTGATCTTCAAATTCTGCACTTCATTCATTTCCATCTGAATTCCAGGTAATGTATCAATCCTGTTTTTCAAAGACCCAGCATCTTTGAACCTTGATACACCTAAAAGGCGTGTTAGAACCAGGCATGCATCTTGCCTACTCAAGATGTGCCCAAGCCACTCTCTGTGAAGTTAATGACACGCAGAGCATGTTGTGAATCAACTCAGTGTGTAAGTACTGTGTTTAAAGAATTTGTTTTGACAAACCAAAACATCCTGCTTGTGGTTTTTTTTTTTTTTTCAAGTCAAGGGCAGAACTGCCACTGACACCAGTGGAGACAGGAATTCTCTGACTCATCAAGGTTATATGATGTGTCAGTTTATATATGCAGCTGCAGCGTGCTGACCATAACTGACTTGTCTACTGGCTCAGGAAACATGCAACCACATGAGCAACCACCAGCCCATGGGTTTGCAGCTTCTTTTTGGGGGAAAAAGCCTATTAGAGAAAGTCCAGAAAGGGTTTTTTCCACCAGCTTTGGATTCTTGGCACAGTACAAACAGAGAAATAATTTCCCTGAACATTTGGGGGTTTGGGGTGTAGGTGAAACCAAAAAAGACCTTGTCAGTCTCATGTCATTATTCGCATTCATGCCTGGCTTCTGCAGGATGTAACACCTCGCTTTGTCTGGAAAGAGATCAAGCCTTCAGAACACATTACTCACAGGCTGCAGCTCCTGGTAAAATCACCTTCATGCCACATCACTCTCCACAATCACATGTCCCAATTCCTACAGTATCCTGTTGATATATACAGGGCAAGATCCTACTCAAGCCACTACCTGCAGAGTGGCTCATGAACTGTGCCCTGTTGCTTTTAAGGATGAGAAGGGCCATTATGGTCTCATGATTTGATTTTGATATCACAAAATATGACAAAGGCCAACTTTTCCTTACTGAGGCTATTTTCTCCCTGTGCTCCTCCTACAGTCTTAAGAAGTGGGAGGATCTTGTAGATTGCTACTGAGAAGACTATTTCAGGCTCCTCTAGTATTCAGCTTAATGTGCAAATGCAATTAGTGTTCAAGCCACAACTGCACAGTGTGACTTTCTGGTACCTTCTCCAAATGTTTCTTACTCCAGTAACCTGTAATTCTGCTACCAAGAACTGGGTGGGTTATGGCAGGTTGTGCTTGATCAAATGATTTCAAAAACAGCAGGAGGTATGCAATAAGGACTTCCCCAGTGCATAACTGAATGACTTGGCTGCATCATTCTCCTTCTTAGCTGTCATGTCAGTTCCCACCCTGTAAAGAGCATCCCTTGGGCTTAAGCCAGTCATCAAGCTACAAAATTACTTTTCATAACTTAAATCAAAATCTAGAGGAAATAAAAAATTAGTATCATTTTTCATGCCAAACTCCTCAAAGCTCATACAGGATTTCTCCTTTAACTCTGAAAACACTAACTACAAGAAGGTATAATTTTGTCTGTTTATACTAAATCAGTTCCCCAGGAATAAAAATACAAGTAACAGAGCTCAGAATAGGGATCAGTTTTATTTTGCAGGAGTTCAAGTACAAATTCAGCTTTGCTTTTATCAGATACAGTGTTACAATTGGAAAGAATTAAAAAATCTGAAGCAGTCACACTGCATACTTCTTTTGTGGTTTTTTTTCTGAGCAACAGGTAATTTCTTTCTCTCCCTTCCAGATCCAAAGGCAAGCCCTAGTCAGGCTGCCAGATTCGCAATCGATGTACACTCAATATCTATCATCAGTGATTCTCCTGACAATGGATTAGCTTACAAAAAGGCTGGCTGCCTTAACTAAAAGCTAAGTTGATGATTCTTCTCTAAGAAGAGAATATCACAGTTCTTCACTTATTTTGTCTTGTTAGGTACACAAAAGAGATACTATTATTTCCTTCCTAAAACAGCATCATAGAGTTTTCCAGTCCGCTTGACCTGAATCTCTCTGAAGCCAGCTGCCTCGAGGAGCTTGCTGTACTCGGCTGCTGTTCGCTCTTTTCCTTCAGTCTGGACCAACATATTCATCGAATACAGTTGGGTTTCTAAAGGCCCGCTTTTATCTTCATTCAGAAGCGATTCAACTAGCAGCACCCCACCGCCTGGTTGAATAAAGAGAAATAAAACACACACTGAGCTCTGAGAAGACAACATATTTTTCAGCTGAGTTATTAGAGCCTAACCTTTAGTTTCAGGAAGAAGCAGCCTCTACGTTAAGTCATATGTCAGCATCACAGAAGACAACGGAAGAGCAAAAACATCAGAGCATGCCTCTGCTTGGCTGTGTAGGTGCTGACGTACCAGGGCTGAAGGGTATGCTATGGCTGGGATGGAAATTCCCATTTTCCCCAGCTGAAATCTGCAGGACCATACTGATTTTGTTGAGAACCTGGCTCTCTACAGAGTGATTTCAAAGCTTGAGGGTTAATGTGACGCTTAACGGGATTTTTACTATGAGGTATACACCTATCTAAAGAATACCCCAAATTCCAAATCCTTACACCAAAGTGTTTTGAAATAAGAGTCCCAGTAGAGGAGGAGACTGAAACTGGAAGCCAGATAAAGAGAACTTCGACCAAACCTTGTTCGGCTCAGTTGCACAATGCTGGCTTAGGAAAGCAAAAGACTAAATGAAGAAACACCTGCAGAGAAACTGTGTCACTGAGAATCAGGACTGGCGTGCTTCACATTACTGGTAGGTGAGACTCTCTCTGCTTCTCAAGAGCTCGCACCTACCAGGTTTGCAAGCATTGTAGACTTTTGCCAGCAGTTGCCTGCATTTGTCATCATCCCAATCATGCAGTATCTTGGATAAAATATACAGTTCAGCTTCTGGAATTGAATCGTTAAAGAAGTCTCCTGTTAAAGCAAGAATACATGTATTACACAAACCTCCCAAAACACAGAGGGCTGAGTTAAGCAAATACATTCAGTTCTGTCCAGTTCTAAAGACTGTGGGCTTGCCATGTCCAAAACACACATCAGACAGCACAGAATTACCAGGTAAAAGTCCTCTGTGGCACTGCATAGGGAATTTTGTACTTGTTCAGTCTCAGGAAGGTCTGAAATGTTTAAAAGCTGCAACTCATCTGAAACACCCTTTGATGCATGGGAAAATATTTGAGTCTAAGTTCTCTCCAATGACAGGAATTCAGATTCATAAAGCATTAGAAAGAGTAGACATTTTCTCACTCTTTCTGTAATGGAAAAAAACCCCAAAGAATTTTCCTTTATCTAAACAAATTTTCAAAGACCTTCAGTAACCACAGCACTACATCATAAATGAATAAGGAAAAAATACACATCTCTCACCTCCTAGCACTAGCTTCATCACCATATCTCTTGTTCAGTACCTCATGTACTACATTTGGATTTTTCTCTCTGCATCTTATCTTGTTATTTCCACCCTCATTTCTTTGTGCCACTGGCACACGTAACATTTCCTGTGTTTCCCCATCTTTGTTTTTACATACTCCTTTCCTTCCTTCAAGGCTGCTTTCCTCTTTTACCTTCAAAGGAAGATTAAGTCATTCCAACATCCTGAAAGCTTTTGTAAACGTAAAAAATTGGATCTCCCTACACTCATTTTCAGCATAGATTGTGCAAAGACCATGTAAGATCTACATAATGGGCAAGAGGAATATGGGCTAGCTCACCCACATTCAAAGCCTGGAATATCTTAGGACTTGAAAGTCAACCAGTTGTGACCAGAGAAGGAAAACACCTTCTCTGAGCAGGCCTGGCATCCCACGCATCAGCCAGGAGGTCTGCACAGAAGAAAAGGGAGTGTTAGGAAGATTTACAACATCACATGGCAGTTTTTCAAAATTGCAGGAATTTTGTTGTTGAAATACCCTTGTTCTGAAGAAATCAAATAGTTCTGTTCAGGAGTAAAGAGCTTCTGGGTTGCTGAATAACTGAGTCATGTCTCTGATAGAAGGCAGCTGTGGTTGCACAGCAGGGAGAGCCTGTTTGTAGCAATGAGCTGCAGACCTGGGCTGGGGAGGCAGACTGCAGTCTGGGACACTCTGCCCACAAAAGCGGCAGCTGGAGACCTGAGCCACCAGTAGGGCACCTCTGAGCACAGAAAAAGGGCTCAGGAGCAACAGCTGTGACAACAGTACACCGCTGTCCACACATACCTTCATGGAAAGCGATCTGACACTCCTCAGGGGGAACAAACTGCTCCTTGGCCACTCGCACAACTTTTGGCAGGTCATAAATTGTGACCGTGGAATTTGGGTACAAAGAAACACACTCCCGGGCCAAAGCTCCTCCACCTCCTTTGGGGAGAGTAAAAGAAATTCAGTGCTGACACAAAACCAACCTGTTCAGCAACACCCTCATGAAGCAGGCAATGGTGCATTCAGCTGCATGGAAGCTGGCAAGGTACACGTGCTCCCCACTGTTGTTGAAAGGGAAGAGGAGGGACAGCAGAGGCCACTGTCTCCATTTGCTCTGCAGAAAGCTCCAGGACCCCCAGCACAGAGGTCAGCCCCAGCCCTTACAGCACTTATGCACCCCCTCAGCCAGACCCAGCTGTGGATGCTGGAAGGTGGGAAATGAAAAACAGAGCCACTAAACCAGGCACTGGGGAAGTCATTGATGGAGCCTGCGAGGGAGCCTGACCCATCCCATGAATTCTGGCAGCACTCTGCAGTGCTGGGACAGCAGGGCAAGAGGCTGCAGACAGTCTCTCAATCTAGTGACACCAACCGAAGGGCGGGAGGGAAGGAGTCTGGCACCAGAAGAGAGTGTCAAGCAAGGCGAGAATAAATGCCAAGCCTGCCACGTACACAAGGGGATGGGCCACTACTCACACAAATAAGATTCTGTAAAGAAGAGCATTCAGCTTCCTAATGCTCGCACCACTCTCACATTTCTCTTTTTAAACCAACCAGATTAGTAAAATGCTCCCTTTATTGCCGAGATATGTTCTGCTTTCCATCGTTTTGCCCATCATATAACATATGAATTAGTTTTCTTTCAGAGCTTGTAAAAGACGACAGTTCAGAGGCTTGTTAAAGAAGATATACTAATGCTCACCTCCCAGGTCATAGATTTGCGTGAAAGAGGAAAGGTCAAATGCAGCAAGAACATCTCTGCCACATATACTCCACACTGAGTTCTGGCCAGCCATGAATTTCAGCATTTCTTCTTCTGATCTAGTAACACAAAGACACAGGCACATAGAAAAGGCAACTTACAATATCCTCGGTGATTCCTATCATACGACTTATTACAAGTTTTAGCTTAAACACTAATCTCTGCTTTTATTGACACAGAATACATAAACCTACCTTGAGCCTTATTGTAGCAGAAGGGTACAGCTATGCATTCATGCATTTAAATAGGGAATTAAGACTAGTGAAGTCTAACAGTGTGTTAGGCTGGTAATTCTGAAGCTTCCAAGGCATTTTTGTTTCCTCCAACTACCATTGCCTCCGTGCCAGAGACCTGTGATATGTTTTTCAGAATAGGAAATTATGTAATTCTATTCAAAATGTCAGACAGTGTCCCAGTAATGGATATTGTTGGGAAAGGTAAATGCTGCATGATGGTTCTGAGTGAGATTCTCACATCATCATAATTATGGCTCAAGACAATTAAATAAAAACATTAATTTTATCTACAATAATAATAATAATATTTCCATGAATATACTAATGATTACCTGTACATTGCTCCAAAAGGGTCTTTGGATGAAATTCCAAAAGCTCTTTCATATTGGTTTTTTCCTTCTCTAAAACAGCAACCAAAAAAATCATGATTGTGGATTTCTTTTTCTTTAACCCCAAACACACATCGGGGCTGTAGTTGCAGCTAGTTCATCACTGTGGAAGGTGCTCAACTTTGTACAGAACATATGACAGCCTGTTTGTAATGGCTGTAGAGGCACGCTCATTTGCCACCCCCCCCCACCCTCCAAAACATGCTGATACATTTCTCAACCTTTCACAAAAATGAGTGGTTCTTTTCAAGGCCAGGTTGCATGAGGTTTTGAGCAACATGGTCTAGTGGAAGGTGTCCCTGCCCACAGCAGGGGGGTTGAACCACATGATCTTTAAGGTCCCTCCCAACCCAAACCATTCTGTGATTTAGGGGAACACCTCAAATAAATGTATGAGACTGGTGCAATCATCACCACCAGACACATCATGTTTGATCATCAGTTGCATGGATTGGAACAAGCGAGACTCCAGCCCCGCATTAAACTACTCCTATACACCTTTGCAACAGAAGTATCCTTAGTGCTCATTACTCATCATTTACTTTGATGCCTCCTCAACTAAGAGGTACCGTAACAATCAAGTGCTTTCCTGAAGGTCAAACACATAGAAATCTGATTCCTAGATCTCTAGCATCAGAATGAAAAAGAAAAGAAGAATAGACACAAATGGAAAACAAGAAAAAACAAGAACACATATTGGCTGTGTTAACAGCCAAAATGATCTGTTGGTTTTTCTTTCCAAAAACCAGTCAGCTTCTTCATCGTGCTTTCCCCCAGAAACACACCACTCAGAGCAGCAACACAGATGGCACAAAGCAGTCTGCAACAGACAACGCACAACACTCCTTACCTCACAGCATCAGCCAGGTAGTGCCAGCACAAGTAGACTGTATTGGAGTAATACATGATAATATGATACTGAGACTTGGGACTTGATTTTGTAAGGTAGATGTTAGAAATTTCTGTGTTTCTGTAGAGGGCTAAAGGGTGAAATAAATATATTTACTAACATGTATGATATACCACCTTGCCAAGTCTATTGTATTGCATGGTATTTATCACTGGAAGATGTCTTATATGATCAAAGATACAACCACATTGCTTCTATAATCAATCGTTCCACTGCAACGAGCAGTGGGTGAGGGTTGCTGAAATGTGTGTTCCCCCATTCAGCGTGAGTAAACATTATCTACCTACACTTACTCCGGCACCCAACATTTCTTTCAAGAACAGCAAAAGGAATGCTTTATGAGTGTCATAATTTCCCTATAGTCTTCTGCTATCAGAGGAAGCTTTTGGTATGCTCTATTTAAATGAGAACCCCTTGCAGACATGGGGTATTTTTCAGTCAACAAGGTCAGCAAGTGGGAGACAAGTCCTCAAAGCAGCATGCCAACCACACTTATACTCTCTCAGTTCACTAGAGCAGGACCTTCTGCAGACAGATGAACGCCTAAAGGACTCCAAAATATCCCCCACTTCCTCTGACGCATCTGCAGTGGCATTGCTCACCCACGGGATTGGCATACAAAAGGAATATAAAAGATAGATCCTGCTCTCCCTAAACTCATTGGACAGCTACTCCAAGTCCTAAAGCAGAGGAAGGCAGCACAAGCCAAAGCAGGGGACACAACTTGTTAGACTCTGGCTAGTCCTGACGAGCTGTCTGATGGCTACAGATCCCTTCTGACCATGTGGACTCAACATCTCTGATGCAAGGGCAAACTTACACCACCTCTCAGTTCAGATTAGCAACCTAACAAAATACTTCACATGGTGGTAAAACCCCAAAGAAAACCAAAATGTGTTTTTAAATCATGTTGTTGCCCATCCACCCTGCCATTTGGTTTCAAGGTTTAAAATTGTGCCCACACGTCAGAGTTTTCTTAAGACCAGCCCTGAAGAGACCCTGAATATCTCCTCCAAGGTCACCTGAGGTTCTTGCACAAAAAAAGTTTAGGGATATAGAGCCTCTCACCTGGGTTTTACGTTACACCTTTAAACATACTGACATTTGTTGCTTCTCTTTCAGCTGAAGAGGGGATAGCATCCCCAAGTGATTCTCCCCTCCTTCCAGCTATGGTAACTGGCCTAACTAGATATCACCTCTCCCCACATATTTTTCCTCACTTATAAAATCTTCAGAGGTTGAAGTATTTTAGTTTCTCCCCCTTCTTCTGCCTTTATTACCTCCTTCTTGTGTCAGCTCTACTGCCAAAAGCTTCAGTCCCACGCAGGCATCCAGCAGTCTTTCCATCCCCGTGGTGCTGGTACCCAAGCGTGTGGCAATGGCATCTGAAGACAGAGGCTCTCCTGACTCCAGCAGCAGATCAAACACCCCCAACTCACAGGCAGTGAAGATAACCTGGGGTTAAGGGAGTGAGGGATCAGGTGAAAGCATCAAGGCCTACTACATTTCTAAGGTTTCTTTGTTGGAGAAAAAACACATATAATAATACTGCTTTCATGTAAAATTGTATTTCATATAAACAAGTCTAATGATTAAACTGAAATTTCTCTGAACACCTATAATACCATGCAGTGCTTGTAGTGCACCTTTTTTCATTTCTTCTCCTTTTCTGGCAAAGCCAGCTAATGTTTTTGGCTCACAAAGGTTCACATTTAGAAGCCAGGATTAGGGTATGAATCTTCCTGGATCTTCCTTAGTTTCAGAGCACGTTCTCACAGTCTCTCTTGCTTTTTGCCAGAGAGCACAAAGGCAAGACTGCGTGGTGGTAAGTTTTTCTGTTGGTTTTGTTCTTTAACTGAGGATCTAATGCATGCTCCAGTGAACCCTGGAGACTCTACTGTGGCTTACAGCAGCGGGAAATATCCCCACTCTATGGATCCTATTTTCAGGGACTGATGTGGATGACTACAGTGGTCTCCCTGAGGCAGGGAGGCTCCTCTCAGCCAAAAGGACTGCCTCTTTCAGACCAACAGAATTGCCCTGTCTTTTCACACAGGTGTGTCACATCTCCAGGAACAGCCCTCAATTTTCAGACAGACATATATAACTTCCTTCTCTAGCTGTACAGTCAAGTTTATAGGTCTTAGCCTATTTCTCTGGCCACACAAACACTCCTAAAACAGTAACAAATGCATCAGCTCAATTGACTGCCTGTATCTACAATGATTTGATAAAGTCCATGGGAAACTCCTCAGTAAGAACATGATTTAACCAAAGTTGAGATCACTCCTTAGATACACAGTACCAGTGTTAATCTGGAAAGCATTGGGCACTGCTCTTTCTCACCAAGCAAAATGATTTTTCATTATCCATTTTTCATCTCTTTACTGTCAGCTCTACCTTTCAGGAGCCTTAGGATGCAGCAGTATTTGAACAACCCAAACAGCATTCATTCCATTACCATGTTGGCCAGATGTGCAACAAGGGACAATAGGAAAGGTAACTAAATAGTAAATGAGCAAAAAATCACCACAGCACTGGATATTGTACTTTTATGCCCATGTGCTTATACACACATAAAGGCAAATAACATAAGTAAACAATAAGGAAAGTGAAACAACTAGTTCTACCTTTGTGCCTTAATCAAATGCTGTTGGGAAAAAGCAGTCGTTATACCAGACACTTTCACCTGAAAAGAGGCAATACACAGAAGTTCTCAAGCTCAGCTGTCTGCATAACACATACAGACAAACCATGGGAGAGGGAAGAAAATTATTTGAGAAGATATTTGAAAAATCTTGTTCTTTGCATGGCTTCACAGGGAGGGAAAAAAGGGCAATTCAAGTCAGCCCTCTGTTTCCCAAATTCAAAAAATGAAAAGCAGGAAGAAATCCCACCACCAAAGGAACCTTCTACGTTGAGGCAGTCAGACAGCAAGCCCTCAGCTATAAATACCTGTGGTTTTCATAAAGCCTCATGCAGAGTCAAGGTCTTCTCATCCAAGCCCCCAAAGGTCAGAGAGGTCTCAATAAATGCTAAGTTTACCCTGACAGGTCAAATCCCTTTCAAATTTTTTTCTTTGCAAATTTCCTTCCTGCTTAGGTAAGCCAACAGGATTCTTTCATATGAGATAATATTCATTCCAAAGACTTATATTCAGGACCTAAAGTGAGATCCTTGAGTATTACTCTGCACACTTTTAGACATCTGTCCAAGACTGAGCAATATTTCTTACCTTGGAGACTAAGAATCCACTGTTGTATTGCAAGATGGTTTTAGGGTAGTCAAGGTCTTCGGTGGAACTCATTTTCTTTCTGGACTGAGGCACAGACTCTCTGGTCCTCTTAATTTAAATAAGCTTCTTTCCACCAGGCACAGGGTACACCAGCTGATCCACTTAATCTTATTGCTTCTGAGAAACGCACCGGTTACAAAACGTGTCAGCTCAGTTGTACGGCTTCGGTGGGGTTTTCTGCCAGGTTCAGCTCTTTCTTTGGCTCTTCAATCATCAGGCACAAGGCTAAAGAAGCAGTGTGGATTAAAGCTTGTATTGTCAGTTCAGCAGTCAGTTAACATGCTGGTGCTTCAGAAGCACTTGAAAGCTTGTAACAAGTAAATCAGAAATCAGTACAGAACAGTACCAAGAACCTGAACTCTGTGTGATGCACCGAAGTTCATAAACCAAAGTGGAGTCCTAACTGGGGCTTGTTCAAAAGCAGCTCTGCTCCATCAGGCTGGCTTTTTGATGCTGGAGGACTGCCCAAGAAGAGAAATCATTACTTAAGTTAGTCAACACAATGAGGAAAGACAATTTGAAAACCGAATTCTTCAAGTGAAATATGGACATTGACAGGGCTTTAAGAGTGAAGGAATATCAGCTCAGCTCAAAGTGGTCATCAAAGCTGGGATGTCCTATGGCACTAATTCCACTCACCTCTTACTCAAGTGTATGCACAGCACTCACCTCCACCATGCTGAAACAGAGACTTGTTCAGCCTCTGGCTCCAGGTCACATATCCAGGGCCTCAGACCTTACCCATGCAAGAAAAATAACTGGCATAACTACCACATAGCAGGCAGGAGCTGCTGAGGAAATAATCTGAGAGCAGAGGCCACACAAGATGCTGAAGGCAAAGAAAGCATCCCACCATAATCTGTGCCTGGAATAATTTCCATGCAGGTGTGTAAAACTTTGGTGTGCTTCCCTGGCCTGATTTGCAAGCCATGCCCATGGAAAAGCTAAAAGAAACAGAGGGGTGTAGCCAGAGGGGAGCTGAAACTTGCTGTGATGGGCACAGGTCCAGGTGACCTTGGGGCTGGCAGTAGGGTACGCCCCATGCCTTGGTGCAGAAGCAGTCAGTGCATAGAGAAGCTGTAAGGTCTGTTTGTTGTGCTGCCTTGTTGCAGTGACTGGTTTGCTCTGACAATGATCATTCAGGTGAAGTCTACAAAGAATTAAATCTAGTCTTGTTCCTTTTCCATATTATGCAGGTCACCCCACATACCAGCTTAGAATGCAGTGCGTTTCATAGCAGCACTACAGAAGGGGTGTCTACTTGTGCTTTGCCATGTTTTGGCAGAGCAGGGTGCTGAGGGATGACAAAATGTTCCACATTTTCCGGCTGGCTGCCGCAGTCTCCCTCCCCTTCTGTGCAAAACTAACCAGGGGCATGCAGAAAGTTCTTGGGAAGAAACGATGAAATGACTGCCAAGTGCCAGGTGTGTCATGGATTTCAGCTTCACACATACACCACGCTACCTTATAGGTCTTTCATCAGATAATTAAAACCCTGGATTGTTCTCCTGAAGCCCCTCTGCCCCACTGTCCATCACTCCAGCTTGTAAATGCCGGCCATCTTGCCCATCTTGCATCTTGGGGCACATGCTCCGCTCTCAGGTGAGAAAAGACCCTTTCCATCAAGGAGAAACTCACAGTTCTTACATCACACACTTGGGGACCCTTCAGGCAACATTAAATGAGACCTGACTTAGGTAATACCGTGATGGCAAAATGTTACAAAATAGCATTTTTCCAGTGATAGCTTTCTCCATGCTTCAGAGATTCAGTTAATGCGCAAAACTTGAGCAATACAGTGATCCACATGCAGCTCAACATTTTGTGTACATTAGCGTGGTGTATGTTTAAAGACTGCACTTCACAGCTTTGTCCCAACACGTTTTAATGTTCTCTTCCTTTCCTAGGAAGTAGGCTTGTATTTATATGCTGCTGCTACAGTTAGTTCTGGCGCTCCTCTTTTGAACCTCTGCCTCATTTTAGAAGAAACAGGCCAGTATAAAGTTTTCCATATATTCCTTCTGACCGTTTTGTGGATGCAGTGAATCTTTCCCAGCTGAAAGGTTCCACTGTATAGTCCTTCTCTGAATCTGTATTTTCCATTCAGATCCTTACATTTCAGCCAAAATATGTTGTATTTCTTTTAGCCAGTAGTTAAATAGCAGTCTGCTTTAACAGTTGAGTTATTAAAGTTAGCTAAGCAGATATCACAGTTATCAGCCTTTTTTTCCCCTCTGTACACAAGTCAGAAGCAGTACCTGCTCCCCAGGTCCTAACACCACAGGGTCTCCTGTTTAGCAGCACACTAGGTCTGAACACACAAAAGTTAGAGCAATCACCAAACTGCAGAAGCACTTAGACATCCTCATCCTGGCCAATATAGCCTGTAAATATGGTGCTATTGTCTTGCTACTGCACTGGACTTCAATGTTCATTACAGGTTAGACACTAATATTCTGTTTATTTTGTACTGTGGAGGCTGGAGATAACAACACACCTCTCTGCCAGAGTGACTGTGTATCTGTACAGCTTACATTTAAGAAGACACCATTTCTCTTGAAGGAAGAGCCTGGACAACAGGCTTCAAGAACACAGCTATGTTCATAATGGCCATCTTCGCCTGCAATCCTCACCTTAAGGAGAGTGCACGAGCTCAGTTTCGATTTAGGGACTTCTGCCTGCAGATTCACCGTTGGCGAGTCTGCAGAGTTCATTCACTTGCCCAAACCTATACCCACTGTTAGTAAACACACTACAGCTTTTTCAGTTCCTCACATCCATTCTAAAGACAATTCTATGGGAAAAGAAAGCTCAAAACCTTCTGACTAAGTCTCCATCCATATGGAAAACCAGGTCAACTTCTTCTCCTCAAAAGCTCTCTCTCTCTCCTCCGGTTAAAATAAATAAATTGTACATAAATATCACTAGCCAAAGATAAATAGTTAGCAAAAGATTAGAAAGGTGTAGGAAAATAAAAATATTTCTCTGCTAAAGGCCAGTTCTGCTTGCCTGCCTGCTACTGACACACAAATTGATGCAATTTTGTCCAAGCATAAAGATTTCCCATCCCTGGGATCATAACAACTATTTAGATCCGGGCCATCAGCCACACTGGAAGCAAATGCTCTCCACACTGAAGCATGCATTTGTCTTCCATTGAGCTAAACAGAAGAACCCTAGGGAGGGCAAGCTGCTGCTCACCAGCTTACAGGCCACTTTCCTCAAATGACTCAGATGTAGATTGGTAATCAGATATTACAGTGACATTTAGTACAGCTGCATTAAATATTCTTGAGTACAAAAATGCTCAATCCTTGATTCTTGTAGTTTTGACTATGTAATGGTTAGTTATGTGCACGACTATAGACTAGCATATCCTAACGGGCCATAAATGTACTGAAGGCAAAGTTATCAGGTACAAGAGGCTCTGGTAATAAAATGACCATACAGTTAATTAAACCCACTTGAAGTACTTTTTCAATTCCAATTAAATCTGTCTGTTGAGGACACCAGATGTAATCATCTAATGGGATTACTACTGGCAGCAAGATGTAGGGGAGAAGGGTTGCAGATAACCCACACCAGACTGATGCAAAGCCACACAGTCTGTTGCTGTTTCCAAGTAAATTGTTAGCCAGGCTTAAAGTCTAAGCTCCTTTTAAGCTATCAATGCATTCATGAAGATGAAATTACAATGTCTTGCTTTCTCTGAAAAACCCATCGAGGTTTATGTCATAATGCTTAGACCATGTGCAGGCTAAAGCTGTTACTTTACCTCCACAGTTCTATTTTGGTGATGAATTTTTCTTTGGCTAAATTTTGACTCGCTACAGACAAATACTACACAAAAAATAATTACATCATCATCTTTGCATAACATTTGAAAGTAAGAAATTCTCTATGAACTAAGCAGATTCAGTAAAATTAATGTGTCTGCCAGTGAGAAATGGCAGATGACACTACTTCCACACATGCAACCTTCCATATAAGCAAAAAGTACAAGTCTCAAGGATCTGACTACGATCATCAATTTCAGTAATGCCAGCATGGCAACAACTGCGCCTTGGTATCATTACTAAGCCTCTAAGCATGCCCAACTTATATCAAATGGCACAAAAGTGCACTATGTTAGTTTGTGGGCCCCACCCTTTTTTTTTTAAGAATCCTAAAAAGCCAAGATACCCAGTATCATACTTTCTTCTTTGAAACAGAACATCCAGTTTTAACAAAATGCTTGTTTTTCTTCTTTGTAGCTTCTTCTCATGTTTTACAATAGATGCATTTCCTTAGTAACATCCCTATTGCTTCTGACAGTTTTTGACACCAACTGATTATATTTTTTTCCTGTTTACATCACATATACTACTGGCAGACATTTGGAGTAGGCAGGAAATACAGTATACACCGCTCATCCTCTAAGCGAACCCTCCCTCCTCCTCAGTTTTCCTTGTAGTAAAAACTCTGACTGAGAATGTCTTTTAAAGTCCACCATAAGCAACCCAGCATTGTTCTGGCCTGCAAATAATCTCTCAACAAATAATTCAAACAAATAGTCTGAGATCTCTGTCAGAGGAATGTCCCAGCAGACAAGAGGCATAGATAGTGTCCCTGAGGACAGACAGGTTCACTAGTGAAACATGGCAGAGGCTGAAACTTAAAAGAGAACGATGCAAGATAACTAAGATGGACAGCAGCTGAGGCAGGCTCCCATGTCAGAAATTACTTGATTTCATGTCAGAAATACACTGTCAAGTATCACAAAGGCAATCTGTGGACCCGCAACTGTTTTGCCCATTTCAAACTTGTTAATCTGATAATCCTCCTCTCCCTTTCTTCAAAAGAGAGAGCTTCAGAAAGAAGTGTTCCCATGGCTTTGCATGAGCAAGCACCCCTGAAGTCCTTTTCCCTGGTCGCTCACCTCAAATATTTTTTACAGCCTTACACTGTTTGCAAGTTTGAGCTGGGGTAAAGTTAATTTTCTTCGTAGTAGTTAGTATGGGGCTACGTTTTGGGTTTTTGCTGGAAACAGTGTTGATAACACAGGGATGTTTTAGTTATTGCTGAGCAGTGCTCACACAGTCAAAAACTTTTCTGCTTCTCACCCCACCCCACCAGCGAGTAGGCTGGGGGTGCACAAGGAGTTGGATTGATGGAGCCCGGCTTTCCTGGAGATGGCTGAACACCTGCCTGCTGATGGGCAGCACTGAATTAATTCTTAGTTTTACTTTGCTTGTGTGCATGGCTTTTGCTTTACCTATGAAACTGTCTTTATCTCAGCCCACAGGTTTTCTGCCCTTTACCCTTCTGATTCTCTCCCCCATCCCACCAGCAGAGAGTGAGCGAGCGGCTGAGCGGGGCTTGACTGTCTGTTGGGGTTAAGCCACGGCAGGTGCAGTGAGCAGAAGAGACTTTGCCAGCCCTTCCCTTTTCCAGTTAGTTAGAAGGTTAGACACCACTGGGCAACTCCTCAGGGCACCTACAGACGTGTCTGGGATCTTTCGCAGAATTGCAGGGAAGACCTGATCTGAGAGTGATCAGTTCTTGTGCAGACGCTTCCTTGGCAGGTTGAGACTGCTATCTGGTAGTGACTGTGGTGCTACCACACCATTATCCCTTCCTGTTGTCCTACAAATTGTCTCGTTTCAAGGACAGCACTCCTGGGCAATCCATCCAGAGCAGGTAGAGCTCACTTCCCAGGTGCCACAGTGCACAAGCTATTAGATTAGCTATCAATTAGAAAAGAATTCAGATCAGTTTTAGCCCTTCAAAAGTTTTATAACCTACTATGGCAAAGCATGCTTGAGCTAATGATGATATTTTTTTGTGAGGCAGCAGATGTATTCAGAGGATGCAGCATGTGAGGGAGAACCAGATCAAATTCATTTTCTGTGCTGTGGTTAAAGAAAGGATTGGGTTTAAAATGGTATGCACCAAGCCTCAAAGTCCTGGTATCAGATAAAAAAAAAAGAGGTGCACTTCCTTTTAACAGTAATATGTACACATGTAGGAATGTAAGACACCAGAAGGACCCATTCCCCACACCCAGTTCTGAAGGATAACTGCAACGAGCTTGCTGCTTTATACAAATTCTGCAAATTTATTGCAAGGCAGCAAAAGATACATTCTGCAAACACATTCATTGGGCTGGGGAAGGACCAGATCAACAGAATGCAACATAAGCTTAATGAAATGAGTGTTATATCCAGATTATAAGCAAACTTCAAAGGCAGGATATGAGATCAAAACACAGGCAATACATATATTTCCTCTTAATTAAAAAAAAAAAACAAAACCAAAAACAACCCTTAACTTGTACAGCAGTACAGCAGCCAATTTTGCTCACCCATTTATGAATTAAGGCATCTGCCAAAGTCTGATATAAAATCTAACATCCCTACCTCTGCTATCAAACATGAGCAGCTGCAATAGTCTGTTACACAATCCTTTACATGCTCTGGAACCTCCCTAAAGCTGCAGTGTCCAGGTAGCACTGATCAGTGATCAATTCTCTATCAACATTTATAGCCTTGCAGTCCCTGGTGCAGTCCTGTGCTCATAATCTTGGGAGCCACTGCAAAAATTCTCATTTTCTCTAACAGCTTTCAAGATGATGCTTCCAGACAACATATTATTTTTTTTTAATATGCATACCTAATAATGCATATACCTTTTATTCTAGGTCATTGAATACATTACAAAGGTGGAGTCACTTAGAAAAACCATGGGTATGGTCACAGCTTTGGTAACCACTTCTTACTAATACCAATTCCAGCAACAAGACTCATACATGACCCAAATTACTTTACCACAGCAGGCAGCAAGCAGATGGAAAGCACCGCAACAATCATAGTGAAGGGCTGAGCCTTGGGCTTGCGGAGAAGCTGTAGTGCCCGTTGAATAAGCTGCTCCCTGAGTCACCCAGTGCAGGATGAGGCCAGCAGATAAAGAAGAAAAATTGCGGGCCAAAAGCCGGGTATGTGTAGGGGCTCATCAGCCCTCAGACAGAACCATGAGGAGGCCTTCTTTAAGGATCAGAACAGGACTAAGTAGTAACACAGACCATAGCAACAGGAACTTGGCTTTCTTCGCCTTTCAAGGCTCATGTTCTTTCTTTGCTGAACAAGGGCTGCAGGAAAACCCCTCCTGGCTGCCCATGCCAACAGCCACGGTGAGGCAATGTCACACGCAGGGACAGCAGGCACCAGCTCCTGCACGGCCCAGGAGGCTCAGCAGCTTTGGCCCACAACCTTTCCTCACAACCTTTCACCCGCTTCAGCTCAGACCTTGATGTAAGCAGTCACTGATGAGCAGAGTCCCCATCCTCAAATGGCAAGAGGTCACACACTGCTTTGTGCCATTAGATGATTAATACACTTCTGAACCCACACATCCTCAAGAGCAAGGTGGTCTCCCCCTGGCTCAATCCCATCCTCCTGGCACCTCTATGAGGACAAAAGGGAGACATGGAGTTCTGCGGCAGTAATGTGAAGCTCTCCTGGAGCTGAGTGCAAGAAGAGAGGTGCATCCTCACAACTGAGAAAACTCTCTTCGCATCTCATTGTGTGACTCAAGACTCAAAAATGGAGGCAGAACATTGGAAGAAACCCTGTGCATTTCTTGGGACTCCGTAAGGCTCAGAGGTCTCTTCCACTGCTGCCAGGGCTTTCCAGCTGGCATGAATGCAGTTGCTGTACTGTTGAGTAACCTGACCTTGTACTTATACCACCCCAGTCCTACTCACCAAGGAAATTTTTCCACTACTGAAGGAAAAAAACCCATACCAGTAAGGAACGAACCTGAACGTTTCCCAGCAACAAAAGCTGATCTTAAAGCAAGCTTAAAATTGACAGGTATGGCTGCCTGACACAGAGCAAGAAGTTGGGAGCTATCTGAGTTCTCGCAATGGCAATGGAATAGCTCCAGAGTTTGAAAGCAGGACAAAAAAAACCCCTAAGTCAAATGCATGGGTTAAGCTTAGCACTTGAAGGAATGAATTGCACCGAAGTCTTCCAGCGTTTTCAAGGATTTCTTTCGTCATTTCTACCCTATGCCCCTGGGCCTGCCATGCATTCAGTCAGGATGAAAGCTGACATGCAGCATTCAATTTTTCAAACAGTAGTCCAATGGAGAAGAAACAAAAACTTAAAACAGTCTTGCTCACTCAGATCCTTGATGTTCTAATAAAAGCAGTGAATAAATATATATTCCTGCTTACAACCCAGGGGAACAAAGCCACCAAAACTAAACCAAACCCTGAATATTGAGAGACAAATTGAATAAGACACGTAACTTTCACACAATAAGACATATGCAACATGCAACTCATGACAAGCCTAGGCAACGAAAGTCAGGTTAGTACTGGTACACAATCCCAGCCGACCAGTTTCAGAAGTAAACAGGCGGATATTTTTGCAGATATTCTCATTGGGTTGGATTTCTAGCAGTTAAGTGTCTGAAAGTAGAGGTAGCATAGTAGCTCAGTCAGACTCTATCCAATACTCAACCATACCAACATAAATGTTTCAGAAGTATTTATTAGTTTGGTATGTCTTTGATAAGTATTAGTTGCTAAATCCCAAACTCTTCAGTTTCCTTAACATTTTTATCACAGCCCATAACTGCAGTGTGATTTAAGCACTGTGAATTTAATAATTAAATAAGAACAGTAGTGTGGATTATTGGAACTCTTTCATTAATTCGACCAAACGTTGATCAACAAACTTTGAAGTCCATTTCAAAAGGACATTGGCTTAAGGCAGCTAAACCAGCAAAGGATAGATGTTAAATACTCATTTTTTCATATGAACTCAAGGTCACTCAACAGACATACACTGAAATGGAATAAAAAAGACCAACTAATTTTATCTGCTTTTAGACAGCTCCTGAGTCAACTCTTGCAAATCCAAGCAATCAGGTAAGATTTAAGTAATCAGCGTCACAACATTTTTCCAGAGTAGGGAAAAGTATCAGTAACTTTGGTACTTTGGCTTCTAGAAGCCATTGTAAAGCTGCTGGTAACCTAGGTTCTTTCACTTGAAACACTAAGACCCCTAGAAGTTACTTGATAGAAATGTACTGACTTAATACAGAACAAAAAGCAATTGTTTACTATAAAAAATTATATTATTTCCTTTTAAGTTATTGCATCAGCAAGGTTTTTGCAGTAATACAAGCAGATACCTCAGCCATAATAAAAACCTGAATAAATGATATTGGGCATAGCCAATGTGGCCTTATTAGAAGATTACAGTTTCAATTCTTTCCAAGCTTCCTCACAGTTCAAAGCCCATCATCAATGAAGACCACAAGGCAAACTGATGCCCACACAATCTTGGAGCAATGGCTACCTTGAAAAGACCAAAGCCCCCATTTTTATTGTTGAGCATGATGTCATACAGCACAGGATATCCCTTTGGTTGGCTGGGGTTAGGTGTCCAGCTGCGTCCCCTCCCCACCTCAGCCTACCCATTTGGGGAGAGGTGCATGGTACACAAAATGGGAAACGGAGGCGGCCTTGACGCTGTGCAAGCACTGCTCTGCAACTGGTGTGTTAACAGCACTGTCACAAATCCACAACACAGCACCATACTGGCAGCTACAAAGAAAGTTAACTCCATCACAGCCAGACCCAGTACAAGGACACACGATGCAATATCCATTTCACAGGATTCAGCACTGAAAAGATTTTGGCGAACCTTGATGCAAAACAGATACTTGAAGCAACAATATCACCAGGTGTTAGACTGGATAAAACTTTACACTGAGCAGTTACTGGGCAACGTCAGGTACTAGGAGTTTTAAGAGGTTTTGATTGGGTTCAGCTGGCCAACTGAAAAGAGGCCTTCTTCCACATTCCGCCTTCATTTTGGAAAGCAAGCATTTGCAAGTAGCTTCAAAGCACTTTCAGGCTTTTCTTCCTGAAGCTGCTGTGTAAAGAAAAAACGTAACACAAGCACTTTATGAGTTACTTTACGCTACTGCACTTTTAGAACATTGTATGAAAAGCCAGTGCTGGATATGGTGTTACGTTGAATGATTATCAAAGTCTGACAGCTGAACATCGTCCCCACAATTATCTTCTCTGGCCTCAGAAATTGCCCCAAACATCAGGGGAGCTTATGGAATTTAATCATTTCAGGGTGGGATGTGAAACCTGCTATTCATGCCTTCTCCGGACCAAAAAACCTACCAAAACTGTGCTACCAAGCTCAGTCTTTTTTATTTCAAGTAACAATACCTGTTGGATTCTGCTAGTATGTCTCCAACACCTTTTGCTGACTGCCACTGCTTTAACTGCTTCCACTCTTGGCAATGACACTGCATTCATAGCTTGACGACTTCGTAGAAGTAGCATTATACACTAGCATTTCCCCAATTACTTATGTAATACATCAAGGCCCCGACCTGACATACCAATCCCAGTGAAAATCCACAGCAGAAATATACTGCAGAGATACTAACAAGAATCTAATCCTGAGCTCAAAGACATTGGTGCTATTAGTTAAATTTCTCACGTAACTGCAGACAGAACACACTTTTTTAAAAAAAGGTGGTGTTACCATGGTCAGTGTGTCAGCATTTAAGAGCAGGCCAAGCCAAACTGCATGCATTTACGCACAGGTATCCCCACCAGCCTTATCACATACTTGCAACCAACATTAGATTGGATTTTAGCTAACTCATTACTAAAGATGAACTTACCTTCAGGCCTTTAACACTTTAACAAAGAAACAAAAAGCAACTGCTCAGAATTCAAGAGGCTGAAGGTGCTGAGATGATAAACCAGGCTAGCTCTCAGCCCCCAAGACAGTGGTGAAACTCACAAGAGAAGCCACAAAAACTTGAGAAGTAACATAATCAATTGGAGATCTTTAAAAACATAAATTGCCAGGAAGATAAAGGAATGTCTACCTTTTCTTTCTACAGCCAGTAACTACAAAGACTTGAGCAGCATGGTCTAGCAAGAAAAAAACAACCCTGCACTGATTCACTGAAAGCAATGCAGACGTCAGCCAGGGATCCCGCTGAGCTGCAGCACCAATGTGCTCCTTATACACTCCAGGAAAGGGATTCACTTTGATTTGATGCATCAGTGTGAGGAAAATGGCATCTGAAGGCTGCAGATAAAAAGCACATGTCCTGCTGAATTAACAGTTGATACAGCTGTATATAACAGGACCATCAAGAAGAGTGGCTGAACTTCATCATTCAAATGTGTCAAGCAATATTTTTTTTAAAAAAAAAAGGGTTCTCATACAACACTTCATATGTCAGTATATTAAAATCTGCAGAAAACAGCAACTTCAGTTCACTGGAAACAGTTCTCTTTTAATTTCACCATAAAAAAGCAAAATAAACTCTTCCACTGTAGTATTATAGCTTTTAATATTCCTGAGCTGCATTTTAGAAGCAAAAGTATTCTTAAATGGATTTAACAAGAGACACTGCAGCCTTGCTTTCCAACACAAGTAAAAATAATTTAGCAAGAAGGCCCCTTTTTCAAAAGACAATGGCTAGCTCTGTATATACCTGAAAAAATGCTTCAAGTGGCTCTATGTCACCTGAAGTAATTACAAAGCCAAATATATCAACAAAATAACAGAACAACTTTTCAACATTTTACCACCGTTTCTTACTTCCTACATCAGTGTGCCTCTCTTACATGGAAAGTATTATTATACAAATGGTATTACATGCCAGAATAACTTGGGCCACAAAGCTTGGCATCATACAGACATATGAAGGAATCACAGCAGTTTAAAAGATATCTTGCGTATCTTTATAGTGAGTTTTAAGAATTAAATGAAAGTCCTGCTATCCATCTCAATCAGCAAAACACTACTTTGTTAAATGTGATTTCATTGAATGCACCAGAAAGCATCTTAAATCAAATCTGTATGTAATGGCTTGTCATGTCTGGAGTTCCTATATAACTGGCACACATGTACTTCTCAAGCCAAATTAGGTGATACAGAGATAAAAACTAAATTGACTAAAATCAAGGTTTAGAAAACCGAAAATCAAGGAAACAGGTTGGCTTTCAGCACTGTAGGAACTCGAGCACAAGCACAGGTTGTTATACCTACACTGTGATAAAAAACTAGAGAGAGACAACAATGCATGAAGAATCATCAAAAAAATCAGGCATCTATTTTCTTGGTTCAAGACTAGATACAAGTTAAGCATTGGTTGAAACGAATGTGTTTTCTATAGCAGTCAACACCGATGAGGTCTCATGTACAACTTCCTGGCCCTTTTGTCCAACCACAGCCTTTCCAGGGAGCCAGGGTCGCCACTACCCACTCCAAGTACTCCTTTGCTTATTCAGTGATCTCCTCCGGTGTCTTCGTCTCCTGCTCACACTTCTGTGACTATGACTTCTTTCTCTTCTGTCTCGTTTACGTTCGCTACTGCGAGTTCTTCTGTAACGTGAACGTCTGGGGCTTACACTTCTTCGACGAGGACTATGGCTTCGTCGAGGACTGTAACTTCTGCTAGAGTGTCTATAATACCTCCTTTCTTTCCTGCGCTTTTCATCCTGATAACTCACATCTCTTCTGTGTCTGCTCCTCTCTCGTTTACCCTTACTGTCATCAGTGTTTATGCTGCTACATGAACGGCTCTTTCTTCTCCTTGGCTCCGTGCTACGTTTGCCCTGCTCACAGTGTGAGTCCTTCCTGCAGTTATTCTGGTCATAGCTAGAGAGGCTCTTCTGCTGCTGGTTATTGGTGGGAACACATGAAAGTACCCCTGAACTTTTCTCAGAACACCTCTCAGAGTTTGTGGTATGAAGTTTCTGACCTTCTTTGACATGACCTTTGTCATGAACGTTGCCATTCAAGTACTTGCATTGATTATTTACACTCTCGGGGGGTGCTACTTCTCTTTGAGAGCCGGAAGCCAGTTTGTCTGTAACAGTCTGTCCTGAGGTAGAAGTGATGCAGCTGGATGACACAGTGTGTGGAACACCACTAGGGGTTTTCAGCACGTCAGACTGAGATGCTTCAGTTTCTTCTTTGTTTTGATTAACTGCATCCATTTTCTTGCTCAGAAGATTGTTCAGTAGTTTCTCCCTCAGTTCCTTTTCTTTTCTCTGCAACCCCAGTGCTCTCTCTCTTTCCTCTTCCACACGTTTGAGCTCAGCCTCCTGGAGCCTTCGTCTCTCCTCTAGCTGCTGAAGGCAAATCTTTTCTTCATTATGTGCTTGCTCCAGAAGTTTTACTGTCTGAAAGATAGTCAAAGGGAAGGTAAAAGTAAACAAAAAAATATCTGTAGATCTGCTCATGCTTCCAAGTGATACTATAACACAAAAGCAGCAACATGGAAAGAAAATAAAATCTAGCAAACAAAACTTAACCATCCCAAAATAAAATGGTGGTTTCCCTCATAAAGGGAAAAAAACCAAAATCAACCAAACAAAAAAACCCACTAACACGCAACTGTTGTAAGGTGAAACATTAGTATCAGTCCACAAACTCTTTTCAGTGTTAATTTCTTCTAGTTATCTTCACAAGGCAAAAACAAGGCTTGGTCTTTATGGCTCCTTAATATGACGCCAGTAGCACACAAGCTAGAACAACCTGTGAAATCTGAAGTATGAGAACTCAGTTTTAAAATTTAAAACATGGATTTCTCTTAGTTGACTGCATTCTGTGGTCATAGATGACTTCACAATGAGTATGTAAAAACTAGCAAATAATTAAACACACACATATTATGTAGAAACTGATTTTCATTTTGTCAACCAGTTTAGAAACTCATACTGAAAAAGAAGGTTCAATTTTTTTTTTGTTGTTGTTATTCTGACCCATACAAGTGCCTTAGTAATAGACCTCAAAACTCTGGGAGTGAAAGAAACACACTGCACTATTTTGTCAGACAACCTATCTCACAGCTACAAAGTTGCAAAACCTGCAAGAAGTATTTCTGCCTTCTCCTAGCATATAACTGACCACAGAGCACTGTATGAGTTAAAAAACACTCCTGAGGCACACTGGCATCAAGGATAAATAAACCCTGTGCTCTGCCACACAGTTTTTCATTTCTGTAGAAAATTCGTAACATATATTACATTACACCCTAACAGGACTTTATCCTAGTCTTAAGAAAATGCATCCTGTTCCATTGAAAAACAGGAATACTGTTAGAGAGACAGGATCTAACATTCAAAACCTTAACTGACAGTACTTTTCCTACAGAAAAATCATTCTGCACATTTTCAAACCTCAAATAACGAAAGCTCATTCTCTGAAACTGCAAAGAATAGCTAACAGAACTGCTGAAAGCCAGACAGGAAACAGCATCAAAACTGGAATTAGAAATAAGGAGTCTTGCATCTTATTCTCGTGTTTAGTTCACTTTATCAGGCTTACACATTTTTTCACTGGACTTAAGAGCAAGCCTGCCAATTAGTTTAAAAGTGAAATATGCTATTCAGAACTACAGGTTCTATTTTACTCTTCCATTTACTTGTATATGCATATTTTATCAAGGGAGAAATACTGTTTCATTGCACTTTTTTGAATTTTTGGTCTAAGGAATAACATCTGAGAGGTAATAAACCTGCCGTTTAATTAACAGTGCTCCCCACCCCCTCTCTAATCAGTAAAAGGCTTTGTTCTGCTGGGTTCTTCATTAGCTTCTGAAATAAATATTGAAGTTACCTTTGCCCTGCTTAGCAGTTCTGCAATTAGTCTAATGGACTGAAGATTTCTCTGAGCTAACAGGAGCTTCCTTTCTTCTAACTTTATCTTCTCTTGAAGTTTTTTCTGTTCTTCAGCTTGAAGCTTCTCAAGCTGCTTTTTGTTTCGTCGAACTTCACGATCTTTCTGTTTCTGTTCTCTCTTGCGCAACTTTTCTTCTCTTTTTTTCTCTCTTTCATATTCTTCAAGCTCTCTCTGCTTCCTAAAAAGAGATAAATATTTCAATCTTACCTAGAGCAGGTACAATTTTAGACTCCTACTCTATGTAAAAACATATTTTGTACTTGGAGTAATTTGTTTAGAAACAAACAGTAAGTTTGCTGATTACTGAAAAACAGAAGTAGAAAACAGTGAACATTTTAACCACCAGTTGTGACAGCAAACAATCATCAGTCTGTCAATATTTAAAAACAAGTTGGAATCCAAACATAAACCATGGCTACAACAAAAAAAACAATTTGACCAGAGACAATAACAATGCATAGGGCAGCTGGGCAGTGAATCATCATAGTGAGAAGAAAATTACCAAGAGGGTTGCAGAGGTTTGTGGGTTTTATTTCAGTCATTAGGACAAAGTGCTAACTTGTATAAAAAGGCCAAGGGTTTCTGAGGTCAGGTGTCTATGGCACAATTTTTATGAAATTTAGTATTTTGCAGATTTAGTATTTTGAACTGAACATAAGCATTGGTGATAATCTAAATAACCTTACAGTTTTAGAAACTGTTTAAAATCTAAACATTAAGCAATAAGAATTTATACACATCAAGGCAAATGGACATCATACAACCTCTGAATAGCTGTCTTATGACATTTGCACCCCTATACATTTTCTTAAAATGTCACTGTTAAGACGTGTTTGTATCCCATCTCTTTCCTGGGAAAATACTGATGTTAAGAACAAATGAGCTTTGTAATAGCAAAGTTACTTAGTAGTAGAACTAGCACACTATTTTCTATTCTCCATCTACAATGCACATTTTTCCATCAGAATGACTACACATCATTAAGTTCCCAGCTCTTGCAGTTACAGTTCAAGGAGGAAAAAAACAAAGGTGCAAAACACTCCTCCAAATCTCATAATCCCTGAACCCTATTTTCCTCAAAAGGACGGCAATATTCTCAATCAGTTTTCAGTGCTTCACTTTAGCTACAGGATTTGAACTCTGAAAGGAAAACTTGTAGTTATTTTCTATCCATTGATGCCGATATGAAGAAGCAACTACAGTTTTGTTGTGCCCGATTGTCAAAAAATATAACTGAGCAGTAAGCAGTACCTTTCTTCCTCTTTTTGTTTTTCCTCAGCTTCTTTCTCTTTACGTTTTTGTTCTTCTCTCTGTTTTTCAAGCTCTTGAAGCTTTTGCCTCTCAAGCTGACGCTTCTTAATCGATGCATCACTGAGGTGTTTTGTTGAGTCAAAAGAAACCTTTACAGGATACAATTGAAAACAGTTTTAAATAGATGAAAAAAAAAAAAATGGTCCCCAACAGCCTACACAATCCCCAGCAATTTTAACCTAGCACAAAGGCATCCAAACCACAGTGTAAATACAATCAGAAATATAAAAACTTTTTCAAAACAAAGGTATCTTCTCCATGTGCCCAGAGCAAGCATCAGAGCACTATAACCAGGTAACTGGGAACTAAATGCCTGCACACTAGCACAATCAGGTGTGTCTGATATCCAAAAGTAAACCCTAGTGTGGTTTACACCCTGGCTGTCCAATGTTTTTAACCTGTCAGAACAGGAACATCTAGAACTCTTTCAGCTCATGTATGCTACTAGGGACTGTATGGCACGAGGTAGAAACAGGCCTTAATAAAGGCCTCCCTTTCTGTCTAAAACTGGAATCCCTAAGTTCAGCAGAAGAAACAGTTCTACAACGTTCAGCACCTGGTTTAAGCAAGCGCCTCCCCAGAAATTCTAACACTGAGATTCCCAAATTGAGCTACAGTGAACTGAAGCTCCAAGTTTGAGACCAGGAGCACAAGACACACACATCTGAGCAGAGACCTGGGAAACACTGAGCTTCCAGGACATAGGAGCATACCTTGGCCATGTCCAGCTGTGTACTGGAACAGGACATCAGCAGACACCAAAGCTCTGGCATCCTAATCTCCCATTCTAGATACCACCTGTGTGTAGGCAAGGGTCTGTCATATACATTCCTGCAGGCCCATCATCATGAACCACGGGGCAGAGAACAAGGAGCACATACTTTGGAGTTTAATTTACCCAGGCTTTATATAAAATGATGTTTCACTAACAGGCTGAAAAGACAGACAGGTAGAAACAGACAAGGTGTTGTGACCTTGTGTGAAACAATTCTGTCCTGCCAGCACTGTTGAAAACACAGCCCTCTCTCTTTCCTATCAAATCACCAGGGCAGCTGCCAGGAAAGTGTGCTTCCTCTTACACAGCCAAACTAAATTTGGGAACCCTGATCCCCTGCATGTAAGCAACAGTTTGAATTTCACATCCCCTTGAAAACCTTGAGGGTCAAGGTACAGTTTATATGCTCCAACTAGCGAACATCGACATGAAGATAAAAAAATTACAGTATTTTACTTACACTGACTAAACTACAACTTGAATAAATATCTGCATGTTCCCATATCACACAAAGGAATACTCAAGCCTTTTCCTAAAAGACACTTTCTGATTCAATGAATGACTATTGAGCATAGTGAAATACATCCATAACATCTCCCTCAACTGACAGTTAAATGCACAGACCACTCCAAACATTATCAGGGCAAGTTTTCTTCAGGCCCTGCTTTCATAGACACTACATCTGAACAGACTGTCTTGTTCTCTCCTGTCATGATTGTATTTCCTAAGACAATGAGGTTACAGAAAAACAAGTATCTGACAAACTCAGTATGTAAATATTATTGATTAATCATACTGCATTCACAGGAAACTGCTACAGATTAACATTACCATTTAAAATTTTGTGGGGCCCTTCTGAATGTGAAGTACACTAGATTAACTGTGTATTCCTCAGACCATACAGGCTACGTGTATGTGAGCTTCACAGTTCTGATGCTTGCCTGGTAGAACCCATTATCAATGCAGGGACCAAATACAGATGCTGTGAAGCGCTCCCCAAAAATTTCTATTTGTAGTGAACACAAGAGAGAGCAATACATTTTAAAGCTAGCCTTCTGGTGAAACGTCTGAACTTGTTCAAAATTAGAATTTTAAGTGAAAGTTACAAGATTTATATTATATTACTTTCTAAAAACTATTTAGCAGGTCATGTCTGTATGCTTGGTTCTTCCATCAAGTGGTTCTAATTTCTAGAGCTGTCCTGTTGGGGAAAGGCGGGGGGGAGGGGTAAGAAAGCCCAAAACCCCACTCACTCTCTTCATGTAGTCTAACAACACATTTTTCTTCCATCATTCTCCTTTACAAGTTCTATTACAACTGTTCAATAAAACCACTTTAGTGTTGTTGAAGTCACCCATTATCACACTACAGCAGATGCAGGTCTTAAGCACTATGGAAATAACATTTAGTTGTACTTGGTTTTTCACATGGATACTCATAAAGAAGTCTGCAGTTTCTCACCTTTATATTGCAAGCCACTGCTTTGCCATCATCACCTTTATACATCAACTTCATCCCTCGCAGGGCATTCATGGCCTTAATGAAACCTGCGTACTCTCGATACTGAACGTAAGCTTCAAAATTTAAATGGCCTCCAAAACTAAAAGTGTGAAAATTTCTGCCAGTCATTTCCTCTCTGTAAGGGTCCAGCATAGGTATGTCCACATTACGTATTTCTCCAAATTTCTTGAACACTTTTATAAGCACTTCTTCACTTGGCTTTTCGGAGCCAGAGTCCTTTGCTGCAAACCACTTACAGGGTAAGCCCTCTAAGTGAATAGTATCTGGTCTTTCCCCTGGCAAAGTTTCATTCATATCTTTTGCATCACGGAAAAACGAGTCCCAGTCATGTCTGGTAGGAAAGTCAATCTTATATTCCGCAGCACGGACTTTTAAAATGTCAGAGAAGCCACTCAGCTTTATCGTTTTGCCATCGAGGCATGCCAGAAAAGATTTGACCAAACTTTTGTTTTCAACCTCTCCTTCAAACCGGATGAAATCCATCGTGCTTTTAGAGATCCGCAGGGTGGAAAACTGATGAGTTTGCACCATCCCTTTCAGTCTTTCCATCACTTCCCAGTTTGAAATGGATTTTCCTGGTTGTTTCAGCTGAGGAAGTGCCACACTGATGGTCATTTTTGTAATGGGTTTAAGGTACAACCCACACGGAGCACAGAGCTCTACAGCTTCTGATGTATCATGAACTATTGTTGCAGCAGCCATAACACAGAAAAAGCATAGGATAAAAAAACATAAAAGATGCAAGTTTAAGTTGCAGGCCAACAGTAGTCAAATAAAACAGCCCTTATCCATAAACAATTGAATTCTTTGGCCATTTAACCATTCCCAAGTTAAAACAATGTCTCTTAATACAGGAGTCAATTAGAGAGTTAAAATTGAAAAGTACAAACATCTTAAAACTACTTTACAACCACTAGAGCCTGTAAGTAATTAAACCTCAGTAAGGCCTCAGAAAAAACCGCAAGAAGCTGATGACAATCTTAGGAATACATGAAGTTGGTATGTGATGGCTCAGAAAGCAGCTACCCTTTCTCAGGAATGAGGAGACTGGCGGAGCGATGTCACGCTGCTTTGAAGTTCACTTAAGTAAAGATCAGCAGGCTAGCGCCGAGGCGGGTCCCGCGTTCTCCAGCAGGAAGGCTTGGGAGGTCTCTGCAACGAGAGGAAAAGGCCCTTTTATTTAAAAGGCGGAAGCCCCACCGCCCTCCCCCGAGCAGCCTCACCGGCACAAGGCAGGGAGTGCCGTGAGTCACACCGGCGCCAGCGGGGCCGCACAGCCCGCCCGCGGGAAGGCCGCCCGCTGTCTCGGCGGGAGGAGCCCGGACGCCGCGGCGAGACGCCGGGGGGGCCCAGCGGGGAAGGCCCCGACCCCAACGGCCGGCCCGGGCCACCCGCACCCTCCGCCGCCGGCTACCCGTTGCGCTCCCCGGCCGCCAGAGCCCAGAGGCGCCCCGCCGGGCCCCTCCCGCCGCCCGCCTCACCCGCAGCCGGCGGGCCGGGCCGCGCCGCCCCCACAGGCGCCCACCGCCGGCCCCGCGTGTGCCGCCACCCCCGGCCCGTGCCGGCCCCTGCCCCTCCGCGCGCCGCCGGGGCCGCTTCCGCTTCCGTGTGGCGCAGCGCTCCCCGGCCGGCCAGGGGCGGCCGCGCTCGCCACGGCAGCCCTCTCTATGGCAGCGGCGTGATGGCGACGCCTGGCGGCCGGGCGGGGCCGCGGGCGGGGGCTGGAGGCGGACGAGCGGGAGTGACGGCTGCCTTCCGCGGGAGCGCGGGGCTTGTGTCTCGCTTCCCCCCCCCCGACGGACGCGGTACGGCGCGCACGCAGCCGCGGTGTGTGAGCGGGACTGTGTCCCGGGGGGCGCTTGTCACCCGCTCCCGTCTCACAGCCGGGGCGCGGGGGCACGGGGGGCCGCCCGCAGCCGCTGGGCCGGGCCGGGCGGAGCCGAGCCGAGCCGGCTGAGGTCGCCAGCCACAGGCAGGGAAGCCTCCAGCGTGCTGCTGACCACGCATTCCCAACGATTTGTGCTTTTCTGGGAGACAAACCCGAACTCTGTGTTGATGAAAGAAAGGCACGAATCGACAAGACGTAATTTAGTTGCATAAACGTGAGGAGCGCGATTTGAGATGCTGGAAGATACCCAGGCTCCGTACATGGGTCTGGAGAGTGCGCCGCAGGACCTAGAGAAAACCTGACTGCAGTGTCAGCTGGAGGTTGTGCTGGGTACTCGAGGGCATCCCACATGGCAGCAGGCACGGCAGGCAGACCGTGAATTGAGCCCTCGGTGCCACCTGGGGGGCCGTGGGGTCTGGGTGCTGCTTGGCTTTCAGCTGCTGCTCTGAGGTCATGTGGGTCTTCTCAAGCCCTGGGCTGAGCCTACTGCACCTTAGCTGGCATCTCCAATACCCCAGAGCATCTCGATGGACTCAGCCCTTGCTGAGAAGCCCTTACAGGCAAGAAGCTGAGTCCTGCTTCTAGTTTGCAAGTAGCTATCTGCATGCAGACACGTGAGTTCAGAGGCCTGAGTCTTTTTCAATGGTATCTTGGTGTCCTTAATATCCAGGAACTGTTTAGTCAACTGGCATCTGAATAGGAAAATATTTCCCTTTCTTCTCTGAAATAAAAATATGGAAAGTATTGATGTTTCTTCACATAATCGTTCATCAATAAATATTTAAGGCACACCAAAGCACATGTCTTGAATGTGCTCTCATCCTGCACTGGTCCTCAGTTTAGAGCAGTGAAATAAAGGGGTTTAAGTGGCAGTAGTGAGCACAGGGGACAGTTGTCCATTTTGTGCTCATTTGCTTTTTATGTCTGCTTTGCCCACCATACAAATGACACAAAGTATTTTGTAGGCCAGCAGATCCTCAAGTACGGTTCTTAAATGACCTTATACTATTTTTCAGATAACACATCAGAGCTTCTTGCTGCAGCTTTACCATTGGCATGTTCCTCATACTTGGGTTTACCGCAAGTGGAGGTTGCAGAAGTGGCCACATATGCACAGGAGAAGGCCTGCCTCCATTCCATGGCCACCACCCTCCAGATATGTGCTCCCACATGCTCAGAGAACGCCAGTGTCAACACTGGGGCTGCAGTTGCATGCCCCTAACTACCTCTCTCAAGTTCCTGCTCCTCATCCCTAGCCCACAAGTTGTTCCTGCTGCTGCTGCCAACCTCCTGCCCTCATCCAGCGATTCACCCACTGCAGAACTTTCCTGCTCCTGTGTCCTCGTTTCAGCTGGGACAGAGTTAATTTTCTTCTTAGTAGCTAGTGATGTGCTGTGTTTGGGATTTGGTATGAGAACAATGTTGACATCACACTGATGTTTTTAGTTGTTGCTGGGTGATATTTATATTAAATCAAGGGCTTTTCGGTTTCTTGGGCCCTGCCAGTGAGAGGACTGGAGAGGAGGGGACATGGCAAGGACAGGTGACTCAAACTAGCCATATGATGTCATGCTGAGTATATAAGCTGGGAGAAGAAGCAGGAAGGGGGGGACATCCAGCATTATGGCATTTGCCTTTCTGGGTAACTGTTACACATGACAGAACCCGGCTTCCCTGGGGATGGCTGAGCACCTGCCTGCCCTTGGGAAGCGGTGAACGAATTCCTTGTTTTGCTTTGCTTGTGTGCGGGGCTTTTGCTTTACCTGTTGAATTGTTCTTATCTCAACCCTTGAGCTTTAAATTCCTTTCTGATTCTCCTCCCCATCCCTCTGGGTGAGGGGGAGTGAGCAAGCGGCTGCTGGGGCTTGGTTGCCAGCCGGGGTTAAACCACGACACCCTGCTCCAGTGTTTTAATAGGGCACCAGGTCCCACCTTGCATAAACTCTCACCACTTCAGAAACTGGGACTGCAGTAACCTTCAGCAGCAGGCTGGTGCTAAGCACAGTGTGGAAATAATAGCTTTGAAGCACCAATGAAAACACTCAGTGCAGGAGGTCACCATCAATCCAGCAGCTGCAGCAAGACCACAGCTGTTGTGCAGAGATGCTATTTCACATGGCAGATGCTGGTAACTGCTGGTCCTACTCTGTTTCTTTTATGGTTTAATTAAGTACTAGTGTAAAGGCAGAATCGGGATCTACTGCTACCATACAACAGTTTCAAATAGTTTGCGCTTTGTAGTCTGAAAGCCCCTACATAGTACATATCACACCTTCTCCTACAAACCCACACTTGGGAGTGCGTAAAGCACAACTATTTATGTTGCAGAGAGTTTCAGTAGCAGTTAGGTGAGATGCTGTGTATGGCAAAGATTTTGAATCCTGTGCGTAATGACAGCCCCACCCCCTGAGACTGTGCCAGAAGTAAATATTCTGTATTTAAAACTAAGAGAGTAAATCAATGCTCTGAAAAGTTACGAAATGCCAGAATTGAGGTTACCCATGCTGTGACATCAGCCACACCGTGACAGCTTTCATATACTTTTTTTGCTGATATATTCAGAACCATTACAAGCATTACATTTAATAATATTGTAAAACATCTGGACAAGAAAAAGTAGTGATAATGTACATAACTTTAAAAAGATGTAATCAAGCATCAGTACTGCACTGCAGCAAAGGTAAACAGTGTCTCTGCTCAAATGCAGTCCTTGGGCAGATGTTGCGGTTTTATTACTGTTTTTTTCACTGTAGTGAGATACCTAAATGAGTAAATTAAATGTGTCTCTTCAGGTTTCAGAGTCTGAAGTGAAGGTCAGCAAAGCAAGGGTATCACAGTTACCAGGAAGAGGATGGATGAGCCGGCAAACTAAACGTCAGTAAGGGACAGTATCCAAGTGCAACCGGGTATGTAAATCTGGTTTTTACTGTAAGACATTGTCCCTCCCCAGCTCTGACAAATACGTTGCACTACCGACCTTAAAAACCATCTAGCATGTCTAAAAGCTTCTGTCTTTTTTCTGGCTTCAACAGATAGCCTAATAGTCAATACCACTTCTGCACGTAAACTTTCTCATCTGTACCTTCAGTAGTTAAAACACTGAATCCCACAAAAGTTCACTAGAGGGAGCGCTTGTTATTTACATGTGTAAATTACAACTAGTCATAAACACCATTAAAATAGGCTATAAACAGGAGATACTGGTTTTGTATTCATGCCAGAATACAGACCATTCTTCGTTTCTTGGAAAAGGATGCAATTCTCCTAACTACGCATGGTCTTATCTGTATGCTTCTTCTGCTCTTCCTGAAATGCAACATTTTCTTGACCATAATGGTCATTTGTGGTAATGCATGCTAGATGTTACAGAAGTGTTTACATAAAATAAAACAACAACCCAGTATGATTCCATTTTGTTTCCTTCCATCTTCCTTACTCCCAAAAACACAGAAAAGAAGAACAAAACCTCTTTTCAGTTTAAAACTTAGCTGTATCTTTTGGAGAATGATTGATCTCCTGTGCACATCTAAATCTTTTCTACTATGTAATATCCAGAAATACTCCTAGCAGGTATCTTTTTAGAAACAGTTAGAGTATGTGGCAGCCTGTGCTTATTTTCAACGTGATTTCTGTTTTCTGTTGTCACTGAACAGGGGACATCTTTTTATTCTCTCGCACACTGAGGAAAAACAAAATTATTCACTGTGGAGTAGAACAGTTTATGAATGGTATTCGGAGGTGGAGGCAGCAGCAGAGAAGAATCTCCCAGATGAAGAGATTGCGTAACTGTTGAAGAGCCGTTACAACATTGTTTTCAGACTCTAAATAGATCCTTTCCACAAAGCAAACTTAATCCCTGAAGTGAGTAGGAACAGAAGAACGAACCTGGAATATATAATTTTATTTCCCATGGTAAGAAATAGCTGCACAAATTGTTCAATTTCCTTTCATTAGCTCTAGGCAATTGTCACATTTTTTCATCTAACTGAATGCTGTGTGTCAGTGAAGTGTGTGGGTGTGACAAATTGTCTACCTTGGGAAGGGTACATAACATTGGAAGTAATACATGTGCTGATGCAGGGCCATTTCAGTTAACTGGAATTAATCATCACTCCCTGTGGCTGGTTCTCCGCAGGCCTAATTGTTGTATTCTGTTTAAAGCAGTAGAATATGACAATATACAGATACAGTTTCGCTCTCCCTAACTCATCCCTGTGGCAGATAATGGGTCTTGTTATCACAGATTAGGAGGATGCAATGCAGATGGGCCCTTTCTACTAATGTATCTCAGTGCACTGTGCTCACTGTTGTTTTACACTAAACCTAAATGGCAAAATTTCTGCTTTTTCCTTTCACCAAGGAGGAATTAGCATCTGTAGAGTACTTGTTTATGAACTGTCTGGTTGAACCATATTGTTCTGTGGCCTATAAAACACAAAAATTAGATTTAAGTTGCAAAGACACATTGTACTATGCTCACTAGCAAGATATATGTTTTAAATAGTTGTAGTACTATGCTGTCAGATGCATTAGTAATTATTTCAGTTTTTATATAGGCACCCATGAGATGTTTTCACATACTTACAAGTTTCAATAGCTATCACTTAAAAGAAGTGCAAATCTAAAAGACTGTGAGTTTTTTCTACTTTTTTTCCATTAACTGTTTAGGGGAAAATATCTGAATGTGATTCAAATTAACACTTGAAAATTAAGTATTTCCTCCACAATATTACATGTTACAGATGTTACAATCATAAAAGCATCTCATGTTTTTATGTACACTTTTTAAATCCAAAATTTTTCTTAGCAATTTATGAAGTGAAATGCAGGAGCTGTCGGCCTCTCTCTTCATCAATTTCTGAAGCAGAGAAGAGCAACGGGTTAATACTGGGAACCTTCCTCAGTAGTATATTTCTCTTCTGACAAAGGGAAGAATTCAACTAGATTCAGCACTAGTGCAGCTGTTGACATCCCAAAGACATTTTTCAAAACAAGTGAAAATGCATTATTACAATTGTAGAATTAGGAATTTCTGAAGAGCTTTTAATCAGACAAGATCCCCTCTGTAGGTTCAGCCTGCCCTCCCCACTTATGTTTCACCTAATCCAGAAAGACCGGAGATATTTTGGTAGATCTGGCATAAGTGTGACTGTAGCATCAATTTCATGTTTCAGCAGCAATGCCTGTGGCTCAGCCTTGCTTCCCAACACACAGATCGGGGAGGTCAGGGGAATCAGTGGCAGAATGCTGTGCTGAGTTTCCATTATTATTGCTTTTTGCTCCTGGCAATCCTTCTTCCTTCTTTTCCAATGTCTGATTGTGAAATCTGAAAAGCTAAACAAGGGGGCAATAACCAAGCCAGATCATATTTGATTCACTCATAACACTGCTCTTTTCATACTGACAGATACTGTCAATATGCCTCAGAATGTGCTGCCAAGGCTCATTCATTTTAAGCTTTACATCTTAAAAAAAGTCTTATACTTATTTCTGTTAACCGGATAGTGGGTTTATACCAAGATGCAGGTTAAGACAGCTGAAATAATCATCAGGTGGCCCACACCACTGACAGTTTTATCAAAGTTTGTTTCTGGCCCATAGTATGTATATATATTTTATATCTATCTGTGTACATCTATCTACATATACAAACACATACATACATGTATACAAACTATACTATGAAAACTGACTGCCCCCTAAGCTCCCTCAGGAGCCAGCAGAAACACACAAGTTTTTGTTGGGAAAGCCCTCAGGTGTTCTGGTGATTCTGTGCTAGGTCCCCTGTGCTAGCCACCCTAGGATGAATTTGTAAACACTCTCCTCCCTTTTCTTCCCAGATATGACAGTAGGTAGAGAGACCACTTCTGAAGCGTATATATATGAAAAAAAGCCTTGGTAGTCAGAATGAAACTCTTAAGTTATGTAAGGTACCACATATAGCTAATATTGGACAGCATTCAACTTCCAGCCTGAGATGGAAAGCTCCCAAAAAGATTAGGTTGTTGAACTTGCCGCAGATGAGCAGATATTCAGGTACTGTTGCTTGAACACATCTTAGTGGATATCAGGCAGCCTAAATTGCCTACACCTAAAAATCCTCCATTACACTGGACCGAGTTAAGACCGCACGTTGCAGCAGCAGTCTTCTAATTGTGGGTTAATTCAGGACATTTGTCCCGTGATAGCTGTTCAATACAGTTTCCTGTCTCCACTGGTCCTGTGATTTTAGCAACTGCCAGATCAGGCTGGTAAATGTGAGGCTGGAAGCGTGGATCTGCACTGACCCATGCTCAACATAGCATGAAAGTCAAACTGCCACCAAGGTATGAGAACTTGCAAAGATCCTCGTGCACCTTCCCGTTCCAGGTCTTCCCATTAAATCATGGGAAAAAATAACTGATAACTGAGGCTACATACAGTGAGAGCAGACAGCGTTTAGGGGGAGACAGCTACAACATTCTCACATATTTTGCAGAAGAACCAGGATTCATGAGTGACAATACATACAAGTGACAGTCTCTGTGCAAGCTGGCTTTTTGTAACCCATTTACAGAGGTTAGGATAAACACAGCAAAGGTTATAGAAGAACTGCAAGATTCAATTTAGGGCAAGTCTTCTTGCGTATTTTTTTGGTCTGGGTAATAGTTGTATTTTCTCTTGAGAGGCCATCAGCAATGCTGTCTATATAAAAGGCTTCTGTGAAGACTCTAAGGGAATATGATACAGCTTTTGCTGTAAAGCAAAAAACCTTACACATGAATTTATGAAATTCAGGTGGTCTTTTTCAAAGGCCTGGAGTGGACCAGCAGGCCTTAACTGCCCTGACCAGCATCACCTGGATCCCCCACTGGTGGATCCTCTGCCCAAGGGTCCATCTGAGCCATGGTGTAGGTAGTCCTGACTTGCTGACTGGGTTGTTGGATTGGCCTTGGGACCTGACCCTGTATGATGATCACCAGGCAGTCAGAGGAGCCTGCCCCTATCACCAGCCTGGCCCTGCCTGGGCACTGTGGGACAATGCACTAACTAGTGAAGGTGCTGCCCCATCAGTGCTGCAGACACCTGTGGCTCCTCTTGCTCATGGAGAAACCCCAGCCTTGCTATTCCTTGACAGCTGGCTGAAGCCTTTTATTTGAGATAAATAAAGATTCTGGTATGTGCTCTCAGAATAAGCTGTGACAGAAAAGGTGGGCTTTTGGTGAATTTCACAACTGCTGATAATCATCTGTTTAAGCTCTACAGAGAACTGGATGAAAACTGTGAGCTGAAGATGTCTTCTGAGCCTTCAGATCAGCATGAAGCAATGACTGAAAAATCCTTATTTGTGGTAACACATTTATAGACTACTTTCTCTTCAGCTCTCATTAGGATCTTTGGTCTATTTCCCACATATAAGTGGTTCCACGTAAGAGGTAAGCTAAAACAGGATTCAGCAGTTTTCTGAAGTGCTAGTGTAGCTACCTGGTGGCCAAAGCTGCTGATAAGGGGTGATGGCATCTTCTCAAAGAAGGAGGATTCATAGTGGTGCTGACCATCCACCAGAACCTGCAATGCTAGGAAGGCATGAAGTGTCTCTCCCTGCCTCTGTCTTGCCTTCTGGACTTCCTCTTTTTCACACTTCCCCTTCATACAGAAAGGCAAGGTAAATGCCTTATCATGAAGGAGGACTTGGATTCAAAGCCATACCTCCTATATGCAACCCCTCTCTCTTTTCTGGAAGCTCACCAGACTGTTGAGTAACCTGTACCTGGCACAGCATTGTGCTGGCACAGCCTCTGTGAGCCTGGAAGAACATCCCCATGGGAACACTGCAAGCGTTGATATTGAAATTAACCTGCAGCTGGACATGGGAGCTGCTGGATGACACAGCACCTAATTAGCCAGACCTGCTGGTGGCCCACAGTATGGAGAGATGTGGCCAAGTTCATCTGGGCCTGTGACTCCAGTGTTTGTACCAAGCAACCCCCTCAAACACCAGTGTTTCTTGCAGCCCCTGTCCAGTCCCAACTGTCATTGGTAGCTTGTGAGTTGATGGATTCCATAGCAGATTGGTACCTCTTGCAGGGAGTCGTCCTGTTTCACTATGGTGGGTCACTTCACCCTTGCATCCTGCCCAAGAAGTTGCTGTGAGCTGTGATGCTGTGGCCTCTCACCACCTTACAGAGCAGTTCACAGCCACATTTTAGAAGAATATCACAGGCCCTTCTTCCCAGTGCAAAACCACTTGGTAATACCCACAGATGAACAGATGGATGGAGAGAGGACTTGCACTAATTATCTCAGATTTAGTTTGACACTTTGTCTTGTCTGATGATCACTCCGCAGTTGAAGGAACCTGTCTGCAACCTGGCCCTGCTCAAGTGCTACAGGACAGCAAGGGCTTTGCTTGCCTGTGAGATCTGTGTTAACATTGGCCACCTCACCTGCCAAAGCAGTGAGCTACAGGCTCTTCATTCTGAGTCAGTTTGTGGTGTTTTCGAAAGATTTCAAAGAAAGACACTGGCACCTTGCATCATGGAAGGATAATTACAGAAAATGGCAAATTATTCTGCAGAGTTTAAGTACTATTGTACTAAACCTTTGTACATAAAATAGCTTTTATATATTGTACTAAATTCCAATGACTAATATATAGTTAGTAGTTATCATCTGTTTTTTGGTTTGTATTTTTTTTTAATTTGATTTTTAACAGTAGTAGCATTCCTTCTGCAACATCAGGCAACATAATTTTCTGCAAGAAAAGCTTATCTTCTGTTTCCTTTCCATGTTTTCACATTTCTTTCCTTCTTTCTGTAGCTAATGTTCAATGACAACTATGGAAAAAATAGCTTGTATTCCAAAGCTAGTGTAAAAGCCATCACTGATATGTTTAAAAAGCATATTGTAGGATATATTGCATACAAGTACAGTGGTCCTTGGTGCCCATAGTAAGAGCTGTTTCTTGAGATTTTTTAAAAGGCTCTCTGTTTCAATTTCTTCTGCACTACTCTTGCTGATTCAGTTTCACTTACAGCTTTCTGTAACAAGTCCAAAGAACACAGAAACTGTAGTCTGGTTTGTGTTTTTTTTCTAAGTTCTGAATTCTAAATTCTAAACTCTAAATAAATAACCCTCCTCATTTCTATGGTTAAAGCATCTGCTTTGATTCTGCTCCTTGTTTTGCAACTGATTGTCATGTGACTTTGGGCAAAATACTTGCCCAAACCAGAGCAGCCGGAAAGAAGCTAGACTGGAGCATCTATTTTCATTTTGCAGCTTACTTTGTAATGTATAGTCTAAATGATGAAAAAAATGGGTATCTAACATTTTTTTTTTTTAAATGCTGATCCCTGTGACAAATAAATGAAGGCATTTCTGCAAGATTTATATGACGGAGCCTGAGAATTCATCCATTGCATGTCTAAGCAACATTTCATGCAGCCGTCAGTAATATATTGAAGCCTATCAATCATTAATTGCTAGCCATCTTTATTGTGGGACAGAACTATGAAGAAAGATATGAATGTTGTAAAAACTAACCTCAGTAAGAAATTATGTGTTATGAGAAAGTGGCAGAAAAGATAAAAGTAAGTAGAAATAAGGCTAATAACTCTGTTCTTGTGACAGAGCTTCAGGTATAGTGCAGTCTGTCTTGATGTGCACCACAGGAAAATCTGACACAGCATCTCTGTGTAGGAATTACTTATTCCACCAATGTCTAGATACTTGCATGAATCCTGGAAGTTTCCAGTATTCTGGCTGCAAGACCCACAGCATCACTGCAGGTGAGCTATTTTTCCTAACTGGTGATTCTACAATGACTGAATGGAAAAAAAACTTTTCTCATTAGCTTTCTATTTAACCTGAACTTTCCTATTCTGTTTGCATTAATATTAAAGGCATGATGGGAAGAGGAGCCAGAAGGGGAAGAAAGGTTGCCTTATATTTCATATCTTTGGGCAGTAATAATCTCTGATATAATGACAGTCCCATTTGAAGGATAGTCACGGTTTTCTGGGGAGAGAATAAAAGGATTCTTGTAATGTAATTTTAATTACAAAAGAAGTAAGGAATTCTAACTTAACAGTGTATCTTCATCGACATATGCTACAGTCTAATTGTTGTCCCTCTTCTAATCTGGTATGAAATAACCACATGAAGGAAGCTTTGCACCAAAGGAAGAGAAAAGCTATTCTGGTTAGCACAAGGATACCTAATTATGAGTCATAGAACATGATTTAGAAAGGGAAAATGTCACAATTGCAAGGTCCTTTGACCTATAAAAAGAAATCATGATAACAGCCCAGTTGTTTTGTTTAAAGTACTTTGTAGAAAACAAATCTGGGCAAAGCTGCAGAGCATATGAACCTTTTGACTCTAACTTCAGTTGCTGACTTTACCTTTTGCTGGTAAACATAGACGGTGTAATAAATTGGTATCTCCACTAGATTTCAGTGATACTTCTCTGCCTTTACAAGCTTGCTAGTATTTGAGACAACTTGTTATACCTTTTAGAAAAGCTTTGGTTATTGAGCTAAGGGCTAGGTTTTTTCATGTTTCTTTCCTTCTGATTATGTGTTTAAATGTTTTACATATATATGGCTCACTGTATATTGTGGATTATGGTATTGTAAGAGGACCTGAAGAATTTAAATTCTGCATCAGTGATTACATACAACTTTGTCATCCTTCACTACAACGCTGGGCTACCACAATTTTCTTTACAAAGATGGATGTTGTTCTTGTAATCTCAACTGGTTTATCAGGGAGCATGACCTTTTTAAGCAAGTTCTGCTGGTCACAAGCTTGCAGGAAAATACGAAGTTCTAGGTGAATGTTTGCAGTTACCCTGACTTTCAGCTCAGCACTTGCTTTCTGTGCTCTGCTTGTCTTTCACTGACGTTCTCCCATGTTCTTACTAAAAAAGTGAGTTTAGAGATATGACACATCAATTTGAGAGTAAAGCAGCATCCTTGTAAGAATAAACTTTCAGGGCCTACAGAGTCCAGTGCATGATAGCTGATAGTGACTCTCCGCAGCACACAGAAGAAAGCAATTTGGTAGTATAAATGCTTGTCCAAGAGACTGAAATTGAATTTCCCTCCCCGCCAAAACTTCTGTATAAAGCCTTCCCAGCTAAAGGAATTAAGCATGGTGACGCTTAAATTTTAAGTGTGAAGCCATTGTTCCACATGAGCTTGAACTAGTCACAACTGATGTCAGGTATGGATTTTGGGTCTTCATCTCAGCTGTCTGCAAGAGGCAAGTGCTGGAGCTTTCTCTCCCAAGGATCCAGTAGTCGAAGTCTTCAGGTTTTGTGTAAAAATCAGTGGGTTTACAACATAGTTAAAACATAATATTCTTAACACAGAAGCAACTGTTTACTGCTATGAGCCTGAGGTGTGTGGTTTCTAGCAAGCTCTACCTTTCAGTCCAGGTTCTGGGTACCAGAAACGTGATAGTGTTTACTGCTGTTCAAAGTGATGAGTTTAAAAGATAAAGCCTGCTTGAGATTAAATACCACAAGCAAAGGCAGGAAAAATTGATATTTGTTTACACCTCTGCTGCCCTGATGCACAGCCCAACTTATTTAACTATGCAGGAGCTGGGGGCACATGCCACATTTTAGTCTGCTGCAGCCAGCGCTGCAAGACATCATTTGTAACTCTTGACACAAAAAGTGCACTAAACTATATATTGAGCAACTGAGGCCAATGCTTCTGTATGTGACTTTGAATCCTGCACCTGCTGCCAGATTCAGAATTGCTTTAGTCAAATTGCACACTACTTTAAAGTAGATCTGAGAAACAACAGAAATACAAAACTTATGTGGTTCTTTCTCCATCTTGGTCTCACCACTTCTCTGTGCAGGAAACTGTCTGCAAATGTTGGTGTTGCACCAAAGCAAATAGAATTGCTTGTATAGGGCAGTGTCTTTTAGGAAGGCTTCTGCACACAGAGCGTGTCGCTCTATTTGTTGATCTCCATTTATAATGTAAAAAACACAAGTTCAAGCAGCGTGCCCCAGAGTAACTAGACTGCCACTGCAACAGGTGGAAAGAGCTGTCTCTGACGTATGATAAAGCAAGAAAGGGAATAGTAATGAAATACAGCTAATACACAAAGAATGCATAGATAACCGTAGATAATGATTAGGCAAGAAAACAAATAATACTATTAAAAACTGAACTTTCACCTTGAAGATCACTAACAGAACAGTTTAACAGAGGAAAAATCAAATGCAACTTAACCTGTGAGACTAAACTTCGAATAGGGTTTGGAGGAGTGCTAGGCACGGGCACACTCACACATAGACACTAGCCCAATGAGAGAGGGACATATTTCCAAGCAAAGCACCTCTTTTACTAAATCAAAATTGTATTAATTAGGGCAAATTATTATTATTACCACTATTTTTAGCAAGTATTCCTAATTTTTATCAGGATTGACACACCTGAAACTAAGATGGAGTTTTCTGTTCTATATAAAGAACTTGAGTATCTACTGGTTTTAATCATCACACTTTCTGTCTTCTACTTCTTGGAAAGCCCCAGCTTACTTCTCACTTCTGAATCTTCTCACTTCTGATGCTTTCAGGCTGTTGTATTTTCTATGAGCATGAGCAAAGCCAAGCTGGACATCTGTATTTTTTTCATTTTTACTAATGCTGTGAAAGCTGCTATGTATATTACTACCCCAATCTATTTTGTTCCTATTTTCTGCTGCTTAATATATGAAGTTCTCTTAGAGGAGCTCATGTTAAATGATTGATTTACTAAGCAGCTGATGAGTAACTGAAGTAATTTCTTTCAGCATCCCAGCTAGACCTCAAAGAGGACATTCTGTTCCCAATCTCAGATGTTTGCACCAGTCAGAAGTGATTCTTACCTGATGTGACTAGCATGGGACGCTACTGCTAAGACAGGCAAGTTCTCTGGTTTAATGAAAGAGAAAAAAAATGCAAAAGCTGTCTTTTAGGAAGAAGCCTTAGCATAAGAATGGATTTTACAGGGACAACAGAGGTCTGCTAAGGATCCTGTAGCCACTGTTGGCATTATCTAATGTGATTTCTAGATCGGTTGTTTCCAAAGCAGGGTGCACACATCTCAAGGAGTGTGCAAGGCAACCCACGGGGCTGCAGGCAGAAGATATTTTTGTCCCATTAAGAAATAAAATAAAAATATAAGTTTTTATAATAGTGTTTATTTCATCTTGATCTCATCCTTTTTAATTTCTTTTTTGTAGGTTTTATAATTTACATAATATATTAATGCAGTAGTACATGTATGTAACATAAATAAATATATATATATCATGAGGTTGTGCTGAAAAAAAAAAGGGTACATGTTCAAAACTGTTGGGAGACCACTGCTCTGTGTTATGTCGGAGCCACCTTGCACTGGGTGTCTGTCTGACCAGCTACAGAGCATGACTCTTGGTACGGTTTAGGACATCCTCATGTGGCTAATCTCAGATAAGTAGCACTATTGACACAGGTTACCTATTTTTTCCACGATGGAAAATTAATCTTATGAGTGAATGACAGAGACGGATCAGGCTGCATAACATGGAAACAAACATATTGCTTCCCTCATACTTGTGTTCATTTCCTACTTGGATTGCACTTAATATTTTAAGGAGTTATTTGCAGCTTTCCTTACTTTAATGAGAAGGTGGATATACATTGGAACGTCAATGATGCAAAACCATACGTCCATTCTGGAAAAACACCTCTGGCAGTGACTCCAGCATTTGTGATGCAAGGTGAGTGCAACAGCCATACCATGCTCCATGAGTAATGAGTGCATCTTCCAAAAAAAGATTTTTGAATTGGGGAAAAAAATATGTATCCTTTCAGCAAATATTCTAAAATAGCTTTGTCAGTGATTTAAAAAAAAAAAAAAAAGAGGAAGTAGGTGTTACAATATAACACAATTATAATATGATTGGCATCCTACAGCAGAAATGCATCCAGCGAGAAAAGACTGAGGAAACTGAATGTGCATGAAAAAATCAGGTAAGAAAATAATTTATTTATTAAGAATTTATAAACTCATTAGGAGCAGAAGTAACTTTTCACAGTTTGTTTGACTGACAGGAGTGTCTGATTTGTGGTAGTATTTGTTCAGTCTTTGTAGTTTGAAGAGATTGAGTTTGTCTGGCCTGGAGGAGTGTTTGGAGGGCTTCTGTAGGAAGAAGCTTGTTCTCTGTGTTCAGGGTGGGTAAGAGAGGAGACTCAGGCTCCAGACTAAGTAAAGGAAGGTCTTCTTTTTTCCAAGTTAAAGGTGGCACTTGAACAAATTGCCTGAGGAAATTAAACTCCTCCTCATTCTTTCTAAGAAGACATTATATAAACATTTTATGTCAGAAATTGAACTGATTCTGCCAGAGGGAAAGGATATGTACAAATAAGACCCCATGCAGGCCTATGTGTTTTGTGAAACTGTGGTTTCTATTTCTTATATTGTATTTTGGGTTGTATTATACAAGGCTAAATCCAGGTTTTGATCTACCTTTACTTTTTCTGTCAGTGAGATAAATTCCAGAAGAGTAACCCCCCCATATGAATATTTGATTTATAAATTCCCCAAAGTTCCATAGATTATAAGAGATGTGCTTTTATTTTGCTATATTAATTGTATAATCATGTAATACTGTGTTGAACTGACTACTGTAACAAGCCACATTTTATTGAAAATGTCTGTATGGAATTCAGGCCTGACCATGGTTAAATAAAGGTGTGAGAAACTTCTCTGTCTTAGGCACCAGCTCTTCTCTGAAAACAGGGTTTCAGTGTTGTAACTACTGATCTAATTAACTTATTTAGCCAACTCTGTATTTAGCTCTTGCTTAGTTGTGTATTTCCACTTCTGTTTTATGATGTCAAGTACTTTACATCCATCTCAGGAAAAGGCTGAAGTTTTCGGAACTGCTTACGTAATTTAAGAGCCCAAGTCAGATTTTGCCTTTTGAAGTCACTTTGGCTTCATGAAGAAACATTTTACCCATCATCCCTTTCCAAAGACCTGCTACTGTGAAACCTGGGTGAGGAGCCCACAACAGCAGAAGTGAGTAGGATGGGGACTGCATAACAACCCAAAAGTCAGAGAGCTGCTCAGTGTATTTCACTTGTGTTCCATGGGTTTGGTGCAGGAACAGGGAGTGTTCTGGTCCATCTGCATGCACATGTGCTCCACGAGATGCCAACAGGGGAAAAGAAACTGCTGTGGTGAGAGTGTGGGAATATGGGTGAGATGTGGACACTGGAGGGACAAGTGGAGCGGAGGAAAGTGGCCTGTACTGGTGTCAACACACTGTGGCCAGCTGATCGATGTGGGGAGAAAATGGGCTTTTCTGTGGAAAGCTTTCACTGTCCTGGACAGACACCTGTAACTTTAGACACTGTGGGGCGGCATCTGCACATTTGTACAAAGCTGGTGAAGATGTTATTGAATTAACGCTCGCTTACTGCATCCAGAGTTTATGAATACTCAGGCTGACAATATACAGAGCTTTTCAAGTACTTCAGGTAAAGCCAGCCAATTATAATTAGGCAAAAGGTTCTTTCCACAGAGACAGGCTATTACAGAAGTGGTTGTTTTGGTGGGTGTTTTTCTTGTGGAACACTTAGTGTGAAGTCTGGTTTCTGTCCTCCCTCCACTGTTTTCCTCACAGGGTGATTACTTGATAGCCTAGGATAAGCCCCAGGGAGCCGCTGGAAAAGTACAGTGGTTTTCACCAGTTTCTATATGACTTTTTCGAGAAGGATGACATGCTGTGTAAGGGAATTCATATCTTCTGTAGAAAGTCCCATTAAAGGATTAAAGCAGAGCCTGAAGTCTTATAGCTTTTCCTCTCCACTTCTGTTTGATATGACACCATAGCCAGGGAGTTCAACATCATAGCCTGTTAGCTGTACCTCTCTACTGAAAGGATAACTCCTAATGACAAATGTCCAAAATAGTTCCTTTCCTGTTCAGGTGTGCTCTTTTGATCAAGTGCCTTCATCTTCACACACACACATAGTAGCTGTATTCTGATGGTTTTCTCAGTTTTGTGCCCTGACTTTTATTTAGGAAATTACTGGACCCTGTAAAACCAAGTATGTACAGAAATTAGAGTAGCTGAGAAGTGAGAAAAAGAGCATCCTTTTTGCTTTCACTGTCACATAAGGGTGTCACAAGGGCTGTGATGGATAGCTGCCCCATGGGAGCGAGCCAGAAGCCAAGGGTGGCTGTGAGGGCCATCAGGGCCATGCCGTCCCCTAACCAGGGTACATCCAGCAGCACCCAGGGAGGTAGCAGGGACAGGGTGAGGAAGGTGGCCAGGACTAGACCAGAGCCCCACAACTGGCCAGCAAGACCACAGCGATGGGGCAGGTGTGAAGTCCAGCGGGGTGCAGCCGGTGATGGTCAGCAAATATAGGGTTGGGCACAGACTGTGGGCAAGGACCAAGGCTGAGGATCTGGTCACAAATGCAGTTCCCAAGAAAATGAGAGACATAAATTTGCCCTAGTGGTACTCCCAGCTCTTTCAGCCTCAGATTTTTCCCAGCAGTATGATGCCGGGTTGCCCAGCTGGGATGCAGCAGAGCCGACCTGTGCAGGGGCAGCCGGTACCTGAGGAGCAGGGAGGGCGGCAGAGCCAGGGGCTGCACTTGGGACCTTGGAGAATGGGGGCTCAGCGTCAGAGCTGGTCTGAATTTTTCCTGTTAGTTTCACTGAGAGATGTTTTACCTAAACTGTTTTCTTGGAAACATTGCATCAACAAGGTTGCTGGGTCCCTGCCAGGGCTTTCAGGGACCTGGAGCATGGGGTCAACAGTCTGAAAAAGCTTTAGGGTCTGTCAGGGGCCAGCATGGCCATGGCCGGAGGAGCTGGTGCTGGGAGCGGAGGCTTCAAGGTGTTTGTTTGTGCAGCAGTCAGTAGGCATACTCAGTAATTCACTAAAATCCTTGAGGGTTCACTGTACCAAATAAACATGAAACTTTCAGAAACATCAACCTGCTTTAACAGGGGCAGCACCCAAGGTGTGTTTCATCTAAGGAAACATCATTAATTTCTTGGAATCTTTGGTTTGTGAGAAATCTAAAAAAAAAAAAAAAAAAAAAAAAAAAAAATTCTCTGCGTGTGTATTGTTTTGTTCTGACTCAGACCAAACCCAAATCTTGAAAGCGCCCAAACTTCCCAGAAACCTCAGAACTCTTTCTGATCATCTCTGGAAGGAGGCTTCCTCTGCTACTCACCACTTTGTTCCTTAGCACAAAAAAATAGTTGATTACTGCACAAGTCTTTTTCAGGAAGCGCGTTGTTCTCTTGTGGCTGTGGCTTAACTTTTCAGAACAGAATTAAAAAAAAAAAAAGACTTCCACAGTAAAGAGACAAGTCTACAGCTGTAATGAGGTAGGATAGATTGGAGCAGGTGAAAGCCTTGAACATTGAGATCACCCTTATTTGCATTTGCTTCATACAGCCACGGAGATTCTGACTTTTGTAGTGTGGTAGGGACTTACTGCTCTCAGGAGGGGATAAATGCTGACAATTTTGAAACCTCTCTCTACAGGCAGTGGTTAGACCATAACAGAAATGTTAGGTGATAACAATGGGGCTTATTTGTATTTCAATACAAAGTTTCAATGCACTACATGATACTTCAGCCCACTAAAAATATTGCTAAGGATATTACTACCATGAGCAGGCAAACGAGCTTCATATTACTTGTTTTAGATATTAAAGTGTCTTTCTAGGCAGTGATGTAGCTCAAGTTACATACAGGTAAAAGGTCTGACCTGAACAATGTAGGGCTTTTCCCCTTCTCATCACAAAAGCTTTTTTCTTTTTTATTTATTTATCACTAACTCAACATTCACAGGCAAGTGTAGGGACATGATTTGGACTAAATCTTTGGTGCTGTAACACCTGCCTTGCCAAATCCATCTCAATATTAAGTTTATAAAAGTCTTAATGGCGTCAGGGAACTTGGTCTGTATGGCCTGGCTGACTCCCTTTAAATGGCTTTTACTTTTAGCAGTTCTGCACAGGGAGATGGGTTTAGCTTCAGCTGGGCACAACAAAGTAAAAATTAACAGTGTCTGGTTTCTGGTGAGATCCTACAGGGAGAAAGCAGAGCTTTCTGACAGTGTAAGTGCAGTTTCATTCATGGCTTGAGAATGCGACCCAGCCATGGCATAAAATGAAAGCAAATAGACTTGGCTTTCTACTGCTTTGTCTATGTATGTGCAGTGGAAACCGACTGTTCTATGTACATATTAAAAATATGCCCTGCCTTAAACAAATTGCTTGAACATCGAGCTTGCCAAATTGTTACGTGTTCTTGCTTGAGGCAGTTTGCAACTGGTTCTGTGCCAGTGAAGCTGCTCAGAGATAAGGATGGTGTGAAGGTTTTAACTGTCAGATGTTGAACAGACTTGGTAGTAAATTAAGGTCCTGACTGTAATATAGAAAAGTTGTAAGCTAGCTGTAGCGGTCAAGGACCCCACTGCTAAAACACAAGGAAGGGAAAAGGAAAGAAATGAATAATTTGCAAATCAGTGCTTCCTTTTTTTCTGACTTTTCGTGAAGGTGATGCAAAGTCAATTTTAAAAAATCTGTTTGTGAAACAGCTGAAAAACCATTCATGGTCCTTATTAGTGAGGAACTCCCAGCAAAAGGAAATACAAATGCTATTTTTTACCTTATGTTGTATTTATGAGGTTAAAGTTCAGTGTAAAATCAGCATGAAGCCACAGCATTAAGATGAAAAGACTTATGGCACCTGCTCTGAGTGAGAGCAAAAAAGTCCCTTTCTTCAGAAGTGTTTCAGGTGCTTTATTACTGTCCCAAGGACAGTAATATGGGAATGAGCTTTCAGTTACAACCCTTCGTTTGGGGGTCAGAAACTTACCATTTCAGTTATACATGAAAGCCATGGCATGAAACATGTTCTTCTTGCCCTGCCTCAGAGCAATCCCCTGGAAATGAACAACAGGGGTTTTCAGCGGGTGCCACTGCCTCAGTCTCGGGAATCCAAAACTGACTCAGCGGTGTCTCTTGCTATGACCCCAATCAACCTGAGGCAGCTCCCCATCTAGCTGGGATGAGGGCACTTGCCCCTGTCCTCAAGTCTCAGGCACTTTCATCCAAGGATCTTCTGTGGTGTGAAGCTAAGACATCTGTGCTGAGCCCCAAGCCTGGGAGTTGTCCCGGAAGCTATGAGGCAGGTGCAGGTGTTTTGTTTCCAACATCTGGAAATTCTGTCACCCCTCAGCTGGGCATCTGAGGATCCTATTTTGGAATGGCTATATTCATGTTATCCCAGAGCTTTGCATGAGGACCGACTCCTTGTAGCATCTGTGAGCAGGACTGGCTCACTTTGAAGTTGTTCATTGGACAGTATTGAACTTTGATAGCTGGACTGTGGGCCTTTTGCTTCTCGGGCTTTAAAATTTTTCATCTAATTTTTTAAAATCTTTTTGAATTATACTTCAGGGTTATCTGGTGAAAGCTATCAGGGCTTAGCAATTTTTTTCCATCTGTCTTCCTCTCACTCGCATCAAAGCACGAAAGAGCTCAAAGAGCCCCCCTCCCCCTCTTCCCCCCCCCCCCCCCCCCCGCCCCAAATTGGCATGTATGGAGAATCCCTTCTCACCTTCTGCCTATGCTGCATGATTTATCTTTTGCCTCCAAAAGTTCCAGATTTTCCTGCAGGGGAAGTCAGACACAGTAGATACCTTGGCAGGAATGAGTCAAATGGAAAAATTACAAAAGGAAGTCAAATGCTTGGTATAGATGAGTAAACTGTCCTTCTTAGGGAGTTCAGGAAGGAGATGGAAGCCCAAGGGATGAAGATAACCTTCTTTTCAGTTTCTTACTGTCTAAAAAAGATTGTTAAGATATGTGTAGGGGAAAAGGCATGCTAGTAAAAGCAATTATGAGGGCAAGTGGAAGAAAGAGGGGGTATTACTGGATGTCATAGCTCACCTCCCACTCTAGGACAGCAGATATACATATTTCCATCCCAAGCTGTGTGCTGTCAGTCTTGCTATCTGCTGACCAAACCCCAGAACTTTTTCATTATTATAACACCAGTTTTCCTGCCCATTGCTGTTAAGCACACTTCTCAACACTGGGAGATGAACTGAAACTTTTACTTCAGGACTGAATACATGCTTTCCAACACTGAGGGGAAGAAAAGTCGATGGAGATAGTGTAAAAAAAAAAAGAGTATGAATTATATCAATAATTACTTTTTCTTTTCTTCAAGTTTGCTTTACATGTTTTCTTGAAAACTAATATACAGCTCTGAAAAGCAGGGTAGCAACACAGTTGCAAGAATTATCTCCTAGGGTTGATTTCTACTGCAACAAAAAAAGAGTGCTTATATGAGGAATAACTCAGATTTCTACAGTTTGGAGAAGTGTGAGGTCCTTGCTAGAGGTACCACGGTAAACCAGTGATGGTAATTCTTATGCTTGCGTGGCACCACCTGGTGGGTAGCTATGCATCACTACAGCTTCCAAATCCTACATGCGTGAGTGCAATTGCTGGACAAGTTTTTTTTGCATTTTGTCTACAGTTGGACTTGCACTTGAGCCCAGGTGCACCCACACCCCAGCCCATGGTCAGACACAGGCTTAACCAATTCCCCAGACCTTTACCCCAGCGTCCCTTCCTTTTCTGTTTTTCAGAAGGATGGGGTACAGGTAAAGTCAAGTGTACTCATCCCCTTGCAAATGCTTGTCTGGTTATCCATAAATACTGAGCCAGAACTGTGGCTAGGCTAATGTGCAGATACAAAAGAAGTGGAGTTGTGGGGCTGGGAGTGTGTAAACCCAGTTCCTGCTTTGTTGAGCAGTATCAACAAAACCTGGTTTTATAGTATGCGTGATTGGCATTAATAGTCCTCTGCATCCATACAGGCAAGTAAAGCCAAGGTAGCCTAGCACTAGCCACCCTCCAACGGAGGCAGATGCATAAGGGAAAAGGGGGAATATGGTTATGTAGTTAAAGAGCAAATTTTCTCACAATGTTTGTGCAAAGGCAGAGTGATTTTCATGCTATTATCTCCTAGTTTCAACAAACATTCCAGAATATTTTTTAAAATGCCATTTTACATTCAATAAATGCTTGCCTTCCTTTTGGCTTTTGCTCCTGATCTGGAAACATTTAGCTAGCAGCCCATATCTCCATGCTGCAGCTAAAACAATATCTTTCAGGGAAGGATTCACCTACATCTTGCACCAGCAGCATGACACCTGTGCCAGTGCAGCTGCCTGGGATTCTTCCACATGGTCATATACACAATGTCCGATGATGCTGGATTTCTCTCTTTTCCCTGGAGGGAATTTTTTGTGGAAAAATTGAACTGGTTTGACTTCAATTCCAAATCACCTCAGGTCCTTTTTTGATTGCATTAATTGGTTCCTTTTAATTACAATTTGAACTTCCCTCTTCCCCTTTTTTGCTCTTAAGAGAAAGTTTTTCATTCCTGTAGTTTCAGAAAAAGGTTTGAAGATACAAATCTCAGTGAATGACAACCCACAAAGCAAGTATTTAAGAAATAATCTGATTTTTTTTAACAAGCTCTCAGTATTTCTCACATTTAGAATCTCTAGACGGCATAAGACTGACAGTAGGACCTCCAGGTAAAAATGTTTAAGGAATGAAAATACAGTGTTGCTTTCTGTTCCCATGGTCTAATTCTGCCAGATTTAATTTGAAAGATCTGTATGTATAGTTAGCAGTACCCTGGACTTAATCTGCTAAAGCATCAGTTGCACCAACTAGTACTAACTCAGATCACATTTCCAATTGTTCTAACCAGTACACCCACAGAAACTAAGTAGTTATATTGCTTTATGAGAAGGGGGTGGGGAGAAAATAACTTTTATAGTCATCTGTTATCAGATTTCATCTAAGCTTCACACTAAAACAGTTTAGTTTCATATATTGAGTATACCCAGGCCAGTTTTAGGAAGCTGCATGCTGAATATATACTCAGCAATGGCAGTGATGAGTTTAACTCATTAAAATACCCATGAGTTAAGGCTTGCCCTTCTGGAGTAAGTCAGGAAGGATGAGATCCAGCTTATGTAAATTAAACAGTCTGAAACGTAGTAGAGTCTGGGTTAATATTGTCAGCTGGGGAGAGATGGACACTTCTAGAAAGAGATTTCATTTTATTCCAGGACAGCTGTTTCAGAGAGATGGGACAGACTGCCTGCCAGGCGATGCTGATGTGATTCTTAGCAATAAAACTGTTGCAGTATCCGTTGATTAGGACTTGAGCTTTAAACCTCACTTAGCTGGCCTGACAGGGTAGAGGAAGATGATAAGGAAATGGTATTTTTAGCTAACAAGACCAGGTTGAAGGTAGCTACAAGCTATAGCTGAGCCTAAGTTGTTCATTGCCAACCCGACCATTTTGTACAACTGGCCAAATCTAAGTAAAGTGGTGGTGGCAGTGAAGAGGAGGCTGAGGGAAGTGCTTTGGTTGCAATTGCTCCTGCACATCTGCACTTCAGTGCTAGCCTGTGCCTGAGCTTTGGCCAAAAGGTGGCAGGTCCCAGCCCGTGGACAAAGCACCCTGGTTTCTGTTGTATCTGACAGTCAAAGCAGAGGTGAGACAGGTCCTTGAAGACATCTCAGGCTCCCCAGGTCATAGTCTCAGCTTGCATTGGACCAGCGGGGCAGTGCGTGCCCTGCAGCAATTTGAAAACATTTCAGGGGACAGATGCCTGCATTGCAACCAGCCTGAGCCTGCTGAAGGGAAAGAAGCTGGGGAGGAGGGGGTTAAGGAGCACAGACTTTGAAATCAGCAAATTTGATTTTCTTGAAGCTGACCCGATGTAAGTTACAGTAACAGAGGAGTATTGCAGGCACCTGGATCAAGGGCCGGGCTGGCTGTCCCTCCTGCTGTTTCTCTTCCCTTCCCTGGGACAGCAATTGTTTGCTCCTGCCTTGTTCTGGCAGGAGCAGGAGGATGTTTGTGGTGCCAGCTGTTGCTGTTAGGGAAGGGACAGCACAGCTCATGTCGAGAGGAAACCGGCGACTTTTGCAGTGAGGGAGGGTCTTGCTGCATGCGGGAGCAAGGTTTTGGGGTCGCATGCTCATGAAGGTGCATGCCTTCATATGGGGAAGGAAGGCAGTGTCAACTGAGGCTTCTACATGTGCGATGAAGAAAATCAACCTACCAAACAATTCAATTTAATTGCATTCAATGTAGCTCAATAAACTGCAATTACTGACGTACTAGCTTTATTTTTTATCCTGTTTGCTCAAATCCTTTCTCCTTTATAAGTTTTGTTATTCCCTAATGCTTCCTCATTAGAGAATGCAAACTAACGGTGTCGTAAAATTGCTGATTTATAAAACACATTTCATTTTCATCCATTGTTACAAAAAACAATAGATGGAGCTGAAACATGCAGGAAGTATCCCTTATCGTCCCCAGCCACCAGCTCGTTTAAGACTCAGCTCCTTACATTTGCAACTGTGTTTTGAGAATCAGAAATTAAAAACAGGTCACTACATGCTAATAAAAGCTGAGGCTGTCCCTCATCTACATGTGTGGGAGTTGACAAGAAAGGTGAATAATATCCCCCATATATAAGGTGGAGCAGGAGGACTCTGCAGGATGGAAAATCCAGTACAAATTAGTTCACGCTGTGGGAACCAGGGAAACAGAAAACATTTTGATTTTCTGGAGGCTTACATGTGGTCAAAGACTTGGAAATCTACCTGCTGTCTAGCTGCCACTGTAGGTTCAAAATCAAAATCCTTAGTTTTCCCACCAAGGCCTTAAAGTTAAGGTTAAAGATACTTCAACAGCAGATGGGCAAATAGAAATCAAACCCAGAGAAAAGTTTGCTTCAGATCCTAGCAGGGGCCTTTTCTTTTCACAAAGCCATAGTGCCAGACTACATAGGAAACAAAGAATTCCTGGAAACTAAATTTTATATATATTTTTATATATATGTAGAATTTCCCCTTTTCTCATTTGGCTCCTAGCTGCTTCTTAGGAGTTTGTTCAGTGCTGGACTGGTCAGTGAGGACCAAGGAAAATGCTGTAGCAGATGATTTTGGACTGAATTTTTACTTTCGGTCAGCCAAGTGGCTCATAGTGGTCCAGCAGGTTGGCCATCTCAATTGGGACAGCTATTGATGCTTGCAGTGTCTCCATTAATGCTACAAAAATATGCTGGGGTCTTCCTCCAAATGTCTTCAGATTAATTTGCTCACTGATGGGTGTATTTTACTGCAGCTATAGTAAATGCTCTGACACTTGCTGCCGGTCAAGGAGCTGTGAGCCCCACGCAGTGACCTGCTCCCTTGCCTTCAGTGATGGGGAAAGGGGGTTTAAACTGGCTTTTGGCTGCTGCCATCAGGCCTGTAACATTTGCATGTGGCAGCATACAGTCTGAGGGAGGATTTCAGTGCCCATTGAACAACGGAGGACCCCCGCCTTGGTTGCTTCAGGAACGTAGCATCATGGCAGAAGTCACCAGGAGGCACTGTTACCTGCCTCCTCCCATGCTGGCCCAAGGCTTGCTTCACACCTCAACAACTTTGCAATAGCAGGAGCCACGGCAGGTCCAAAACTTAGATTTTCTGAGGTGGTGAGTGGGTCCCCCTTGGAAGGAGGGACAAAAAAGTGAAATCCTACGTAACACACAGGGAGGAAACCCAGGGAGGAAGGGCAGGACCCTCACTGCATTCATGCAGGGAAGGTGCATTTCAGCCTTCAAATTCCTCCCACCCCTCTCCTCTGGTTGCTGTTGTGGCAGGCTGTGGGGTGGGCAGCAGCAAGAAGCGACCACCCCATCTTCAGGGGGGTGACAGGAATCAGCAAGGCTGAGCCACCTGCTGGCAATGAGCAGCTGTGTGGCGTAAAAGCAGAGGTTGTCTTCAGGCTGATTGCCCACCTCTGGTCCTGTGAATGACCTATCTGGCACAGAGCAGGTAGGTGCTGCAAAGGTATGCCTAGCAGCTCTGTTAGCAAGTGCTTCCCCACCAGGACATTAACTGGAAACACTCCAGAGCAAGCTGGAGCTGGGGCTGGGGCTGTGCATTTACCCCCAACCACCACCACTCCATTTTGCAAACTGCAAAGCTGCAGATGCTCTGGTCACAGGTGGGAGAGACAGGGAAAAGCACCTTGCAGTGCTGCCCACAGTGCTGGCGCCTGGTGGTACAAACCAGGACTGATGAAAAAGCACTCAAGCCCCTTTCCTGTCTAAACAACCAGGTTTTTACCCCAATTTGGGACAATATACCTTATTTTTTTTTTTTTTTAAAAAAAAAAGGCATTGGTTTACATCCCACCAAATTTAGCAATCTAAACATGTAAAGCACCTTCTAACCAGAATCCTGTTAGCAAGAACTGGAATGAATCCAGGATGTGAAGAGAAGAGGGGACTGGAGAAGAGAGAGGAATAATAATGTGTAAGGGTAATAACATGCATTAATGGAAACATTTATTTGGTGTAACACCTCTTCAGAGTACCTAAAAGAACGTCCCTTCCTGATGCATGATGTATAAATGCCTAAATTGCTATTACAGCTGGGAGACATACTGAACACTGCAGAAAATTACTTCAAAAAAGAATTTATTTGTGGATGAAAATGCATAGTATTATGCATAGTATTTTCTGAGATGAAAATAAAGAAGTTAAAAGGTTTCTGACATGTAAGGGAACTTGCTGTTTAAATATATGTAATTTATACATTAAATACATAAATGAAATGTTTTTATCTTTACCCATTTGTCCTTCTTTCACAAGAAAAGGTCTTCTTATCTAGAAGAGTAATTTCAGAAGGGATCACCAAATCCATCCTACCACTGTGGCTAGATTAGCTAACAAAACAGGGGAGATGCCCAAGGATGAACCGTGCACACTGCCCTGCCAGCCCTCTGCTTGCTCACTGTCCTATCAGCCCAGGCTCCTGGCAGGTCCTCTCTGCCACTGGATGCCTCAGGCTCTCTCTGAAATTCCCCCTTAACCTGACTGGCAGCACTTGGCTGTATAGCACAAGAGCCTATGTCCCCTGCCATCTCCAGGAGACAGCTGGCTCTGGCCCCACTCTGTCACCCTGCCGCTGCTGCCTTCTGCAGAACCAGGCAATGCTCTGGTCCAGGCCACACGCAGCAGCCTCAGGCACTGCCCAGGAACTGCTCACTCGATGTGGCAAATGTTTGAGATGCTCAGGAGTGCTCCTCTGGTGTGCAGCTTCTTCAATCTTTACTTCCACTTAGGAAGACATAAAACACTTTTCAGTGCAGGAATGGCAGACAGCACCGCACTTTGATGTATTTGTTGCCCTGAACTATGTTTTCCTTAAGAAACACTGCTTACATTAGAGATACTGCTTTGGCTCACAGGTCTTTTTGTGTTTTCTCCCCGCTCACTAGCAATGGCATCACAATTACTTGAAAACTCCTTACTGAAAACATCTTACTTCCCCTCAAACACAATTTGGGGAAACCGAAAAGCACACTAGCACTTTCAAGTTGGTTTTGTGTATGATTTTTATGATGTGCTATATGCTTGATACAATGATAACAGTAATCTAGTTAGCCTATAGTGCAAATTGAAGAGTTTGCATGGGGTTACATAAGCTTTCTCTGGCATTAAACAGTCTCCACTTTGATCCCATTGTTTATTATTGTGCTGCAAAGAGTTTCAACAAAAGGCAGAAATGAAGATCTGCAGATGCATTCCTGAGACATGCAATGGAAATCAAGATATGCCAAGAACTTCCTGAGAGAATTGCAGAAGTGAAAATATATTTAATGTGGAAAAGATACACATTGTAGTTCTATTTAGGACCTGAAAAGACTGCTATTTTAGAGCTCAGATTGCAAAAGCCACAGAAGAGCGTACGCTGCTGTCTGCCAGAACATGATTGCAACTTCTTTTGGCACAATTATTGGCACTGAATACATTTCAGTGTGAACAGCAAGGAAGGAACTGATCTTCCTCGTCATCAGAATACTCCAGTATATGAGTGCCTTGAATTAGAAATGCAAGGTATACTTTAGCGCAGGGGCCCTGCACCCTGCTGGACTACATTTCCTGGGCTTAAAAAAATTCTTCTAAAGCTTCTTTCCTATTTGCATGGTTAAAGGAAATGACTGAAGACAATACAATAAACATTCAGTCATGCAGCAAAGAAATATCTGGACTGAAAACAAAATTCATTATTGCCTGGGTCAGGGGTAAGTACAGATGACTTGACAGAGCCTGTGTTAAAAACTGGCAAAACCCCCACAGATTAGCTTTAATCTGTCTGTGTAAATTTGGTTTCCTCTTTGCAATCAGGATTTGCATTGTTGATACATTCAGTGTTAACACATCGTATGTACATTTTCTAATGGTGTCAGTGCTTTTATCAGCCGTTTATGGGCACGGCCCATCATGTTATATAGCTCCTAGTATCTGAAGTATCTGCAAGGCACAGCACAGCAAAAAAACCAACCTGGTGCTTTGCATCTCTCTTTCTGGGCACTGGCCTTACAGCCTCACCTGCTGCCTAAAGTTTGTCCCTGGGTCCATGCCCACTGGAGAGGAAAACCAGCCACAAACGTGGCTCCATGGGCCCTGGCTGTGCCCCGTGGGAGCCTCAGTTGTGCTGCAGCTAGAGCATGGTGGGTGTCCAAGCCCCGTGTGGTTTGCGTGTGAGGCTGCTGCTCCTCTGGAAAGCCACAACTGAGAGGACACCTGCCACAGCAAGCTCCTTGGATGGCTGTCCTCCCCAGCTGCCTGGGCATTCCTGAAAGGCTTCCCAAGCTGTCCTGCTTCCTTCCTTAATTCTTTTCCCTCCCCACTGCCCTCTGTGCTTACTGCACGTTCAGAGGTGCTGTACGCTTTACACTCCCTCTCAGCTGGCTCCCTGTGCCCCCTGAGCATCCCAAGAGCCATGTGTGAACTGGATTTGTCCCTAAGTCACCCTGAAGTACCTTCCCTGCCCTGAGTGGGAGCGTTTTGCATTCACAGCTTTGCAAGCAAAAGCAAGGACATAAAGAGCAAAGCTGTAGCCCCATGACACTGGCAGCAGGCACGGCATCATTCCAGGAGCTGTGGTGGTTTTACTCATGCCTTGGCCGAACTGAGAACAGTTTGACCCTCACTTGTTTTATCTGATGGTCCACAGAATAATTACAAGACTGAAAGTACTGACTGATGCTTGTATCATAAGAGCAGTATCCAGGTTTGAGGTGCGATACAGAGTCCTTTGGAAATACTCACCACCTCACCTCTCTCTCCCTCACATGTCATTTCCTTTCTGCCAGCAATAACCCTAAACCTTTTTGTACAAGAGTTCTTAGCAAATGTGCAGCTGGAAAAATCAAAAGCTTTTCTGGGTGTAACTTCCATACAATTAATAATTAATAAGTAGTAAGTTCATCAGCTTTTTTTTTTTTTTCTTCCTCGCCCTTTTTCTTAAAAAGAAAGGGAAAAAACAGATTTCTGTTGAGACATGGATGACACCTTTAAGCAACGGTGCATTATAAGTTAAGAAACTGGGTGGAGTGCTTCCTTCCTGTAATCCGTTCATAATCAGCGAGAAGTTAGAGACAAATAGAATGTCTTACATAACGTCTGAAAAACAACCTTTTTACAGTGGAAAAAAAAAAAAAGAAAGAGGCTCTCCCACCTCCCAGGCGGGCCTAATCCTGAGACCTCTTAAAGGCCTGGATGACAGTACCCCTGCCTCAGCCCGTGGAATCACGGGTGCTGGCCAGATGGTAATTCTTTCACCTTTTGTTTTCCCTTCTTGTTCAGTAGGCGGGCTTGTTTCTTGCCCATCTGCTGTGGGGAGTAGAAATAAACATGTCTTCAAGGGATTTTTGGTGGCATTCAAGACTTGACAGCATCTGGTTACCCAAACATGGGTGAATATATTTGCCCAGCAGCTGTGTGATGCAAGGAGGGGACACAGGCAAAAAAAACAACCCACACAACAAAAACCTGCAGGGATGCAGCCATCCTGTATGAGACATCCATAGCCTCATTCTTCAGCAGTTGCTGCTCTAAAGCTGATGGCTGCTCCAAAACATCTACTTGGCATATTCCAATTTGTCTCATCCTACATCTGGGCATCAAAACAAAACAAATCTCTTTCCAAAGAGGTGCAAAACAAAACTAAAACACGTTAGTTGTCAGAAACAAACCCAAAGCATAAAAAAGCTATTATTCTTAACCATGGAAAAATACTCTGCTTCCATAAGAGGAGTGTATGGACTTTTGCAGGAGCTGGCCATTTTCACACCTGTTTTGTCCAAGATTTTTTGTTAGAAAGTGCAGTTACAAGGAGCTAGAAAGCTGGGCAGCCTGAGGAAAAGCTATCCCACTTGCACACCCTTCATTTGGGGTTGGACTAGATGACCTGCAAATGTCCATTCTGACCTAAAACCATTCTGTGACATACCCATGAGCTTGGTTAGCCAGGGGACAGGCAGACAGGAAGCATTGGTTTCCTGCCACTCAAGTGTCTGGTTGGCTGAGGTCTGGCAGGAAAAAAAGCCTTGCTTATGGCTAAGGTAACCAAACAACCTGGATGACCACCAGAAGAAGTTTTGCTGGAACCTGTATGATCCTAGTAACACAGTTTTTGACCAAAGCCTTGCCCCTACTAACTTCAGTTAGTCAGTCCCAGGTGTTTCAAGGCATGCTCCCAGAAACTGAGACCTAAGAATATGTCTGCTTTGTGAAAACTTGGTTGAAGTGGTCTTACTAGCATCTCCTAGGACCAAGACAGAGTTCAGTTCTGGGACAACACTCAACTGCTTCAGCTGTAAGAGTGCAGAGGTACCACCAGACCACTGCCTTCTGCAGAACCATAGAGGTTTGTCTCTTGAGCTCACCCACTCTTTGGGAGGGCTTCAGAGTAATGGGTGCATGGCCACATCAGCAGAGAGCATCGTGTCTGCCCAGTCTTGGGAACCCAGCTCAGGCAGGTGCCTGGAGAATGGAAACAAACGAGTGCATTTTCCTCCAACCCATTACCTGAGTTTCTGATCATCCTGCTTGTCTCTGGCTGGGAGGAAATTCCCTCTGCAAAATGCAGCAACCTGACAGACTGAGGTCTGGATCCTCCCTCCTCCCAGCCTTCTCCACAGAAATAACACTTGAGGTGCTCAGTCCTGAGTCCAGTCCTTAGGCTGAAATTTAAATATATCTTTAAGAAAGACAAATGACATATAGAATTGGACTTTATATAACTGGTGGAAAAATATGTCCAATAATTAAATAAGAAGGAAGACAGTCTGATGCCTGCTTTATTTCTTTTTTGCCTATTTAATGGCCCCTTTACACTGCCTGGGAAAATTCAGAGAGACCCACTCATGTGGGGTTCATACCCTGAAATAGAAATAACAGCAAGGGGAAGTCACTTTTAAAGTCTGACTGAGTATCGGGATTATCAAACTGAAATCTGCCTAGTAGGGGTTAGTCAGACCAGAAATCAGTCAGCAAACACGCAGCTTTCTAAACGATTTCAAAAGCAGTTATTAGTTTTCTCAAAGCTGAGCCAATTCAACCTAAGGCTGTAGACACTTTGCGCTGTGCAGGTGGTTTTATTCAGAGTGAGCTTTGTACTGGTGCACTTCACTTCTGTCTGCAACAGAGGCAGTGATCAAAACTCCTATGACAGGGTGGTCAAAACCTTAAAACCCCTGTCATACTGAGGATTTGGGATAAAAATTTCAACGAATCGACTCATCAGTTAATCAAGAAATCTGTATGTTATTTTGTGCTGATGAGAAGTTTATTTTCAGCCCAAATACATCTTTTCATTTAGGATTTTTTTTTTTTTTTTTCTAAAAATGTCAGAGCTATATTCACAAGGATGCTATGAAGTGGCAGCCACAGACCTGGAAGCAGAGCTCTGGTGCTTCACAAAGTGGGGCTGTAGTTTCAGCTGCAGGAAACTGAGGCACTTCTTGGTTCTTGATCCAAGCATCACCTCCCTTGCAGAAACAGTCACCAGTCCCCAGACAGCAGATTCGTTCAGAGTACTTCAATATTTTATACAACACAGAAGATGAAAGACAAATTCTTCATATGGTCTTGCACTTTGATGCATGCCACAGTGCACCTGGCAAACCTGGCTATTCCTGATGCACCAGCTGTGCCCCCTGCCTACTCCTACCTAAGGGCTCTTTCCCCTTTTCCTGGCTCCCCCTGCTTCTCCCTCCTGCTTGTACATCATACAGTATTCACTCCCCTCTGCCATCTGTTGTCACTCTCCCTCTGCTTTTTTGCCAGACTTTCTCGCATCTCTTGCTTGCAATAAGGTCTCACTCACCTGTTCTCACTTTGCCTCCACACAGCACAGGAACCCTTGCTCAGACTACAAAAAAAACACACATCAGAAGTCTCATTCAGTGAATGCCTCCAGTTTTGCACAGAAGCCAAGGGGCATGGGTGAGTGCGTTTGGAGCGGGAGATGTTGCGAGTCTCAAAGCCTTGAGACAGTTTGGTTCTGAGGTGTAACCAGGACATTCACCTCAATGTAAAAAGTAGGAAGTTTCCCTGGATGTGAAAGAACAGATCTGGTTGGGGATATCCTGACCCCAAACTATGCTGCAGTCCAGTGACTGAGATGCTTCCCCAGGACATGGAAGGCCTGTCTCAAGCAAAGCCAAGACCCATATCATGTACGACTACCATTGCCATTGCATTAGGCAGCACTCATTTCCTATGACAGAAATTTCCTATGCTGAAATGAAAATATGTCAGTGTGAAAACACTGAAATGAATCTTTGGCTTTCAATTTTTTCCCTTCATTTTTTCTTGTACAAAACTACACGAACCTGCAGGTTTGGGGATGACTATGAGTTGAAATGGCTTGACCCTATGAAGGCTGTGCTGTTGGACAAAGAAGCAGGTCACACATCCTTGAGCAAGAAAAAACTGGTAGGTAAGTTTTCTTTCTCACCATACCACCCCTTCATGGGCCTGAGACATCTGGATACTGAATCTAACTTTAGAAGTAATTGGCCAAGATCATCCACTTATTCCCTGGAGAGTCAAGAGGAATGTCTTCTTTCTGGAGAGATCCACAAGTGGTTGTGTATTAGCACTGAAATGGACAACCAGTCATAACTGAGGTCTGGAGTTTCATGAGATGTGTAATGGCATCACAGCACAGCCAGCTCAACAGCATGGGCAAAAATGAGCTTTGCCACCTAGTCAATGAGTGACGAAGTAATGTATTCTGTCTGTCCTTGTCATTCTTGGCATCACAACTCAGTTCTGAGCTCTGAGGCCTGCCCAAGACCTCCTGGTGCTGGTTGACAGAGAAGCAGAAGTCTCCCAGAATACTCTTCTCCTTTCCTTCCCCTCTGCTATGGTACAGGATGGACGTCATCAGACCCTCTTTCATTCCCTCAGTCCTTCTTGCCCTCCTTCCACAGTTCTGGAACTTGTTCTCTCAGCCCTCCCTTGCTCTACCACCTCCTCCAGCCCTCCCAGCTCCTCCTTCTTTCCATACAGATTTACCCTTCCATCTTCTCACTCCCAAAGCACAGGACTTCTTTCCTGAGGTTGCCCACCCTCCACCATGCTATTCACACTGCCTTATCACTGTGCTTATGGAACTCTCCACCACAACCACCACCACCACCACCACCACCTGTGCAAGCTCTCTCTGCCTCCCAATGCACCTCAAGCCGAGATGAAGAAACCTTTAGGAAGACTGCAATGACAGCTTGCCTCTCTTGCTTGTTTTCATGTCACAGCACACACATAGTGCCATGCCCTCTGAAGCAGGCCCTGTATTTAGCCTGAAATTGTGCATAACCCCAGACCCTCCTCAGCTGCAGAAGACAAGCTAGTATTTGCTTCTCTGGGGATAATATTGCTGTTAAAAAATAACCACATTTAGTCTTACTGCAGCTCCCCAAGACCATTTATTTTTTCTCTATTTTTATGCAAGGGGTATGCCCTGAGGCTGGGGAGCCCTCAGTGCCTTGTGCAAATCAATCTCCACTTTGTATCTTCTTTCTCCGGGCACCAGAAGCCAGAGCCACGTTCAGGTCATCCTGAAGATTGGTGCAGATTCACCCTAGAGGAAGTTCTCTGCTCTGGAGAAATACTGAGGAGCTTTCTAACATCACTGGGGGCCGGGGGGGGGAAGCCTTAATTATTACCAGAGTAGTCTAAAATGTCTTACAAAGAAGTCACACCCCAGGAGAACACAGTCAAAGTGCAGATTCTTACCAACAAATGTGGGCACCCAAGTACTCACAGTGTGCTTGAGACAGCTCCAGGGAGGACTCGCAAGAGGAACTCCTGACCTTACTGCTCTCAGTGATAAGCTGACTGTGGACTTATAGAAGGCTAGAACTTCACTCAAAGGAACCTGATCTATAAACATTCACAGCATTTCTCATATTCCTTCTGAAAGACGTAATTAGTCCAGAATGATGCTTTCTTAGCACCTAATTGCTTTCTGAGGAAATGTTAATGTGGCCAATTGAGTCCCATCAAATTGATTTCCTTGTAGTAATAAAAATAAGAATTCTTATTAAATAACTCATTATGTTATGTTACGTTACGATATACCATAGTATATTGTATAGCAGTATTAATTACTGCTTGTTCTCATTTTATCATGTAATACCATCAAATTATTTTTTTTTAATACAAGTAAATGCTGATTTTTTTAGTTCTGCAACTTCCTTTCCCCAGGTTTAGAAGGGAAAATTTCTTTTAAAATGGTAGTGAATAAAAGTTGTAAAACTTTAAATATTTATAGCCTTAAAGATCAAAAAGTGGAAAAAAGCTCTATTTCTAACCTGTTATATTTGAACTGAACAAAGAACGTTGCTAAAAAAATAACATCCTAGGAAGAAAACCAAATCTCATTAGTTTTTAGGAGGTCTGATTCAATATATTTTGCATGCTTTGAGGTTGTGAGACTGAAACTCCTTCCTGTTTACCTGTAGGCTCATGGTGAGAAGTGTCTGGCAGCTGACAAAGACTGACAGTTGATTCAGTTTTTGTATGTGAAAGTGAGCAAGTCAAGGGAAGAAGAACTCAAGCCTCTGTCCTGCAACCACATTTAATGTAAAAGTCTCTGATGCTTCTGCATATGAAGCCACATAATAAATAGCCCTAGCTTGAGAAATCACCCATATGTTTTGGTTTCCATTCCAAAAAAGCAATTAAGCACCTGCTTACACTGAGGTTCTGGAGTATCCCCGTTGTTTTTGTGGTAGACTGTGAAAGGATGAACATCAAGTACAGATCACGCTCCTCAGGAGCATGCCTGGGGAGCCATCATTACTGGAAATAATCCGTAGTAAGTCAACTGAAGAACTTAACTTCAAGAGAATAAGGATTTTATTTGGGTTTTTTTATAAAATCTTCATTGCATAAAAAAATTATACAAGCAGATAGATAGATAGATAGATAAAAGAACTCTTACTTGGCTGTTGAAACTCCCAGATGGAGAACCTTGCAAAGGTCTGTTTCTCTCCATTGCCTATACGCAAGAGTGCCTTCAATGACTAGCTCTGGTGTAGACCACTGTAGTGCAAATGCCCAGACCTAGGTGAGACAACCATCACCCCTGTCTCAGATAACCCAAACACAAGGTCTGTCCAGAGGCTCAGAAGGCCCACAGGCTGCAAGCTGAGGTACCAGATCTGCTGTCATCTGGGGGAGGAAGGAAGCACCCCATGGTGCCTGCCTGCCCAGAGGAGCCTGAACCCCTTCCAACACGGGTGCAGCAGCGCACTCTGCAGAAGGCAGGGCGGCTGTGAGCTGTGCTGTGAAGGTGGTCCTGGCCATCCTCGGTGCAGTAATCCAGAACACTGGCCCAGGCAGTGGAAAAGCCTTCAGTCTGGACAGGCTCAGGCTCCCTGTTCCCACTTTCTGGGATAATCTCCTAAGCACATGGCTGGGATGCACACCCTTTCCAGTCCTTTTTGTGAAGCTGGGCCACGCTGCTGAGAAGAATACAAGATCTGAGTGACAAGGTCTTATAAGCAGTAATAATCAAAACATAAGCCTCTTCCAGAAACCTACCATCCACCAAGAGATGGACAATGCTGAGATGTGGTCCTTACTAAAGTAATTTGTGTAGTTCATGCAAAGCCTCTCCCATGGAAAAGTTGGTGGAGCACAGACTTGCTGACACATCAAGTCCTGCTTTGTCAGCTGTGCTTTGCTGAGAAGAATGGACTAGATCCCTACGTCCTCTAGCTTCTCTGGATTTTTGACATGCTTTATACCCAAAACACAGGTTTAGCTCTTCTGAAAGAGAACTAAACCCAAACCATCATAGCCAAGTGCTTGAGCTAAGAAACTGTTGTATGAAAGTGCATGTTGGTGACATTTCTATTCTCTCTTCCTCTACCAACATCCCAAATGCAGGGAGTGACACTTCCCTCCCCGCTAAGTTTTTTTAAATAAAACACACACATGCCTAGGCAAAGAGACTTCAGGGCTGTGGAAAGGACATACATACACATATGTCCAGGGTTTGTTTTCTAAATCATAAGAAAGGAGAAGGGTGCAAAACGCACATCTGTTTGCAGTGTTACAGTCCACACTGCTTGAAGCATTTTCTTTCTCAGCCTGCCGTTTTGGTGGGGAGAATCCACTTTGGGGTGCTGAACCCCTCAGCACCCACACACAGAGATCCCTGTGCCACCTTAGGTTCAGTGTGGAGGTGCCTGCTCCCCAAAGGCAGCCTGTGCTCTTGCCTGTGCTCTTGCATGGAACTGGCCTTTACTAGCCTTCAGGCTAGTGGGTTTATATAGTGCTTAGGCTCAGAAATGCCTTTCAGTGAAACAGGTATGTTCAGCCAAGGGAATCAGGGTTTTAGGGGCAGAAAGGTTTTTATGCACATAGGACCTAACTCCTGATGTTTCAGCATGCCTGACTTTCACCTAGAGACCCCCTGTGCATAAAAGTATCATACATCCATACATACATCAAATGCCTGTACAGAATGCAATGTATGCTGCCCCTTTAAATAACTTTTTTTTTTCTCTGTTCGGCACCACAAGACTGAAGTAATGTTGAGAATATTGCTCTAAGCGTCTTCAAGCCATTGCCCAGTCATTTCTACACTTCATCACATAAGCTTCACTCAACAGTAAAATGTACTTGGTCACAGTTATGCAGAAGACACTGCAAATCCTCTTTTCAATGGAGGTGATCAGCGTCACCTCCTCTGGCCACCTGCATATTCTTAATGTGAAACAGAAATCATGTGCAGGGCATGGCATTAGTTCCCAGACTGCAGTGGAAGGGTAAGATGGATTTTTTTTACTGTACTTGAAAAAGTAAATTAGAAGTGAGGAAGGAGTTAATAGTTGCAAAATACACGGTCATTTCCTGAGCCCTGTGGTTGGATGGTACAAACTTTCAACTATTTCTAATTCTTCTCTGTCACTTAAGAGGCTTTCAAGGTGCACTGTACATCCCAGACCAGGTAAGAAGTACAGCTTTTCACTTCTTGATTGTTTGTTCAGAATTGTTTTTCAGTGGAGTCAGGCTCAGTCAAGACTGATTTGTTCTCCCTCCTATTATTTACATCTGAAGGGAGAACAAAGTTCATTGCAATCCAAGAAGTGTGTGTCTTTGTGCCAGATGACTGTGAACTGTAGAAATAAAGAACAAACTGTATGGGTTAATAATAGAGCAATGACAATGAAGAAGTTATGTTACAGATAGTCAGAAGTCAGAATTATTACAACAAATACTGCAGTAAAAGAGAAAGAAAATTCTTACCACCAGTTTTAAGGAGTTAACTCTGCACAAATCGCTATCAAAATAAAGGGTTCCTAGGTGTACAGTTTGCTTTAGCAAGGAGAGTAGTAAAAATTGTAGCATGTCTTCAAGAGTATTTTTAAAAGGAGGAAGAATGAGCTTCTACCTATTTGGAGAGAAAAAAAAAAAAAACCAACAGATCATTTTAGACCCGTTTTATTTGTAAATCTGGACCTGATATCTATCTTTAGCTATTGCAGAGTCACGTATTGTAGTCATCCTGAGACTCTTCCTGAGGTTTGCAGCAATCAAACACACACGCAGAAGTGACTGTGGAACCATATCATAAAATGATATAATTTCAGCGGGGTCTTTTGATGCATGAAAACTGAACTCAGACAGACAGGCACCAGAAGGAAGTCTCATAACACAGTGCACTCTTGCATACTGCATTTGTTGTCTCTTAATAGCCAGGGAGAGAGACTATTTGCGTGGAAGTTTTTTAAATAGTTCAGAAAAAACCATAAAAAAGCCATCTGTAGGGCAGTTATTATAATAATGTGCTGACACCAAGTTGCCCTACAGAAAGTGAAATTGTATGTGTTGTGAGGATTCCTGGGTGAAGTCGTACACTGGAGGTTCAGGTTTCTGGCATTTGGGTTTTTTAAGTCTTTGCTTGTATTCAGTTTTAATGTTTAGATGTTGGATGCTTGGCTCTGCTCAGTGTTTGGTATCCACTTTCTGGATTTTATACACAGTGGTTGGCAGAATCTAGCTGGGTTTTCAAAAGCGTTTGATTCAGACACTTAAGTCCCATCAGTGTTTGGACTTAATTCCCAAATCACCTCCAGCCTACTTGTGAGATTACCACTACAGTTGCACTTGAACCTCTGTAATGAATTTCACCCTTAAAAGGCTGTGTGAGCCACGGAAGTTTTGTCACTGTCATCTACAGGTGGGGAACTTGGATGAATCCCAGTTGATGCCAGACTTGTGCCCTGGTTTTCACAGCTCCCCAGTGCAGGTTATCTGACCAAGAATCCCATGTCTTCCCTTGCAAACAGCTGCATGTCCTTTGTCCATTTAGACGCAGCCAGAGAGCACATCACCATTCTGCTAGGGAAGTCCATGGCATGGGCAGAAGCATTTGCATCAGCCTTAATCTTCTCAGTTTGAGTATTGACACTAAGCAATATGCTGTTCCTTACATCTCTGTACGGCCTTAGCTGCAGCCTGTGCTACAGCTTGCAAGATGAAAGCAGGCTGAGGTGTGCCTACCCATCCTGCAGTCACATTTCCCAGTTACTGCATAGGCACAGCTCAAGGGACAGTACTAAGCAGCTTTGTGTGGGAAGAGCAAACTGAACCTGGGCCTCCCCTGTCACCAGCCAGCTGCTTACCCACTGCTCCTGCCTTCATTTTTTAGCATCTCTTCAGGTGCCTTTATTGAAAGTATTTACTTGCCTTCTGCCTTTCAGGGCGGGTTTGGGTTCAACTCGGATACATCTGCCTGTGTAGACAATTTTGCTCTCACTGATGGCTGTAAGCACAAAAAAAGGCCAATTTAGGTGATTTAAAACGTTTGCTTTCAGTGCTTTTTCAGCATGAGTATCTTTGGTGTGGGAAAAGGGTGTACTCAGCTCTCTGTCAGGGGGAGGCGCACGTTATATGTAGTGGCATAACAGGACGGAAAAGAAACAAACCCTAGAAAATGTGGTCTCTCACAGTAACTGCTCTGTTCTGGTCGAGTGGCTAGTGGGGAGAAACCCAGCAGGCCACAATCCAGCCTCAAGAAGTTATCCTGTGGTGGGCTCCCTCTGTCCTGCTCAAAAATGAAGAGACACCAGGACTGTTTCTCCATGTATTTAAAAGATGTGTTGGTGTTTTGCACACGTATTGCCGCCTAACAACTTTACTTCAAATGTGCATAGGTTCCAGATAAAAAGTTGTTTTGAAGCAGAAGTTCAGGGAGCTTCACTGCTGACAACTGATGTTTGTAAAGCCTCCAGATGGACAGAAGGTTGTTTTTCATTCAGGCATATTTATTGACACCATTCTCATGTTTTTCACAGCATTCAAAAGGAGCTTGAAAGTGGAGCTTTCCTCCAAAAAATGACTTTGTAGAAATGGGAGCATTTGGCCCTTGACTGCTGCCTCAAAAATTCCTGGATGAAATGACCTCATTTTACAAGTAAATGTCTTTGGGACTGTTGTTTGGTCTTGTTTACTCTTACTGCCAGCTCTCGAATAGGAAGGTCAAGTTGGTGTTCCTCCTGGGCTTCCTATTTATCCACAGGAAACCTGAGAGGAGCTTTTAGCCTGAGAATTAGGTTTGATACTTTAAAAGAGGTTCAAAATGCGTAATATAATCCAATTTTTGTCTAAATTTAGGTGCTAAGCAATGAGAAATATCCCACAGGCCTTATTTTCTACATCCTTTTAATTTGGTAATGTCAGTTTGATCTGTCTCTTTTCCATATATTTTTGGTCAGAAGCCTTCCATTGTTACTGAAATTTTCCATTTATAGTCTTATTTTTCAGTGTTGTTGAGTATTTAACTAAAGCTAAATACACAGACAGACAAAGACAGAGAGAGATCTGTACATACATCATGCAACAGCTCAGTTTTTTTAAATGCTGGATTTTAGCTCTGGTTCAGTCATAGAGAGATTCTGGCTTTTTACACACAGACTGATGAGGGGCCAAGAGTTGCTCAGGCTGGGGCAAGGCATCTACAAGCCTGTTCATCAAGAGCTGCACATTTTTGTTGCATTTTCACACTAGTGCATGAGGAAATCATGCTCAGCAGCTGGTGAATTTAAAATAATTTTACCCTTACATCCTTGTTCTCCCAACTGCTGATTAAGTCTTGAAATAACAACAGAAATTACACACCAGTATGGTCATGATGAGGCAGCTAGGGTTATTTACTACTAGATACACTGCACCTGATTCAGATCGGCAAAACTAAGAAGGGAAAATATCAAATCACCAAAAAGTATGTGCTCTTTTATCTTCTCTTCATCTTCAGATGTGGATATTATGCATCTTTAGTAATCCTGCACAGGTACATTTTACAGCTAGTGAATGGTGCTTTAAGGCTATGAAAGGCAGTGTTAGTGCTTGTCACTGTTCGGCATTATCTTTAGATGTACTCCTTTTAAGAAATTTTTTTTTTTGTAACAACTGATTCTTAAAATATTTTTTTCTTTTTGGTCCTTTCTGCAGCTTTTACTCAGAGGAAATCTGATCTGCTGCAGCACAGAAACATCAGCAGTGACCACGGCGAGACAAATTCCTTGGGGAGCTGCCTGTAAGTCTGATCAACATTTAAGATGAAAAGTTTTGCATTTTCTTTGGCAGGATGTTACACGCAGAGTTTAGCTGTATGAGGCAGTTGCTGAGGCAATAAGAGAATATTCAGGAACACAAGCCTCTGCTTTGAGTAGGTGAGTAAGCACAAAGAAAGGAATCATCTTGTAAAGACTTTTTATTTGGATTATTTTTTCTGCACAACCCCTCATAAATATGATCGGTCTTCAAGACTCTCTAAATCATGCCCAATTGAAATCCTGTTCTCCCAGGATCCTGGGCAGACTAAGTAGACCCCACTTTGGGCTACCATGGAAGGCAGGGAGCATAAGCCTTTTGTACTTGTGTTACTTCACTTTGTGACAGTCAAGCAATGCAGGGATCAAGGGGAAATCCTCCTGGAGCACAGATGGTGGCTGAGGGGATAGGAAACTGTGGATAAGCAGGAACAGAAATAATGAGGGACAGGGAGGAAAAAAAAAAAAAGAGAGAAGAGGAAAACTGGTAGTACGAAATCGAGGTGGGTGAGGACAGAGGGCGGTGTCTGGGCAGCGGTTAACGGCAGAAGGGCAGCGTTTGGGTAACATGCTGCAGATGATGTAAGTGGGTTTGTCGAGGACAGCAAGGCATGACCCCCTATCAGCTCTTTTCCTCAAATGCTCTGGAGAAAAACCTGAAATATCCAGGTCCCAGTAACCCAAAAATAAATCTTCAAAGACAAAGCAAGTTTGTCTGCTCCCTCTAGTGGTCTAGACAGAAAAGACGTTTTTACCCAGCTAATTTTGCATTACAGGCGTTTGCTGGGACCAGTCATGCCCTGGTCTTTAGCTTATTTGACACATCTGTAATAACTGTTCTCAGCCCCTGAAACATGGAGACTACATCTAAAATCCTTTTTGGGAATGGTCCCTGGTCTATGATAACTCCTAAACTACACAAGGTGGTTGTGTGGGGCCCAGACTTGCTTGTGGGAGCATTAGTTGGTGTGAAACTAAACTGTGCCAGAACAGTCACAGCCCAGGGAACTGACTTTCATAGCCTGAGCCCAGCTCTGACAGCGCTTAATTTACTAATATCGACATACCCTTCTTGTAGTAACATCTGCCTTGTGCATGTGGTATAGTCCTCAGTCTCCTAAGTGTAAATATTGCAGAACACTTTGACACAAAACATCAATCAACAGTCCATTCAGAGGAACACCATTACCTGTCTCCTTGATCAGCTCTCACCTACTTGCTGCTGGAGGACACATGCTGACTGAGAGGTAGGACAATAGGAAAAGGCAAAGTAGCCTTGTGAGTTTAGTGACTAAGCAATGTCCTGGAAAACAGGATTCTGCCACCGATGCTACCTCAAAAGTCTTCTGCGATGCTGAGAAAAGGGCACCTCCATAAGAAAAGGATACGTGAGAAGTGCCTTAAATGGAGCTGGGGTGGAACTTCAGAGCTTCGGCTCCAAGGAGGAGCAATTCTCATACACCCTCTGACTACTGGGGAATTATACCCTAGCAGTTGCTTCTCATAATGTAAGATAGCAGTATTTAAGATAGCAGTACCTAAGATACTTAAGAACAAGTATAGAGCAGATATTCATTTGCAATTATAGAGCAATTGAATTTTGGCAGGACTGAGAGAACTTGCATAGTGCCATTCGAGAGCATGCTTAAAGCACATCAGTAAGACTACGCTGCTTCTTTAGAAATACAAGTACTTTCTTTCCAAACACAGTCACAGAGTAGGAAATTGCTAACTCCTCCTCTACAGCACCCTCCTAGGAGAAAGAGCAAGCATGTTCAACACTCTCTTTGAAAAGTATTTAAAGCCTTATCCTTCTCCTTCCTTGCTAGCTAGATGGTATGCTAGCTTCCACAGTCTGGGCCGATTAGCATCTGACCAGTTGAGGCTGGGAGAGCAGGCAGTGGTCATGGGACAAAAGAGGAGCAGGTGCCTGAAATATTGTTCAGCTCGAAGGCAAAAGACCTCATTTCTAGTCTTGTCTTCAAATACACTATTTCACATTAAGTAGTCACCAAATAACCCCAAAGGCCAATCTAAAGAGTAGGTACCAGGCCACGTCCACTCCCTTACAGTGGATGACTGCCCCTGTCACTAGGCTAGAGAATCTCTTGCCCTCTTGCATGGCATTTTCGTCTTTCCCTGGGCTGTCATACTGATAATAATTTTTTGTTGCGCATCTTTGATATGAAACATGAACAGTACCCAACAGCTTTGTGGTTAAAACAATCTTCTGCTGAGATAATAAGTCCCATGGTCAGACTTGGGAGGCAACTCAAGGCATCTATTTCCTGACCTTAACCGCTGCTCTGTCATGTAGACAGGGAAGTGTTTCTCTTGTATCAACTGTCTTAAAAGATTGTAGCAAGTCATATTCAGTCTCCAGAAAGAAAAGGCAACAGGGGATTTTCATAAAAGGAACATTCACAAAGAGGTTCAAGGCTCAGGTCTCACACTAGTTTACTTGTGAGACAGAGGATGTTCTGTGAGACTCACAAAGATTTTTATTTCCAAGTTTTCACGTTTCCAAGGCTCATCCATAGTCTTCTCCAGATGACCCATGTGTGTGGCATGTGAAGGCTGCTGACTTCACACTGTTCCTCACCATTTTACTGGCTATTTCATATCCCATTCTGAGACACCTAAATCTTCATTGGTGCCTTAATCTTTCCACCCACGTGATGCTCATCTTACAGAGCCTGAAATCTTGTTTCAGATCGGGCTTCAAGGGGTTAAGCTTTCAGAAACAGGCACCAAGTGAGTTCCTCATTTTCAAATGCTTACTGAAAGACACCTGGGTCTGACTTGCAGTCAGACCTGCAGAAGCATTGAGTACTCACAGATCCAGATCCAGTCAATAGAAATGTGGCTTTGAAACAGTAACATTTTATGTGACATCAAATACCCTTAGAAATCACGTTCTCGGCAGCTCAGGGCCTCCATTCCTCTTTCCTGTTTGTAATATGGGGTTAAATAATCTTCACATTAGAAGAAGGCTGCAAAGAAGAAATGTGCAGGTCTTTTTGAAGCACTTTGATACTATAACACTGGATGCCACAAAAAAGTCCGCAAAAAGTCATTTCTTTGGTACAGAGGACAAGAGTTTGAGCAGCGTACTATACATAGGGCATAGTGTCACTCCTTCAACAATGAAAGGAAGAAAGTCTTAATCTTTCTCATGGGGTGTTTTGCATTTGGAAAATTGCTGGGAGGGCATTGGTTCCAACAAAGATCAAATGGAAATGGGCAGGCTTAAGTCTGTCCATTTTCCAGCCGCTGACTGATAAAGTTGCTTCTCATAACGGAAGATAGCAGTATTTAAGATAGCAGTACTTAAGATACTTAAGGACAAGTATGGAGCAGATATTCATTTGCAATTATAGAGCAATTGAATTTTGGCAGGACTGAGAGAACTTGCATAGTGCCATTCGAGAGCATGCTTAAAGCACATCAGTAAGACTACGCTGCTTCTTTAGAAATACAAGTACTTTCTTTCCAAACACAGTCACAGAGTAGGAAATTGTTAACTCCTCCTCTACAGCACCCTCCTAGGAGAAAGAGCAAGCATGTTCAACACATGGAAAACTTTGGAAAATTGCTGGGAGGGCATTGATTTTAACAAAGATCAAATGGAAATGGGCGGTGTTAAGCTTGTCCATTTTCCAGCCACTGACTGATAAAGTTTCTTGGTGGCTGGTTGGGTGGCTCTCTTCAGCTTGTTGGTTTCCAGCTTTTCACTAGTAGGATCATTAAACTGCAAAGCAGGAGCCTGCTGATGAAATTCTGGCTGCCAGGGTTTTCAGCAGTTTATTTGTGCAGGCTGTTAGAGCAGAGGCCTTCCTGAGGTATATGAGCATCGTGAGTATTTTGACAAGGAAGGAAAAGACAAGACATTTTCATGAGGGACACCTTCTGCTCCCCTCAATCCCAGGTCTCTGCAAAGCTGATGATCTCAGTTGCACAGTGGTTAAATAATCAATGCACTAATCAATGCTGTTGTGGTCATTAGAAATAATAAATCGGCAAAAAGTTTGCACCTTATCTATAATTGCAGCGAAAAGATGTTGGCTGCTAGTACAAGAATGTGGGATTGACTTAAGCAGGAGCAAGACCAAGGCCTTAAGTTTAATGCAACACTGCTTTGTGTGCACATAGCATCTCTTTATGAGCCCAGTTTGTGACCTACATGTCATGCTTGTCAAAGAAAATATCTGGGACCCTCTCACACATTTCTCCTGTGGTGTGTAAAGATATCATTAACACCTCTAAAAGGCTGAAGAATGATGTTTCCTGCTGGGTGTCTGGTTTTCATGATCTCAGCAATTCTCTGTTGTATAGATACGTAACTTTAAAATCTGGTCTTGGTGGGTAAAATAGCCTCACAAACTCATCACGGAGGCGTTTCAAGTCCAGCATATGTTACATGTCTGAGATTTTAAATCATATATTCTTCTGAAATTATTTTTTACAGTTTTTAAATGAAAAGTTTTCCATCAACAACACTTCTCAGAGAAACTAACAGGACATGGCATAGTTTTACGTATTATAGTAGGCTGATAGGTTTACTCAACTCACATGTCTGTTCCTGTGAATGTTTGTGGGCTGTCTTACATGAGTACACGATTACCACTACACGAGAGGCAGAAATTGTAACTGATCTGGATATCAATAACATAGACAGTTGGTCTATGCTCAGCTTGAGAATGTTTACACTGAATGGTGTGGATTCTCAGCACTTCACAGTTTTTGCTGCTGCAGTACTGCAGAAAGGAACTTTGAACTCTCTCACAGCAGTGCCTAGGGATCAGTTTGTTATACAGGGAACACCAGCATGTGGAAGGATTATTCCTATGCCAGTTAGCAGTAGGAGGGCAGAGAGACAAGCTGTATTACAGAAATATCAGCTCCTTTGGTTATGCCTACTCTTCTAGCTGCTCTAACTTGTCTTTGGGACTAGCGTAGTCAGGAGTGTAGAAGGAAAAATAGGTGGTCAGAAACATCTTTGCCTGCTTCTAAAGAGCAGGGGGGCACCTGGCAATTTGACTTCCTCATGTTTGAAATAAAATATGTAGTGTTGCAGTCTGTCATTGCCGACAATTTCACGGTTACGAGTAACATGCTACAGGAGCTGCAAATGCTCCTCTATGCCAACCTGCCTCAGCAAAGAAGAAGTTTTCACCTTCCATAGATCATCGACTTAAACTTTTCTAGTAAATCTGAAAACAGGACATTAATAAGTAGAGGTTTGCTCATAAATGACTGGCCACAATTTCAGAGTGTGCCAGGCATTAGAAATAAAGTCACGCTTCTATAATGAAGATAAGTTTATGTCCAGCTGTGGGCCAAAGAGAGACAAATGCTAAACGCTCTTGCTTCCTGTTTCCTCCAATGGAAGACAGATGTATTCACTGGGTCTTGGCTCATTCATAAATTGGATCTGTCATGTGTTGAGTCAAGCAGGATTTCGTGTAGGATTTGCAGACTGGTTTTTATAACCACTTTAAATACTCTGCCACTTATTCCCAGCTACAATTTTACTGCTTCAAACCCAGGCTGAAAAATGGAAGGGTGAGAGGCATTTTGAGTGGTTAACATGAGACTCACGGTGATACTCTCCCAAAAGGGAGAAGAACACCAACAAGCTCTCCAGTGGCTCTGTGGGCAGTAGAAAACACTAGCCTATTTACTTCCTACAATTCTGTGACTTATGGTGGATTACTACATAGTGAAGATTGTCATCATTGTCGTTGCACATGTCTACAACCTTCTCCAGAGTTATTATGACCATGACACATAGAAAACCATATGCAGTTGCAGAAATCAGGGAAAGGAACTAAAAAACATTAGGTGGAATTATAAATGTCTTAGTCCAAGGCTTTCATCCAATTGGCCATATATTTTAATGCAATGCACAGAAACTTGGTTAATCTTGGGACCTACACCCTCTATCAAATTTAGCTAGAATTAGCTAACACAGTCACATTTATTGTGGGAGAGACGGGAAATACAGACCTGTGAATATAGACCAAAGATCTTTTTCAAATGAAGCTGAACAGCAGCTGGGCTAAGTAGTTGTTTGGGGTTTGTTTATATTCTTGCTTCTAAATTAATGAAAAATGAACAAGTGGAAGTGTTTGATGCCTGCTCTGGCCGGCAGTGACCCAGGGCTCCCACATTCCCCTCTGGATTCTCCCACATCACATCCTTCCCCTATAGATGAGGCCACATGCCTACCACAAACCTCATTTGTCAGGTAAGAAGGTGTACTGAAAAGCCAGAGTCTTTCACTTTTAAGTCTAAGCAGCCTACGTTGTTTCTGTGAACAGTATTTATTGACTGGCTCATAGAAAGCATTGCCTGGCCCAGCCTGTTGGTGCACATTACCCACACTGTGATCGACAGAGTCCTGGTTCTCACCTTCCATTTCTGCGGTCCAGCACCATTCTGCCCTTTTACTTTCTTCTGGGAAGAAGAAAAACATCCAAGCCTCCCCTGAAATAGATTCGGTCTGCACTTTTTTGTGTCAACATTAATGCCTCAATGCTCTCCTCCTCCTCCTCCAGAGGAGGAGAAATGTATTGTAGTGACTGTCTGCTGGGCGCTTATTTCCTTTTTCAAGATCTGAGCCGAAGCTTCATTCTCTTGATGTATAGCCATCAAAGGCAATGAAGATAGATAACTCACAGTGCTGCTGGTAAATAAAAATCCTACACACTGTTATGTGCTGTCTTATTGCGTCATGCACAAGTGTTAAATGGGATTATATAGAAGCACAAAGTTAAACTCGCAGCAATTAAACTACTAAATAGCTCTAAGGTCAAAATGAAATATTTTCAATTTTATCTATTTATTTTATAATAATTTTATTCACATTAATTTTACTTACAAAATAAATTAATCCTAACCCATCACTAATCTAAGTCCTTTTACATGACCAGGCACACTGCTGAAATGCAGTGCCATAGATTTTGGCAATGCCCTACGTTCAGACAGTTGCACATGACAGAACATTTTTGAACACACATCTGAAAGATACAGTGACTTTAGTGTTAGAACTTTTTTTTTCTGCATTAGGGCTACAAAGATTGCACTGCTGCTGCTGAATCACTACTGTCAATGATGACAAAGGACAAGAGTATTCCCCTTGTGGAGAGACAGGCAAATACAGCATAATGTTTTAAAAGCCAGCATAGCATTGGAATCACATCAGAATCGTAGAGTACATAAATGTTCTTTCAAATCACTTTGCATTTGTTTTTTTGACACTGACAATCCGGCTGTCCTTAGTGGCAAACCCCAAGGTAAAGTACGTTACTGCACTTGCTCTGTTTTATATACCCTTGATCTAATAGATCTCAAATTAAATAACTGGGTAGAAAAAAATGGTGCTACCCCACACGGGAAGAGTTTGGAAAACAACCTCTCTTCTCATTATTAGAAATAATACCTTCACTTCATGTTTCAGTCTGGGTGGGGGAGAAACCTTTGCTTGTTCTTTCGCTAAAAGTGCACAGTTTCCATTTCTGAAGTTCCTATTAGAATTTCCACTAGTTCCGAATGCCCTCACCCCCCAGGAAACATAAACACCTAGTTCGGGGCTCTTCTGTGTTGTTTATACACTCTGTTTAAAAGGTTATCAAGTCTTTTTAAACTTTTTGTATGCTTAAAAGCAGGTTGTTTCAACCACTACTTCCTTATTTCTCCTCCCTTCCTCTTAACTCTTTAATATACAATCTCATAGATACTCATGCTTTTCTTCTTTGTTTACAGTCTATGAATAAGTTGATCTATGCATCTTCCCAACCAACTGGGAGTATGAAAGCCAAGCATATTTTCAGATAGTTTCTCATCGGAAAAGCAGATGAAAACCATTGCTGTAATATGGTAACCATTTACTTAGAAGATATTCCATTCTTTTCTAGAATGCCTCAAGAAGTTAGATCTGTTCTGTATCCAGTTTTACAGCAAGTATTCATCCAATTAATTAGTATTAATTTACTGGAATCAGTGGTCTTGTTCTCATGGTTTATAACTATGTTTTTTCCAGACAAAGTCTCAAGATCTCTTATGCTATAACCTCTGCAAACCTTTCAATGACTTCTTAAAACAGTGCAGTACAATTGATAAAATCATGCAAAAGTTATGACAGAAAGCTCTTCAATAAGTGAGGTTTTGTGCCATCTTTTAGAATGTCCAGTTCCAGCCATATTCAGGGGACTGCATTTGTCAAAACCATGTTCAGATAATTTTCTTTTTAGATTGAGCCCTTCCTTGTACCTTAAAGTGTGATACCCAAATAATGAGACTTCCCAAATCAATTATCAACATAGAAAATTATTTCTTTAGTGGTGGTGGGGCTTTTCTGCCCAAATTATAATCATACAACAATATCCCAAGGGGAAGAATCTCCACAAACTGCAAGGTACTATATGATTTTCTGGTCCTCAGAAGACTGAATACCTCATATTACAAAAGACAGTGTAGGACTTTGTACACTCGATATCTGATGTCTTGTTCATGTCACTAGTCAAGCTAAAGAAAGCCACAGTTCAGCTAAAAAACAGTTTTAAAAGTTTCTTTAGAAACTGGGTGTAAAAAGAGATTGTGGTTTGTTTTGCTCAATTGCAAAAAAAAAAAAAAAAAAAAGGACAGAGGCACAGGAAAGCAACAAGTACCTAGAGGCAGTCAATACACCGTGCAAATCCACAGAGAGAGCCTAGAGCACCCACGATCCACAGATCCACACCTCCCCTACCCCAGGCTGTACATAAATAGCCAAAGGCAGCTGCCTGCCCAGGAGTCTCCATGGCCCAAGCTGAGATGTCCCGTGCCTCACTGACTCACAAGTAGGCATTTTAGAGTGAGATCCAGAAAACCAGGACACTGAACAGCAAGCAAGCTATACAACAAGAAATGCCTTGGTCCCCACGAAAACCGTAGCTTTTGGCATTTTGCTGAGGGATTCAAGGAGACCTCTACCTACAACATGTATTTCAACTGATATTTCTGCTGGAGATGCTTATCTCACAAAAAATGGAAGGATCCAAACCAGCAACAACAGTATTGCTTACGTTTCCTAAATATCATTCAATAGGGATGTGGCAGATAGGAATTCATTTCTCTCTTCAGAGTGATGAGATTTGAATCCACACCTCCCACCAAGCAATAAGAGTTTCTATTAGTCACTTCATATAAAACATATAAATTACATTGAAATGGTAACTGCAGTTTGGATGTCTTCTCCTCTCAGGTACTGAACGAAACACCATGGTCTTTTTTTCTCACCCATGGATTTTATATCCCAGTTGCACCATGCACACTGGAACAAATTCAGGTGCAAAAGTAAAAATAAGTTGTAGATTAATAACTTTAACTTGGTGGTTAATGTATTTCTGCAAGAATGGTTGGTTCCAATCAGATTAGTTAAACAGGATTAAAGAGCACATAGCATTGCCACCTTTCTTCTGGCTGTATCCCATGCAGGATCTACTCCAGTAAGTCTCAAATAAGTGCTTTGACTATTTATAGTATACTAGGTCCTCAAAACGATACAGCACAAGGAACAGTCTTTCCACACTCCTCAGCTGTGGATCATTTCAAGCCTTCAGTCTGAATTGTTTATTAGGATATACGTGCTTCTGAGCACTTAGTAACTGGGCTTCGTACTTCTGACATCAGGCACCCTTAGCAAAAGCTGAGCAGTTGAAGACATCTGTCCTCAGTTTTAACACAGTGATGAGACTATTTAGATTCCTAAAGCCATTTTTCAATTCTAACATTAAGGTCAAATATTGGAAATTCCACCTGGGAAGAAATCTTTTCACTTGTAGTGTGAGTTTGGGGTGAATGCCAACAAATGGGTCAGGCTTATGAACATGATGTTGGGCCTGATGTTGGGTGTATAATGTGAGCCACAAACATACACTTGCCTTGCTCTGCCTTCTGGGATTGTGCCCCTTTTGCAGAAGAATCTCCTTGGTTCGTGCAGTCAAATCATCCCTTGGTGAGCACAGTCCCACCCAGGATGGATTGCCTGCGCTGTCTATTGTAAGCCTCAGTGGCAGTCAAGTAAAAGTACTTGCCTTTCTGCTTTTGCAGCAGTCCCAATGGCCTTTCTCTCAGATCAAAAATCCTGGCAGATATTCCATACAGTACTGCCACTCAGTCAGCTAACCAGTCCTCCCAGATCATGGTATGCCCATAGACATTTGAACTTTTCCTCTGCCAGACTGAGAACAGATATCCTGCCCCAGCAGACTAGGAAAGGCATTCAGCAGAGAAAAGCTGCCTGGCTCAACTCCGTGTTTTTGTAGCATTCTCCCAGACAGATTGCTTCTTCAATGAAATAGAAGCAGGTGCTGTGCTTCCAATTTGAAAAGCCCCTTGTTCTCCTTGTAATACTTGGAGCATCTAATATTTCTTAAACCATCACCAGTGAGGTAACTGAGCAGTGCAAATATATTACTAGTATTAAAAAAAAAAATAATAAATTAAATCAGAGTAGAAAAATGATATTTTAAAAGGCACTGAGCACATGAAACAGCACTGGAACTGAAGGCAATCTGATTATCAACCCCAAGGACACACCTACAGTCTTGTCATCTCTCAGAAGCGTCTCACTTCTTAATCATCTACTGCTTGTTATTGCAAGGAGGCATTTTTACAAAAAGATACAGAGAAGATGATAACATTTTCATCTCCTTATTGACATGGCTTTCTGCAGGAAATATAATGATGAAACTCGTTGTGGGTGTTGTCCTCAGCCTACTTCTTCCCAGCACTTTGGAAGTGCTTTTGGAGTGCCAGAGCCATCCTTTTACACAGGGATGTTCAATAAGGTAGATCCTTACTCTAATCTAGAAAGTCATAGTGTTTTTGTTATTGTGCCATTGCAGAGAGGTCACTGACATACTGATCTCCTGGTCAAAGTATTGTTTCTACTTTTTCATTGACAGTTTTGGCAGCAGGAGACCAGCTTACTTTTGCTTTTGCTTTTGCAGAAAGGTGCATGGAAACCAACCAGGAATGCTGCTACTAAGGACTGACTCCTCCAAAATATTTGGATGTCTGATTCCTTTTGAGTACTTAGGCCAAAATTAGCATCTTCCCCAAATATTGTTTTGCTGCAGGTGCTTAAAGAAACAAGAAAAAATGGTCAGCAACTGCAGGGCAAACAAAAGCCAGACATTTAAGTAAAAGTAAACTAGCTAGTTCTCGCTCTTTGCTTCTGTCAGATTATAAATTTGAGTATAGCAAGTAAGAACAAAGCAAGAATGAAGTATGATCCTATTATTCTTGAAGACTGTGAAAGTTATTATTTAATCTATAATTAAAATACAAATGGTAATGGCAAGGAGTTGGCATGTGATGTGACCTAAAAATAGGAGACTGGTATAAACACATGTTCAGCCTAAAAAGTAGTCTGTCTTGTGATTAGTGTGACCATTTCAAAATATTTCCTGTTGTGATTGTATAACCTTCAAAAAAAAAGGATAGGTTTTAGCTGATGAATTGCTAGGTGTCTTCTCTTTTTACTAGTCTTGGTAAAAAAATGATAGATTCCTTTTACAGGAAAGCAACAGGTAAAGAAAACTAAATAACAAGTCTTGGAGTTTGTGTATGGTAGTTTATAACATGATATGACAGAACGCTTTAAAAACTATCAGTCTATGCGGCGCAAACACAAGTAATTTTTATATGTAGTTTATAGCATGTCTTAGAGGTAACATCTATTGAGATGGTGTGGGAGTGGTGAGAGGTTTGAACTGAGGAAACCGCTTTTGAAATATTTTTTTGTGTGTGTGTGTGTGTAGGTTTTTTTAAAGAGTTTCAGAGAATTGAAAGAGGAACCTGCACTTAGCAGCTAGTCCTAACTTGTACAAAACTTTCCCCATATCATGTGATGAAATGTATTTTATCACTGCGCTCTTATCTTTGCTATCTAAGATGTTAGAGCTCTCCAGCTTTGCTCACCTGCATGGCTGGCTGGCTGGTTGTAGAAGGGGTGGTGAGAATCTATTTTGCTTTTCCAGGGTCTTTTATGAAAAACTATAATACACAACCTTTACTAAATTCCAATCCTCCAGAAAATGGATTTATTTTAAAGCTTAAAATTCTGCTTTCTTTTTCTTCCTCTCCCCTTCTCCATTTATGTGTATGGCAATGCAGCAGAGCAAGAGACAGAAAAACACACGCAGAAAAGGAAAGGATACTAAAGCTGCTCTCCGGGAATTTGCATTGCCCGTACGTTTTTATAAAAGGCTTGCTGAGACCTTAAAATAAAAAGGACTTGGACCTGTTTCCTTCAGTTCTCTGAATGGGTTTCAAAACACTGGCCTTTTCCATCATTTGCTTGCCAAACCACATTAAACCCACTGTGGGCCGTAATGCTACGTGACTATCACAGGCATCGGCGACTCCATCTTGCAAGCCCCACCAAACCTCTCCAGTGCCGGGCTGGTGCCACACGGAAAGGCAGGCTGGCAGCCACCTACATGTGCAGAAACTATGCCCCAGCCCCAGGTGACTTCAGCCAGCTGGGGAGATCGCAGGCTTGGCAGGTCTGTGGGAAAACCCTGAGATGGCCCCAAGCCCCTGAACTTCCCATGAGCAAGCACATACCATGGGTTCCAAAACAGAACTAAGCAGTAGCAAAAATTAAATAACCTCCACTATCCTCAGAAAGAGAAGTGAGAAAGTAGTTGGTGCTGATCTTTCATAGCGGGCAAGGGTGCATGTTGTGTTTCCAAAAGCACCGTCCCACCTCTGCTCCCGGGAAGCTGAGGGCATCCTTGGGGTTTCAGAAGAGAAGCTGGCTGCTGTGGGGGCTGCAATCACATTTCAGCCACTGCCAAAGCATCCGGTGCCTGCCAGTGAAGGAGCTACCAGCGGCAATTCTCCTTCAAAATCTATGGCACTAGAAGAGAGTGAAAAAGGGAACCAAAACCTTTTGATAGGGAAGCCCTCATGAGAGCCCCAGTTTCAAGCCTGTCATTTTCTATCAAGTCTCATTTCTCATCAAATATTTTCATGTATTATGCATTTCTTTGGGACCAACAGGTTATATTTTTACCTTACATCGATGCTAATAGATTAGACAGCTTTAGGGAAGGTTTTTGGCTGCTGGAACGTGCTTCTTTGCACAGTTAGTTCACAAGAAGGCCCCCTGATGCAGACTTGGTTTACGTTACCTGACTTCTCCCCACGGGTTCCCAAGAACGGTTCAGCAGCCAGGACCATTGCAGCAGGCAGGCTGCATGCCATCACCCTGCTGAGGAAGCCTGATAGCGCGGGCAGAGGATGTCTCCGACCAGCCGGCCTCCCCAGCAGAGAACAGACACAAGTGCATGTGGGTTATTATTCCCAAGCAACGCTTGGAGTACCATCTGAGGGCCCTCTCTACCTTCAGCCAGAGCATCTGCTTTTCTGGGGATAAGAGAAGATGTTTTTAAGAAGAAAAGGGATTCTTTAGTGATATTAGAATTTCCTTTGGTATTTCTCCAAGACCTAATTCTGTACCTGTGTAGCAAAGGGCCAGGCTAATCAGTAGGCTCCCTTCTCTGCTGGGCTTTGCCGTTATCCACCACTGCTTGTTCCAATGGCCCAAAGCAATGGCCAGGACAACCTGGTGTGTATTTTCCAGCTGAGCATTTTAAGGATCCAGGAAAAAAAGCAAAGTAGAAGCTCTGTCTCCTTAAACATACCCACTAAACACAGGCAGGGTCAAACCTCACACACAGATGTAGACTATATTTGTTTAATTAAGTGGCAGAAATTACAGAAATTTATTTGCAATAGGCTACAGGCCAAAGCTCTTAGGTGCCCTGATGGGGGAGCAGGAGACCCCAGGTCGGTGCCTCTGCTGCTGCCGAGGCTCCCGATGACAAAGGCCTGAGTCAAGAGCTGCTGCTTGCGAGGAGCTCCCCTCTGCATTTTGGACGGGTGGTTTCCACGAGGAGTCACATGTGTCATGCCTGAACACACATGTCACACCTCGGTGCATTTGCCCAGTTTGTTTAGGGTACTTGAAGAGTTTTGTTATTTCTGTATTGTTTGCTCTTACTGCTGGTTTTCTATCCCAAGCACATCGCTGCCACATTTACCATCCTCATCATGTGATCGATGATAGTCCTTCAGCTACAGCCTTCAGCCCGTGGAAATTGGGTCTCATTTGTTGATGAAGCCGAATTGTTTACTGGATGTAACACAAAGCTTCCTGTAATACAGTAGTTCCGATCCTTCAGTGACACAGCCTGTTTTGGCAGGGCTGTATCAGCATGTGCCCTGGCCATATAATTTCCAACAGTTACTTTCTTTCATCAGACTTCTCAGATACCTAAATTAGGTCAGATTCCAAGCTGAAAACCAGTGCAATCAGCCTCAACATTTTTACACTTTTTATGTATCTGTAGAGACACAAATATCTGTGGTGGTGTTTTTTTTTTTTTTCTGGCTGACTCGTTTACGGGATCTGCTTCATACACTTCACACATAGAAACTGTGTCTGGTTCCTTCCTGGACTTAATACCTTTTCTTGTCCTTTTTTCTAAGAATACAGAGGATTTAATAACATTCCCACCCCTAAGTATGTGTCATCCAGAACTATATGATTTTCTGTGCCAGTTGGCTTTCTCTAGTCTTTATTTTAAAAACTATAACCTTAACATTTAGTAACAAAAGCCTTGCCCTGTTTTAGTTTAGGTCGAACTACATTTTCCTGAATACATGCCATCTGTACCAAACATGTATTATTAGTACATTTATATAATTTTCCTATGCATCTATTTTCAGGTTACATACTGAAGATGCAGAAGTGCCATAATATTTCAGACTACATCACTTAGATGTTGCTAGGGCTCCTAAGAACCCAAATTCTGCCACCAGAGAGCTGTCTCCTACTGCTCTATTGTTATTAGTGTCTTATCAGAGCATAATTCTTTACTGTGACAGTGATGAGACACTGCAACAAATTCCTCAGAGTAGCTGTGGATGCCCCATCCCTGGACGTGTTCAAGGCCAGGCTGGATGGGGCTTTGAGCAACCTGGTCAAGTGGAAGGTGCCCCTGCCCATGGTGGGGTGTGTGTGTGGAATTAGATGATCTTTAAGGTCCCTTCCGACCCAAGTCATTCTGTGGTTCTATGATAATGGTATCAGTCTTCAAAACTACCTCAGAGTCTGTCTTTAGGTATTCCATGACTTTCACAGTCTTTATCTACAACAAGCAGTTTTCAGACAGACCAAAATACCTGTAAAGCCCTTAACCAGCTCCCCACGGGCTGGAATTTCTCTTTTTTACCAGGTGACATTTTAATCTGTGCCACTAAAGGACCACCGTCTGTAGGAGCTTGTTTTCCAGCTTGCCATTCTCTGTCAGTAAGTGTCTGTTCTCCTCAGAAAGGCAGGGACTACTCGTCCGTGGTGGGACTGCTTCTTTATGGTGTGCTTGCATTCTTATGTTCTTTAGCGTATTTCTTTCCTGCCAGATTATTGTATTTGTTTTACTGTGTTAGTAGGTTTTAGTGGAACAGGACGGTTTTAGTTTCCTATTCCTTTTAAACTATTTGGGTGAAGGGAATAGTGTTTTGTGATTTTCAAGTGCCAGAGGGTAAGAACGTTGTGGGGGTTTTTCCCCACACCTGAATTTTTACCACAGTCAAGTTCCGATTTGTCCTGTAGACTCAGTTTGAGAGCTCATGCCGCCTAGCGACCCCCTTCTTTCTCTGACAAGGCCATATGTTTTGCTTGAGGTTAGACCCCCAGCCTCAGCTAGACCTCAGCTGAAACTCAATAGTTTGATCCACAGCTGGGAGAAGAGTAATTTAGGGCAATTAATCAGCTGCCACAGTGTGTGGCACCTCACTTGGAGACTGAGTCACACCAAACCTTGTGAATAAAGCTATATTTGGAATCACCTAAAGCTTGCATTTAGATTATGTGGATTTGTTTTACGATAAAACTTTAAAAGTTCTAAGTTCTCCAGTCTTGGGGTTAAGCTAAGCAAATTTTTAAAAAACTAATGCATTTTTGTGTAATTGTCCTTGTCACTGCGTTTCACAGGCTTAGTCTATTTTTCCAGGTGGTTGAATTTTAGGTGTTAACCTTAAAAGGAAATTCTCTTTAAGACTGGATGAGCTCTGGAGCCCATGTTTTTTTTCTATAGTGTTTTGGGCCTAGTGAAACTCAAACTTTAAAGTTAGTCTGATCACTTTTTACATTAGGACTTGGAGGTCCTCTACTGTAGGATTCTTTCCTTTCATTTAAAGGTTTATCTAACACTTAATAGCTAAACAGCTGAAATTTCACTTGTAGTCATGAAAAAAGTTTAAAACCGGAAGAATGTTATCAATTGTAGATATAATATGAAACAAGAAAATAATTTCATATATTACTATATATGATTATACAATATAATACTGTAAGATATATAATATTGTGCACATATATAGGCACACACACACACACATATATATATATATGATGAATCAGTAACACAGGCTGAAATATCATCTGATAAAAAAGAACAAAATTCTAGAGCCTGGGGGGTTGATTATGGGGTTTATAGGTATTTCCTGAAGTGCTGCCTGCATCAGAATCACACTAAGGCCACTTTCACCCCATACTGGCCTGTGCTGCTTGCATGTGGTCACTATTTAAAATATCTCAGCTGTATTTATTTACCTTAAGCATGTGGGCAAGCAGACAATTCATGGCAGAGACAAAGTGGTTGGTAGTATATTGGCTGTAGTGTAGTATGTCCTATGGTATGGTAATGAATGCACTTTTCCACATGGTAACTTGGAGCCGTTTTGCAAAACTTTATCCCAGAGGGGTAAACAGTGTCCTTCGACTGTATGGGTGAGATCAAATACATAAAGTGGCTAATGAAATACAGATTCACACCTTTGATTATGTTGCAAGAATGTGTTTGCTTGCCCATATGCTTAAAAATAGCAGAATACCTCTGTAGGTAGTAGAAGAGATTGTGAGTTACAGACTGTTTACAAATGGAGCACCCAGAATCAGCTCTATTAAGTTGGAGCTAAATGCCAAGGTCATAAAAATTATAGTTAAACACTAATTTTTAGTGTACAGGTCAATAAATAATATTCTTTAAAGCACAGATTTTTCATTAGTTTTTCTCAAGATAGCAAGATGCCAGTAATGATTTGCAGAGCAGTGGTGATCCAGGTATCTCAGGGCCTTCTGCTAGCAATACAGAGGAATTCAAGTAAAGCCAATAAGCTATTGCAATGCATTGTCGGCTCCTAAGAGCAGAGACTGGCTCCTCCAACAAAACCAGATGCAGAATATGTTTGATTTCTGCCTGTGATTATTTCACAGGCAGCATTCATATAAAAATATATCAACATATATCTTGACTATAATTAGGGCTCTTAAATACATCTCAATGCAGAAAGACTATGTTAGACATGGATAGAATCCCATTTTTGTCTTATTTATGCATTTAAGTTAACTAACTGCAGTAAGGACTTGAAAGGAAGACCAGTGCCTGAACATGAGGGCATTTGCAGTGTGGTTCAGCTGGAGACCTGCTGCCTCACCTGCACTCAAGGACCTTCGGCCGAATGAAACAACAGCAGATGTGGTTTCAGGGTGCTATTCCTGTTGTATCTCTTTGTATTAGTGTGATAGCTTAAGTAGTCACAAAGAAACTGAACAAGAGGTGAAACTTTTGTTAGAAACCTTTTTCTTTTTTTCCCATTTTAAAATCTTCATTTCTTGTATGTTACCAGTCATACCTGTAGCTGGTATCAAATTGCCAAACTGAAGAGAAGTCAGGAAAAAACTTAACTGATAAATCGGGGAAAGGGGGGGGGGGGGGAATTAATTGTTGCCTCTTTCTTTTTCCTTTGTGTGCATATATAACTCTGTTTTTAAAACTAGGTCATACAGTGTATCTGCTCCTGTAGTTAGCTACCGCAGCTGCAGTTATCAATGCCCAACATAAGCCATGAGCTTTTGCAGAGAAGCCAGCTTTCAGTTCTTTCAGCATGTGAACAAGTGAGTTTGCGTGAGCTTGGACTGGGTGAGCTGGCTTCTATCTCCTGAGAAAAGAGCTCTGAGGTGCTTTGGGCACAGTACACACCTGCCTCAGGCTTCACTGAGAGTTGCATGAACACCAGACCTGCAGGACTGATCCCAAGATAAATGAATCCTGGTCATACCATCTGGGCCTCATGGTGGTACTGCACGTGCCCTAAGTTGCTCCTCTCAAGACATATGCAGGAGACACATAGCTGTCCTAGTGACACATGGCCTGATCATATTACTATAATTAAAAGGCAGAATCATCCAGGGTACCCTGTGATTGTAGCTTTGAATACTATTGACTGCTGGTGACAATGTTGAAAACATGAAGAAACTTTCTCTAGCAGAGAATCACAACCACTTGTAAGACCATATACACAGGCAACTGAACATCACTCAGGAAAAATACAGTGATACACAGGTCAGTAGTACAGATACAATTCAGGGTTCGCACTCTGAGCTGTGACAATAAGCAGTAAGAGAAGCTGTGCAAAGGTAGGAGTTGTGACAGCGCAAGATTTCTCACGGAGGTCACCCAAGGTGAGCCCCAACCAGTCTTTCCTTCAGGCGAGGCTGGAAAGCATTGTCCATAGTGCTAGGGAACAAAGAGACAAGCACAGAGCTCACGTTTCCCTCTGCCATGGATTGCATACATTGCTGCCTACTGGTCCTTTGGCAGCCCAGGCACAGAACTCCTGATGAAATACATGTTGTCACCTATTTTCAGCAAGTATTGACAAGGGGTCCAGGGGAATGAGTGGACACAGTATCAGTTCCAGCCATACAAAAAAGCTTCCAGCAGCTCATTTGTTGTATCAAATACTTCCAGTAAGAGGCACGGTTTGACAGGAAGCAAGGCTCATCCTTTCTGTACATCTAGCTCTTCTTGCCCTTTCAGGAGTGGAGAATCAGATAGGCAAGAAAGCTGCCGAGTGCACATCAGTTTAGCTCCTACAGAGCCCCTGGGCTCATGTATTCTTCAGCCAAGACTGTTCACTAGTATTGATGTGGGAATCACTTCTATCTGATGCGTAAACCCGAGAATGCCCAGTCTGCCAGGAGTTTGCCACCAGTACATTGAAGGCATCTGGGGAGAAAGCAGAGCAGCTGGTCCTGTAGGTGGGCCATCAGTAAAGGCTAAATGATACACAAGCACAGCAGCAGGACCAGCAGAAGACAAAACCATTTTTATTCTGAATCCCAGCTGTGGCATCTTTGCTACACAGTTTTATGACCTGCAGTAAAACTGACTGTAGGTTTTGACAAACAGCTGGAAGAAGATGAGTACAGGTAAAATCGTGCAATTGGTCCTATTCTGTGCCAATTCATTTTCATGTGGGAGCTGGTCATTTTAAAGGGGCAGCTGAGTGGTGCAAGTGTGAAAGGGGACAATGACGTTTTAGTGGACTAGTTCAGATTTTGACAGAATCCAAGCAATTACAGGCCTCCAGGAAACCAGGATCTGAATCAACAGGATGTTTAAATTGAGCTGGATTCATCTTCAAACACCTGCACTTACAATGGAAGCGACTACGTATGAGCTTGTTACAGTCACTGGAGATCTGCCCAGTACAGCCAGTGGCATCTACACTTTCCAGCTCACCCTAATATAGACAGATTTCTATGGATGCTAAATCCATGGCTGTAGCAAAAAACAGGCAAGAAAGGTGCCAGCTATACCCAAATCCTGCTGCTTAATGCTACTGCTCTGGAAGAAGTGTTGCATATTCATATAGATCTTACTTAACAAAAGGAACAATAATTCATCCTGTATTTACAAGTCACCAGTTATTACAGATCCAACACAGACGTTTTGGGATGTGTTTATTTCTCTGGGAGGTAGTAAGAGGGTTTGTACATACTGAGACCAGCTAGTGGAGGTTGTGGAAGAAGGCCTACATGCTCAGCCAGGTTCTTTGATTCACCCCTAACAATACCGTTTCCAATTTCTGGCCCCAGTACATTACATGACTGTTAGAATTCCCCTACGCTTGTTGCTCAAAATATTTCCCAAATACCATGCCAAATAATCCTTTCAGCTACCTGCAGAACTTGGTTGACTGTCCTGTTTATGGACTCCACCATATGTTAAATCAATCAACAGCTACAGACTGTCATATTTGTAGCACAAGTGCAAAAAAAAAGCAATGTGTGAGAATTTTTTTTTCTTCTTCTTTTTAATCTCTAAAGATAATCTTCAAAAACATGCATGCAGCTCTACCTCAATTCCTTTGTGGACTGAACAGGAGAGGAAACATTCAAAAAGAGTTTCACAGATAAGAGAAATTAAAAGATAGAAAGTACAGATTTCAAATAGAATACATATATATACACACACATGCGTATGTTGTTTGTGTGTGTGTGTGTGTGTATATATATATATTTGCTGTAAAATGCCAGTCAGACCATACAGATTCAGTACAAGACCATCAAGTTTTCTGAAGATTGAGAGATTCTGTTTTGGGCATCTGTCATATTGCCTACCACAAAGACCTTGCGCCAACAAACTGCTACTTCTTTTCCTGGCATATGAGGTCAGAAGGGAAATGATGGACAACTCTTTTTCCTCTGACTTTCCCAACAGCTATGCGAGGCAATTATTTGTAGCAGGAAGTAATTGTGGGCTGGGCACCATTGTCTGTCAATCCTGGACATAGGCAACGTTAGAAAGATTTAAAGTTATAAAGGAAATCACTTTGTGTGTATTTAAATTTAGACTTGGTCTGGCACTTTCTGTGGTCAAAGTTCCGTAAAACCATAAATCTTCACCATCTTGCCATAACTCAAGGACAAGCCACCTGCAAGAGGGCCCCCTGGTGCAGGACAACTCCACACTACTCAGGATGTCTGCCAGAGCTTTTGAAGTTGGTTGTCCTTGGCCAGACACCATATGACAAAAACTGTGGTCTAATGAAATCAAGGTTCCCTGCCAGGCACGAGCAATATTTCAGTAACTGCTTGCATGCATGCTTTTATTTCACCAAGAGGTAAGTTACCTTATGCTGTTGGGAAATATAAACGTTCACATGGGCAGTGACCACAGAGCAGCCTAGAGTCCTGTAGAGTGAATTCCTGACCTGTTATGTTGAATTTTTAAAAGGGGTTGCCTTAGCTTTGCTAATCCTTTTTAAAATATCAGGCTTGAAAAAATTAAACTTATAAACCCTGTGTATGTAGGAAAGACCAACATATATACTATATTCTAGCTACTAGCTCATAAACTGGAACCTCTTTAAATCCAGTTTAGGATGCTTACTCTGACTGAAATTTAAACCAGCCTAGAAAATCTATCATCGGAGTTACACAAGCTGGGCTTCCATTGACTTCAGGTTTTGCTCACAGAATTTTAAAAAGCTGACTGCCTTGCACACCAATAAAGAAAACGGCAAGCTGCTTCATTTTGTAGTGCAACTAGCACTTAAAGTCATAGAATCACACTTCAGATGCTGGGGTTTTTTTTCAATACTGGTCCACAGCCTTATTATTTCCATAGACCTGAATACTGCAGAAATTAACTTTTTAAAGACTACATTGACTAGTTTCACTCTGAACTGGGTTATTGACACAGATGATCGTGGCTGTGTTTATGCAAACTTTATCCAAATTAGGGTGAACATTGCTAACACCAGCACATAATCCTGACTTTGCTAATTTACGGTTAACAAAGGTGAAGGTTCAAGTGAACTACAACTCAACTGTCAGCAAAACTGCATAGTCTGGGACACACACAGGAAATGTAATGGTAGCTATGTAAAGTTAATTTTACTACTCAGCTAGTTCTGAAGAATTGGTATAGCATTTTCTTGCGATTTTTCTTTGCCTCTCACCTATATATTCAGATTTTACACTTAGTAAGGCTTCTTTGGTTGAATCTTGGCAACTGCACTCCCTCAAGATGGAGAAGAGAAGCACTCTATTAGGCAGAAATTATAGGGTTAGTTTTCTTCACCTTTGAATACAGCTGCTTTCATCTAGATTGATATAGCTAACTAGCTCAACAGTCATGTACCCCTCTACTACACTACAGCTGGTAATGCTTCTATATTTTATTTATGAAAAAATAGAGGGTTTTTTTACCTCTCAATGTGAAATCCTTGTGGAGAGAAGTCACTCTTGTTTTACCTTACCCTAACTATTTGAGGTCAGAGCTATAACCACCATAGGGTTTACTTTGACTTGGTGTACTAAGATAAAGACTGAATTTTGTCTCCACAAGAGTTTTTCCCTAATATAGTGATTATAATGTAACTCTTTCATTGTAAGAAAAATATGCCACCTTTTGCAGTTTAGGCATACACATGGTTTACTTACATCCTTTATCTGAATAATCTTTGTTGAAAAATAAGAAATAAAGAACAGTTGGGTTTTTTTTTCAAAAGCTAAATGACATAGAAGATTGGGAATATTGCAGCTAGTTAGATGTTTTCAGTTTTGTTGATTTGCTCAGAAATACTTGTACACATGAGTGCACAGAGGGTAGAAGTCTCATTTCCCAAATATATTTAATCTAAAAAGAAGATAAGCTAAAGCCTAGTGCAAAATAATGTCTTTGTGATAAGTTTCTGATCTTTGCAGTCATAGTACTCAAAACAAAACAGAAAGAGAAGAAAAAAAAAAAAAAGAAATTAGCAGGAACAGGGAAGGCCCAATAACAAAGAAGTTTCTTAGAAGACTTAGGTTCAGATCTTGACTGAGTGAACCAAACCCTTGGCTTTTTGAGATGTAAGCCTAGAAGATAAAATTTGCATGAAAGTTTGTTGCGACGATGAGAAAGAACCATCCAGACAAAACCTGCACCCTCTTTCAGTAAAGCCCATGTTCGCTTTAAGGAACATGCAATCAGACATGCACTCATTTACATGCCTCAGTTTGGCGAACTTGAACATTTGCAGAAGTGTTTCTCTGAAACACTTAAATGATGCTTTAGGAACAATAACTGAGATGTGTTACAAAGGGCACTTTTTCTTCTTGTTCCTCATATTAAAACCCCTTACTCAATTTGAATATCAAAGTGTTTGCCACTTTTTCCACAACTCAAGATGACTGGTTCCCGGCTCCTTGCCCTCCTGGCTCCTTCTTCTCCTCATACTCAGTTTACAATAGAGATTAAGTGTCTGTTTTCTGTGCTTGTCTGATATATTTTTATCTTACTAGCAATTCAGATAGTGCAGGAGGGATTGGGTCCCCAGCAGGAACACTGCACACTAAGGATCCCTAAGTTTTCACCAATTTTAGCTACATTTAGAGAGATAAACTATCCTGATCCTTTATCTCTGGTTATTACTTTGTAATAGTATTAAACTGAGCAAGTGAAAAACAAACAAATTTTCAAAAAATGCATCTTCTGAGAAAAAAACAAATCACATTCTTCAGTCACATTTGCGTTGATTCAAAACTGTTAATATTATTTTGCTAAGTGCTTACAATAAAATCTATGTTTTCATTTTGCTTCATTCTCAGTCTGTTTGCAATTGAGTTGAAATTGCATTTTAGTTTGTTTTTCCTGTAATCTGAAACATGCCATCCTACATTCTTCATCTGGAAGGGTGTCTTCCCAGAAGTGTAATACTATCAAAGAATTTATGAAATAAGACCTTTTTGTTCCACAAAATAGTGCATTGACAGGTAGTGAACCAAAAATTATGAAACAGAATAGGTTTTGTAAGGCTTTCTGCTGCATGATATGTTTTGGGATTTAATTTTCTATCTCAAAATGACAAATCCTTTTATAAAAGGGTAATTCTGGGTTTCGTTTGGCTCACAGGCTTTTCAGTCTTTTTCACAGGTGCACTTGACATTGACAAGAGAAATAGAATAGATGCAAGAGAGGAAACACATCAGTTTTTACTTAGCAGTCCCCTAAAATGAAAGTAGACACATCTCTACTGCTATTTTTCCATGGCAAAGAAATAACACAGTTGTCTTCTGATGGCTTACTGTTTGTTTTTTACTATACTCTTTAATGTTTAATTTGTCATCTTCTGTCAATTGAAGGGACAGGAACCACCATTACTGTCAAAAAGACACTAAGCAGCTGTCACCTTTGTTTACAGTTACAGCTCGGATGAAAACCTGGTGTTACTGAGTTTCCAGGTGAGCTTTCCATACAGAGTGCCATGAGCCAGTGAGTACAAAGGGAAGCAAAAAATCCTACCCGGATTTAATGAAAGTTATTCCAGAGGCTGTAGGTGCTCTTACTTCCTAATATAAAACTAAAATACATCCATCCACTAAATGTTTTAAAAATGAGACAAGCAGAAAAGTTTAACATTTTCCTTTCTATATCAGAATCCTGAGGACTGATGTAAAAGGCAACGAAACTGGATCTTCTCACTTGAAGCATCCTTACTGCATTTTTGTTTCAGTCTACCTGTATATCCATTTGTCTCTTGTAGTTTAAATACATCTCTCCCCAAAATAAAAGCAAAACAATGTCTTTCTAATGGCCATATTTATGTAACAGAACTGTATTTTTACAAATCATGCATATGAAACCTTAGCTGAGGGTTGATGTTTTAAAATTATCCTGCAGCAAAGTTTCTCTTGCAGAGAATCCATGCAAGCTCCACTGATTTGAATTGTGTTGAAAACCTGAAAGGAAACAACTCATAAAATGTAAGGGTAATGTAATTTTAATCCTCATAAAGATTACTTTCTTACTTGAATTATGACCTTTTCAAGTTAAACCACAAATGACAGATGGAGACTGTGGTTGCAGTAGAGGAAGGACATAAAGTTACCCTGAACAAGAGGAAAATATGAATAGACTGTTAACTAAACCCAAATAGATGCAATACTGGGAGAGGTAAAGTATGCTGAAAAGCTACATCGTGGTTCCAGCAGCTTAATCTGGGCATTAAAAGGCAAAGCTTCGCAAGTAAGGGTGACTCAGAAGAAGGATTCAGGAAGAGAGACCCAGAAGGGTTTGTTAAAAGGAAAGTCAAAGCTAGAAGGAGGATTTTCTGTACTCCACATTTCTCCAAGAGGCTATTTCTCCTCAAAAATGACTTCCAACAACAGTGCTTTTCATGCCCCCTCCCTCCCCTGCAGAAGACACTAGGGAGCCACAGCATCATTCTTCTTTTGCTTCTTGTGATGAACATCTTCCTTGCTGAAAACTGTGCCAAGGGGACCTGTCCTTTTTGGAGAGCTCTTGTAGGCATCTAACCACTAAGTCTGGTGCCTTTCAACCCCTGTTCAGGAGTTGCCTACATTTGGGAGGCATTTGTGTTTTACTGATGGTAGTGTTCCACAAGTGCATAAAACTGGCCTTTAGCCAGGCCATGAATCCTGACACTGCTTTGCGTACTGCAGCATCGATGTGTGCATTTTTTCATCTCCTTCTTATCAGGATGTGCTCTCAGGAAAAGCAAGTTTAGAAGAAGATATGTTTGTGATTAGCCCCAACACAAAACTGAATGTCAGAGGTACTCAACAGCTTTATGAGCAGTGTGACAGATTTAATGGAAATTTTCACCTATACTCCTACCTCCCAAGTACATACAATTTCTGTAGGAATAGTGTCTAGGGCTAAGTTCCCTTACCCTGTGACAGCAAATAACTTCCACTTGCAAAGGCTCATTATTAGAGCTCTGTAGATACTTCCATATAAATAAAAATTTTCTATTTGGGGAAGTTTAGGGTTATTGGGCACAAAGGGGTGCGTGTCACTTGAGCAGGATTATTGAGGCAATAGAGTTCATGAATAGGTATTTACTATGGTAAGTCATAAATAGATAGCATTAAGGTGTTTTTTTTCCAAGAGCTTTGTGTCAGTACGTGCTTTTTCAAATTGCCCTGAAAACTAAAAAGTGTGTTTCATTCTTGATATAGCTTCATTAACAAGAAAAGAAATTTACCTGCGATAGATTTGCTTAAGGGTTTTTTTGCAGTTTTGATCATGCCATGTGCTCATTACTTGGAACACGTTTGCTCTGTGTCATGTGTGGGATAAGTTTATTAGGAACATATCTCTGACTTCTTTGCAATTCCTATTTTCTTGTGCCTTTTTCTGGGCTTCCAACAGCTCAGCTAGAAGCTCCTGAAAGACTGGCAACATCCGTTAACATTACTTGTTCAATACTGACTCTACCGATTTCTGAATATTTTAGCTGTTATTTGAAGCACTATGTCAAATTAATCAGATCAAGAAACAACAGAAACAAGCCTTCACTGAACTCCTTGCTGGTGTAGCTGTGCTTTTTCTGGATCTGCACTCAGTTTATTTTCAGAGTTGAGTATCTATCTACTCCTTCAGTAAAGACTTCACTTTTGCCAGGTCTCAGGAACCACCGACAGTTATTTTTGTGAAGTTATTATATATAGCAAGTTATTCGGTAAGAGCCTCTGTCAGAAATCACATTTTTCATCATAATGGTTATTTTCAGCTAGAGTTATCCAGCACCAAGGGCTGACGTCTCTGAGGGATTCACCTGTTATATTGCTCATGGGCTATGACCACACAGTTAAATTAAAGGTCTTATTTAACTGGATCTGAGGTTAAGTGACACCAGCTGAATGGCACCTACGTTTTGTAATCTAACCTGCTACAGCAGATGTGTCTTTCAAAGAGATGCTTGGATTAAACAGTGCAGATGATCAGAGTCCACAAGTAGGAGTGGGCCTGAACTCCCTTTTATTAAACAGCATAGATGTGCCCACAGTATCGACTGCTTCGCCTGGCACCCTTTTCAAGCCTCTACTACCACTCTTCACAGAACTCAGCTGCTCTGTCCTCAGCCTTTCTTGTCATCCATTGCCATTTCTTCATTTTTACAACCCTGTACTTGCAGCTTAATGGAAGTAAGCACGCATGCATTGAGGCATGAGTTCTTGCTTGCAGCTGCTAGCTACTGCTGCACTGTATAAAACATCAAGGTAAATCATAAGCTATTGTATCTGCATAGAAAGATCTCTATAGGCCAGACAGTGAAAGCATGGGTTTGCTTTGCAGACTGAAAAACTGAAACTAATTTTGCAGAATACAAGTGTCGTGGTTTAACCCCAGACAGCAATCAAAGCACCACACAGCTGCTTGCTCACTCCCCCTCACCCAGAGAGGTAGGGAGGAGAATTGGAAAGGAATGTAAAACTCAAGGGTTGAGATAAGAACAATTTAATAATTTAAACAGAATAAAAAGGTAAGAACAACAATAATGACAATAATAATAATAATTATTGTTATTATTATAATGGAAAGGTGGGGGGAAAGGATAAAATCCAAAGGAAAAGGAGAAAGAAAAACAAGTGGTGCACAGCACAAGTGCTCACCACCCGCTGACCGATGCCCAGCCAGTCCCAGAGCAACAACCCCCCTGCCCCAGCTAACCTGCCAGGTTTATACACCAAGCATGACGTCCCATGGTGTGGGTATCTCTTTGGCTGGTTCAGGTCAGCTGTCCTGGCTGTGTCCCCTCCCAGTCTCTTGTGCCCCTCCAGCCCTCTGGCTGGCAGGGTCTGAGAAACCTAAAAATCCTTGAGTTAGTGTAAACATTACTCAGCAACAACTAAAAACATCAGTGCCTTATCAACATTGTTCTCACATCAGAGCCAAAACACAGCACTGTACTAAGAAGAAAGTTAACTCCATCCCAGCTGAAACCAGGACAACAAGTGATGCTAAAAAGACAGTTGCAAACAGAACATTTTTTAATAACTTACATCTGGCAGAAATTGAAACTCAATATTTTTTATTTTTTGTTGTTGTTGTTGTTAGAAGAAGGCTTGCTACTTCTTTAGTCTGGTCTCTTCAGCCTGTAAACCAGTTCAAGCAACTGCAATCTGTCCCTGGTTGTCAATTACACATGGAGTTTTCCTTATATCCTGTTTATATCATGAATATACCAAGAACAATTGATTGTATGTTCTCATTTCCTCAGTTGAAAAAAAAAAATTAAAAATTCGGCCCTTACTTGCAATGGATCACTGTATAGTTGGGAGAAGGCAGGGTGAGTCAGAAAAGACTGGATTACAAGAAGCGAGGTCATGACATCTAAAGTAGACAGAATGGATTTAGCTTATGGGTGTCCTATGGAATAGTGTTTTCACACAGACAACAATTTAATTTCAATTTCTGATATGTGATTTTCTTTATGTTACAATAACATAGGAGGTGTGATAACATATAGACTGCAAAAAATACCAGAAAGCCATTCAGCAGGGAAAAAGTAGCTGTTCAAAGCTAGGAAGAAGTGACATCAGTAAAACACTACCATGATTCGGAGGGAGGAGAAGAATTTTCAGAATTTTAATGGATTCAGTTCATTCAGAGATAATCTATCAAACTACATAGGGTTTTTTCTTAGTTTGTTTAATAGAATTATATTCTTAATTTCTGTTTTGACATACTGCTTTTCTGTCTTGACATTTGTCTTCCAGGTTTTTAAGCCAAGTGTCCATGATATGATCCAGCTGGCTTGTAGGAATCAACAACCCGCTTGTGAATAATGGGTAAAAACGGATCCCACCTGGATGCTGAAACACTGGCAATGCTCCAGAATAAAGCTATCTCCATCACCCTCCCAGTTGTGTATACACTGGTGGCTATGATCAGTATCCCTGGCAACTTGTTCTCCCTTTGGGTGCTCTGCTGGCACATCAAGCCCAAAACACCTTCTGTTATCTTCATGATCAACCTAAGCATCACGGATCTCATGCTGGCCAGCTGCTTTCCCTTCCAGATTTCTTATCACATCCAAAGCAATCACTGGAGCTTTGGCAAGACTCTTTGCAGCCTTGTGACTGTGATGTTCTACTCCAACATGTATTCTTCCATACTGACCATGACCTGTATCAGCATTGAGCGGTACATGGGTGTGGTACATCCCATGAAATTGATCAAGTGGAGAAGAAAAAGGTATGCCCTGGCTGCCTGCCTAGGTATGTGGATTTTCTTGCTACTAGCCTTCTACCCGCTAGAAAGCACAGATCTGACCTACGAAGTGAAAGAATTGGGGATTATAACCTGTTTTGACGTCCTCAAATGGGAAATGCTGCCCAACTTCGCAGCCTGGGTAGCCTTTCTCCTCACGCTATTTGTTGTGCTCTTCCTGATCCCTTTTGTTTTAACAGTTGGATGCTATATTGGCACCATTCGGAAGCTTATTCAGACATCAAACAGATATGGTAACAGGCAGAAGACTAGATCCATATACCTGGCGATGATAGTCCTTCTGGTGTTCATCACTTGCTTTGCTCCCAATAACTTTATCCTACTTGTGCATATGATCATCCGCCTATTTTACGGCAGGAGTTTGTACCCTGCCTACAAGCTCACCTTGTGCCTCAGTTGCCTCAACAACTGCATAGATCCCTTCATTTATTATTTTGCATCCAAAGAATTTTACCAGAAATTCATGCAAGTATTTCGCCCTAAGGTGCTGCTCAGTGACAGTTTGGAAACCAGAAGGGAAAGTTTATTCTCTGGCAGGACCATGTCAGCCAGGTCGATGTCAAGTGGACCGATGGATGGGTTAGAGGGAGTAAAGGTCTACTTGCAACGGCAGGAAAGTGTTTTTTAGCCTTTGATATCCCCAGAAGAAAGGCACCTCTGAGATCTGTGAGTCGACACAGAAAAAAATTATTTTTGAATGGCTTCCCTCAAAATACATTGCTCCAGTGACAGAACTTGAGCCATACTTATATTGTGCATCCTGCTTCAGTATTTTCTGGTAAGAAATGGAAGTATTAAAAGAACCGAGTTTACTCAAGACGGCACTGAAGCAAACCCAACACTGAGAATCAGGGGATGGCCTGAAATTAGTCCTACTGTGTAAAACCAAGGGATAAATTTTAAACAAAAATTACTTTCCAGTTGTATGATCTCTGTGTTTAACCAAAGGCTTGTGATTCTCAGTGAATGTGAAATATTACTGTAGGTGAATTAGACCGTACACTGAAATTTGATGTGGGGTAGGGGAGTTATTTTTCTAAGCAATGTGCTGGGGTTTGTGTTTGCGGGGTTTTTTTAATGTATTGCTTTCTCTCTTGTATTTCTATAAAAGAATGAGTAAAAATAGCTTGTCCATTTACCATTAATGCATAAAGTGTAGCCACTGTGAATTCACCACAACACTTACCCAACTGTTTATCAGAACCAAACCACACTAACCTTTGAAAAGGTTAGGTTGACTCATATTATTTATTTCAATTTTATACAGCAAAATATCTCATACAATGAAAGGAAAGACGGAACTAACAATGTTTGAGGCTACTTCAGCTGCTGAGTGGATTATGTTTTCATTTCTTGAAGTTATTAATTTCTCAGGAAAGGGGGGAGCGGTTGATTTAAGGAAACAGGTTTTCTCATATTGACCTACTACAGTAACAATGCTGCTGCGTGTACATGGTTGGTATCAACAAGCTATTTCCACCAATTCACTATGGGCTATACGCAGAAGCACCATCCCTCTTAGAAGATTATTTAACTTTATATAGTGCATGGACAGTGAGTTTATCTTCCTTACAGTGATGGTGTGGATTATTAATGAGATTTTCAGCTGGATAGATAAGAATTCAGCCACAGCCTGGAGTGCTTCTGTGCCAGCAGAAACCAGCTGAAAACACGTCCCTATGGCCAGATGTCAGAAACGTAACTTTTTTTCAAGAGGCAAACAGAAAGAAGAAGAAAATAATGAAAGCAAAGCTTGAGAATGGAAGATGTACCAAATACCTTGGAAACAGGCTATGGCAGGTTGAATGGGCAGTCCTGTGTTTGGGACTCATGTCTGAAATCTCCTTCTCCAGCTTGTTTGCGTATACTGGGGTCACATTTTAATTCTTCTCAGATCTCAACAACTGCTTGCATGCTTGGAAAGACAACTGCTACAGAATATGTGTTGGGGACAGACAAAGGCAAAGTTTTTCCTGTAGTTTTTATAGCTTTTTACCTACCTTTGGCCCTCATTGACAGCGAAGAGCCGAAACCCACCTGGCAGTGCCAGACAAGTTTCCCCTCACAAGCAAGACAAAGCTATAGGGGATGCTTTTGCTGCGCTGCAACTCCATCCAGCTCTGAGTAGGAGGCTGTCTTCAGTGCTGTGGATAGCTGGTTCCGATGCCACATGCTAGATTTATACTGATTTCTGAGCTCCTGTGCCTAAGGAAAAGGCAACATCTGGGGCCCTTAAAATCTGCCTTTTTTTCCCCTGTGTATGACATGATTAAACCACAATTTTCCACCACTAATAACCACAAATTTCTTCACAACAGAGGCTGGATAACCACAAAATCAGCTGTGAGATATCCCTATGTCTTATCTTCTGCTAATGTATCGTCAGTTATTGGAGCAGGATAAACATCAGTGGACCTGGTACTACCTTTCAAAAGACATCTGAAGTGCCTTGTGGCATTTCACAGTGTTAGTGTTAATTGATCTGCACATTTCTTGCCCACAAGGCCAACCTCAGTGACAGATATATAACTGGTCCAAACCTTCCCAGCAATTTGCCTGGAAGCTTCCCAGCACTACCAGTCTGTGTGCTGGGTGTATAAGGACAGCGAGATGGGCCTCCTACTTTAAATCGCCTCATGTGTGCTGGAAGAGAGAAGCCCACTGAATACATTCCTGTATGACTCCGAGGCTCTGAGCTCCTGCGTGAGCTCTAGCACATGCTCCAAAATGCCTGCTTGTGCCAGGACCTCCAAAGAAAGAGCAATGGCTCTTCCTAAACTGTCCCACATCTGTCAGGCAGCAATTTGGTTACTTATGTTTTGCAAACTTGTGTATTAATTTAGCAGTGCATGGTTTCACCTTGCTGTTCAAGTCCCTTCACCATCCACTTTCGCAGAATGCCAGCCAGCTTTCTCACTGTCAAAACTGCTAGCAGCATCTTGCTGGGGCAGAAATTTTTTCAGAGGTTATACTGTAATCCTTTTCCTTTTAGTATTTTTTTTAAAACATGCAAATATTTTTATAATGAAGACCATTACTTCTCCCAGTTCTAATGCAGATTTTCACTCTGCTTTATCTTGAACATGATCTTCAAGCACTTAGTGCCTCCAAAAAGGTGGTTGCAATATGTCTGAACTGTAACTGACACCAAAGAGAGTCAAAAGGGCAGAAACCTTGCACTTTGGACATCAACTGTTCTGTTTTGAAAAATACTGAATTCCTCCTTTTGCAAGAGAGAAAAGATGCTCACAACTGACTGAAAATGTTCTTCTCTCCCACCTCACACAGCTCTTCATAGCCCTCCATCCCTCTTCTGACATTGTCGAAAGAGGAACAGGAAGGATACCTCATTCAGGTACCTCTTCATGCCATTTTACTCACTAGCCTCTCGTTAGCTCAGATTAGGCAAAATTCCCATTTGGGTCAGTGGGATTTTTCCCTGAGAAAGGAATATAAAAATGAACCCAAACCCAGCATTCTTTGGAGTGCAATGGTGTATACTGTTACGTTTTGGAGGTTTATTTTAGAGAGGAGGAGAATAAATTATTTTTAAAAGTGGTCCAACATACTGTTCTTTGGCACTGGAAATGTGTCCTTCTGGGGCATGCTAAGGTAGCAAGACTTCTACCCTCCTTGGTCAGTGGGTGTAAGTTGACATACATGTATATATGTATAAATATATACACATAAATATAGATTGCCATTTGAAAGATTTCTGAGTTCATATCTATATTGCCTTTGGTTCAGGAAATATGGGCTCTGGGCAACATGCTTACTTGATGGCCTCTGTTAATTCAATTTTACTGAGAAGACATGAATGTATAGGCTTCTTTTTGGTTTGGGGCTTTGGGTTTTTTTGTGTTTTGTGGGAGTTTTTTAATTATTTTTTAGCAATTTAATCTATAAATGTGCTTGGACTTCCTTGTATATATAATAATAATTAAAAAAACATTAAAAGGACATGATTTAAGATTCCTTTCTTTGTTTGCACCTGCCACATCTGAGAAACTTCCAAGCTTAGAAGAGAGCAGGGAAAACAAGTAATGAAATAAAATGAATTAATTTCCCATGGTTATTGTGCTTTTTTATATTTCTGTAATGTTTTAAGTCTCTTATTTTTCCCATACATTCTGAAGACTGATTTTTTTTTGCTTTGCATACCTGTTCATTTTTCCTAGTTTTATATGTATCTTAGAAGCTGGTATTGGCATACCCCCATCGCACAAATTTTAGAAGCAGCAATACTTGAATGAGATGTTGGCTAACTTGGAACCCTTCTCCTTGCCCAATAGGTGCACCAAATACATATGTTTTTAAATTTCAATGCATTTCTGAAGGGGGCTGGCAATGAGGCCCCATGCCACCCCCAGCTAGGACCAGCCAGGGACATCAGGACAGCCCCAGCCCTGGGCATTGGGCAGCTCCCTGGGGATGGGTCATGGGCATCACAGGTGGGCCCAGCTTGGCAGAGCCCACGGCAGGCAGGGCTGTGGGGAGCTGGAGACCAGCCCTGCCGTGGCACTGCTGGGGCAGGGGCTGGCTACCTCTGACATGAGGTCTTGGGCTGTGGGCAGGGGAGGGGAGCAGGGACAGTCTTCCTTGATAAACATTCCCCAGATGGACTGTGATCCATTTGGGGTTCAGTGTCTGTTTGGCTACATCTGTGCTGATACATGAGAGGGAAAGAGATCATCCTGAAGCCACTCAACCATCTTTTGTCATTTTTTCCAGTTCAAAGTGTTTAAAATAACGTAAGGTCTACACTGATACTCATCAGAGTGGTGTTTCCTTAAGGAGATGTTGTTATATGTAAGAATATGTAAGTATATAAGGGTATATACTACATATGCAAAGGTGTGCGGGAAAACATGAATGTTTGAGGGTGAAATTCAGCACTGGAAAGTGTGAGGTAATACACATGGGGAAATCCAGTCATAGCTTTGTGTACCAAATGATGTTACTGAGCAGTGACCACTTTGAATCATAATACATAATGCCATGCATCATCTAGGTATTGTAGAAATCCATGGTTCACCCACACCTTGTTTACTTAGTGCACTTCTGGTCTCTTCATCACAGACAGGACCTACAAGAATTAGAAAAGGTCAAGAGAAGGGCATGTGGGATGAATCTAAAACCTTACAAGTTAAATAGTTTAGGAGTCTTCAGCTGAGGAGAGACAATGTGAGGTAGGTAGGAAAGAGGTCCACAAAACCCTCATTGAAGTGCAGAAGCTGGCTGGGATGAGTTTCACTGCCTTTGCCCAAGCAAGAACTAGGGAATAACATATTAAGAGAATGAAATCCGTGCTCAAAATGAGGAAAAGTTAGTATCTCTCCTCATAACACATAGTATAACTGGGGAACACCTTGCCAAGGTTGTTGTGGATGTACATATAACATGGGTCCACAGAGAGACTGGAAAAGCACCTGAAAAAGAAATCTGTTCTAGGTTACTAAATAGGCTATCACGACAGACTCAGGAAAACCCCTAAGATTAAAATGGTCAGAGGTTGGAGGAGGGGAAGTGACACTGCGATGGCCCTGTTCTTCCTTCTCTTGAAATGCCAGTGCTTGAGGCAGAACACTGTAAGGTAGGCAGCCCCTTGGCCCCGCTCTAGTCAGTCTCACGCCCCTGTTTAAGTCCTGCCAGAGCTGCCTGGAGCATGGCCTCTCCTACCCTGCCCGCTGGGGTGCCACCAGTGGGGGTTCAGCAGGGAGCTTTGCCTACTACTCTCTTGGAAGAGCCTATCCCAGAGCCAGGGAGGGAGCTGGGAGCCCCTGTCACTGAGCGCTGTTGGCAAGTCACAGTATCACAGGATGGCTGAGGTTGGAAGAGACCTCTGGAGGTCACCTTGTCCAACCACCCCTGATCAAGCAGTTCCTCATGTTCACTAAAGATGAACTTGGGTGTCACCCTTCAACAAACCCCTCCAGCTGCTGGTAACAGCTAACACATTTTGTTTCACAGCATAACATTATTAATTCAATCTCTAACATCTTTTCTCACCTCTGCTCTCATTTTTTCCATCACTCGACTCTCCTGAAAGCTGCTGCTGTTGGAGCTGACTAGCAGCAGACCTCACTGTCCTCTTGGGGCAGGGCCATTTGCAGTTGCTGGCTTTCTTTCAACTTCTCAGGCAGCAGCCCAGTCTACTCTTAAAAGCTGTCATAGCTACATTAGTGAAGAATATGATTCCCTGGAGTGCATTGTCACAAATACGCCAGCAAATACCCTCTAGCACCCCTTTGCTGAAAGAGTACGTAATAAAGTCTTTTTCAATAACCTGACAAGTTCCTCTAGAGAAGCTGATTTAAGATTCTGACAGGATCTTGTCCTGGCGATGTCCATGAGGAGAATCTTTATATCGGCAAAATTTTTTAGACGTATCTAAAGCTGCCGTTCTTTTAAGTACCCAAAATGAAAATTCTAATATAAAACAACTCTCACAAGAACAATTAGAATATAAGCCATGGCTATTGTATTTAATAACTAAATCCATCCTGAAAAAAAAAGAGGAACTTGTTATTGGAATTAATCTTGTGCTGTCTTTCCTCATTTACACTGCAGTTCATAGTATTAAAAGGATTTATTGAGAGCAAAATTTCAATCAGACTATTAGTCTTGATATATTTGGAGTAATTTCATTCTGGATTAAATTTCTGCAAGTAGGTGTTCCCTTGTCAAATCTATAAAAGGTAATGATAGAGTGCATAACAAAATAGAACGTAATGCTTGGTTGAGATACTCTTTTTTAAAGCTTGGGGGTTTCATTTGACAAAAAAACACTGCCTGCCTAAAGTCTGGACTCCTACTGAAGTCATGATCTTTCACTACTTCATTGTAAGTCTTACAACTTGTAGTATTTTTCCTTAAAAGTCTAAACAGCTGGAATATGTTATCAAATGAGGAGACTCTCAGGCGTCTTTAATTATAAAACAAGAAGTTCAGAGCTGCCAGACAGAATATCTTTCTAGCTTTTAGCATAAATAAATACCTCACCCCCCTGTTTGACTGTCTTGGCTCATGATGGTGTCTGCAGTCAGTCTTCTCCTTCTGCAGAAATTTTACGGCACTGGGACACTGAGCTTCTCCTCCTCCAGTTTCTGTGGCACTGCCCACATGACCTGGCTCTGGCATGTCACAGTTACTCACATGCAGAAATTAAAATGTGCATGTTGTCCTGCTGGGAGCTACCAAGGCTAATAGTCCTTTGAAGCTTTTCCCAGCATGTTCCACACCCTTAACTGATGTTGTTGGATACAGTGAGGTACCAGAAAAATAGGGAAGCATTTTGTCGAGTGCCTTGAATCTGAGGAAAAGTAAAGGTTTGGCTCCTCTACTGTATACCTGAGCAGCCTTGTCAAAGGAGAAAGGACAACAGACTTAAGGGAGATATAAACAGATTCAAGCTAGATATGGGAGAGGGGTTGAAGAAGTAACCTCTGTGGCAGCTCTGGGGAGAAATACAGTGCAAGTTTCAGAAAAGATCCAGAAAGTTAATCTCTGCAGGAGGCCATCTGTGTTTAAGAGAATGTCTGTAAATAGTTTTCTTCATAAACAGACAGTTTCATTTTAGAAACATGGAGCCCTCTCAGCACGAAAGCTGGAAGCAGTCACAAATCTGCAGGTCTCTGCTGTAAGGAAAGGAATGTGATTAACAGACAAGTAAACCGCTACCTAGATACAGAGCAAACATCTCACAGAGGGACTCAGATCTCTGGAAATGGGGGCTCACCAGGCACAAAAGCTGCACCTTATCTGATCAAAAGTAGATCGCAAGTGTTGCTTTTATTGCTTGGCAGCATTCATGTTAAATGCCTTCTCTGTTCCCAAACCCTATGTGATAGCTGCTTTGTCTGTTGGTTGCATTCAGACATCCAGACGTTTGTAGACTTCCATGTTACTACGGACCCACACTACAAAAGCAATGCTGGTATCACAGGACTGTTACCACCTTCTTCTTAACAACTCTCACCAGATTTTGCCATCTTCATGCTTGTAACAGCAGTTCGTTCATCTGATGTAGGCTCATGACCTAGGAAACAATATCCCTGGGGACCTCAGCAAACATTTAAATAAGCTGCAGGTCTTTCTCACCTCCCCAAACCCATATGACTCCAGAAAATAAAGGAAAATATTTAAGTTGAATGACTGGAAGCCTCTTCCCATCATTTTCCTCTACGAAGAATCTCTCCACATTCCCAATTAGAAACTCTTTATGGAGGTGCAATGGCTTTTTCTCCTTCAAAAAGTTTCAGCACTCCAACACTGATGGTTCATTTTCCCTGGTTCCTCATTATTGTCCACAGGCTGACATTTTTCTTTTCCCTATTTCACCTTGAATTCCATAGTATATGTAGAATTCATCAGTATCTCACCCCATTCTGATGACTAATGCAAACTACTCTGTATAGTCTCACCTAAAATATGCATATATTACAGCTTTTTTAACGAGGCAACTATTCCCACCTATTGCTGGTAAAAAGAAACCTCTAAAGGAGTACAAAAATAAGATAAAATACAACTGATAGATTTTCTTCAATTGATAAATCTGATCAGATTGAGAAGATAGAAGGCAAAAATAAAACCTTTAATCTGACAGTATTTCAGTTTTTATTTCGTATTCAGCAAAAGCTTTTTAGGTCACAGAGTGGAATTATTCCTGTTCTTACAACCATGCAGACTTACTGGATGGGCCTCAAGCTCTGTTACAAACATATGCTATCACCTATTAACGTGCTTATGAAGTCTCTTTATAGCTCTAATCTCTATGCAACTCTTTCCAAATATTGCTAGGCCTATTGACATTAATATTGGCTCTGATTGCCCCATATGTACACACATGCATGCATATCCTGTTACACTAAGTAATCCTTATACTTAAAATCAGTACTTCGAGTGCTTGTGGTGAGTGGTCTTTAGTCCTTAAAAGTTGCAGCTCTCTACAGTTATTTGAAAGTCAGCGAGCGTTCAAGTAGAAAAATTATGGGATGCACTGCCCTCTTGTGGAGATTTCGATAATGAAGATATTCTTAACAGCTCCACAAACGTTCTTGACCTTGGAGCATCGAGAGTCATTTTCTGGAAGAACTGGGATTCCAGCTGAGCCAATAAACCTTCCTTTCTTTGCATCTTACCTTCATTTTCCCTAACTTTATACCGTTGTCTTTGCAGTAATCATTATACTGTATCAGTAGAAGGAAGACTTGTTTTTCATATTTAGGCAAGTATATATTTGTATCTTACACCACGTATGTGTACATGTGTTTTATATGAATACGCACACATATATAGCATATGCACGTTGTGTATGTAAGATATACATTATGTACACACACACATTTTCTGAAAATATTTTATGAACTTGTTCATGTGTTTTTCAAATACAAACAGTTCAGAAACAGTAGTCTTTATAGTCTGATACAGTATTTTTCCCTAGAGGTTATGTAGGTGTTAGCAGGAGTGAGACAGGGGCAATGCTGACATGAGAGGTGGAACTACCCATGCAGCACAAGCCAGCCGTGTGACTTCCAGAGAGGCTTGGAGACTTGATATAATCCACTGCCCCTCAAACACGCAGATAACTAGGGGTGTTGTCAGCAGACACTTAGCCTCTTGTCCCAGCGAATACAAGGTTGTTAGGCATTGCCCTGTCTTCTCCTCTGAGGATGGTCGTTGGCCTCAAGCTAACAGCACAGAGAAAGCGAACCGCAGAGCAGAAGTTGCTTTCAGCAACAGACACTGGGCTGTGGCAACAGCTGGGAAAGACATCGCTGGAAGCATATCTTACTGTGATGCTGCTTCTGCATCATGTAAATTGGGTTGTGCTCGGAGCACACCATTTCATCCAGGAAAAGGCTATAGCACACATTTGATATCAGGTGGAAACTAGCAGGAAGGAAGCGTTCTTTTCTTTCCTCTGCCCTGTACTGCTGCTGTGGACCTGGCAGCTCATCCTCTCAGACAACACAGGGACAAAACCTGGCACTCCATGCTCCTCTCACTAAGATTTAGTTCTCTTCACAATGAGATCTTTTTTCAAGACTCTATGCTTCTCCATTTTGCAATACCTTCTGTGTGGCAGAGGCCAAAAGCAAAGCAGCTAGTCTGAATCCCTGACATCCTTTCTTTAATTGCTCTTGGAGGGAAGCTCTTTACACTATTTAAATATGCTGGCCAGAGATGCTTCACTGGGGCTTGGATAACGATCTCTGTTTTGCTAAAAGATGCTTTGTGAATGGCCACATTCTCCTCCTGGGCATTGCTACACCCCTGTTGGCTGTAGCTGCTGCTTCTTGTCCCATGAGATAGACATGGAGCTTCCTGAGAGATAGGCTGGCATTCCTCTGGTACTAGTTATACTGCACTCCCTCAGCAGTTGTGATGTTTCCTCCCAAGCAAGGCATAATGTCATTTGATAGCTGTGTGGGATAAACATATGCAAAAACATTTACAGGGATATTACACACCATACAGCTCATGTATTTAACTTAAAATCTTATTTATACTGACTTCCTGTGGTTTCCCCAAAATACTTCTGTAGGCTTGTAATACCACTCTACTTCAAATAGAAAGGAAATTCTGGGATGTGATCATGTAGACACACTGAGCTATTGCAGGCCTTCCAAGCTGGATAGAAGAGGAGGAGGGAGCATTTAGACCGGAGCTGAAGAAAACTGAATTGGTAAGGGTTCTTAAAAATGCATTATAGAACACAGAGCTAAACAATCAGAGGGGTGAAAGAAAACTAGGGTACCTGCTCTGAAAGCACTCCTCGAGTCTGTAAAAGTGGCTCTTGAAAGTCTTATGAGTTTCCAGTAAAACTGCAGCAGTACTCTGCAGGAAGCAATGACAAAATAATTTGAGGGTAAACAAGTACTTCTGTTTTATACACCTTGCAAGGATCTGAATTTACTAAAAAAATGTAGAATATCTCTTCATAACCCACAAATACAGAGGAACATGTAAAACAATCTTAAAAGATCAAGGAGATAGAGTGTAACATGAAGCAGGTAATTCTTTGCTCAGAAGACTGCTAGCTAAATACCAGTTGTACATAGGAAGATAAAAATAAAACATAGCACAGGTGATGTTAAATGACACAATGACGTTTTTAAAGAGAGGAGAGCTCTTGATGATTAGCTGGTGAAATAGAATCCATCTGTAAACCACTAATATTCTTTTCCCTATAGTAAAAGAAAAAAGAGATATTAATTACTTCATGAACTGTGCAGACACATTGAACAATGGCAAGGATTTCAATGGCAGAAAAAGGCTCCTTGAAAAATGTAAGTCTGAGCTCTTGGAGTTAATGTGGTTATCCTAGAAAAGCCCAGCTGCCTTGTGAAAGGTTAAACGTTCATCCTCTTCATAGCAGCATCCCTAGGATTCACTCTTCATAATGGAAACGCATTGCTCCTCAAACAAGCTGATCTTGTACTTGCACAGGTGAGTGCAAATAATACATCCAAGCTGAAACATGTACACTCATTGTGATATGCCTAAAAGTAGGTACAAGAATTTGATTAATCACAGTGTTCTTTACATGTTTGAAGGTATTACTGTGATGGCCATAGTGTAAAATGCATAGTCAAAAAAGCAGAGAAGTCCAGAAAAAAAAGTATTGAGGAAAAATCTCTGCAGTTCAGAGATCTAACTGCTATTTTGCTTTTGTCCAAAACACCTCAGATATTTGAAAATGTCAACAGTTTCATAACTAACCTTGGACAAGCTAATCTTTGACTAGCACAGCCAGCCCAGACAGACACTTTTCTGATAACTGCTGGTGTCATTGATCTTCACCTCGGTCAGCTCGGTGCAGCCTCACACTTGTTCTGCCTGACTCCTGCAAGGCTGCTGTGGAGCAGTTAATAATGATTACTTGTCCAACCTCTTCCAACTGTGGTAGCTTATGTGATGTGGTTTAGCTTTTCTCACAGGGTTCTTTAGTTTGACATTTTAGACCAGCACAAATAAGATAAATGTAAACGAAAGCATGTATTTCAACAGCTTCATGGTTTTGTCTTTTAAATAAACTAAATCACTCTTGTCACCTTAGTTTATCAGAATAGCAAACTTAGTAATTACCACTCCTTAAAAAATAATAATCAAAAAGCCACATCACATTTTCTTCACATAAAAATCTCCTTTTGTGATCTCCATTTTTGGACATTGTCTGAATTTTCATTGAAAAGAATCTATAGAGTTTCTATATATTTCTTTACTTATTTATTGTACCTTCAAAAAGTCTGTTGCACAAAGCAGAGGAGGACTATACAAGCAGAATTCAAAGGAGGCAAGTCATGCTTGTCTTACTCTTAATGGGATGCTGCATGTAAGAAAAATGAGTTATGTTGCACACATCTCTAGAGGATCTACAGATAACTAGAGACAGATCCATGTTCCTTTATTGCCTATCAAAACAAGCTGGCAGGAACAGAAGGTGTTCTGCCTCATCAAGCCTGTTCTTATATGTACAGATGCATTGGGTTGGAGTCAACTTCATTGCTTCGCTTCTGTGCCAGTGGAACTATACTGTAAGACTGAATAAAATGAGAAAAAAGAAGAAAATTAGGCCCATTGGTTTGAGATGGAAGACTTTGCATTACCATCTTACTCCTCTGGAGTGTCTGAAACTAGTTTATTGGGCTTGCTTCTATCCCAGACAAAGCAAGGCATAGTATAGAAAGATTACTCTGGATCAGAAGTGTGTCCCAAGATTAAGAAGCATCCATACAATTGCAATTTCCTTTTCTTTGGTTAGTATTGCAGTCACATTGATGATGTACACATATTAGGATTTACAATTATGCTAAATTTGCAGGCATCAGAGGTAGAGATGTAATATTTTTCCAAGTGGAGTAATTCCACACCTTTGTCCTATGTGTGCCAGGAAACACAGGCTGCTCTTTCTTGATGAGATCCTTGTCCTTTTATTCAGTTGAAAATTGTATTAGTACCATATGAAAGATGCTCTGGTTTCCACCTCTGTAGTATCTTTCAAACCTCCTTGTTTGCAAGTAGAAGTGCCACAGCTCACAGCCCTGAAAAAAAGAGCAGTGAGTTTGTTCTGACAAGCTCTGTGACAAGCACAATTCTTCTCTTGGTTTTACACAGCCTCTTCTTTCCTAGTAGGCTCTCCAGCTATCTCAGAACTGTTTTCAGTATTACGGATTTACAGAGGACAGCTGTCTACATTCACAGTTGTATTTAATCTAAGCATTCTAGTTCCATTTTCAATTCAGTATAATTTCTCTAGGTTCTTAGTATTTTTTAACTATTTGGGCAAAAATGAGCCTAAAGATAAATTTTCAGTTCTGCTCGCAACCTGCTGCCACACATAAAAAAAACTAATTTAAAAATATTAATGTGGATACTTTGGATGATGTAATAACCAGTGAGGTTATGGTAACAAAAGGCTGATCTCCACGGACCATGACAGGAGCAGGAGGTTCAGCCCAAGCAGCCCCGCAGGGGCAACAGAGCCCCCTACCCCAGCCCCTCCCGGTGCCACAGGAGCCTCACCTAAGGTCTGCTACCGGAGGGGTCCACACTGCTTGTGTACATATGGATGGATGGATGGATGGGTGGGTGGGTGAGTGGATGGATGGATGGATGGATAGATGGATGGATGTGTGTGTATTTCCCACTGACAGATTGTCACCCCAACCAGCCAGCAAGGGCAAAGGGAAGAGACCTTTGCTGCTGCTGTTTGTGTGAGCGCTGAGCGTGCCTGCCCGCATTGCTCTGTGCGGTTTGCCGTGCATCAACATATATGCATGCGGCTGCCTTGCTCCCTTGGGCTGCCAGGTTCGGCAGCCCCTGACACCATCCATGAGACATGTGGTCCTGGAGATGGATGACAAGAGACTCAGTTATTCAATGCATAGTACAATTTCAATGAATGAGTGATGTTTTTAATGGTAGAGTACATATTTTACTTTCTTACTAGCCAACTGAGAAAACACACGGCTTCGTGCTATTTTTAAGTCATTGGGAATAAATCTTGAGGTTTTACGCTGAACTTTTTCTGTTGGCTTAAAAGGCTAAATGGGGTACAGCTAGGATTTTTAAATGAAGGTAATAAAAATCAGATTATGTTAATAGTACCTCTGACGGAAAAAAAGGCACGATATCGCGCAACACTTCATTCAGCAATCCCGCGAGCGGGGCAGGCGGGTGCTACCCGCGGCTCCCAGGGCTGGCCCGCCCGGGCCGCCTCACTGTCTTCGTCGCGGCCGGCCGCAGGTACCGCACAGCCCGGTAACCACCGCGGGGCCCGCAGCTCCGAGCCAAGCCGAGCCAAGCCGCCCCACCCGCACGGCCGGCCGCGCCACCCTCCCGCCCGCCGGGCCCGCAGCCGCCGAGGCAGAGCCCCGGGGGCGGACGGACCGGCCGGCCCAACCCCGCTCTCCCCGCGGGGCCTGCGCAGCTCCCAGGGTGGCCCCGCCCCGGCCCCGGCCCCGGCCCCGGCCCCGGCCCCGGCCCCGCCCCGGCCCCGCCCCGGCCCCGCCCCGGCCCCGCCCCGGCCCCGCCCCGGCCCCGCCCCGCTGCCGTATAAGGCTGCCGCCGCCATCACCGGACCTTGGTGTGCGCGGAGCGGGGTGGGGGGAGGCGGCCGCCGCCATGGTGTTGAACCCGGTGCTGGGGAAGCTGGTCAGCAAGCGGGTGGTGCTGGCCAGCGCCTCGCCGCGCCGGCAGGAGATCCTCACCAACGTGGTGAGTGCGGGCCGGCCGCCTCGCCGGGGCGGGCGGTGCTGCCCTCGGGCCCCCGCCGGGCCGGGCCTGCGGGGCCCGCCGCCTGCCGGCCCTGGCGGCACCGGGACTGCGGGCACCAGCCCCGGCCGTGCCTCCCGCCGCGGCGGGGCTTGTTATGCTTGAGGCGATGGCGGCGGCGCGGCCGGGCTTCCCCGCGGCCCTGCCCGCCTGGGCGGCGGCGTTCGGGGCCGCCGAGCGGCGGGGGCGGCGCTGCCCCCCGAGCTGCGCCCCGCTCACGCCTGGGGGTTTCGGGCCCAGTTGTCGGTCCGGTGCCCTCCGTGAACAAGTGCGTGTGCGCCGGCTCTGTGTGCCGTCAGGGTAACGTGAGAGCGGACCGAAGTGCTCTGCTGAGGGGCGGTGGTGTAAGCAAGCAAATAAAAGACTTGCTTAGGCTGAAAAGTGCTGGCATAATTACTTCTGGCATATAATAGAGAAGTTTGAAAGTCCTTACAATGGGCTGAAGTAATTAAAAACGTATTTCTGTTGCCTTTACTTCTGATACTTACTACTGAAACCTCTGAAAATTTGGCTTGGGCTTCTGGAACTTAAGAAAACTTCACGGGATCGGTATTATAACCGGGGGGGGGGGGAGGGAATGAAGTGGCTGTCCCCTTTCTGTAGGGCGCCTGGGGGGGGGCAAGGGTGGCTGTAGCCCATCACTCCCACCGCCCAGCCCTGGGAGCAACATGCCAATCTCACTGGGCTGGCAGCAGCGAGGCTGCTGAATGGCACTCCGGTATTATAATGCATCTAATTTGGGTTGCTTAGTGTTATTATTCTTCATGGGAGAAGCTGAACTTAAGTGGGAAGAAGTATATTCCTTTCAAAATACTGATCTGTGGAGAAGAACCAATGTTCAAGCATGCACCAAGTTACTAGAAACATGGTGTTCCCACTGGGTGTAGTGAAGTTACGGGTATAACCTGGAGTCAAGAGGCAGGAAGAATAAGGGTTTTCTTGACAAAACTGTACAGGAGCTGGCTTTTCTTGTGTGCTATTTATCACATGTATAATGACAAAGTGTGGGTAGTAAAGCTCCTGTAAGAATGTGTGGAAGATTCTGTGGTACTAGTGTGCAAGTAAAGTGCTGTGGATGGATTCAATAAAAAAAAAAAATCCAGTAGGGAATAGTCTGTTTATGAAGTGCGTTAATTTCATACTGTTAGATTCTTATAGAAGAATGGTGAAATTACTAATGCAATTAGGTTCTAATAAATAAGGGTAAAATCAAGGAAGCACACCAGTTTAAAAGTTCTTTCTGACTGGGGTTTTTGTTTTGAACTGCTTGCAAATGATAGGTATGCACCAAACGCTGTAATAGAAGCATTGTTGTTTTCCCCTATGTGTTTGGGGGGAGGGGTATAGAAGTGGAAAGAGCAAAAATCGTATTTGTCATTTCCTTGATACGTCTTGGGAGCCACCTTTAATAATGAGATCAGATTGACTGCATTGTTTTCCTTTCTTACAGGGCTTGCGGTTTGAGGTGGTTCCATCCTGGTTTAAGGAGACACTTGAAAAGTCATCTTTTGCAGCCCCTTATGAGTACGCTGTGGAAACAGCAAAACAGAAAGCTCTTGAAGTAGCAAACAGAATGCATGTAGTAAGTTACCAGCTATTTCAGCAATGAGTCGTGTGAGTTACTGTGACTTAATTTGCATGTACTTCTTAGGTGGTCTCTGAGTGCATTTTCCCACTGAAGGCAAATGGATGTTTTTCTGCCATGTGTGAAAGAGCTTCCCAAAATTAACTCACCTAATCAAAAGAAGGTCATGTGCCTGCAGTTCAGGTTTTCCACAAATAGAAGTGCCCTGCATCTCTTGTCAGAAGAATACCTGCTCTCACTTGGGATATATACTTGGTAGTTCCTTTTAGCAGTCGAGTGTGTGGCTGAGCAGCTCTTCATTCCAGGTATTTGTTGGCTGTGGAGACAGGCTCTATGGAAGAACACATGATGTGCATTCCAGTATTTTGCTATAGCTTTCACTGAACAGTTGTGACCAGAGAATAGTTCAGAATTTGTGAGTATAGAGGTGCAGGAGGAAAGGACAAAGAAGACAAAGTCTGTTTTAAAGCATTCTGGACAAAGAAACAGGCAAATTTCATTTGAAGAAGGGAGAAGGTGATGTCAAGGCATCTGTTTTGTATCCCAGATATTACCAAAATCAGTGATACAACTTACACTCTCAGTGGCATATTTGACTTCTGCCTTTGGCTGTGATCACTGTGTTTGAGCATGTAAGGCTGTTCTCTACCAGAATCTATTTCGATGTCTAGCTGATTAGATCCCACAAAATGTACCATAATAATTCCTTAATAATATAGCTCTGAAAGAGAGGAGTGTGTTTGTTGAATCTGTACTGCTGACAAAAGGAATGTTGAACACTTTAAACGAGCAATGTTGCCAGATGTCACTGTTCTTCAAAGCAAATATTGCATGATCTCCAATGTAAATCGTTATCCAGGTTTCTGTCATCTTCTTTTCAGAGAGTGGTAGAACATTGGGAGAGTGGATTTTAAATGCAGCCTTGCTAACTGATTTAGATTAGGCTTTCCTTCCAAAACACTATACTGGCAATAATGCTACTTATGTGGATTTCAAAATGCTTCTTCATACAGGAATTTTTTAAATGATGTCTGGCATTAGTTTTACTATTTAAAGCACATCAGCAGCCTTTCTACAGAAGAATCACCTCCCTACAGACTTTTTATTATAATGATCACAGTTACAGACAAGTTTCCAGCCTTGCTGTGTTAAATAATAACTTATGTACCTTATAACATGCAAGTAAATCAAAACTCAGCTGTGAAGACAGATACTTAGTTTAAAGCTAAGAAAAGGCTACAAGGAATCTTTATATACCCATACTTCTCAATCCCCCAAAATGGGCTGTATGTGTTCCCTTTTGAGAGAGATAAGCAAAGTATAGGTAAAGAAAGGTGTGTGTTTTCAGCAAAACTTGGCTTAAAAAAATGATCCTAGAGGGCTGTGTTCCCTGGCTTTCATACACTGGGTGCTTCCTTTAAAGGAATTTTGTCTGCCACCTTGAAGACCGCATTTACTTTTGAGAAATCAGTTCTTTCCTGGATGTATTTGTTAATCAGAAACATACTTGGGGAAAAATTGTGACCTGAGAATAGTCTGCCCAGGCTTCCTGTTTTCCTTTTATGAGGATATAAATAATTACTACTTTGTACCCAGTGCAAAAGGAGCAGCACTGTCTTGTTTTCAGGTCCGTGTAGAACCCTGGCTGTAAACCAGTGAACTTACATTTTCTTACCTTAAGTTTTAAAAGGTTTTGTTCTTTCTAGCTCTTTTGAGAAATACCTTTTTTCGTTATGCCTTTACAGAAACACCTGCGAACACCTGATGTTGTCATAGGAGCAGACACTATTGTGGTAAGAAGGCTTCTCTGGTTTAGCATTGTTTTAGTTTATGGCAAGTGTAGAAAATACTTGAATCTTTAGGTTAAAGTTACAGTTTGAAAGCTGTCTTCACTGAGAAGTTATATCTGCAATATGATGTGCCTTTTGGGATTTATAGGTGTGGGTTGTAGGGTTTTTTACCCCAACAAGGCAATTTTTGGTATCTTGAGTGCTAGAAGCCTTGCTGGTTTTGTGGAGATGCTAGTATTGAGTAAGTATTGCTTTGGATTCTCTAGTATGTAATGGAAATGCTGTTCTCGGGCAACTGTTGATTGGCAGGAACTCATATCATGTGAACCACTCAATGTTGTGCCTTGTAGTGGGCATAACTTTATACCTGTCGCCTCCGCAGAGACAGTGAACAATTAAGGACAGAAGCAGAATTACCCTTTTGTTTGAGAGTTGCAGCCACTGGAGGGTGGAGTGTTGCACTTGCCTGCTTTACACAAAATTACCTGTTCTACTAAAGTATCTGTGCTTCTTGTTCTACTCTGTAGACTCATGTTTGAAGCCCTGGCTGAAATCATGGGTTAAATGTCATGTCTGACCTCTGTTTCTGAAAAGTAACAGAAAGCAGCACACTCACTCTGTCTTTTTGCTTTAGACTGTGGATGAGCAGATCCTAGAGAAACCAGTTGATAAGCAAGATGCATATAGGATGCTGTCAAGGTCTGTATTTTTAAGTAAGATTCCAAATGTGTGTATTAAGCCGTTTTAAAAGGAGCTGTACAGATTCCTTTACATGTATGAAGAACTCTGGACACAACTTTTTCAATCCATTTTAAATAGTGTAAGCTAGTTCTGCCACTGAAGGAGTTAAACCTGCTTTTATGTTACCCACAGCTGCTTGCTCCTGCCCAGTCACCTTAGGAAGCTGATGAGGGACATAACGAACCATTTTGTTTTCACTTGGATTAGTTTTCAGAGTAATTTATCACAAGGCTGTATGTATGCTTCAGTGGGTACAGGATGGGGAGATACGGAGAGAAACCGTGATAGGAAAGAGGACAGAACCATCATAGAAGTGGTTTGAGGCTTGACATTTAATTGAAGAATATTGCATTTGCAAGAAAGTACACTGTGATATGTGTCCATGGACAATTGCTTTAAATTCCATAGTTTAACTGAGGAGGAAAAATCTACTTCCATCAGTGTTCTCCATGGATGGTAGGCTGGTGTTTTTTGAGGCGTCTGGGTTTTTCCTAAAGGATAATTTTTCCTACAGTGTTATCTTGTGGCAATTTCTTTTTTTTTTAAGAAACACCAACTAAATAACTCTAGTCACCTCCTTTCTGAAGAATGAGCTGTGGTGAATCCTGTAGTCGCCCCTCTGTTTTATGGGCGGAGTACAGAAAAGGTGCACTGCTTGTTTCACCAGTTTGTTGTAACTCTGGCATCTCCTAAAGAGAGAATACAAGTGGCTTGGTAGTTTTTGGAGTTTTGCTCTGTAAGTCTATTTTAGATAATTTAATTTTTTAATTTATGGCTTAAGCTGAATTTTTGATCCTTTGTGGCATGTTACTAACTTAAAATTAGTAGTCTTAAAAAATAAAAAGAATTGATAGCTGCCTGTGTTAGTAGGAGATTCCCAAAGGAGTGAGCCTGGCAAGAGCTTTCTCATAACTGTTTACTTGAAATCATGCCAAGTTCAGGTAGTTCAAAAATAGTCCTATAAAAAAAGCTTAGTCTACTTCTCACACATGCAAATGTTTTGGGGTTTGTTTTTTGTTTAAGTTCAGTCTCTTAGTCATGGATATGAGATGCACTAAAAATTTAGGTTTTAGGACTCCTCTTAATTTTGCTCTGTATGAGCAGGAAAGAAATGCAGACAAGATATTTATTTGCCTATGTATCCAAGGTGTCCGATTAAAATTTTCATTCACTGTTTCATCTTACAATTAATTATGTGGAATCTTGTGGGGGATAGTAAGAGTGTGAGATGCTTCTGATCACATCAAATAATAGCCTGGCTAATCTTTAGGAGGCTAGTCCTTAGTTAGTCTCTTCATACGTTCAAGTTTTCATATTATTTATTGCACTTTGTCGTATACACGTTAAATTACTAACTTTAAAGCCCTCAAATTTAATCGGCCACAGTGTGGCGGTCTGGAGCCAGTAGACGAGGGAGCACATGGGTCTGGGGTAAGAGGAATAGAGGCGCTCTTCCTCTGTTCTGCATCTGTTACCTGACCCTGGCTTGCTGTGGGATCCCTGGGGGCCAGTCTGGATGAAATGAGTATGTAACCTTTAGTTGCCTATGACTCGTTTAGTCTTAAGTTGCATCACCGAGCTATTTATTGCCAGCTTTCAGTGAAGATGCCTGTAATGGTAGTGTTTATGCCATTTGTTTTTTCCTTATGCATTTGAAACAGTCACTTCTCCCTATGTACAGTAAAGAAGCTGATACCATGGACTGCTTTTTCAGATTGTGGACACTGGTACAAATGGGACTTTTGGAGACTTGATTGAATTTCTTGATAATATTTGTTTGTTTTGCCAATGTCTTTTCATCTATTTTGAAATAAAAAATTAAAATAAAATGTATTTATTTAGGATATGTGTCAGAGCCATCAAGTGATGTATTAATGGCCTGTTTCTCAGGCTGTAGTAACGTAATCATGTAGAACATTTTTGCACATCACAGATTTCATAAAACTGTAGCTTAATGCACCTTTTCCCTGACAGGTTGAATGGGAAAGAGCACAGCGTTTTCACAGGAGTGGCTATTATACATTGCAGCAGTAAAGGTATATGTATCTTTTTATTAAAACTCAGCGTTTGCATTTAAAATTGTGCTCAATAAGGACTAGTGCAAGTGAAGAAACAGGATGGAATTGTTTCATATACAGTCTCAGTTGGCTTCCTACTCAAGATGAGGATTACCTTGTCAATATATAAATTAAAAACTCCCCACAAAAGTCAACCTTCTTACTGTGTTCATTTGTCACACAGGAAGGAGGATGACAAAATACAACAGACTTTAGAAATACTGTCTCAGAAAGCTACAGGACTAATTAAAAGACCTGTGTAAAGTGTGGGAATAGTTTAAATGACATCCAAGTAAGGCACTACAAACTGGAACTGAGCAGAATCTGATCCATATTAACTTTATTTCTGTGTTCTTTTTACACTAGCTGATGAATATAATCAGTTACTTTATCTGTAGTTGCTTTGTTTTTCAGTAAGGGAAGCTTTAGAGCCCATTTTTAGGGGGCAAGTAAAGTAATGGCTTAATGCCTCAGGCTGTTAACAGGCTGTAGGGAGCAACACATCAATTTCTTTATTAGATAATTTATGTAGTAAACAAGTGATTTTTATGAGAACTGTACTAATGTAATTTGAAGAGTTTGGTTTGAGTGACTGCCTTTGATAATTATGCCAATATTCTTTTAGTGGAACTTTTGCAAGGATCACTTCTCTGAAATGTCACTGGACATAGTCTTTGTGTATCTACAGCTTTTAATCTTTGCTGGAATGATTGCTTGTAACAGAAATAGTCAAGTGATCCAGTACCCTTACTCATATGCTACTACAGTAGAAAGACCTGCTGCAAAAGAAATAAAACATGTCATCAAGGGGTTCCTGTGAGCAATATAGCAAGAATAATTATGCCTTTAACTGTTTAGGAAGAAAGTGAAAGTACACATAACTGTAGTACTGATGCTATGACAGCACATCTCACTTGAAGCTTACATCATATTCAGATGGACAAAAATACCATAAGTCTGCATATTCCCCAAGAGTTTTCTAGAATGCATTTTTAGTTTTAGTTTATAATTATAATGCTGCCGTTAAGTACAGCATGTATGTTACAGATGGAATTTTCATCATCAGTTGATTGTTTTTTTATCAATACTGAAAGACATAGAAATCTGTCTTTATTTTAATATTTTTTTACATCTGGGATGTTAAATGTTTTTTCAATACTAACACCATTAACAATTGGTTATTCTTCTTCCTTTGGTCTGTACTGTGGATCCTTCTTAGTCCTCCTCAAGAATTTCCACTGCTGTCAGAACAGCGGTAACAGGAGATGGGTATTTATAGAAAAGAATAGAGAGAACAAATACTCAGTGATGTGCACACTCACTTTTGCAAGGCAGCTTCCTTTTGAATGTGTTTTGGAAAAGTCTCTGTATACAATGATACCAGATTCACAGTTGTCTACATGCAGCAGGGTCCAGGCAGTGTAGCACTACATTGCACCTCTGGCCTTCACTCAACCACTTCTAGATACGGAAGTCTGAAATCTTATTTCTTTAAAGATATATGAAAATGACACTGATTACTGATAGGACTGCTGGATGCCTGAGTCTGCGGTGCAGATGCAGCTGTACATTCACAGTCAAGCATGTAATAGCTATGTGTTGTACTATGATGTATTAAGAGTTCTTTGACAACAGTTATAAAGTCAGAAGTATGTTTGTAGCTTTCTTTGTACTCAGTGCTGGATGTGTATGCTAACAGCCCATAAATAGCTCTGCATAAGCATCATTAATGTAAGAGTGCATCCCACACAGGGAGAGCAATCTGTTGCCCCCAAAAGAGGACTGCAGAGGTTGACAATGCAAGCTTTTACTTTTCTGGGGAACTTAGAGTCCACTATCCCTGAAGAGCTTTGTTAGTAGTTTCATACATCTGTGTAGTATCTTTAATTTTTTGCGCAAAAATGTCAATTGAGTATGAAATGAAACTTGATGTTATGCTCTCTAAACTACAACTTCTGTTTCTGATAAGTTTTCTTCCTTTCTGTAGGTAATCAGCTAGAGACAGAAGTCACTGATTTCTATGAAGAGACTAAAGTAAAATTTTCTGACCTATCTGAAGAGCTCTTATGGGAGTACATCCATAGCGGGGAGCCAATGTGAGTAAGACCCTGAAGCATCACACAGTATTTGAGAATAGGCCTTAGGGTATGTTATTAGCCACCAGCATAGGACATTTTGTCCTGTGTTCTGTGAAATTTTGCTGTGTATATATGATAAATGATAGCACGGGTGATGCAAGGTGGGTATTCTGTTCTTATTGTCTGGAGGTATCATTCCTCCAGGGAAAGTAAGTTACGTTTTTAGTATGCTTGCAAATTTGAAAAGTGAAGACTGTTGAAATACTCTGGATTAGAGCAAGCACTCATGCAATATACAATTACCTCTCTGTTAACAAAAGCATTCAGGGAGCTTGGATACCTGGACAATGGATAGTTCTCATTTTAAAACAGGTGAACAGAGCTAGTATTCGATAAGAGTGTTGGAGAACTTTATTGAAAGAAGCTAGAACTTGGTTTATTTAGTTTATCAAAATAGCACTGCTGTGATGCAGGAAACACCAACTTAATTTTCACTTATTCTTGTGGCCAGCTTATGTGTTCCCGTACCATAATTGCCTCTTAGCTTGTGTGTTTCTGCTGCCTTTGTAATGTACTAGTTGCTTAGACAACATTGATTCCACAGAAGAAATAGGATGAGAACAGAATGCCTAACTATTGCTGAGATAAAGCTGACTAGATTGTCTAAAAAAGGAAAAAAAAATTACTTATTTGGAGACCAGGGAATGTTTGTGACTGTACAGAATTTGCCTTTCCTTTGTGTTAGCTGAAGCTTGATGAGGGCAAATAAGGCCATAGTTAGCACTATGGACTGCCTGTCTGGTGATTTGAGGTGAACTTTTCTGTAACTTCAATTCAGGCTGTGTAAGAGTATCAGTTGTGTTCTTTAAACTCATTTGTGCCATAAAACAATACAGTCATGTTGTACTGAGAAAAGAGGAATCAGTGTGGACTTTGTATTTAAGTGCTTATGTGTAAGTGAGGCATACTTTCTGAATATGTAAGGTTCCCAGCCTGTTGAAGAGATTGAAGCAAAATTGAATTTTGCAGGGAAGAATGTTTTGGCAAGACTATAGTTTGCAACAGAAATTCCTAGTTAGTTTTTTGGAAGGTGATCTTTAGTATGTAGCTGATCACAAAGTTGCATTTTGAAGGAGAAATGACCATGAGTTTTCAGGAAGAGTCACAGGCTGAAAAAATATTTTTAAATATTCTGATTATTTCCTCTGGAAGAAAATATGCTTTAGCAGTGCTGCAGCAAAATGGCTTATGAGCAGTGCTGAGTAATTCTGTTCATTTTGCTAAACAGTGTGTGACAGCAAGGGTGTCTCAGGGACTAAAGGTTCAGAGAATGTATTTCATTACTCTCTGGAGCAGAAATCAATCAACATTCATGTAATCAAGAGGGTAGGAAGCATTTGCACTAGCCTTGCAAAGGAACTACTAAATATATTGTCCTATAAATTCTGCAAAACAGTAAGGAAAACTCTGATGGGTTTTGGTTTTGGTTGGTTGTTTATTTGTTCTGTCCTCTGTGGCCACTCATACTGGTTACACATTTTTGTGCATACAGATTTTTCTAAACACTACTGCAGTTCAAGTGACCATTTGGGGTTTTTTGATGGCAACTTAATTTTGTGAAATCATATGGGACTTAGTCATCACATGAAAAATTAACAAAAAATTGACCATCTTGAGGATTGGATTGAGTTATTTTTATAGCAAGGACAAAATTGGCATATGGTATTTTAAAAGTCAGGCACTGGTGACACAGGGACTAATTCTAAAACTATATAGGTGACTTAAAGTATGAATAAGGGAAGAGGGAAAAGCACTATCTCAAGGTAGGCTGTGATAAGGTATTATAAAAACCCTCAAAAAATTCTGGCTGTGGAAAGATGGCCTTCTCCTTTCTGTTTTATTCTTGTCCCTTCTTCCAACCAGGGGTTTTCTGCCTGCTGGCAGGGTCTCTTTCTTCTTTTCTGGCCCTCTGTAGAAAGAGGGCTGGACCACAGCGATCTGAAGTGTTTGGGGCTTGTGTAATGAGTAGATGTAATTTCTGCAAGCCTCTTTGACCCAGCTTTTTATTTTGCAATCTCCCTTGTGAACAACTTCATCTGTTCCTGCTCACAACTTCCAGTCTGAAGATCCTCTGTGTTTTTTGTTAGCCTTGCTCTGAATGGTGGCAATGAAACCAAAGGACCCTACTGCACTCTGGGAAAGAGGTGATTACAGAGGCTGGAGCTCTACAGTTTCAGACTTAACTATGAAGTAATAAAATGTAGAACGTAAACATCTAACTTTCTTCCCTTGTATGATTTCTTTTAGGAGTTACGTACAGTTGCTATAGCTTTGAAGGCTCCTTCAGATTTTGTGAATAATTATTCTCACAGCACAAATTAGCTCAGGGATATGCTTGAGGTTATCAGCTCTTCAAGATTAAGAGCAAAAAATCTTGCAAATGCAAGATTACAAAAGTAAGGGGAGCTGTACAGTTCTTTTACTAGATTTAACTTTGAATCTTGTTTTTAATCTTATCATGTTGCTACAGTTAACTCCTCTGTATGAAAAGATTGTTCTGCACTCTCCAGAACTTACTAGCAAATCTTTTTGTTGTACGTGCCTACCTCTGCTCCCTTGCAAATGGAAATGCATCTCTGACTGGTTCCATGATGTATGTAGGCTGACTGGGCATCTAGCTGTAGCCTCTCGCAGAGACAGGCAACCAGATTCAGCTTCTCCTTACCTCTGTCATGCCAGTGTCTCTGCCCTACAAAACCACTAACTTCATATTTAAAGGAACTAGAGGTGGGTCATCTTTAATTTGTAGACATGTGAAGTGAAGACAACTAAGTTTTGGTATCCAATCAACTAACTGATAATGCAAGAAATTAGTGTACAACTTCTAATGTATTTTAAATATTTGCTTCAGTAAAGATGAATTTTGTCAGTGATGTACCTTTAACCTTCAGACTGTAAGTGAAGTCCAGTCACTAGCTCAGATGTATTCTGTCTAATGTGGCTGAAATTTCTTTGTATTTCTACTGTATGGGCCAAGACACATGTTTCACTGTCATACATGCATTCTTGCCTTTGGAAACCCACCTAAAATCCAACCAAGTATCTCCTTTCATCTGTAGGAGCAGTAGTACCTGTTGGCACAGCGGGGATTTATTTGATCATTGGCTGTCCGTTAGACAATACAAATATCGTATACATGGATGTACTATTTTGTGGCATGACTAAAGTTAAAATCCTAAAGCTAATAAAGGAAATGTGCTTTGTTGCATTTTCAAGTTACCTCTATTTTACCTCTTTCTTAACATTTTCCCCTGATTGTATTGTGTGTGGGTTTGTTGTTTGAGGAGAGGGGTGTGTTGGGGGGCGGGGGTGTTAGAAAAAAAAATCAGTGGATGTTGCACACATTCCTGCTGAAATCGTTGTCCTCTGCAACAGTTGGTTACTGAAAAATGTTTTAGTTGCAGCAGTGATCTTGCTGCCTGTGAGAAGGTCTTTAAAGTGAGTTATATTTTTATTACAATGCAAATTAACTGGTGCTGTGCATAGTTTTATAAATGAAGCCTTAAAGTTAGTGCTATGCTAATAAAAGTATCCAGTTACAGAAGCCAGTCAGATTAACCAGAGCTAGTTATGAAAGCTTTATAAATACTGATACATTCTGGGTTTTAGCATGGAAGAGCCTTGCTGAAAAATCAATGGAACTGTTACTAACTCCATAGCCTCATGCTTTTGGACTAGAAGCTGTATCTGTAGTAGAGAATCCTACTCAGGATCCAATGCCAGCATATGAAGTTCTATATAAAGATTAACAAGATGTGGCCAGTTGTGTTAACATCCTTGTTGTGGGTCTGGTACAACTGCTTGTGATGGTCACCATGGTTTTTTGTTGCCTTGTCAGCGTATACCAGAATGATTTCATCCTACTGGACTGCAACTTCATTTAAAAATGAAAAGACTTTTTAGTCATTAGAGTATTCTGAATTTAGATGATGTAAGTCTTAAGTATGGTGTAAAAGAAGGAATAATTTAAACAATGATGAAACTATTCAGTGATGCTTAAACACGAGATTAAAGGAAAAACCCCATTCCCTAGTTTATAGATTTAAAAAATCCCATTTGCAGGGGTACTGATTCCTCTCTTAGGGGGTTGTCAGAAAGGGGGTCCAGAAATAATTTCTAGATGTGTTAAGAGCTGGTTCTGATAAAAACTAAGATGAAAAATCTACAGTCATCTTTGTGTAGTAATATTCTCTTACAAGTAGTTTGCATAATTCCATACTATCTTAAGTTAATAGAGTTGAGACTGACTGACATTTGGTTTCAAAGTTTGTTGACTTAGGCTTTCAGATTCTGCTGTTACCATGTGGTAAGCATACTTCTTGCTGCTTTGTTCCTTAAATGTGAACCGTAAAACTGTTGGCTGTATTGCAGCCTATCTGCCTGTATGCATTTCCATTCCACACAGTGGAATTTGCACAATTGCACCTAAAGACAAATTGGATTTCCAAGGTTACTTTCTGTGAAAACACATTCCTGTGCCAAATTACAAGTACTACTGTGACATCTAAGAGCACGGTGTTGTAAAAGATATCTGAGGGTTACACAAGAATTGAGTAAGGCTGAATGGGACAGTAGTGGATTTTGTATTGGAATAGGTTGCTGGTTCCCAAAAAAAGTCCTGTCTTCCTGGTCTTCATTTTAGATATTCCTATGACAGATCAGCAAGACTCATAAAACAATCATTTCAGTTCTAAGATGTCTTCTTCAATGTGAGCTCCTTTGGGAGCTAATATATTCCTAAAGGCCCTTCAGCCTCTTGTGGAATAGAGTGAGGGTCAGTATGCAGCTGGGTGACCCGGTGATGCTTGCAGTTACCCTTTTGGTAGCCAGGACTTGGAGAATGTTGGGTGACCTATGGCAACACAATCTGACTGCAGTCGGCAGATGTTCCTGCTGCTTAGGTGACTATGGAATTTGGACTGTGTGAAGCGTAAACACCTTAGGCTGTTCACCTTTACTAAAAATACTGATCCTTATTTATCCTGTGATTTATAAATTGAAGTGTTGAGCCTAACTAGTAGATTTAATCTGTCTTTAACTTGAGTATGCTAGTCTTTCTTCCAGACTCAGCAGTACTGGTGGATTGTGTTCTGTACTACCTTTACTCTTAATGAGATACATGTAGATGTATGTTGTTTTTGTCTTCTTTCCCCCAGGGACAAGGCTGGTGGATATGGAATCCAGGCCCTTGGTGGAATGTTAGTCGAGTATGTCCATGGAGACTTCTTGAACGTGGTGGGATTTCCTCTGAATCACTTCTGCAAAAAGCTAGCAGAATTGTACTATCCGCCCCCTAAACATAATGTACAACATAAAAAGTACGACTCTATCCCTTCTGTGGACACTTTTGAGAATCTAAGTGATGGAGAAAGTGAATCTTCAAATTTCACAGAGCATAAAGGTGCCAGTAAGTTGGACAGCAGTGGGATGTGTTCCTCAGGAGCTATTTACAATTCAGAAAACAGTTCTAGCATCAAAACTGGTTTTACGGTACCTTTGGAAAATCAGAATGGAGTGTCGGAAAGTGCAGCAAAACTTCCATCTAAAATTCTGGAGCTGATGGATGGTTTTAGAGCTTCAAAGGTAAGGGAAAAAGAAAAATAATCATTACATTGCTGACTGATACGATTGTTTCATTGGACTTTGGTATATAACAGGTAATGTTAAATACTTGAGCTGGGGTAAGAATGTATTAATAATTAGTAGCAAAGGACCACTGAGGTACAAGAGAATCTGAGAGCTGAAACTTCTGGTGCAGTGCAAACATTGGTTTTTGGTATTTGCTTTTATGTGTTCTGTGACATTTCAGTTACCCATTTGATAAAAAAGTTGTCTCTTGAGAGGGGAAAAAAGTTCTAGTATGTGGGGTTTTTGTAGTGGTTTTTTGTTTTTTTTACTGATGATGAGCACAATTAAGCAGAAAGTTACCTTTATATACTCTGTGAAGAAACCATTTAATATGGTTAGCTTATCTGGCTTAAAACTGTGACAAGAGTTGTACATGTTATATTTTCTTTCTAACTTTCAATGCTTAGCATTAGAATTCTGTGGAAGATCTTAATTTTTTTATTAATTGTTGAGGACGTTAGGTTTTTTTATACCCTGTTCCATGTTCCAGGTATATTTACCTGGTAATACCCATGCAGTAGCTGATGGAGACGTACATGTAATAGCTTACAAACAGAAGCTCGCATGTTCTGTGTAGCAGCCAAATGTGTGTGATGAGGAATCAGTAGCTGGACATTTTAATTACTACCAGGTTTTCTACTCATAATTTCAGTGTAGCGAGGACAGTGATGAAGGTGAATGAGAAATGAACACCAGTCATTCTAACAGATCACTGATTTCCATCAAGTCATTCATGTTTTAGGAAGAGGTGAAAAAACTGCTAAAGTAGCAGGGAAATGACAAACCTGGAACTAAAGATGTAATAAATTTGAGGGGGAGTGGAGGGAAACATGCCAGACAGTGGACAATGGTTTTGCTGAAACAGTGGGAAGTTGTACTTGGATGTGAAGGAAAACTATAGTGTGGTCACTGTCAATCTGTGGGCATGCTGCTTGCAGGCATACAAAGCAATATTGAGAAATGTGGAATAAAGCAGCCTTGAGATTGCTGTTTGTGAACTTACTTGTCTGTCTATAGGGAGTGAGTTTTGATGTATTTGATTGGGTGAGATGATGCTTAGCATTTCTTCAACTTAAGTAAAAAGAACATAGAGAATGATCACCATTTTGTTGTGCATTATGTGTACTGTTCACAGTGATGTGATGCCAAATTTGGTTTTGTGCAGTGAAAGACTGGAGGCTGGAAGCAGAAGCTTTCCTTTCCTACTAGCCCAATGTAAAGTCATTGTACGAAGTGCCGAGTTTCATGTTGAACTAGTAGGAATTCTTTTTTCCTCAGGGCTTAGATCTTAGTAAAATTAATTATAAGCTGCAGTGAATGCTTCCTGTGATCTGACAAAACTCATCATCCCTCCACTTGTAGAAAAGGGATAAGAGCACAAAAGCTCTTGAGTTCAGTTTCATTTTGGTTCTTGAGTGTTGTTTCAAGGGCTTTATAAAGCAGAGTGAAATCCCCTGTAGCCAAAGATGTTGCTGCCTATTTTACTCTGAACAGCTGCTGTTGCAGAACAGGAGGGGATCAAGGTTAAATCATACTTTCTCAAACTTAATATGTTCTGAATTTGCATAATTTGATCTGTACTCAGACCTTTTAGGGTTTTTTCTTCAATTTCCACCTCCCCCCTGCCCTGAAACTGAGAATTACAGAATGGTCGAAAGAGTGATTTGGACCAGTCAAGTTTTGGACCCTATCTTCTCACCTTCTTTTTCCTTTTCTTACAGTTTGAGTGGTATCAGTCTGAAGATTGGGCGGGTCTTGGAAGCCAAGTGGTTGCAGGCTAGATGCAATTGGCATGTGAAAGCCTGGGTTATAATAAAACCCAGTTATACATTCTTACTAGAGTAAGAGGAAACTGTAAAAAGAGGATGAAGATGATAAAATATATAGACACACAGTAGCAGACCTTCCTCACAAAGTTAAATCTTTTTCTCCACTTGATTTTTATTAAACAGAATGCCAATCCAATTTTTCCTTGACTTCATTTGATCTTTAAGTACATTATAATTGCCTGCAGATGCAAAGAAATGGATTCTGTGATTGCTGTATGTGCTTCTGCTCTCATGCTCTACATAAGTTCCTTGGGTTTGGGTGAATAGTTTCAGAATAGTTTCAGAATACTGAAACTGCAGAATTGCAAATTAATTTCAAATAGAGGTATATATTATCACATACTAACTTTCCTCGCTGGTTTGATTAGCATATCTCTACAAGTTCAGTTAGGTTTTTCAACTTAGGCAGCTATATTGCCCGTGGGTTTTTCTTCACTATTGGACACTAGCTGTTTTCTGTTCCCCATTCCATGTGTACATGTGCTTTTAAGGGGTGTGTGTGTAGTACAGTTGTGCCCTGACGTTTTATTCTTTTATTTTTTTTCCTTAACATTTATTAAACTAAGACAAATATTACAGGAACTGAAGCTGCTACACTGCCTAAGTGGAACTTTCCAGTTCCTTATGTCTTGAGTAAATAAAATTTTATCTTTTGGTATTGGTTCAGGTGCTTAAGAGTGCTTGACCTTATGAAAGGATCTTATAGATGGGGATATGCTAAATATCTGAATAAAGAGGTGGTCTTCATACAAAATCTGTAGGCTGCATTCCAGAACATTCTGAGTTCCTTTTTCTCCCAAACACCTCTGTTCAAAATTCTGTTGCTTGCCTAAGATAGTGAAACTCTCTGAAAGGGATGGAAATGTATCGTAGCAATTTTTAGGAGTTTTTTTAAACTGTGTTGTGCTTCTTAAAGAACAGTAGTTGTGTAGAATAATTCTAGTTCTTTTGTTTCTTGATTGCAGTCTTTTAAATACAGCATGCTATTTTTTTTTTTCCTCTATGGAGGCTATGTTTGTAGCATCTAAGTTGAAGATGTTTGATCATCTGAAAGATAAAGGCCCACTGAAGGCTGTGGATATTGCAAATGAGGTTGGAACCTCTGTGTGCGGAACAGAAAGACTCCTTGATGCATGTGCTGCTCTTGGATTACTGGAGAAAACACCACAAGGTGACTAGTTTCTCTTTCCCCCAACTGCATAGTACGTACTGAAAGCCATGCAGGACTGGGAGAGATGCTTTGAAGGTCACAGAATCTGACTTGATGTTGTGGGTAACTTGGATTTGAGGGAAAGGGGAATGGATTGTTGCTTCTTTGCTTCCATTATTAGTAGCTAGATTTTTTCATTTGGGGGCAAGCTTTATTTTATGAACACATTAAGGTGTTCTTTGAGGAACCCTTAGATTGGTTTTGCTCTCTGGACGTAGTACTGACCAAATCTCTAAGAAAGTTGTGTGGGCAGTCCCAGGGAGCAGCATAATGACTCAGATGTGTAACCTGCACTTTGACCATAACAGCCCCACAGCAGCACTACAGGCTTGGGGAAGAGTGGCTGGAAAGCTGCCTGGCAGAAAGGTACCCAGGGGTGCTGGTTGATGGCTGGCTGAACCAGAGCCAGCAGCATACCCAAGTCAGCAAGGCAGCCAACAGCACCCTGGCTTGTATGAGAAATAATGTAGCCAGCAGGACTAGGGAAGTGATTACCCCCCATACTTGACACTGGTGAGGCTGCACCACAAGACACTGAGGTGCTGGAGCGTGTCCCAGGCAATGCAGCTGGTGAAGGGTCTGGAGCACGAGTCTTGTGAGGAGCAGCAGAGGGAACTGGGGTTGTTTAACCTGAAGAATAGGAGACTTAGGAGGGACCTTATTGCTCTCTAGAAGTACCTGAAAGGAAGGTGTTAGTGAGGTGGGTGTGCATCTCCCAGTTAAGTGGTAAGATGAGAGGAAATGGCCTCAAGCTGCACTAGGAGATATTTAGATTAGATACTAGGAATTTTTTTTTCACTAAAAGGTTTGTCAGACATTGAAAAATGCTGCCCGAGGGAAGTGCTTGAGTCACCATCCCTGGAGGCACTTAAAAGAGGTAGACCTGGCACTTGGGATGTAGTTTACTGGTCGACTTGGCAGTGCTAGGTTTACAGTTGTACTCAATGATCTTTAAGATCACTTTAAGGCCTTTTCCAACCTCAGTGATTCTTTTTCTATCTAAAAGAAGGACAAAATTCCATTTGCTGCTGCAGCAATGCAGTGTCACAATCTTCAGCAGAGAATCAGGGTTCCACTGAGGAAAGCTCTGGAATATGGCCTCTTTTTATAGACAACAGCTTAAATTTTAGCACCCCTAACTGGAAAAGTGCCTGACGGTGTATGTAGGTGAGGGAGTCAGTGTTAGGACTAATTTTCAGTCCACACTATGTTGTTACAGGTTTCCATATGCATCACTTACTATGTAAGACCTGAAATGGTCAAGTGCCAAGAAAAGGAAATAAAGGAGGCTTTCAGCTCTATTAGAGGACAAGACCAAGGTGAAAGCCCTAAAGGCAAAACATACTGGAGAAAGTTGGAATTTAAGGGAAGCCATAATCTAAAGAAAAATGTGGTCAAGAATGAGAAACTTCCAATACTCTGTTGAATATTAGGTATCTAACTGAGGTACTTAGGCACCAATTTATTATTACTTTTTTAAGCCAATCTATATCTTCCATCATAAATTATTTTTGGAAACAAAGTACCTGCTCCTTAAGAATGAGAAGACTTTTAGAATTTTTTCATGGAAGTCTTTGCAGAAGAAGATCAGGTTTTGCTAGCTATTTAACAGCTACGCCAGAAAATGCGCCTTCAGATTTTAAATGACAGTTTTAAAGTACTGAAACAAAGCTGGTTACAGTTGTTTTCTTCCCTTAAGGTTATAGTAATACAGATTCAGCAAACACCTACCTGACTTCAGATGGCGAATGCTCACTTCATGGCTACATTATCCACTCAAATGACCACATTTGGCCTCTCTTCACAAACTTGGAGTCTGCTGTCAAGGAAGGCAGCAGGCAGAATCATCGAGCCTTTGGAAAGAAAGCAGAGGATTTATTTAAGGTAATGTAAACTCTTACTGGTATCAAAACTAGTTGGGAGGGGCCCAGAACTGATCTAGTGGCAGATGGAGACTGAGCAGTCTAAGAAATTTGGTTAATATTAGGAATGGTAAAAACACAGTGCAACTCACTAGCCCCAGACTTCTGTTCCCTTCAACTTTAGGCTCAGGTGCTGGAGCAATCCCAGAGTGTCCTGGGAAATTCAAGTGCTGATGAAAATTCTCTGGTTAAGGTGTTGCCTATCCAGCTAACACACTCTGAGAACAATCTCTGGGTCTGTTTAATTTAAATTTAATGTGTCCTTTCTTATAACACCAGATAGTACCTTATCACACGTGCACTCTCTCAGTATTGGGTGCCAATCACTTGATACTGATGTGCATCTACCTCAGTCTGTGCTGACTGTGATGGAAGCTGTTTTCAAAGTCACTTTGTGTTGATGCAGTGCAGGAGGGATCTCATCTCTTCAATGAAGGTTTGTAGCTTTGTATATGCTTCAAGCTGGTACATACTGCTGGTAAGAATTGTAACCTTTCTTCCATGTGTTTCCATCTCTGTAGTACTTCTTTTCCAGTGCTAGCCCAGGTGGATGTGTACAGAGTGGAGAATGACTTAGGGTTATAACTGGCCTAACTTGTCAGTTATCCACCTGGTGAAGCAAGTTGAGGGGCGTAAATTTGTGCCTGTTTAAGGAGAGGGCTAGCAGAGCGAGTAGGAGAATACATCAGGACATCATCTCTGACAACAGTGCTGGCTTAAAGGGTACTTCACCCTGCACCCCAAGGTTCTTAATTTATACTTCCAGATGCTGAAAAAGCTGTCTACATCCCTCGTATACAGTTGATGGAAGGAAATAAGGCCTTTGGAGACTTAAGAAGGTCCTGTTAGCCTAATGTTAGTACTAGATTACTGGTGGACAGAACCTCCTTTAGGAATCACAGAATGGATCACACAATCACAGAACAGTTGGGGTTGGAAGGACTTCTGGAGATCATAGAATGGTTTGGGTTGGAAAGGACCTTGAGGATCATCTAGTTCCAACGCCCCTGCCATGGGCAGGGGCACCTGCCACCAGACCAGGTTGCTCGAAGCCCCGTCCAGCCTGGCCTTGAACACTCCCAGAGATGGGGCATCACAGCTTCTCTGGGCAATCCGTTCCAGTGCCTCACCACCCTTGCAGTAAAGAATTTCTTCCTAATACCTATTCTGCATTTGCCCTCTTTTAGTTGAAAACAATTACGCCTTGTCCTGTCGCTATAGGCTCTACTAAAATGTCCATCTCCATCTTGTAAGCCCCCTTTAAGTATTGAAGGGCTACTCTAAAGTCTCCCTGGAGCCTCCTCTTCTCCAGGCTGAACAGCTTCAACTCTTCCAGCCTGTCTTCACAGGAGAGATGCTCCACCCCTCTGATCGTCTTCATGGCCCTCCTCTGGATGCACTCCAACAGGTCTACGTCCTTTGTGTGTTGGGGGCCCAGAACAAAATGCAGTACTCCAGGAGATCACCTAGTCCAACTTCCCTGCTAAAGCAGGAATCTAAATCCTTCAAAGGCTCTTTTAAAGGGAGTTTAGATACTTTGCTTTAGGTAGGTGCTGCAGTAGATGCTTAAACTTACATACAAATTAATTGTTTTAACATAGGCAAACTGGATCTCATCCTTTGTTAAACATTTGGATTACCAACTTGAGTATGCTTGGGTGATGCATGTGGCAGAAGTCACTGCCAGTTCAGGCATGGGCTCTATATGTTTACAGGATGGTATGTCTAAGCAGAATATATGGGCTGCCTATGGCACTGTGCATACTCACAGCCTGGAGTTACTTCTGCTTCATGGTAGCTGTGAAGCCAGGCATAACTGATGAAATCTGCATGAAAGTGAGACACAACGGGATTCATGCTTCTGTATCATTTCAAAGGTAAAGGCATGAGTTTCTGGTACTGAAGGCTTGCTTCTCCTGTAATCAAAAAATGCATTATGAGCTGTAACGTTTCTCATTTAAGTTACGATCCAACCATCTGGTTATTTCCTCATCAAGGGAGAATGTCAGATTTACATGGAAGCAACTTGTGACTATATCAAGAAGGAGGAACGCTTTAGGAGACTGGAAAAAATACCTCAATCATGTCCTTACAAACAGTTTGAAATCTGGAGAATCTTGCTGTGGACCAAGTATGTTAGTAAATGTATATCAAAGGCCCAGTATTTCTTTAGAAAGCACTTTTCACTTCTTCCTACTATATTGCCTGAGCTTCAGTGGGCAGAAGTGTTGAATTTAACAGCCCTTGGGATGTCAGGAAGATCAAGTTCAAACCAGCCAAGTGTATGTCCTTTGAGATGTACTGCAGAAGATGCCTGTGTGATCAGAATTTTTGAGAGGATGTAGTCTGCTGATCACTACAGTAGATGAGCAACTAGTCAATGGCACTTTTAACTGACCTTTTAATTTTAGAATTCTAATGGTAATGGTGTGCACCTACTGCCTCGGTTGTACATAGTTTCAGCTAAGTAATGAAAATAAGCTTCTATTACTATGCTTTTTTTACCCCTTTTTAGGACTATTATCACAGCCAGGAGGTGAAGCAGCGTTTTATGGCTGCTATGCACAGCATTGCCCAACTGACAGCAAGAGACGTGGCTACAGCATTTGATCTTTCACGGTTTAAATCTGCTTGTGATCTAGGAGGTATTGCCTGTAATTGAATTTGTATACAAATCAAAGGGAAAATCTTGATTTCAGTTCCGTATTTTATTGCTTAAGATCTATGTGTATTTTTTACTAGAACTGGAGTAATACTATCTACTGTTATTTTTCTGGCATTGTAATGTCAGATGAATGCAGTTAACTGAAAGCATTGTTACTTAAATGGTATTTGAATAGTTTAAAATAAGTGAATGTTTGTCACAATCTAGTCGATACTGACACACCTCAGCACAGAAAACAAGATGGGTTTTGGCTCAGCTGATAAAATACTGGGCTGTGAGCTCCATTGTCAGCTGTACTGTTGCTGTCCTTTAGCACATCCAAGATTTCCAAAAGTAGCGAAGGATTTATTTCTGAGTCCTTCTGTGTTGGGGTGTCAAACTTGAAACACAGCACTGCTAGAACAAAAAGTTGTGCCTCTTTTAGAATTGGTTTGTTTTGTGTGTTGCTTTGATTCTTAATGACCTTAATGATTCTTAAAATGACCACAAAAATGTTTTAGACCAATGATACATCTGAAGAAACCCTTCTTGTTAGTGTCCTTTCTTGCTCTGTGCTTGGAGTTACACAGAGAGAGTGTTATTACACAGGGAAAGATCCACTGAGGAAAGAACACTTTATTTTGCCTGGGGAGGTGGACGGCATGTCAGAGGAATTAACACAATACTGGTGCAACCTTTGCCACCTGTGCAGAGACTTCTAGACTTTACCATCCCTATCTGTCACAATGCTGGAGAGTATTTACCAAACTTTATATATCAGTGCTTTGTAAATGGTAAATGGTTCTAGTGCTCTTAATCCACAAATTACAAGTCCTTGCCCTTTCATCAATGTTCTTCTGCTCCCCACACCACCCTGAGGTACTGGTATCAAAGGTCATATTAGCCATTCCATGACAGTAGAGATTCATGTCTGCATTCTCCAAGCTTTAATGCATTGCTGTATCCACCAGCAAGTGCTGTTGCCCATGTTCATTGTGGAGCTGACTGTCTACTTCAATTCTGATTTACTGTCTATTTTAATTTTATGTACAGCCTTGTCTTTAAAAATGTCTGCAAGGGCTGGGAGAAAAGACCTGATTTGACTTTTTTAAACTGTCAACAGGTTGCACAGGAGCTCTGGCTCATGAATTAGGACAAATATACCCAAATCTCAAGGTCACAGTATTTGACCTTCCAGAAGTCATTGCAAACACCTCTTACTTTCAGCCTCCAGGACAAAACACAGCTCCAGTGACATTCATATCAGGTAAGTGTAACACATGATCTTTTGTCTTATATCTGTTATCCTGGAGCACAGAGCAGGCTCTTCTGCTGTAGAAAGTGGTGTGCTACACTGCTCCAACCCCAAATGTGTCTTAGTACAAAGCAATGTAGGCTCACCCATGCTAAGTGGGGGCATTGCATTTCTCAAGCCTATGGGGATTAAAACAAACTGGCTATGGTTGAAGAATGTGGATAAACAAGGAAGTAAGAATTATTTGGGTTTGAGTACCACTGGGAGTAGAGGCTGCACATTCCTGTCTCAGACTTTCCCTTTCTAGGTGAGATCAACATGATGGCTACAAAGGACTTTGTCTCCTTCATTGCTTTAGGCTTTCTCTCCATTTTCACACATTACAGAATTCTTACCTGTGATCTGCTCTTCTATTAATGCTTTCCTTATGTGCAAAGCAGTGCACACCTATACCTGTTCATTCTTGTTTGTTTCTTTACTTCTGCTGAAGCTCCTGGTTCCTCCACAATATCTTAATCTCATTTTGTAGTAATGTACTCTGTGATTTCTGTAGGAATGTACAAACTCTGCTTTCCAACAGGTGACTTCTTCAAGGATAATCTTCCAGAAGCAGACCTTTACATCCTTTCACGGATTCTTCATGACTGGCCTGATGAAAAGATACATGTGTTATTAAGCAAGATATCAGCTGTTTGCAAACCAGGTAAGTATTTTTAATCTTGTGGGCTTAAAGGTGCATGTTAATGCATAAACATAATGAGCAATCATAAGAATGTCATATTAAAAAAGTATATTTTTCTGTCCAATCATAGTAGCCTTTGCTTGAGTGTCTGTGCTTGCATTATTTGTAATACTTGTCAAGAAAAAAAGGAAACAAAACTGCTAATAAAACTATATGGAAATAAGCCCTTAGTATAGTTGTAGGCTTCACATGTAACTGTCATCTCCTCTCTCTCTGCCATGCCCAGTCTTTTGTAATAAGCCCTGTACCATCAAATGATGAAGCATGTGCTTGCATGTATAGAAATAAGTAGCCTAACTAAAGTTCCTTTTTAGTTATTAAGAAGCAGTTTGTTTTGCTATTCCAGAAGTAGTAGTTTGGTTTGCTGTGTTGGTAGTGCCTAGAATATGGTAAACCAGAGTTCAGCACTACTTTTGGCACAGGTATCATGAGAAATAACTAGCTGCTTCTGCTTTGTCCTACATTTGAATCATAAAATATCTCAGGTTGGAAGGGACCCATAAAGATCACAGAGTCCAACTCTGTTCCTCAAAGTACTACCAAAACTTAACCATATGACTGAGCGTTGTCCAGATGCCCCTTGAACCATGAGAGGTTTGGTGCCCTGACCACTTCCCTGGAAAAGCCTGTTCCACTGACTGGCCATCCTGTCAGTGAAGAACCTTTTCCTAATGTCCAATCTGAACTTCCCCGGGTTTCTCTTCATTCAATTTCCTCATGTCCTATCACTGGTCACCAGAGAGGAGGTCAGCACATTCTCCTCTGCTACCCCTCTTGAGGAAGTTGTAGACTGCAGTGAGGTCACCCCTCAACCTTCTCTTCCCCAAGCTGAACAAACCAAGTGACCTCAGCCACTCCTCAGAAGTCTTGCCTTTGAGGCCTTTCACAATCTTGGTCACCCTCCTCTGGATAGACTGAGGTGTATCCTCCTCCTTCTGTTGAGGGGCCCAAAACCACACAGTGCTGGAGGTGGGGATGCGCTGGTGCAGTGTAGATTGGGACAGTCACCTCCCTCAGCTGACTAGCTGTGCTGTGCTTGGTGCACTCCAGGACATGGTTGGCCCTTTTGTCTGCCAGGGCACGCTAACTCATATTTGGACAGTATTAAAGATCAAAGGAGAAGACAAAAAACAGAAAAGCCTGACTGCCAAGATCAAGTGATTCCTTAATTCAACAGGATTAACTGTAGCTATGAAGTTTGCTTCATAGGAGACCATTCAAAATTAGATCTAGGCCATAATTCATAATACTGCTTATAAGTTATGAAAGAAAATCATGGGTGACTGTCTTAATCTTATGCAAGATTAGGGTATGAGCAATTTAGAGGAGTTGCTTGGCTCAAATGGAAATGAGTTTAAGAGCATAATCAGGAAGTGATCTGAACTTCATTGAAGTGGAGACGGTGCTGTAAATGCCCCCTTCCTTTTAACAGCTGAACAATTGCTTCCAGGAAGAGTGTACTGGAAGTAAAGTTCTGTCACAAATTTCTACTGAAAGCTGTTAAAACATTAGTCTTAACGACTTCAGTAACTGTCTCTGAACAAAATGCTAATAACTTGAAGCTAGAAATACTTTACTAAACCACTTTTGGTTGTTTTGGAAATGCAGGAAGTGCCTTGCTAGTGGCAGAAATTGTGCTTGATGAGCAGAAGACGCACCCTCCTAGAGCTGTACTACAGTCCCTCAGTATGACTGAAGGCAAGCAAAGAAGTGGCTCAGAATATAAACAACTACTGGAGAAATATGGATTCACAAATGTACAAATTAAGATCACAGGAAACTTATTAGATGCTGTTTTATGCTTCAAGAAGAATCTGTCACCATAGCGTGCCCAGAAGCAAACTGGGATGCTGAGTTTTTACAACCCTTGTGCAACACATCCATCATCAAACAGCACATACTGTCAGTTTAGGATCATTTTGACCATTTATCTGAAGCATAGTTGTTGCAGGCCCCGAATAAAAGTTGGACTGCAGCTTTTGCAGGACTGAGTTCTATGTGTTTAAGTGTCTGGGGCAGGCTGAAACTTCTATGTATTAAATACCTCCATGTGCAGTTCTTTTGGCTAGTTTGCAGACCGTATTAAGCTTAGACTTGACATAGCTGTATAGCATGGCAAGTTAAAACTACAAGCTTTTATGAGCCACGTTAATACTTCAGTTTTCTTGGACTTTAATTTTAAAGACAGTTCTGCCTCTGCAGTGTACTTAGTGCTTACTGGTTATTTTTATCAGAAATTAAAACCTGAAAGTGAATACTCCAGCATCTGACTGAATTTGGGGATGCTGGTCCTCTTTTTCACTTTTCTGTGGAGCTTCACTCAAAAACATTTCAAAGATACCCTTTTTTAAGCACTTTTTCCACAGGCAAAAGTGAAAGTAGGACAAAGCACAAACACGTTCCTCCAGCAGCTGTAAAGTCACAGAGTAACTTCAGCAGCCTGCAGCCACAGTATGTACCCACACAGGCTGCGGTTGAGGGCTGTTCCTATCAATGTCAGGTTTTTCTGAATATGGTTAAATGACCATATATGCTTTCCATCTCATTACTTGGTATGAGTGTTAGACTTCTGTATAAACTCTCTTACAAAATATAAAAATAGAAGTTTCTTTGTGTTCCAGTCTAATTGGAGAAGTATACTATATCCCATCTCAAGTAGTTTGTCACTAATGTCACCTCTCCTAATGTCTATTTTTTCCTGATACTTCACTGATACTTATTTTTTCTATTTAAAATGTACTTTATAGTGGAAGCCTTCCTGGAGATTAAAACTGTACTTTCAGACTAGCTTTCTTTTATCAGTTGTGAGTTTCTTGCCTGTCACACTTGTACAGTGATAATCCCATAAACCAATATGAAGGAGGCTGTGCCTATGCTGAATCACCAACCTCGGCAAATTAAAGAGAGCTGATGAGCGAGGTCAAGAGTTGTATCTGCCTGGTAGACTCTGTCTTATGTTACTTAATCAGAAGTTGCTGTACTCCTTGAGCACAGAGTAAAGCAAAAGCACCACAGTGATGCAATTTACTATGAGAAATATGCTTACTACAGCGCATTTCAGTTGCACAAGATCAGGGAAATGTCAGACTTTTACCACTTTGGGGTCTTTAGTTTTCAGCAGGTTTTTATGAATGGAAATTTGACTGATCTCATCTGTACTGATACTTAATAAGGCAAAAAATATTCAACAACTGAACACATTGAAAATGTTTCTTTTCCATATTGACATGAAGCTTGCCATTATGCTTAACGGTTTTGTATTTTGAGAGACTCATTCCAGCAATCACATGTTTCTCACCACATAATTATTCATAAAGTTCATAATGCTGTTCTTTAAGCTGCTATAAGCTGTTTCAATCCTAAAGTTGGCAAACCTATAACTGTCACAGACTTTAAAATTGTGCCTTTAAGTACTATGTATCGGACTGTAAAATTTTAATGTGCTTGGCTGCCGCACAACCTCAGTGTACTCTGTGATTAAAGTACAGTGCTCTATACACACTAAGCATTAGTCCCTTGGGCAAGGTGTCTGTGGTAACACACCACAGCTTTGTGCTCTCAGGATAATTAAGCATTGGAGCAGGTTGCCCAGAGAGGTTGTGGAATCTCTGTCCTTGGGGGTTTGAAGATCTGAGAACAAAGCCCTGAACGAGCTGAGCTGACTGGAGAGCTGCCCTGCTTCAAGCAGGAGGTTGGACTAGGCATTTCCTGTGGTCTCTTTCAGCCTGAGCTGTTCTATGATTTGATGTAGCCCAGTAACCTGAGAAATTATAAACTTGTCTTTTTCTTGTTAATACCCAAGTAGAGTTAGTTCAGTTGCTCTGGAGGAGGGTGGTTATCTTTTGCTGACTGGTAGAAGGGGTGGATTTAATGGTGGTACACTGAAAAGACTTCCTAAGCAACAGGCATAACTGAGGAAAATTTGGGAGCTTGTTTACTGATAAAGGCATGAAGTAATGAGGGAGCTGAGTTTTAAAATCCAAATGAACTTCTGCCAATAAAACCTGTAGGTTTCATGTTGCTCCTTGGGAAGTGACACAGCTATGCCGTCTTGAAGATGCTGTCTTTTTCCCACATTCTGCCTTAACAGCAGTTTAGAGGAAACGTGATGCACAGAAAACAATTTTTTGAGGTAAAGCATTGTGAAGGTTAATAGAATGATAGGTGAATAATAGAAGTAAGAACTTCAGCACTTGCTCGCTGGACACTGAGGTAAGAATCCCTTAGGAAGACAGAAGAGAAGTTTGTTAGAAAGGCAAGACACAACTTGGTTGGCTGTCCTACCTCAATCATTTTTATATCAATTTTTGACCGTGTTACAACTATCAACAGTACTTGTGCCTGGAAAAGTAACAGGACAGAAAGGAAGGGTAGTATGTCATTTGAGCCACAAAAGCTTAGGAAGAACTACCTAATGGCTAAGCCTGTTAGAGAGTGAGCTCTCAGTTCAGTTTTGGATGTGTTAGCGTACTCCTGGGTAGTGTAAGTATTTGGTGTGGGGTTTGGTTTTGTTTTTAAAAAAAATTTTGGAGGGCTGGCACTTTACTTTCCCCTCTTCCATCTTATTGCTGGAAATGATGCCCTTGCTAAACAATGATAATCTGGATTAAATTACTCTCTAATACAGAAAAAGACTGTTACAACCATTAATTTTTATCTCCTATAAAACTTGCCAAAATTTCTTCATCATCAGAGTATGCTTCCTGAAAGGGTTGAAAGTTAGCTCTGTTTCAGTCCCTCTCATGAAGAAATTTCAATCACATTTTACCTCTAGAGAGAAATTTTAATTTACTGTGACTTATTTTTGAAGGTGTTCTTCCCACATTGGTTGTACTTTCTTGGTACATTTTTCTACATTACTTTGATGTTGTCAACTTTCTGCGGGAAATTATAATGACCATTCTATTTGTGTCCTCCTTTCAGAGAGTACAAAATTTGGACATAATCTTCCAGAGCTGTAATATAATGGTGACTTAGAAATGATAGTCCTGCATTATTCTACCTGGCAATGCTTGCTGTGTAACCAGGAGCGGCAGTTCCCAGGTCTTTCTGAAGGCACATGTGAAGGGAGGAACAGAATAGAAACCACTGAATCATAACAAATAAGCCTTGTCACCCTAACTTCAGATGCCTAAATATTAGGTATTCAAATCTAGTCACCTTGAGTTCTCCAATCAGTGGAAATCCAGGTATTTTCAGAGGATGATTCATCTCACCTATCGGTGAAAGGGACTTTCCTGTTTTTTCAAAGAAAAAATATATTTCATAGTGAATAGAGCATATTTACAGGGCTAGCCAAACTACAGCTATCTAATCTATGGATGACTGAATTAGGGTGGAAGAGTCCCACTGGATAGGTTCAGGCTCACCTCAGACTCGGACATGCTTAGCTAATTCTTTTTCTTTGTGAAGCAAACCTGTGTCATTACAGAGTAGGCTTGAACTTGGATTTAGTAAGGTAGCTGATGGTACAGGACAGAAACAGGGAATTGATTAATAAGCTGTCAGAAGGACTTTCATGACTCCTGATAGTTAACACCAAGGTCTCGGCCAGAAATTTTATGTGCAGATCTCAGTCTCTTCTCTAAGAAACTGCAGTGTTATGTTTAATTTACTTCTTATCAATCGTTAAATGTCTGAGGTATACATGTAGGAATGGCTCTGAGGAGATTGTCTTAAAGGTCAGAAAGATACGAATGTTATGCAGCATTTAGTAGTACTAAAATCACTATAAAATGCTGCTATTTTGATCTGAATTGGTGGCGTCCTACCCCTACTGTGCCAAGAGAAACCACTACATAAGATGCAAAGCCAAAAGACAATGAGCAAAACTACGCTCATTTTGTCAGTAGCCCTCTCTTGTCTTCCCTTTCCCCTTATGGGTCTGAAGATGGAGGAAGAGGCTGTGTGTAAACAGGATCATTTAAGCTCTGCCCACATCCCTAGGTGAGTCCCACCACAAAGACCTCAGTTCCTACAGAAATAACGTACAACATTGACAACTTAACTGGTTTTTTTAATGCTCACCATCCACTGTTTTGTCTGCTTGGCACTGTTTTAATATGGATGTGAAGTACCAATATATCCTGAAGACATGGAACTGCTATCCCTGTCTTACTGTGTTCTGTAACCTTCATGCCAAGTCTACAGAAGTCATCACCTCTTCCCCTGAAAGCAGAGAGGTGACTTGGAATTGTGAGCATTTGAGCCCTCCGTAGCATGGAAGGGAATTTTCTGGGTTTTGTGAGAGGCGTGGATCATACGTTTAATAGCAGAGAAAATCCATAAATGATAAATGAATCACCTGTGGCTTGTAGTTTGCACCCTTATACATGTTAGCATAAAGTTCTCTTGCCTGATAATGGATTAGGACTGTTGCATGCATTTGTTCTTAAATTAGGTTGTGAGATTTTGCTGGCTGAAACGGTATTGGATGATGAGAAGAAGAACAGGAGCACAGCTCTGCTGCAGTCCTTGAACATGCTTGTGCAGACAGAGGGAAAGGAAAGAAGTGGCTCTGAATATCGAGCCTTACTGGAACAACATGGATTCGCAAATGTCAAAATCAGATTGACAGGAAATTTGTTAGATGTCATTCTCTGTGTTAAGGCCTAGGAAAGAAATGGATTTAGTAGTAAAATCTGGATGATTCTAGTCATGTTTGATGTTTTGTAATTATGCAAATACATTCTCAATTTCCCATCAGATCATAAAAAAGAGATGTTAAGTCAGCATTCTGAAGTTACTTTAAAAAGGGGGACAGATAGATTGCATTTATTTGGAACCTGAGTGAAACAATGCCAGAAGATTCTGGCATCATTTGATGGCAGTGATGCTGTGGCTGCACAACATCTGTAGTACCCTCAGAAACAAGTCTCCAACTACAAATGGTGTCAGCAGCCCTACGGCACTATTCACGTTGCTGAGGAATCAGTTTCTTCATACTTGGTACAGTTGGGATTGTCCAGTTTTTGAACTAGCACACATTGCTTTGTTTCTGTTTCAAGAGGTTAATGCAGGTACCATTTCAATAATCCATCACCATCCATTTTAATATCATTTTATGTTATGCTCTCTACTGCAAATAAAGAAACATTCTCTAATGGAGTCTGGGAATTGCTACTGGAGTGGTGTAGTCAAGATTGGAAACAAGAACTGGAGCAGCAGCTTCTTGAGAGAGTGAAGACAGCCTTCCCTGCCTTCTGTGAGGTTTCTGGAAAAGGCAGTTGTATGAAAGCACAACTTTCATCTGTGATTAAAATTGAAGATGAAATGTGGGGGCACCGCATTTGGTTCAAGAACATCCTCCTCCTCCTTTTTAGCCCTACTTAATTTGTGAGCTCTTATGAAACTGGATAGCAGAATATGAGATTAGATAAAGAACTGAAGGGGGGGGAGCAGGGGGAAAGGTGCAGAAACAGAAGAAAAAGCATGGTGCTAAAGAGAAGAGAATTTCCCCAGTCAGATGCACCTGAGCTCCCAGGGTGAACAGAACAGGACAACTACTGACTGAACAGTTTCCAATGACAAAAACATTATGTGTGTTTTACCTTCCTTTTTCAAATAGACTACGCTTCAGGGTTCCAGGTATAAAGGGTTTTTTTAATCAATAGAAAAATTTAATGGGGGAAAAAAATCCCAGCCTTGCACACATTGTATCTTGTGAGTATTAACATGCTGTTCCAAACTTTTTTAAAAAAAAATACTATGCTAAGCCATGTGTGCCTACCTCAGAATATGCACCACAGCCTTTCATTAATTACGTCAAAAATACAGTCCTGTAACACTGCGAGCACCTAACCCTGTGTGGGCACAGGAGTCACTGCATTATATCTGTATTATGATTTAGAATATAAAATACCACACAATATACTTTGTATCTTTTGTTATGCTAAAAAAATGTATAGAAATGTATAAAACACAGTATATCATACTACAGCAGAGATGAAGGCCATGCCTGGCACGTCCTGTTCCCACAACATGCCCTCTTGAGCAAGACGCTCATTTTGAAATCCTGCGAAGTATGTACGCGTAAGCAGTGGTTTCAGACACCTCAGCTAGTACAACTTTGTGGTTCACCAGTCATCTATTAAAAAAAAAAAAATGTTTGGCTTTACTTTTGTAGGAAACATCCATTAAAAGTGAAAGCAGTAATGAAAGGTGTGGGTGAACTAACACCTTCCGGCTACAACAATTTCAAGGCTTACTTTTAGAAAGAAGAGGTATAATTTCAGACAGAAGTTTAGCCATGAGATGTAACATTTCATTTCGCAGCGTGCGATGAAATGAGCAGAGATGCCTGAGGGGAGGCCGGGCCCGCCGCGGCGGGGCAGGGACTCGGACCCGGGCGTGAACGCCCGCTCGGGCGGCCTGCGGAGCTGCTCACGGCATCGAACTCCGAGCGCCAGAACAAGGGGTCTGGACCCTGCGTCCCACCGCCCCTGGAGCACACCGCGGGGAAGTTCTTTGCTATTTCATTGTCTCGGCTCAGCTGAGTGACAGACGGCGACGCGACCTCCGCCCGCAGCGCTGAGGAGGCGCCGGCGGGAGCGGCACTTGCAAGCGGGGCGCTGCCTTTCGCCAGCATCGCCCAGAGCGGGCCAGCGCGGGGCGAGCTCCGCGGGAGCCGGGGGGCCCAGCCCGCTGCCCCCACCTGACCGCCGGCTTTCCGCAGTCGCCGCCGAGGCCGCCCCGCTCGCTGCCCGCCCAGGCTGACGAACGCGGGCCCCGGGTGCGGTGCCGCCGCGTTCTGTGGGATGTGACCTGTCGGGTGGCACAGGCTCCCGCGGGCCCTGCCGGGAGCGGGACAACGCGGCCGGAGGCGGCGCTTCCGAAAGCGACTGTTGCGGAGGGGGGGGGGGGGGGAAGGGGGAGGGGCGGAATTTGTGTGAGTGACGGTGATATCCGCACTTCGCTGCTAGGGCGGCCCTGCCGCGCCGCGCCGCACCGCACCGCACCGCGCCGCGGGGGCCGGGCTCGGGCGCGGCCTCTCGCCCTTCACAGGTGGTGGTGGTGGTGGCGGCGGCGGCGGCGGCGGCGCCGCCCGGCAGGCCCGGCCGCGTTGTGCGACGCGGCGCTGCGCCACTGGCGCCGCAGGGGCGGGAGGAAGCCGGAGCCGCGCCCCGCCGCCCGCTGTAACCACCGCCCTGAGGGCGACCCGGTCCCGTGCCTTTGGGCGGCGAGGCCACGCCCCCAGGGTGGTGCGGCCAATGGAGCGCCGGGGGGCGGGGCCGGCGGGGCCCGGCATTTAGCTCATGCGCGGCAACAGCCCCGCCCTTTCGGCGTGAGCGGCAGCGGCGTCTCTTCCCCGGCGGCTCCGGCGCGAACATGGCGGACCAGGCTATCTCCTTCCTCAAGGACTTTCTGGCGGGCGGTGTCGCAGCCGCCATCAGCAAGACTGCGGTGGCGCCTATCGAGCGGGTCAAGCTCTTGCTTCAGGTTAGCGGCGCGGCCGAGCCTGGTGGGAGCGGGGAGTGGGGGCTGCCCGTCGCCCTCCGCCGCCGGGGCCCGCGCGGGCTGAGCCGGGCGGGGGGAAGGGCGGGGGGCAGGCATGCGGGCGCCGCCGCGGAACAAAGGGCGCGCGCGAAGTGGCGGCTGGCGGGGAGGTCACGTGGGCGGCGGGCCCCCGCGGCAGCGGCGGGGAAGCCGGTTCCGCTATGCGGGGCGCTGCGTTGCGGGGGGGGGCGGGCCGCGGGGGGGGGGGGGTGGGTGGGAGGGAGGGGCGAGGGGGCGGCCTCCGGTGTCACTTCCTGCCGTCCCGCTCCTGGCGCCGAGCGCGCAGAGGGCAAGGGGGGGAGGGCGGCAGCGCGCCGCCATCTTGATGACCTTCACGTGATGCCGCGGCCGGGCAGCGCATTGGCCCACCGGCGGGGCGGGGCCGGGGCCGCGACCGGCGCGCGGTGCCCTGTGTGACCCCTGCGCGCGGGCCATGGGGCGGCCCGGCGCCCCAAGGTGACTCGCGTGACCTTCGCGGCGGCCCCGGCCCCGCCCTGGGCGCGGCGGCAGGCGCCGGGCTGGCGGCCTCCTCGCGCCGCTCCCCCGCCGGTCCCCTGGGCGCGACGCGGCTCGGCCGCCCCCCCTGCACCCCGCCGCTGCCCGCAGGGGCCGCCGGCTCCGGGCCGCACCACAGCTGTGGTCGCCTTCGCTCCCCACGGCTGGCCCTTGCCCGTCCGGCGAGTCCTGCGTTCCGGGGAGGCCGGGACACAACTTGAAGCCTTTTTTGCCGTTCTAGTGTTGTACGAGGCCTCCCGTGTCTATGGCTGCTTCACGTACACACGCTCTCAGTTTGTGGGCCTTTAGTTCTTCAGAGCTAACTCAATCCTCGCGTTCTTCAGTCCCCACTGAATACGAGTAAATGACTGTTTTTCCCAGTCTTAAGATCTAGGCTGACACCTGGGAGCTTTTCCTTGGAGGCTGGCTGTTGCAGCCCATTTATTGCAGTTAACAGCAGCTTGACCTCCATGCCTGACTGCCATCAGGCTTTCAGGCTGAACAGCTCTCTGCTTTACAGAAGTGGACTTGCAGTGCAGACCTGTCAAGGCATACAGCCAAAATGCGTGTTTTTATTTGCAGGTACAACATGCAAGTAAACAAATTGCTGCTGATAAGCAGTACAAGGGTATCATCGATTGTGTAGTGCGTATTCCAAAGGAACAAGGAGTGCTGTCTTTCTGGAGAGGAAACTTGGCAAATGTCATCAGATACTTCCCAACTCAAGCTCTCAACTTTGCCTTCAAGGATAAGTATAAGCAGGTGTTCTTGGGAGGTGTAGACAAGCACACTCAATTCTGGAGGTATTTTGCTGGTAACCTGGCTTCTGGTGGTGCAGCTGGAGCCACTTCCCTCTGCTTTGTCTACCCCTTGGATTTTGCAAGAACCCGTTTGGCTGCTGATGTCGGAAAAGCTGGCGCAGACAGAGAATTCTCAGGTCTAGGGGACTGTCTAGTCAAAATTACCAAGTCTGATGGTCTGCGTGGCTTATATCAAGGGTTCAATGTCTCTGTCCAAGGCATCATCATCTATCGAGCTGCCTACTTTGGGATCTATGATACAGCAAAAGGTAACATTTCAGAGGGGACCTTGTAAACCTGTTTCCTGAATTCTGTGTTGGTTTATGTTCATTCTTGGATTTTACGGTGTCTGTCTATAGCAAGTGGAGGTGGAGAGGGGACAACAAAGCTGCGGTGATGCTGCAGTGTTCAAGGCAACACAGGCATGTGTTGATGGCAGGTGGCTACTTTCAAGTACTCCTGCTTTTGTACTTAAAGGAGCTTGCCCTAATGGCAGCAGAGCTTGTTGTATGCAATTCCAGTAAGTTCTTTTTTGTTCAGTGTGTTACTGGAGTTACATTGGACCAATTCAGGTGTGTTCAGCAGAGTGGTGCTTTTACAAAGCACTTTTTTTAAGCTTGACATTTGGGCATAGAGGTCATTAATACTAGCTTACAGTTTAATGTACTTCACAGGCACAATGACTTTAGTGACACTCTTTTCAAAAAGAGTAGGGAGTAGTTACATTGTTACAGCATGTCTGAAGTTTATCCTAAATCTTGTTGCGATTTCAAAGTATGGCTTTACAATGTTTCGTAATCGTTCATCTAGTAAAGTAGCTGTCACGCAGCAAGTGGAAGAGGGTGTACAAGATAAAAAGCTAATTACTTTCTTTATTGCAGGCATGCTCCCAGATCCCAGAAATACTCATATTGTTATCAGTTGGATGATTGCCCAGACGGTGACTGCTGTGGCTGGTGTGGTCTCCTATCCTTTCGATACAGTGCGACGTAGGATGATGATGCAGTCAGGGCGCAAAGGAGGTAGGCTGTTAATTTGTGCAGTTCTTTAAGCAGCATTAACAACATGGAGTTCTTTTTCCCTAATAGTTATCCCTCCCCACTTACTGTCACTTGTTCCATAAATCTGATTTAAGTTATATTACATTTCAGTGATACAAGGAAATGCAGTAGGGCCCAACTTGTTTGTCTCTAATTAATGCTGAGGACTTTATAGAATATGAAATGGACAGACTGCCTGTTTGCAATGACAAATTAAATGAAGGCAACTGGGGAACAGTGTAATTACCAGAAAGAAGGCTTGACATTTTTATTTTGTGATTTAGCCTTTAGTAACTCGGCAAGCAGATAAAATTTTCTATTGCCTGAACTAAGTACTGTGTTGCAGTCTAAAAATGTGGTTTGGGACTTCACAAAAAGTAGCTAGAGGCGAATCAGGGCAGTTGTTAAAAAGATCTTGGGTACAATTGTAGGAGTTAAAAATTGCTTTCTGCTTTTTCTACAGCTGATATCATGTACTCTGGAACAATTGACTGCTGGCGGAAGATAGCAAGGGATGAGGGAGGAAAGGCGTTCTTCAAGGGTGCATGGTCTAATGTTCTCAGAGGCATGGGGGGTGCTTTTGTGCTTGTGCTGTACGATGAATTCAAGAAAGTCATTTAAACAGCCTAACTAGAATTGGGAATCAAGTTGAGCAGATCATGTAGAATAACTACCATTATGGACCATTGACCTTCAAGAAATTCCTGTGAGTCTTATTTATCGGAGCCAGATGATATTTGTAGATGGGGCTAGAAACTGACATAGAGGACTGATCCATTTCTCTGTAACATGCATGAAGACACTGAATCTGGCAATTCAGTGTGATGATTTTTTTTTCCCAACAATAAGGAGCAAGTGGCGTTTGTGCTGGGTCCAAAGTGGCTGGGTCCAAAATTGTTTGCCTGTGGATCAGTCCCTGGTTTCAAGTCCTATCTTCTAGGACCATAAAATTGTATTTGAAAGTATTTGCTAACAAATCATGTTCTTTTCCACTTGTACCTAAGCACTATGTACCATTTTGCACAGCTGAACATCTAGCAATTTTGTTCTTAAATTGGGGCATTCTGCTGTAAAACAATAAACATACTTACTCTATCTGTGTTGAAATTATTACATAAAAGCTTTGGGGAAACCTTTTGTTTGAAAACTTGTTTCAGATAATAGTTCCTCTGATACACTTAACACTGCACTCTGTAACAGAATAAGCTTGATTATTTTTTTTTAAAGAAAAAATTACTGAATGTCAGAACTTCGGGGGGGAAGCATGGGTTATACTAATAGAAACCACTCCCATTTTTTGTGCCTGGTAGTGTACGATGGGCTGCTGCAAGTGGCTTTTTGCATGATTCTTAGAAATGGATTGCAACTTTTCATATGATTTAAAATGGGGGGTGGGGTGTCTGTTATAGTGCTAGAAAAATCCAAAGTCCCAAGGACAGTCAAAAAGTAACACTCTTGCCCTTGGTAAAACAGCTTAAATGAAATAATGCTTTTTAAAATCAATATAGAAAGCAACATGGCATTCATGCAAAAACCCAGGAACCTAGTAAATGCCTTCAAATTCTGAGTAACTGATGTATTGTTGCTGCTATTTGAAAATGCTGATTGTGCCATTCAGGATCCTGTTTGGCCTGATCTGTAGCAGTGGTCAGTACCTGTGTGGAAGTTGAATTTAATCTGAAATGAGGCTCATTTTAAGAGGTGAACTTGATGGGGTATGTGAGCAGGAGTATGTATGTGTGCTTCTGTATAGCTGTAAAATAATAGGTCAAAGTAGGTCAGCCTTCAATATTTACCTGATTGATGTCTAGTTGATGGGATTGTCAGGAGACCAAAACCAGACCAAATAATTTCTCATACTGCTATTTGAGATAATGTAATACCTATGTGCCATCCTATGTATGCAATCTTACTTCTGTACTTCTTAATCTGCAAAGACTTGGTCAAGAGAGAAGTAAAGGAAAACAAGGTGTTAATCTTCCAGTCATGTTTTTAACTTTCCTTGTATCTTGAGAAAGAAAAGGTATGTCATTGTGTGAGTCATTGAAGGCTGAGCTGTCTTGAGTTCTTTTCGTGTGCCTTCTGAGGTTGCTATTCAAGAAGTATTTAAATTAACTACTTGGCTTTGGCTGATTATTACCTGCCTTTCAAACATAATTACCTTTTTCCTTTCACTGTTGGACTAGCATTACACTCAACATCTGCTTGTGAATGTATGTTACACAGCTACTTTGTACACAGGCTAATTGCAAACTTAATGTAGCTACTGCAAGTGGAAGTGGTTAAGTTTTTATCCTGTTTGGTAATGGTAGCTCCCTTCTGGTGCAGGCAGGTCATTTACCAGGTCATTTGATGTTGATCTTGCCAATCAAATTGCTGTTTCAGTTGTAATTTTATTGACTGAGGCGGGGGGGTGTTAGTGCACACAGGGGAAGGGGTTTTGTCTATATAAATACATTGTTTAGATTTATTTTCTGTATTGGTGATTTGAAAGCTAGTGGTGATGATGGGATGAGTAACCTCACTGTGAGTGTATGGTAGTCCATGCTTTGTGAGGAAAAATTAAACATGACAATTATTTGAGCAGCTGCTGAAAGGGTGAGGATATTTTTAAACTTCCCTCCCCTCCAGAACTAGGTTTTAACCAGAAGAAATGGGAAAATAAATCGATGCAAGTGTAGGTGGTTTAAGTGGAACTGCAATTTGCCTATGCTGTGCATTCAGCATGTACCACTTGGTGGTCTTTTGGGTTGTTTTTTTTTGCTTGTTGTTTTTTTTTGGTTTTTTTTTAGATTATGGCTTCTCTTAGTCATGCAGCAGCAGTTTTCAGTGTGTGATTATGCCGTGTGGGAACATAAGAGGCAAACAATAAATGAGACTTTTAAAAAAAGCATTTTGTTTTCTGCCTTATTGAAACACCTTGTGAAATTGTGTTTTATTTTGAAAACTATTTTTAACGGGAAAATACCTGGAATTTGTAAAAGAAAATACTGGCATTCAAAGTCTTTATTTTTAAAAGGCATTGGGAATAGGGCTTGCATGCTTTGAAGGGAATAAACAAATGCATTGGTTGGTGTTAGGAAATAATTACATTTAAAATGCAGCTATTACTGCAGATTTTACTCAGTTTTCACAACTGTTACACTGGGGTTTTTTTAAGAATTAAATACTATCTGTGAGTTAAGTCCATATTGATATTGCAGAGGTTCATATTTGCACTGTAAGTACTGAGCTCATGAAATGGCTGACTGGCAGCCCAGTATTAACAGCTAACTTTTGACGAGGCTAATTTTATTTCACCACTTACCTTGTCTTGCATGAAGTTTTAATATACCGTGATAGTTTGGTGTTGCCACTTGGAAGGCTGAAGGGCAATTCTAAACACATTTTGAACAGCTAGTTTCTGCCTCAGAAAATACTCTGTGTGTATAAAACTGACAAGCTGGTAAAACTAACTACTGTGGTGTTCTTAAGCAGTCCTGTCATCCTATAGCAGTTTGTATCCAGAGGAAAGAAGCATTGCAGCAATGAAGACAGTGACAGGTGGTGGATGACAACGTGGATGAGAGGCCTTGTCTCTGCACCATGAAGGAAACGTCAGTAAGGTTTAAGCAGGTCTTCGTAGCAGGCATTCACAGAAAAGCTTACCTCCTAGGCATTTTGTTTTTAAACAAAGGGAAAAGAACAAATTTTAATGATTTTTCTCCACCTTTTTCCCCTGCTCTATTCGAGGTGGATTATTATGGGACAAATCGTTTTAGAGGTAATTATATTCATTTCTATTCTCGTTCAAAGTCCTCTTGTCAGAAGGATCCATTATTTTCATTCAATGTGGAAATCCAAGTGCGTTTTCTTTTTGGAAAGTTAGATCAACTCTTCAACCACAGTTACTACCCCTCGGTACAACTGTTTGTTTTGTGGACTTGCATACTCTGTCTAAAGAGAAAGAAAATAAGTTACAGTCAATGTTGGTGATCAGAGAATGTTTCTGAGTGTTGGGTACATCAATACCGAAGGCACCTTCTTTTGCTATTTTAATACTTAAGAGATGCTTGCAAAGCAGGAGGAGACAGTTGGGTATTGTTTGACTTTCAACATGTATGTTTGGCACTAGCTATTTGTCAGTGGTAGGAAGAAGAAGAAAAGTTGATTGAAATGCTGGACAGCCTTAACTGAGACAACAGAAGACATTTATTTCAGTGAGTATTGCCTAATTCTTCTACATGTGGGCATGAACTAGACAGAGAAAATTCTATGGTTGCCATCATACAGTTTAACATTGGTTAACCTGGAGTTCTGCAAGAGGAGAAGTTGCTAAGTGAGGTCATAATACTGATACAGAGCTTAAAATATTGAGGGGTGATAAATTTGATTTTTAAAAAAGTAGAAGGGATAGTACTGGAATAAAAAAAAATAAGGGAAGCTTGCTGGAATGCTGAGGATATATTACAGAATATCAAACCAGGTTGTCCTGGGGGAATTTTTGTGGGAAATCTGGGGTTGATAAGCACTGCTGGGCTTCATGGTCATTGCATTTTGTACTACTTGGCCATTCTTTGAGGAAAACAATGCATCAGCACACAGTGTCTCTCTCGCAAATTCTTGGACTACTTAGTTTTTGAAAAGATGAAAACAAAAGTATTAACATATAGTTCTGAGTGAGGGCGAGGAAAGTATTTGGGGGAAGAATGACCAAAAAGCGAAGGAAGATGAGTAAAATAAAATGGATTAGAGGAATGCAAGGTGTCTGATGCACTGAGTGAATTGGTTGGGTCTTAACCACAGTAAACAGGTAAAAGTTCTTCTACGTGAGTGTTAAGGATACAGGTGCAAGCTTGGTGCAGAAAGGTTAGGGTTGTAAATCATGAGGCTTTTCAGTGGTCTGAGGAAAAGTTGTATAGTGAATCAAGACAATGAGCAAATGTGAAAGGTCGTTGAGTAAGAAGGGACAAAATGAGGAAATGCAAGCTTTACAAAGGTGTGTTTAGCAAAGGATGTTACAGGTTTCAAAATAACTCATAAATGTATTAGCACTAAATGCCAGGAGGAGAGAGTCCTTGTATTTGGTGAAAAGGAGAGCTCTTGGAGATAACCTATTTGTGCTTTATGATCTGCTTTGAAGAATTACAGCATTCAATCAGTGTTAAAGATACCAGAGTGTAGAGAGAAGAGGTAAAATATAAGTAGAGTTCAAGACTAGATTAAAATAAGCAAAGAAGAGTCTAGAAACTGTTCAGACATGTCAGAGACTTAATGAATTATCTTCACGGTGCCTGTTGGCAGGTATGAGGCAACCTGAGCTGAGGGCTTCACTTGCGCTCAACAATTACTACTGATAAGTTGCTGCCTGCATGGAAGTGCCTGCACCATTTACGAAACCACATCCACAAAGGCTACTGCATTGTAGTGGGGTGTTCTGAATCATTCTGATAGTACCTGCACAGGAATTTGGAAGCCCCTCAAGTTTAATAAAAACAAGCGATCCAGGGAGTTGGCAATTTTTGAAGGACAGCTTGCTAGTTTACTAGCAATTACTATTTAATAATATGATGGACTATGGATTGCTGCAGCTCTGTAGCCTTAGTGCTGGCAGCCTGATAGGAAGTGAGATATCAGGTGTTTATGACTTCAGGTGTGTGAGGAAACTCATCCAAGTTACATCGCTGCCTGCCTTCTATTAAAGCCAAAGATGGTAGGGCCAAAGTCAAGTAAGTTAGGACAATGTGCTGGAATGTAGTTAGCAAAGCTAGGGAGTTTTAGTAGTAATAGCTTTGAGGATTCTTTGTAAAGGACTGAAGGAAAATTTCTGTGTCACTTCTGAAAGCCTCATTGGAAAGGGGGGTGGTGCCCACTGGAATGCTGTAGGCAATAAAGACCTAGCCTTATTTGTTGATTTAAAGTACATCTTCACTTTAGCCAGCTGGTAAATAGCATTACCCTCACTATTCAGACACCATACAAACCACTGTTCAAATGGACAAATTAGAAGAAAATAATGAAAGTTTTGAAGCCTGGTTGTCATGATGAATGAAGAAAGACTGGAAGAACCAGTTGCTTTTGATAGCGTGCAAGTGTGTAAGATACTGTAAACAGAAAAGGAGTAAGGATAAATAATGGATTTTAAGTGCAGTATGAACAGGCTATTAAAAAAGCTCTTTAAAATTAAGGATAATTAAACATTATAATAGACTGTATAAGGATACTACAGAATATCGGTTGAATATATTTTGCACAGAACATTGGAACTGTCATAGCTAATCCTGTGCTGAAGCAGAGAGGAGGGCTAGTAAGCTGTTGAGACTTTCCAGCCCTGCTGATCTTCATGATTCGGTGTAATTGGATTTTTACATAGGTGTAGGCCAGACTTATAAAATATGTATTCACACTGTATTATGATCATTGATATTTGAAAATTATAATGGAAAATGCTTTCTCACTTTAGGTTATTTTCAAAGTATGAACAGCAACCTAGCAAAACTGGTGTGTGCAGAAATTATCAGTCTCAGTAAAAGTGGTAACTTCTGGTCTTAAAATACAGCTAGAAGTGCATACAGGGTTATCTCTAGTCTCAGCACTGGCATAGAGCATTTCTAGTTTCAAAACAGCATACTTTGCATGAGAGGAAATTAGTTTTTAATGGACCAAATTTAATGCTTATCTTTATATGCCAATTCTAGTCCTTGGCCTGTTGTGGTTTATAGTTAGCAAATTTGATTCAATTGAAAAGCAGGCATACCTGGCTATTTTCATCAGTTGATATGTTAAATTTGTCTCTTGGTTGTGGTATGGGAGGAAATATGCTCTTGAAACTGCAGTACCTATGGGTAGAAAATGAGATTGTAAAGATTCTGGGGTTGTATGAGAGTGAACATTTATTGTTGTATCATAAGAATATTTTTTCTTTCAAGATTGGATAGATACTGCTCTACAAATCACTAAATTAGAAGTAAAATATTTTGCATGCAAAATAGTGGGTAACTATTATTACGCTTATCACTTGGGTAACTAAATTCCATTTTGTGATGAGAGACCCAGTAAGTACTTTATCAAACAATGACTTTCAATAACTCACATGACATAACTTTCTTCCACCCCTAAGTGAGAAGTTTTATCAAAATCATGACATGTTCATTGGTTCTGATTCCCTCTTGTCTGGTAGTGTATGAAGCCAATGGCTTCAAAGTGATGTGGATATTAAATGCTTAAAAGAACAGAAATGTTTTTGCAGGGTCTGGTGGAGTCAGTTGCTTGCTAACTTTAACATCCTTTCCCCCTTTTTCACTTGTAGTGATTTTGCATGACAAAGTGCCATCTGTAACAATACTGGTAATTACACTTTGTGACATTGATAAATAGATTATTTAAGATTGTAGGTAGGAAGGTAGGAGAGACAGGTAAGGTTGATTTACCTTTTGAAAAGACAATACTGGAGCAGTGTCACTGAGATTGTTCCAAGTGCTATCAGAAATAAAACCACAAAAACAAAGTAATCTTTCCCTTGACCTGAAACATCCAAGAGAGAGAAATACCTTAGCATGCCAAAAAGATACCTTCGTGACTGTCAGTGATGAATGCAAATTTCACCTATTTTTTTTTAATAATCTGAAGGACTTCAATTTGACTTCTTACAGAACCTTGTCAAAAAGTTCAGGTACACTTGATGCATTTGAAACCATTTCAAACATTTAAACTGTAGAGAAATAATTGCAGGGGGGAAAAAATCCAAAGAAGAAACAGTCACAGAACGAATAACAGAACAAAAGTTGTCAAACTGTAAAAAAAGAATTGAAAAAGGGTGAGAAGGAAGATGTGGAAGGAAGGGAGTGATATTCATGGCAAAAATTTAGAGAACTAAAAGGTAGCCTCAGCTCTTCAGACCTAAGACAAGACTGGATCTCTCTCAGCCTCTTCCTGGAGCCCTGGCATCTAAGTAACTGCTGCCCTCACAATCCCAACTAATCAAAGGCTGGTGTCAGTCTCCATTGCCATAGTGCTGGAGCTTTTCCTCCACATTAATAATTTCCACTTGGTTCCTTCCATGTCCTTGGGTGAAAATTAAGATTTTATTCGTATCTGTGATTGTGAGGGAAAAGGGAAGGCAAACATGGTAATAGTGAAAAAAATTATATTAAAATAGTATTTCACAGTCTTACCAAACTCGATGGGTTCAGTCCATTCCCCCCAGTTTGAGCTTATGAGACAACTTTTTCCACGTGCTCTCATTTTCAGAATGTATTTTTTTTTCTCATTGTAATTTTGAAATTCGTATCTGTTGCTCCTTACCTAAAATCAAAGCAATCAGACTGTGCATTTCACCTGATAGGCAAATGTTAATAAAATTTGTGGTTTAATTTCCTTTTGCAGTTTCTATAAAAAAACAATTTGTATGATTTTTTAGAGATGTACTAGTATAAATGTTCTTCTCCCCACCTTTAAAATTGTGATGAATGAATTCATCCTGCTACTGAATCTTTATGGTTTTTGAGCTTTAAAGTTGAACTTTGAAGTTTATTGGATCTTTAATCTATTTTATTGTGCTTTAAGGACATTTTTTTCTCTTGTCCTTGTTTATGAATCCTAACAATACCAAGACAGAAAGCTGAAACTGGAGAAGTACTCTGTAAATTCACCTTGCAACCTTTACAGGAATTAATCATGCAAATATTCCCTGGATGGTGCCTGTCTTTGCTAAACAGACAGTATTTCTGAGACAATCCAGTAACAGATATGCTACCATCTAGCCTCGTGATACTTTATACAAGGTCTGGAATCTGCCAAGCTTAAGATGCTTCCACAGCTGAGAGGACCACTCATTTGTCAGCGGAAGACTGACTGTGTGTTACCTTCCACCGGTTTTGAAGATTTCTGCATTCCCTCTGCCTCGCTGTCCTGAACTATGGTGGTATTTTTGCACCAACAGATATGAGAAAAAGAATATTTCCGATTTTTATTAAGCAAAATGTCACCCATCTTAAGCAAAATCTATTTGTGCAATAAATGGAAAGTACGAAGTTTTGCGAAATGCATGGAAAATTCTATCTAGTGTAAGCTACCCTATCCAAAAGGGGTGTATTAAGTTTACATATGAAGATACCACAGGAACGTATTTTCCTGAATTTTCATTGCCATATTGATACAAAACCTATAGTTCTAGAAGTAAGTATCTTTTATATAATGGTACTTATATGTTTAAGTGGGCACAAATTTTTATATGAGAATGCTTACTCTTACAGGAGGATCCTTTTCCTCTTCTTTGGGCTCATCCTGCAAACCAAAGACAAATCTTCATTTTTATTATTTTCTTGTCAAATAGTCAAATATTTCTCCCTCTTTTGTTCTTATTTTCTTGCTTCTAAAGATCATAAGTAGTTTTAAACTGAAAAATAAATTGGATATTCTGCTCCAGTAATACCCCAGTATGTAGCACTCGGAATTTTGGCTTCTTCCATTTCATTTTAGAGAAGAAAAGCCATATATTTTATTTATTCGTGGTTTGAGAAGCTGTATTTGCTTCTTAAGATCCTATTTACATTGTGCGTTCTCATCCAGCAAATGCATATCCAGATTATGCAAGCAGTCAAATAATCCTCCAAACGCAGCAGATCTGGAAGCTGTGAATTCACAATAGTTTGATAACATGGGGCAGCAAATTAACGTGAAGAGCAAATTTACCTGCTTCCAGTCAAAGTCTCTGTTAGACATCTGAGTGATCCATACATGGGGGCTTTTCCCAGAATACTGCAACAATCTACCTACACATTCCCATACAATCAATGTTTAATTAAGTAGAATCAAACATTGACCTGGGTCAAAGAATCTGTCTATTTTGAAGAAAGGCTAGGCTCAAAAATGAGTGAATGAAATCAACAGCAGTGGTTTAAAAAAGCTGAGGTCCTTGAAACATCTATTACATGTAATGTCAGAAGGATAGCTGGCATTATGGAAAAGTCAGAAAGACGTCACTGGAAGGAATGCCTTATTTCAGAAAACACACCCACCGTGTACGTTGTGTTATAAAGTTGACTAGTATTTCCCCGTTACTCACTGTCAGCTGAGCTCTTCCAGCTTAGGACATGACGGAAGTCATCAGCCTGTGCTGGGGAGGGTGCAAGTAAGTTACTTAAACTTTAGGTGTTCGGTGCCATTTTAGCTGCCTCACATCTGATGGCCCCTCCTGAATGGTGTGAGTGATATCTGCCATCTCCATGTAGGTACCTCTGGTACCTTCAGTACCTATAGCACTTTAAGAGGAATGAGGCACCTACTGCTCAGCTGCATGGGGCCTTAGACACACATTGACTGTTATGGGATATCTGTGCTCCTTTGCAGACACCTGCATTAAGGTGTCTGTGAGGTGAATTTCACACTCAAATGTAGGAATCTCCTGAACACCACCCATTCTGACTGCAGCATGAGAAAGAAGAGGTAACATGTATTTGTTTGAAAGAAACGTTTTGATAATATTGCTTTAGTCATATGTTACAACCTATATCTTTATGTAAAACATTCTAAGTATTTCACAGAAGACCTTGCTGTCAAATTATACCAGCCAGCTGGAAAGCTGCATGTGCTGCAATTGCTCCTTGAAATAGCTACCAAGGCAGATACTATTAATGCACGCAAGATACAAAATCCAGACAATCCAAACAGTTTGCAAGCTGCAGGCCTTGTTTTGAATGAACTACTGAGTTTTAAGGATTTATTGCAGTTGCATATTTATGTTTAACTCTTAGCTGATCTTTCCTGTAATGGTTTTGAGTTATAAATGCTTGAGAAATTGCCACTACGGTAAGCTTCTGAGCTGTGGCTGGGAAATGGGGTAGGTAGAGAGTACTAATTTGTCAAGCACAGACATCATCCACATGTGGAAATCATCTAATGGTAAAAGAGGTATCCCAGGGACGGGGAGGAAAAGCACGATTTCTTGCCTCCTTGTCAAACTCCTGGGCTCAAAGAATTTTTCTGCGCTTTGTCCTCATGGGTGTTGAAATCAGGTCCTTTAGGCACTGAGATTTCTGAAGGAGGATTTGACACCCCAGCTTCTCTGCTCCGTCGTATGTGGTGGAAACCAGACATACCTTAGCTATGGTGCAGTACACTCTGTGCTGTCCTGCGCTTTTCCCATGGTCACTATGTTGCAGTTGGCAGTGCTCTACCTATAGCGTAGGAGAAATCCCAGCTCACTTTTGGTGCATACATGTTTACTCTAAGATAGCCATTTTAGGTTCCTCTCTTATAGCCAATGGAAAGAAAGAAGCGCTTTAGGGGCACAGTTTTTCTGTCATCTGCCTTGGAAGGAGAACGGTAACACCACACCTGACTACAGAGAGAGTGGAGGGTAAGACACTGAAAAGCAAACTCATCCATTGTGGACGTCTACCCTGGGCCTGTGTGAACTTTCCCCTGTGTTGCTGGTATCTCATTTTTCAGAAGAGTGGCTTCTGAAAAATGTTTCCAAATGGAGGTTTTGGTGGACACTCTGTAGACAGACAGGCAGGGGCCATGCTGGCTCAGCCAGGCTCCAGGGCAAGGATGGTGTCTGAGGGAAGGCTGCCAAAAGATGACAGACATTGGGAGAGGTGGTGGAGAAGAGAGATGGAGGCTGAGTGGAGCAAAACAGTCCCACGTGTTGAAATTGAGGGGCAGCTGTGAGCTTTCCAGCATCTGCAAAATGCAATCAGGGTGGCTGAAGCCCTGGGAAGCAGGGCAAGCATGAGGGGCCTGGCCCGGGCTGGAGGCTGCTACCAAGGCAGTGCCCTCATTGCAGATCTCGGGCTGCCATGGCACGATCATCTCCTGTGAGATTTGGTCATGCAGGAAAGCATCTCAGGTGCTCTCCCAGCCTTTGGACAGAGACCTCTCATAACATTCCCCTGCTCTCCTATGCTTTTCTGCTTTGCATCTCTGATGACTTTGAAATAAGGTCACAAGCGGTGGGATGTGAGATCAGCAGAGCTGGCACAGGAAAACACCACAGATTGTGAGGGAGAAGTTATTAAATAAAGGAAACAGAAGTTTGCACATTATGGATATGCATGTACGTAGATATGGTGCCAAATACAAACCAGTAATTTTTTTTACCTTAGTTTGTATGTGAATTTCATACTGAAAACACTTTACATTTTCCACATGACTTGTAAGGGGTGGTTGCCATGTAATTATGCAGCCCACTGAATCTGTAGTACAATTGGCAGTGACGTTTAATGGAGGAGTGAGTATTTCTGAAAAGAAATGAAATAAATAATGTAGACATGGTCATTAATCAGCTACAATTCATGCGTTCATAGCAAAATACATATGCAGTTGAGGCAACAGACATACAGCTGTGTGCTACTGATGTTAACAAATGTTATCTGGTAAATAGGAATAAAATACAGTAGCAAAACTTGGGAACATATCACTTCAGTTGTTAGACATCTGAAGTAACTGAAGTTCATGTAAAAAAAGCATGAAGGATTTGGTGTAACTCAGTAGGACCATCAGCACAGTGCCATTTTCTTCTATGACTAAATTTCACATTGACAGTGCAAGCCTCCGTAGGAAAACAGATGGAAGTTTTGTGCGTGTGGTGTTATTCATGTAGAAAATGGAGTCATCTGAATTTGAGTGCATACAGTATAGTTGACGAGGTGTGACCTAAGTGTCTAACAATTGTGGTCAGTGGAGACCTCATCAGTGGTGCCCATGATGTCTGCAAAGCTGTTTGGTGCACCATGGAGGTGGGGTGCTTGTCTGAATAGCTCTGGGCTTTACAGCCTGCATCAGGTGCAGGCAGAAGTCAGTCTCATGTTGTACATTTCAGACCACACAGGACACCCAGGAGGACCCTGGCCTCTCACAGGTCCTGGGCCACATCTGCAAGCCTTGTGGACACCTCAAGTGTCTGAGGGTGTCTCAAATGGCACTAGAGGCATCTTTTTAGGCAACTGAATCTTGTTTCAGATCTCTACTGGAGCTTAAACACCTAGCTCACACATAGAGATCCACATATTTAATTAACACAGTCTTAATTTGCAAGTTGAACCCTCCCTCTGGTTTTAGGAGACGTAGCTATTGTGGCTCTCAGAGAGACAAGGAATTAAGGGATGGCAAAATAAGCCCATCAGAAAGGTGGCCTTGGAAGTCTAACCATTGCATTTCATCACTTGGATTCCATGGAAATATTCACACCACTTCTCAGCAATTACTGCAGGCTGCCTCTGCCTTTGCTTGCTTTAGTTAATTTTTGGAACTATAGTGTGTCAGCTCTCAGGAGCAAAGTCTGTCCTGCAGTGCAGGATCCTGCAGTGGCTACAGGCTTTGTTTTATTCTTCTTGTCTCTTCAGAGAATAATTCCACACTTCCTTATTTTATAAAACCGTAATAAAATAAGGAAGTTTTACTTACCGATTTTATATAGTCGGATGTACTCATCATAGAACTGGATCAGGGAGTCCTTGCTAGACCCGTTCACCAGGAAATAAGCTTTATTAACATCTGTCCTCACATTTTGGAATCTACATCCCGTGTTTCTGCCATTTTCATCTCTAATGTAAAGCTCACATTCCATTGCATCATCATACCTGTAGACAGCAAGGTATTTTAGTTAGACATGGGCAGCGTGACGTGTTGAATGAGAACTCAGACTTCCCTAGCTCAAGCAGATCTACTTACCTCGAGTTCTGCCAGTAGAGGAAGTACTGAGTGTCTTCTGGAGCATCCCTGCCTGCCTGCCACGTGCAGTTCATGAGGGAAATGTTATAAATCACACAGGAGAAGTTTTCAATGGCTGACCCATTTATGCCTGCAAACACAGGAATGTCCGTGATGAGGAAAAATCATGTGACTCGATCCAGGCTGGAGGATCTTGGTACATGCTTAGATATGTTGGACAGCTGCGACTGCAGCTGGTTATTGCTTGGGTTAGTGTGGTGGTTTGACCCTGGCTGGATGCCAAGTGCCCACCAAAGCCACTCTATCACTCCCCTCCTCAACCAGACAGGGGAGAGAATATATGATGAAAGGCTCGTGGGTCAAGATAAGGACAGGAAGATCACTCAGCAGTTACCATCACAGGAAAAACAGACTCAGCTTGGGAAAAATTGGTTTACATTATTACCATTCAAATCAGAAAATCACCATCTCCCCACCCATCCCTTCTTCCAAGGCTTAATTCCTGATTTCTTTACCTTCTCCCCCTTGGCATTGCAGGGGGACAGGGGTGGCGGTCAGTTCATCACATGCTCTTTCTGCCGCTTCTCCCTCCTCACACTTTTCTCCTGCTCCAGCCTGGGGTCCCTCCCACAAGAGACAGGTTTCCATGAACTTCTCCAATGTAAGTCCTTCCTATTGGCTGCGGTTCTTCACAAACTGCTCCAGCGTGGGTCCCTTCCACAGGGGTCGCACGTGCTGCCAGCAAACCTGCTGCAACACAGGCTTCCCACGGGGTCACAGCCTCCTTTGGGGGCATCCCCGCATCCCCTTGCTCCAGCATGGGGTTCTCCATGGGCTACAGGTGGGTATTTGCTCCACCATTAACCTCCATGGGCTGCAGGGGAATCTCTGCTCCAGTGCCTGGAGTACCTCCCCCCTCCTTCACTGGCCTCGGTGTCTGCAGGGTTGTTGCTCTCACACAGTCTCACTCATCTCTTCTGCTGGTGCAGATTTTTCCCCCCTCCCTTTCTAATATGCTATCCCAGAGGTGCTACCACTGTCATTGATGGCTCAGCTTTGGCCAGCGGCAGGTCTCTCTTAGAGCCGGCTAGCATTGGCTCAGTTGGACATGAGGGAAGCTTCTGGCATCTTCTTACAGAAGCCACCCCTGTAGCCCCACCACTATCAAAACCTTGCCATGCAAACCCACTACAGTTAGGCATGACAGCTGAGGGAATGCTGGACTCTCACCCTTTTTTGACTGCCTCTGAACTGTGAAACCTGGGAGCAGAGCATTCGCACAGGTAAAGGGAGGCACACTGCCTTTTAACACCATCTTTGGTGCTACAGAGAAAAGTTTTTCTCATTTTGCAGTTAATGCCCAGAAATCCACTCCTGAAGTGTTTACAAAAAGTATTTTAAAAGCGGGGACTTCTAAACTAAGGTTGGGCTTTTTTCTTCCTCCAGTCAAATAGCCTCGTAGCTAGATCTTTCCACCCTGATGTGGGCAACAGCAATTTGATCTCTTCCTTTTCTGGACCACATTGAAACGGGAATCTTGTTTCTTTGGAAGCTCCCTCATGGCTGGGCTGTGCAGGCATGCTCAGCCTTCTTCTTTCTCCTTCAGCCAATTTTCTGCTTTTTTTCTGTGGTGTGCCCCAACCTCAGTGAAGGGGTGCAAACTTCCTCCAGCCCCCTCCAGCACCTGGTATAGAGGGCACACTTGTGGAAGCAGGGGGAATCTCGAGGGGAACCTGCATGCTTAGAAGCTAGGGCCAGTTGAGAGGAACACCAAAAGTTAGAGGTTTTAAGAGGCAGTGTGTCCTGGCTTACATTTTTGAGGGTCACCCTAAGAGTGTTTCTTCTGTCAGGTTCCCAGGAAGACATGAGTAGGAAGTATTTTCTCTGCTCAGATATGAGCAAGCTGCTAATCTCATCACCTCTGTCGAGCCTGAAGTACTCCAGTTAGACACAGCTGCAGGAGCACTGGTGACTGGGCAATTTTAGCGGAGAACTCTGAATTCAGAAGGAAGGGGAAAACAGGCTGTAAAGTCTTCAGGTTTGGAATTACAAACCTAGGATCTACCTAAATTCCACTTTGTTTAACTCTTACAGGGGGCAGGCTCAGAATATCTTTCTAAACAGTTGCCTCGGCTCAATGGGTGCACAGCAGCTGAGGGAACCCACGCGTGCGTGTGTCTGTGCATGTGCATGCCAGGACCAGATCAGGAGACTGCTACATTCACACTGCCCCAGCTGCTTATCACCAGCATTTCCTTTCCTCTCCTCCTCCCGTGTTATGGGTTTCACTGATCTCCAGACTCTGCCTTTAGCTAACTCTGTGGTCTGGCTCCTGACAAACCCACCAACAGCACAGCAGGAAAACATTTAATCAGGAAATGGGTGCTAACATCTTTATTTGTAACAGCCTGAACAGTTATTTGAATCCACACTTAAACCATTGTAATTTAGTGCCATTTAGGAGCCCTAATATGAAAGCAAATAACACAATTACTGATGCATTTGTAGTAATGCATCTCTTGCAGAATTGTAGATACGTTCATTACCAAGCAAATAATTTTAGCAGACCTACAAAAAATCATTTTAATAGAAAATAAAGCAGTTACATGCTGTGTAAGGAATTGTTTTCTAAGGCAATATTTACCTTTAAAAGACTGCAAATGGAGAAAACCTTACCCAGACCTTAGACATTACCTCCAGGGCTAAAGGTGCAGTGTTTTGAGATATTTGTGTTTGGTACTTCAATGATTAAAAATACTCCTTCATGCAGAGGCATGTATAGTTCCACTGGAAACCTGCATTTTGTACTGTTCACCTGAAAGAGAACGTGTTGGTGTTTCAATTCTTTTGGTGATAGACGATGCCAACTGTAGAATTTAATCAAAGGATTAAGCAAAATAGAAGTCCTTGTCTGACCTCCCCAGGGGTCAGAAAGATGTCTATGGCATTATATTGATAACATTCCGTAAAGATGTGATGTGGTTTTGTAATGTATTTCTCATTAAGGCATCTGCTTTGCTAGGCTAAATAAGCCGTCTTTGTCTTTCTATCAAGCTTCCTACTTTTCCTTTTGAATAATGTGGGTTTATAACATAACCTGTGCTACAGGCATGACCCAATTTACTGGGAAACAAGTGAAGAACTCGAGATAATGAAAATCCATGACAGTGTTTGGGGAATTATTTTTTTATTTGAAGAGTCTCTTGCTCTGTCTCTAAAATTCTCTAGGAGTCTCACTTAGTCTCACAGCCCCTTTTTTTTCAGCAGCTACATCCCTATTTGTGATTCAGCATAGGTGCAGTTCAGGCTATTGCTTCCTTTCCAATTTGGTGCCAGGGCTTCAGTTCTGTGGTACGGATGGGGTTCTCTTCCTGCAGAAAATGCACCCTGGCGTTGGTGATGGCTTCCTATAGCCCCTGCCAGATCAAGCTGCAGACTGCAAACAATCACTGATCAGATTTTACCTGCAACCGATTCATTTTTTCAAACTAAGAGAAGTTGATAAAAGGTAAAGAAAAAGGTGCAATTATTTATCTCAACAAATCGCCAATTTACCTCTGGTGGTGTACCTTCCATATCCCTGTTCCTGATGGTACATTTGTACTTAGAGAAATTCTTGCTGCTTTCCCAGGACAGTTCCATTTTACTCCAGTCCATTTTCACGTTTGTGATAGGTGATTCTTGTGCCTCTGCTGAAAGTATTACAGAGTAAGTTCAGTAAGGATATGCCATTGTTTTTGTTGAATGCAGAGGATAGTATCTGTCAGGCTTAAGATGACAATCATCAAATTACTTGCAAATATCTCTGATAAATGAAGAATTAAACCCTGTTTCTCAGATTATATCTGTAAAAACATACTTACGCCCCATACAGTGGATGTCAGCATGCAAGGAATGAAATAGCATCATATACCACCAAATCATGCAGATGAGTTCAAGAGTATCAAACATCTTTTCTTCTCTGGAAAGAGGCTATGAAACCTTCAGGGAAAAAGAAGAAAAAAAAATTATGCCAGTGTACTTTTATTTCTGCAAAGCTTCATTTTTTTTTCATGGGAAGAGTCAAATATGATGTCTAATTCACCCCTAGAAAATATTCTTTAGAAAACACAAGCAGAGGTGTGCTTCAGCATGTCTGGCAGGCACCTCCTCTGTGAAAGAACTGAAAAGGCTCACTGTTGTCTGTTACAACACAGCGGTTTGAGAGAGAGAGGCCACAGACCCTCATTGTGATCCATTCACTGTATTTGGTGCAGAGACCATGACTTAGGCTTACTGGTTTTCCACATATCCTATCCTAACCATATCATCAGAAAGTCAGACTTTCTTGTTTCCTGATCCTGTGAACATCATGGCAGATTTTCCTACGCAGTGCTCCAGTTTCTGCTGCAAAGTGAGCATTTAGACTGACTTTCAACCATTTGCTGAAGGCACCTTCTGGGAAGTGGATGGTTTGGCTTTTGGTTGTGTCAGGGTGTGGATGACTCATTTCTCCATGAGTGCTCTCGCAAAGCCAGCATCACCACCAGGCCTGTTCAGAGCCTGTACCTGCTCCTGCCAGTATGTCTTAGGAGTGCATGGAAAACACCCACGAAATCTGAACTGTCCAAACAAAGCTGGAAGAGAAAGGTCTCAATCTCCATCAGGTCTTAGCAGGAATTATATGTTGATTTGCTTACCTTTTTTTGACTCTAGCCAATCTATAGTCTTGGATCAAAGTCTTTTGGGGCTGATTTCAAGTTTTCATGTAATAAGTCTTTAATGACCCTTAAAATACTGTTCAGAGCGATGCTCTGAATCGCTTCTCATTCTTTTCCTGGATGCAAAGGGTCAAAGCTGACTGTGTGACTGTTGGTTTTGTATACATTATCAATTTGAGTGGCATTTTCTATCGTCTTTTCTTCTTTTCTTTTCTGACCTCAGGTGAACTAAGAACAACTTTCCATTCAGAAAAGTACCTTAGGAGTTGGAATTTTGATAGGCCTTTCCAAAGGCCATTTGGCACTGAATAGCCCTGGATTCAGCTGCTTTTCCATTATCCTGCATATCCCAAATAGCAGCACTTACCATAAACTTGCTGACACTTCTGTCAGTTCCTGATAAACCTGAATAATTTTTAATTTTTATATGTGATCCATCACTTTTCACCTCTTTTCATGGAAAACTGAATATGCTAAAGAATTCCAGATGTTAGGTGTAGTTTACTGTATCCCACTATTAAATAAGACACTTTTTTCTACACTTTCTTAGTTATTATTTGTTTTGAGTCCAGAAATAGTTGAATCTTGCTGTGGAAATTATTAAACTTTGAGGATGTCTGATTTGTAATCAAAATATGATGCTAGCTCATAGAACTATGTCCATCATAATTTTAAACTAATATAACTACAGTGATACACAATTGAACATGGGCTATAAAGTATACTTGAGAGGCTAGGAAAAAATGCTGAACCTGCTTAGAGCTATTTTAGAGAAGGTGATTCTCGAATCTTCATGCCCAGTTCACTTGAACAAAGATTCACATAACTACAGTCTACACCTCCATTCTTGGTATTTCTGGTCCTCTGCACCAACAACTTTTTTTTTTCTTCTCTAAGTTGTCAGCATTTTCTAGAACCTACTTCTGGTTTTGTGTGTTTTTCAGTCCAGTTTCCTGAAATGAGATGGTATATGCTAATGGTCCTTTTCATTGAGGAATGAGGAATGCTACAAAAGACAAGGTATCTTTCAATGTTATATTCACTTGTTGACTGGCCTCTGTTTTGTCTTGATAATGAAACAGACCTGTGGACAGCCTGTGTGGGATGAGTTTTGGCATTAAGACATCTGAAATTATCTATATTTACATAAGCACAAGTTGTTTAAGCTCCTGTTATGGTCAATGGAAAGCTGGCTGAATTCCATTCGCTGCTTCTGGTACATAAATAATTTCTCACTACTTGTGTTAAAGTCTTTGACTATTCCTATATAGAAATCTTATTAATCTTCTTAGTATCTTCCTAATGTTTATATATTTGATTTTTTGTTTCCCTTTGTTGAGTTTCTTTGATTTGGAAGTCTTTGTCCTAAAGGCACTTTTTTAAAGCAGCAACTAAATCTTACACCTGGTCAGGTTTCTTTTGTCTACTTTTTTCTTTTCTTGTCTCACAGAGTGTGTAGCAATCTCATCTGTTGAAGCGGTGTCTAGACCATGTGAAGGAGGCTATGCCTCCCTCCCCAGGCTGTGTGAGTGTAGGAAAGGGGTGGCATTGCTGCCTGGTTCAACAAGGCAACTCATGGCTGTGCTGTAGCTTAAGAAACACTGCATTCTGGCTGGGCGGGGGTTAACTTTCCCCAGAGCAGCCCATATAGTGCTGTGCTTTGTATTTATAGTTAGAATAGTGTTGATAACACACCAGCATTTTAGCTATTGCTGAGCAGTGCTCGCACAGCATCAAAGGCTGTCTTTCCAATCCCCCATGCAAAGACCAGTAGGATGAAGGTGGGCACAGCTGGGGCAGCTGACACAAACTGACCAAAGGGATGTTGCGTGACCCAAACTGACCAAAGGGATGCTCCAGACCATATGAGGTCATGCTCAGCAATGCAAGCTGAATGCAATAAAAGCTAGGACCTCGAGAGAACTTTGAGACATGCAGAAAGATTACAGTTGCCAGCCAGTGGAGCGAATTGCTGCTTGGCTCCTCCGATGCTGGGATAGTGGGCCAACAGTCAGGAATTAGAAGATAGGGAAGCCCAAAACTAGTTAAATGGGGTGTTTTTTTCTTTTGGTATTACCTAGTAGTGTAACTTCCTAGTAGCAATTTTCTTGATTGCAGGTATCACTAAGGTTAATTCTGAGACTGTGAGATAAAATCTTACTAACTTACTAAAAACTCAGGAAAAAGAGAAACATGGTAATATTTTGTTACTTTTCTGTCCTTCTATACTAATTTTTATGGTCATTAACAGTGCTGATTTCAGACTGACTCCACTTGTGAAAGCAAAAACCAAGTCAGACTCTCTAAGCAAGCTGCAGTCTTGAATATTTCCAGGGGGCACCTCACATCTCATGGAAATTGGCTTGATGTGACCCATCTGTCATGGTCTCCAGGAATCAAGCCAGGATGGGACACCATGTTGGGACTGCAACGGAGGCAGACTCTTCACTGTAGTCTGATTCTTCTCTGCTTATCTTTTGTAACATCAATCTTTTCTTTGTAAATCATCATGCTACAGTAAGGATGTGGCCACAGCTGCTGGGAAGTGATACTGAAGAATCTTAAGTACAAACAGTATGGAGAACAGGCTGTGAAATGTTATGTGAGATACTGGTCTCAGCAGTTATTTCCACTTCCCATGATCTCAGAAATCTCCCCAGTAATGCACATAGGAACTTTGAGACTTGTCCTTCTAGCCTGCCCTTTTTCATACAAGCATATTTTCTCCATTTAGTGCCATCTGTTCAGTCACTCTCAACCTTTTCTCCTTCCTTTCCTCATCCTATATTCCCTTTTTAGGCATCTGTTTTCCTATCCTCTGGCAACTGTCTGCTCACCTTTCCTTTATAGTCTTTGCTTTATTCTTCTTGTCGTCTCTGACTGTCTGCTCTTATGACTCTGCTTTCAAAGTCTCCCTCAGGTTTTCTACACAGGACAGCAGCCCCATATTGCAAGGACTCTCCACGTTTTCTCATGGAAATGCTTGTCTAGGGCACCACTGAAGGAGCCATCTGCAGCCCTGCCTGCCCAGAGGAGTGCTTCACCACCATCGCCCCCAGGCTCTGGATATGTCATTGGGCTTGCAGTGGCATAGCTTAAGGCAAGGCTTGTAAGCATTCGCTTTCCTCAAAAGAAATGACCCTTTCCATCGGCCACAGCACTAAGGGGGCTTGCTTCCCAAAGGATTTGTTTCACAGTTGACTGACTTTTAACACAAATTACACGAGAAAGGATTAGTGTTATTTTGTGCTTATGTTCTCTGCATCCCCCCAGCTGAATGTACCAACACATAGCCAGGTCCCCTGGCTTTTCTCTGGCCTGCAGGCAATGTAAAAGATATAGGAGCTGTGGTGAGCCTTAAGCCATTTACCTGACTGATTCATACCTTCTGCCTGGTGGCCAAGCAAATGGCACCAGTGCCACATCTGTAGGAGCTTTTTGCGTCCAGGACCTTCACCCTCTCCCAGACTGGTCTTTTGCAGGCAGGTGTGGTAAAAATCCCTCTGCTCAGAATAGACTTAAGTATTGAAGGTGTCAGAAGGAACACATACTTATGTCAAACCAGTTGGGAGTGTTATTAGGAGGATCAGACCAGAAGAAACATATTTATTCTTCTGTAAGTGGTGTTTCCTCATATTTCATTACTATGGGAGGTAATACAGAATCTGTTAGGATGAAAACCCCCATCCTTAACTCTAGGCTTGTTTCTGCTTTGCTTCTTTCCTTTTTCTCCCTTGGCCACCCTCATAAGTGTCTTGACCTCTCAGTGTGTGTGTCTACCCAGCTATGTAGGGGAAGGGCCCAGAGAGGACTCAAGAAACAAGTGGTTTCCCCACTTCTCAGTTCTTAGCTCACTCCCTAGCTCTCTCCACAGGTTCGCTATAAACCTAATCTACCCACCTAAGCTATGTGAGTACGAGCCTGCCAGTGGTACTTGGCCTTGCAGCTTTCTTTTATTTAGAGGTATGTGCATAGCCTATACGTTTAATTTTTTCACTAGCAAAATCTTATGAAGGAAAACATTGCTAAACTTATTACCTAATGTTACCAGATGTATAATGTGTCTTGCTTAGCAATAGTGATCCTATGCCTGGTAAGTTGGAGGTTAGCAAACATGAGTCCTTTTGGTCTTTTGTAGCAAGGCATGGTTAAACTCGATCTGCTCTAGAATGATTTCAGTATCGATGTGTCAGAAGGAAAATACAGTCACATTTAAAAGCTGTGATATGTCTGTAATAGTTTTCACAGAAAGCATCTATTACTGATTTAAGCACTTCCAGTTCTTACCCTTTTGCCTGTACAGTCTATTGTCTTCACTCAGGCTGTGAGCACAGGAGATGCTGGTAGAAAATGTCATCTGAGGTTAAGGCTCCTTTGTTCTAATCCCCATCTTTGCTAGTGACTTTTTTCTCTTGGGGAGTCTGGGAGAGTTACTGCTGCACGACACACTTCCAGAAATGAAAATTTGAATTTTACTCCTAGGGTGATGTAAGGATAAACTGATGCCTATACATTGCAGACAACCTGATGCTTATACATTGTGGATGTGTGGAGAGTGCCATACACTTCCTAAGCCTATCAAGGAGGCATAGAAAAAAGGAATAAAAGCCTTACAATGCATACCAGGCAATGAAATATTACTTTCAAATTGCTGCCTAAATGCAACTTTCCTAGAACTAGTTCAGTCTTTGGATCAGTATTTTGATTTCTGCAGATGATACAAAACTGGGAGAAGTGGTTGATATACCAGTATTTCACTTTAGAAGGTCCTGGACAGGCTGGAGAAATGAGCTGACAAGAATGTCATGAAATTCAGCAAAGGGAAGTGCTGACTGCTGCACCTGGGGAGGATCTATGCCCGACACCAGCACGGGCTGAGGAAGCCCTGCTGGAAAGCAGCTTTGCAGAGAAGGCCCTGAGGATCGTGGTGGACAACAAACTGACCATGAGCCAGCAATGTGCCCTTGCAGAAAAGAACACCAAAGGCACGCTGGGCTGCATTAGGCAGAGGGTTCCAGCAGGTCAAGGGAGGTGATCCTGGAGTGCTGGTTCCAGCTCTGGGATCCTCAGTACAAGAAAGACAGAGCTACTGAAGAGAGTCTAGTAAAGAACCACAAAGATGATTAAGGGCTCTGACATATGAGGCTGAGAAAGCTGGGACTTTTCAGCCTGGAGAGATGAAGGCCTGGGGACGTCTTATCCATGTGTATAAATACCCTGCCGTGGGGAGTAAGGAAGATGGAGCCACTCTGCTCAGACATGCCCAGCGACTGCACAAGAAACAATGGGCAAATCCTGAATTAATGGCAATTCAACTTAAACACAAGAAAACACTTTTTACTGTAAGGATGGTCATCTGCTGGAACAGGTTTTCCAGGGATGTTGTGAAGTCTCCAGCATTGGAGTTATAGACTGCACAAAGCCCTGAGCAACCTGCTGTAGCTGATGCTGCTCTAAATCTCCAGAAGTGCCTTCCAGCCTCAACCATTCCAAGATGTTGGGATTTTTTCAATAGAAATCCACATGTTTCTGGTTAGATTCATTTATAGAAAGGGTGCAGAAAATAGCATTTCTTTCAGTTACTGCAAAAGAGCTGTCAGATAACAAAAGTCAAATAGCACAACAGATATCATAGCTATTTCAGAATCTTCCTTGAATCTTGGAAAACTCTTTAAAAGTTTTCTATATACACAGATATGGATTTTTAATCAAATAGGCTAAAGCGTCATCAACATTTTGTCTAGACCTTCTTAAGCAGGAGGCTAATCCAGATATTGTATGTATGCTCGTATAACTGTACCTAGCTTAATCCTTGGCAAGCATTTGTATTCTGCACAAGATTTTCTGTGGCACAAGAAAATCAATAGACAACATAGAGGGACATACCTCCTTGTGAAAAAAATCTCCTCTTCTATCTTGTTTGATTTTGGATCACAGCAGCAAGGGCACTTTAACTTTGTAGTTGTGGTTATGCAGGCATCAATAAGTCTTTTGCTCTGCCAGGCAACATTTTTTACTGCATGCTGGTATTAAATAGCAAATGCTGCAGTCAGAAAGCCACTCAGTTTAACATTTCCCTTACTGCTTTCAAAGTTCCTTAAATTTCCTAATTTGCAGATGCTGATGATTTCACATGAACTGATCACGCAACTAGCTCTTCCTTCCTGTTATATTAGAACTGAGCATTAATAGCCACAATATGCACACTCATTATACAAAAAGACAAAAATAGTCAGTAGTCACACTGCATGAATACACTCACAGAAATACCTCTCTACAAATAAACACATTTTCATAAACAGTATGTTCTGGAAACAACAGCAGTATTGTGTGGCTAGTCCATGTCTGAAGTGCTTACAACATGGCCACTTATTTCTGTCAGGACCTGACTGGCTTTATACATCGTTTATGACCCCTGCAGCAGCCCGGGTTCTCTTTTGAGGAAGACCAGTCCTTAGCATGTATTTGCAAACTGTCTGGCGTATTTGTAAGCAAAGACATGACAAGGAAAATGTCAGATCCAAATTTCTGAACTTTCTCACTGCCCAGTTATGGGTTGATTTTGTTTGGTTCATCTTAGGCGACAATATCATGGATTAGGTGCAGAAATGTCAGAAAATTAAAATTAAAGGACATATCCAAAGCATTTACTAAATTCACTAATGTCGAGTTTGCAAAAGACTTTGCAGTCATATAAATATGAGAGTCTAAGCCACAAAGTTTGCTTTAACTTCCAGCAGCTTTAGATGTGGCTCTGGGTCATGCTGAGCATTAGCCACTTCCCAGTTTGTTTTACATGATATCTGTCATGCAGATATGTAATCTTCATGTAAGAGATTCTTTTTATTTCTTGTTTTCAAACGCTTGTAGCAAGGGTGATTTGAATTACCCCCTACTTTCTACTCCCAACACACGCACGATAGCAGGATGGTGAGGAATCCCTGAATCCCTTAGGCTTCTTACCTGTGAGGCAGGATCCTTAGCAGTTAGTCTGTTAGCGGAAGAACTATTTTTAAGTCTGCTTTCTCTGAACCAAAATTGGGTGGGGTTTTTTTTGGGTTTGGTTTGTTGGTTTTTTGTTTTGCTAGTGTATGTACTCAGATTCACCAACAGCAAATCACTTCACAGACATTGCAAATTGTAGATGCCTTTGATTTTCAGTCCACGCTGCTCAGTCTTGCCCACCCTTACTTGGTGATTTCTGCCAGAAGAGCATGTTAATAATATATTTTCCATTTAAAAACCTTGAGGTTATGGATAAAAAATCTAGATAGGTGAGTCATACTGAAGACAAAGCATACGTGAGGCAGCAGCTCAGCTGCAGAATTTGGTGTCTGGAACGACCTACCTAGCACTGACTCAGTTCTTGCCAGCTTTTTTGGTACCTTGGGAATAGGACTGGCATGTCTCAAATCTTCCACTCACTAAAGGATTTGATTTGCTTACTTTATGTAGCCTAAAAAGAGCACAGTGATTACATATGTCAGTGTGGTTTTAAATGGCCTATTCATCAAATATGCTCTGCTTGTGTACCTCCAGCCACCACAGTGACTGCTTGCTACCAGCTTGCGTAACTTCTCCACGGCTCCATCCTCCTGTGCCACACATACTTATGATACAAAATGTGTGTCAGCATGCCTGATTAATTTTGATGAAGGGATTTGCACCTTGTTGTGATGGCATGTTTGGTAAGGTTCTGGATGACCTGATGGTGATCTTACAGTGTCATCTGACCAGTACCTTCAAGCTACCCAAACAGTGGCTGAAGTAGTTTTAACTGATCCATTTTAAACTCTAGTCTGGATTAATTCATCAAGGCTCTGTGTGCACCAGCTGATGCAGCCACTCTTCCCCTTTTCTCAGGGTCTGGCTGCCTGTGTTCCCTTGCTGGGTGATGTGGATGGTGCTGGCTGGGCAGGTTGGTCCTGCTGGCCCCACGGCTGCCCTCAGGTCCTGGGGACCAGCTTCCTTCAGGACATACGAAAACTTTTGTGTTTCCCTTCAAAAAGCCCCACCCTCTTCTGGGAGCAGGCATCTCAACAGCTTGTGAACTGCCACAGTCTACAGCCTGGTGTTTATGATAAGTCAGCAATGATTTCGGTTTTGTTTAATATGCCGTTCTGTGGTTTATTCCAGTTCGGTAGTGGCAATATGAGTGGCTGAGACTCCCCCTGGAGCAGTCAGGAGTGGGCAGAGACCTCTCCAGTTGTCCAAAACAGCCCCTTCCAGCACCAGACCTCTTGGTCCTCAGGTGTTGCGTGGTCTGCTGGGATCTGTTGCAGGTGGTGTTCCACACCATTGATGTCAATATCATTAGGCAATTCATGAATAGTTTGTCATAAATGAAGGACAGAAAATTCACTCTACGTGGTCTGAAAAATCTGTCTCAGTTTAGCATAAACATTTGCAGCATTAGGAGGAGGTCGTAGAAAAAACACCGGGCTGACAAAAGCTTCAGAAATGTTACCAACCTTTCATAAAAAGCAGTAGATTGGAACAATTGTGTTCACATCCTTCAAGAAGCTGTCAAATGTTGAATGAAGCTGTTTTGTAACAGACTAACAAGGGCTGCTGTAATGCTCAAGAGTTCTGAGAAATGCGTAATACTATTTTTCAAAACACTGTTTTTGAAAAAGCTATTTTAAAAATGTTATAATTTTTACCTTTTCCTCTTCTGGGAAATGCAAATTCAAGTGAATAGTGGAGGATTTCAGGGTTCCTTTCAGACTATTCCTTCAGCCTGTCTGGGTCCCTCTGGATGTCATCTCTTCACCCCAATTTGGTGTTGCCTGCGAACATGATGACAATGCACTCTTATCACTTCCTCCAGGTCATCGATAAAGAAGTTAAACCTGATAGGTCCCAGTGGTAGCCCACTTTTCACAGGCATTTACCCTTGGTAAAGTTATACCAACTGTTCCCAGTGACCTTCTTCTCCTTAATGTGCCCAGAAATGTGGTCCAAGAGGACTCATGCCATGAGTTTTGCACGTTGATAGTCCTGCAGTTCTCTGGGTGGAACTTCTGGCGTGTTTTTCATGAGTGTAACACTTTTCCTGAAAAAGTTGAGTACATGATCCCTTTCCAGGAGAAAACAGGAAACAAATGAGTTTGTTTAGCTTCTATTTAACAAGACCATAATGCCGTCTCTGGAGTGTCTCGATAATATCTTTGATACACTTTCCTATTTCCTTCCTTACAGAGATCCAATGGTTGGTTCATAGCTCATGGCAAGGTTTTGGTGGATTAAAGCCAAACTGCTTTGCTCTGGCAATTTTGCCCAAGAGGAAAGATATTGTGAAAGGTTGTATAAACTAGTGTAATCTCGTATAACTCCATCGGATTGTGAGCATTTCAACTCTGGCCACTTCTTCATACTGAGAGAAATACAAAGACAGTTTACATGTGTGTCCAGCATGAACTCAGCCTCATTAAGAAGTTGGCCTTGTTGTTCTGATCTGCTGTAAAAACCTTCTCAGGTAAGTCTTTGACCAAAAGACAATCATTAACTTTCCAAAGGCAGTAGGTATGCCAAAAGCAGCTTGCATCCAGCTACAGTAGAAGCTGGACAGTGTGAGGGATGGCTCCTGGCTGCACTGGTCACTGGAAGACCTCCCAGTGCTGGAACATGTCCAGGAACGACTATTCCCAGCATTGGTTTGGCCAGGATTTGCAAGCAACGTCCTGAACAACTCCTGGATATAGTCCAGGGGTTAGTCCAACTCAGGGCTAATTTCTAAAGTCAGTTTGCATGTGTCCACCTTGTTTAGAGGTTTCATAAAGTGTATCTGGACTCTTACATGGCAATTTGCTTCAGTGCAAGAAAATAGTTCTGGGAGTATTTAGTCTAATAATCAGATGTCTAATACCATTATAAAACTAGTCTAACAATCAAATAGCTATGTTCAAATGTCTGAGCCTTTTGAGTTCTCAAGCAAAAAGCCTTTTTACATCAATGCATAAACCTGATACGAGAGTGATTCCTCACCCAATTATGAAAAACAATGTCAGACCCCCCAAAATCTGAATCTCAGAGACTAAAACAGGCAGCAAGGTATATGACTTATTAAAATCAATGGGTCTGCTCAGAGGATAAAATTCTTTCTCTTGGGAATTAAAAGTGCTCAAAGGCTAATTCTGTTAACGGAGGAAATTGCTGAGCTTTTTCTCTTTGAGTTTTAAGAAGTCATGGTAAGCATCCAGCACTACATTATCAGGAAAGAACAAATAGATGCCAAACCAGCCAATCATCCAAACTGGGGAGTCAGTTGATAAGACTCTTTTGGTATCACTCCAGGTCAAGGCTGAGCCTTATATGGAATTAGACTTCAACCAAAGACAGAAGTTTTGTCTGTGCTCTGCTATTACCTGCTCAAATTCTGACCTCCTTACTGGAATACGCCTCTTTCCCAAAGAGAGGAGCCCAGAAATCAAATTATACCAGTAAAATAGAGTTTATTGCTGTGCTGGTCAAGGGTACCTGGAGCCACCCCAGGAGGTGAGGGTATTTGCCTTTAGTCTTCTGTGCTGACCTCATAGTCTCTACTGACTACTGAGCTCTTACAAGCGTTGGTGTTGCCTGCCCATTGCTACACTTCATAGGGGATGCAGAAATTCATTTCTTGCTAAGTGCTGATAAATATTACCTAATTTTCTTCTGTATAGATCTTTCTGCAAAAATATTACCCAATATTCCTTGCTTCTGCAAATGCAGTGATATGAACCCCAAGCATTGCATCTGGAGCCACTATCGCAGTATATGATCAGGGCAGGACTATGCCTGCTCCAGTATCTCCCCACACAGTTAAATCAAATGTTGAAATGTATTCTTTGGGCCTCATTCATAATACAAACAGAACAAATAGTAGGGGTTTTAGCCTCTGTAGAAAGAAAAATCTCCCTGATTCTGGCTTAGCAAAGTAAAAACGTGAGGGAGGCTGTACAAAATAAGAAGGCATTTCTCAAGATGTTGTTGGAGCCCTATCCAAAGAAGGAAAACAGAAAAGCATGTGAATTCTGACAGGATAAATACAAAAGCACAGTAAGTAAGTTAAAAAAGTTTTTTGTGGAACAACCTGCAAAAGGAATAACCAAAATCTAATAATACATCATTTCCCAAAAAAGGGAGGTTTTAAGAAACCACTGAGAAAATAGGTGATTGAGGTACAGTAAAAGATTTGTAAAGGATGTAAGGGGACAACAGAAAGTATCAGTAAGCATTTGGTACTACAGGTGACCTCAAGAATGTTGTCATACTGGGACTTTACTTCAAGAGGAGTACGAGGGAAGATCACACTCAAAATGAAGTGCCAGTCAAAGAGGTTAAAGAAAAAAATCTGCATTGCATTGTTAGACCAGGAGAAAAGTCTAAGTTGCCCTGAGATAAGAGGAGGATCCTCCCATGGATATATAGTTACAAGCAGTTTGAGATAACAGAAACGAAAGATGACTATGAAGAAGTTCAATAACCTGGTAAAAGAAAATGACTGAATGACAAATTGGCAGATGAAATATCAATTTCATGTACAATGTACAAAAATGTAAATTTGCACACATGAAGAAAAATCTTAACATGCTGAAGTCCTGGATTGTGTGGCTGGACATCTTATTCTGATATGGTATGACCTTTATGCCACTGTATATTGCTGTTGGTATACAATACATTTCTGAATATTTTTCTGTCTGATCTAAAAATGCTTGACTTGGGAGGTTCCATCTTCTGAGCATGACAGAACTCCACCTGTCCTCTGGAACAAAGAAGACGCCACCAGCAGGACAGAATCTCTTCTGAAACCATTTATGCTGATAAATCACATCAACAGTTCAGTGTAGGGAACCAGCAAAGCAAGAATGTAAAGAAACCCAGCAATCTAGCATTGGAAAGAGTAACCACTTTTGAGTTATTAGAAGAACTGGGCCAGTGCTATTATGAAGAGAGGAGAATATTCAGGGCTGAAATGACAACAGTTTTCTAAGGTTTACTTAGAGAGATTGGCTGCAATCGTCAGCTAAATCTAACATTCAGCAGCAAAACCTCCCAAGCCTGACCCATTTAGATACTACCGCTCTAAGCAGAGAAAACAGGCAATAGGGCTTTTACAGTACCCTCCCCAACAACGCTAAAGCCAGGCCTCTCCTGCAGAACACAATCTCAAATTTGAAATATGTCACAGTAAACCTTCGGTCTCCCGTACTTCTAGGAAATGGCCTAACAGAGCCTCCATCAAGAACAATATCTCAGAAGACAGGCCTATTCACATCTCTTTAGAAATTGTTCCCTTATGTTCATCACTTATCTGAAAAGGCTGTTGCTAGTCCTTTCAAAAGTGCTCCATCCATACAAATGAGTTTATGGCAAAGTAAGGCCATGTCAGACACCCATGACAAACTGAAATAGAAATATTTTAATGAAAACTTTGGATGGAGCTTTATAAGTTTTCTAGGAGAGAACCTGTAAGAACAGAGTTTGGGTATATACTTCCCATAGAAAATGAAACAGGAGGAAAAAGTTGGTCCAAATCTAATGTACCCGTCCTCCAAGATGAACCATTGCTATGTGCTCACGGGCCTGATCTTTCTCAAACAGAAATGTAAGTCTGTGTTTGTCTCAAAGTCTCAGCATTAAGGTAGCACTTTCCAGAGAACCCATGTAATTGTTTGTGCAGATATGATATTTATTTGTAAGTCTGAGAACCCTCAGTTCAGAAGAATCTAGGCCTCCTCAGACTGCTTTCTCCAGATGTCTCGTACTGGGAACTGTAAAAGCTATTGGAAATATCCGGAACCTAAAAAGGACAAAAGTTCTCACCAGACCAGTCCCTTTGCCTTCTGATAATGATCTGCATAATTCTTGGTCTACAGTATCATTGGTTCAGAAGGTGAGAAACATGTTCCTATATCTATATAAAATGAGCATATTATCAAAATGGGTTATATTCCTCTACAATAAGAATACCTAAGCACCCTCTCTTGCTACTGCACCTCAGTTCTTTTTCCTTTGTACAAGAATCATAATTTATGATGCTTTCTGATCTTTTTTACCTCTCTTAAGGTCATTGAGTCCAACCTCCCACTTAAAGCAGAGCTAGCTTCTGTGTCAGATCCAGTTGCTTGTCCAACTGTGTTTTGAATATATCCAAGGATGGATATATTCAAGGATTCAAGGATTTGAATATATCAAGGATGGATACAGCCTCTCTGGACACCCATTCAACCACTCTTACCTGTAAATCATTCTTTTTCCTTATATCAAATTGGCATTTCTCTTGCTGCAACTTGTGACTGTTCTTTCTCATCCTCACACTGTTAAACTTCCAGATGAGTTTGTTCTGTCTTCTCTACATACATTGGAAGACAGCAATAGATCCCCTTAGCTTTCATTCTCCAGGCTGAAAAATTCCAGTTCCTTCAGACCCCCATAATCATCTTGCTGCCCTGCTTCTGAACTTACCCAGTTTGTCAATGTCTTTCTTGGACTAGGAGGCAGAAATCTGGACATGGGACTGCACGTGCAGACTCATGAGTGCTGAGGAGAGGGAATAATCACTGCCCTTGACCTGCTGGTCCACTCCTTCCAGTATAGCCTAGTATGTGGATAGTTTCTATAAGGAAGCATGTCTGATTTGTGTTAGTTTGTTTCCCACCAGGACCTCAGAGCCTTTTCTACAGACCTATCAGTCAGTCATTCCCTAGGATACATAGTTTTTCCCATGTAATTGGCTTTGCATTTGCTTCAGGAGGTTCCTATCAACCCATTTCTTCAGCCTGTCAAAAGCCCTCTGAATAGCAGGGCTCCCTTCCTGTAACGTTAGGCAGTGCCCTCGGTTTGCTGTCACCCACAGTCCTGCTAAGGCTGCCTTTCATCCCACTGACCGTTACTGTTATCACTAAACACTCTGAGTCTCAGCATTGATCCCTGAGGAGTGTCGCTCATGACCAGTCACTGCATTCAACAGCCTGGCCTGTTTTTCTAGTACCTTGTCCTAACCCTGTGGCTCTGAAAACTTAGTGCTCAGCTCGATAGTAAAGACCTCTACTTGAATGAAAGAATACAGGGATTAACTGAGTCATGCACTCAATATTTTAGAATACTGAAGTGGTAGAAAGGCAAGTAAGCAGCAAGAACATAAAGAGCTAGGTACTAACAGAAGTAAATTCTGGGCTGATATCAAGTTTATGGTGGCTGATCTCTTAACTTACAAGTAATGCACTTAGGCTTTAGGATTAGTTAGGGTTTTAGACATACTCCTGTCCTTTGAGATTCCTGTTGATTACAGGCCATCACTCGATGTGTCAGCCTGTTTTCAATCCCATTCTCAATTTTTTAGTTGCCCGTGTGTACTTTAAGAGATCTGAGGAAACTTCAGGTGTGAATAGACCCATTCTTGACAGTATAACAATAGCGTTCATACACCATCGATTTTTTTTAAAAAAAATTTATTCATCTCAATACATTCATTCTTATTCTTTTTAATGTAAGACAAACCCATTGTTTTTCCTTAAACAAATTAAAATGTACCTAAAACTTCTCAATGGAAATATTTCAATCATATTCACCAAATGGAAGATATCCGATCAGGAAAAGTTACCCAAACAGTTAAAGTTAGCCAAAATTAAAAGAAAATATAATGGCATTTTAAAAAATTACATGTGAGGTATCATTCTTTCTTGGCTGCATTTCTGTTTTTGCCAAAAGGAGGAGGAAAGTGATTCCAGGCTTTCCACAGGAATATAAAGTTGCCTGAGCTACAAAATGCACTTTAAAATTCCTCAGTTTCTTTGTTATTTCACTACATCAGAAACTAATATTATCTCTTCATTTTCAGATGTTATTGTCTGAATTTTGCTCTCCATCAGCTGAAGGGAGAATAAAAACTTCCATTAGTTTTATACATGTTAGGTTAGCATATACTTATGCATAATACTGAGAGTTTTTCAACTTTTGTTACATATTTTATAGAGATATTTTGCTGCTTTTTTTCTTAGCTGATAACCTATCCTTAGCTGGACATAACAGTGAAATTTCAGCAACTTTGTAATGCTGTCATGGACAGGGAGGACGTGTTTTTCTCCAGTGCACCACACAGGTTACCCCAGATCATCGCAAATGAATTCACTCTCTACAACTACCTGGCAGGAGGTTGTAGCGAGGTGTGTGTGGGTCTCTTCTCCCAGGTAACAAGTGATATGACAAGAGGAAATGGCCTCAAGTTGCACCAGGGGAGGTTTAGATTGAATATTAGGAAAAATTTCTTCACTGAAAGGGTTGTCAAGCATTGGAACAGGCTGCCCAGGGAAGTGGTAGAGTCACCATCCTTGGAGGTATTTAAAAAGGTGTTTAGATGTGGCACTTAGGGACATGGATTAGTGGCGGACTTGGCAGTGCTGGGTTAAAGGTCTTTTCCAACCTAAGCAATTCTATAATTCTATGAATTCATACAAAAGGATTAACTTCACTAAGGTATGAAAGTAGATGAATACACATTGGCCTGAAGTTTAGGTAATTGAACAGAGCATGAGAAATTACTGGACGTAACATGATCAGCTGCTGGACAGGAAAAGGGTGCAAGTGAGCTGCTGGTCCTTATGCTGGTCTGGTCAAATGCTCTGTGTGACCACTGCAGTATGTCCTGTTACCTTATAAAACCCTATTTTGAACTGTTTTCTGTGTCACCCTGTTTTCTATCCTGTGTGTGTGTCTTGTTAGCAAACTTCCTTGAAGCTGGACTAGTGGATGAGTAGGAGAGACCTGCACCTGGAGACACCCAAGGTAAGAGATGGTAACCTAGTGGGGAGAACCAGCATGTGAACGTAGAGATCAGTTGTGAGGAACTTGCAAATTTATGGTTGTTGTGAATTAAGTGAATGAGTGTGTACACACGTCTCACTGGCAAATTTCAGCCCTGCTCAGCTGGAGGGGAGCAGGAGGACTGGCATGTCTGTGACCCTATTTATGTGACTGCTGCTGGTGTTGAAGTGGCATTGGTAAATGCACCTGTGGTGGCATTTGTAGCTGGTTGCATTAGTGTCCTCTGTGTGTGTTGTACATGTGTGTGCCTCATGTTGGGAAAATGCACAGCCTTTGCTGCTGTCTGGACCTACCAATGGGAGCATCAGTCCCTGCACCTGTGAGACTGGGATGGGAGAAACTCCCTGGTTCTGGAAGAGCACTACATTTACTTCCCTTAAAAAACTTGCCTGCTGATTTTTCTCTTGTTATTCCTCAAAATATGGCAGTTATCCTCTGTGTTAAGTTCCTTATAATTTAAGAAATACCTGCAGTAGAGTCTTATATACTTTTCACATAACTAATGTAAAATAGAAAGAGAACATACCTCTGGATTTGTATCAGGCAGTCCATTAAATGCATTTTTTGGCCCTGGGATTTGTGGAAATGCTGCTTCCCAACAGCTAGTCCTGGAGATCAAGAGGGATGAAGTAGAAAAGAAGAATTAAGTAAGCGTCATGTGTCAAAACAATTGCACCCTTGAACCAGCTCTTGTCTTCCACTGCCAGCATAGAAAAGAAATGAAAAATATGCATGATCTCAACACAGAATGAACACATATCAAGAAAAAAATAAGAATTTGGATGGTAATAGTTTCATTTTTGGTTAAGGATTCACTAGTTGTTATTTTCTTCTTTGAAAGGAAAAGGAATTTGTCCTGCTCTTTAAGTCACTACAACCAGTGACAAGTGGGTGTAAAAATTTTAACAAGTTGGAGGAACAGTATCTTCTCTGAATTACTGTCTATTTCTATACAAAGTGCGTGTAATGGCAGAATATCCATTTTCTTTCTCTTTTGCTTACATGTTTTATTTCAAGAAGCAAGCTGCTTAGCTTATGTGCTTTCAGATACTTTCATTTTGCTAGAACTATTCTAGTAAACGTTGCAAAATCTTTATAGGTAAGTACAGTCAACCTGAGTGTTGCATAGACAGTCTAGATGGCAAATATTCTGAGCAGCTGTACTGTTAATATAAGTAATAGCATGTAATTGCTTTCCTTGCCATGTTGACAGAAGGGACCCTTGAAAAAGTTGTGTGGATCAGCTAGGGAGGCACTTTGGGCATGAAGATTATAGTACTTGCCTCAGGATCACTCATTTGGATTGATTTCTACTACAGTGTGAGTGAAAACATTTTATACAGAGACACCTCTACTTTATTTAAGAACTGCAGCTATATTTCACACAACCACAAAAAATAAAATAAATGCAAAAATTAAGTTTACCTTTTGCAGAGCAAAATTGTGATGATTGCCATTAAGAGTGTCACAGCTGCTACCACAAGTAAAATCCATACTGAAGAAGAAATAATTTCTTCATTTACTGAAAGAGAAAAGTCATAAAGTATTATTGTTAATGAAGATGAATAGATGCACAGCTGTGTCAAACGTCTGCGCTGGTGACTGACTGATGAATGTCAGTCTGAAAGGTTTCGCTTGGTATAAAAATCAACTCTTTAGCACCTTAGCTGCAATGTCTACTGGAATGGACCAGCACTGAGCCTGTTTGTCCATCTCCTGCAGTAAGCAGGTGTCACTTCATCTGCAAATGTAACTTTTTGTATTTATTTCCAATGTTGGAGTGTAAAGACATTTATTAAGTCTCTTCTTCCTCTTCTTTGTAGTGTGGAGTGAAACAAAATGTTAGCCGATCCTTTATATATCTGTGTGTCCATCAGTATGCAGCATTGTGTGAGGCAGACTGGACATCGCTGTGGGGAGAGTAGCCCGAGGCATGGATTTGTTCTTACCAAACTCAACGGGTGCACTCCACTCCCCCCAGGTTGGGCTCACGAGGCAGGTACTGCCAGCTGCTCTCATTTTCAAGAGGTACTTCTTTCTTGCATTGGATCTATGCAATATGTGACTACTTCCCCCTTCCTAAAAACAAAGCAAAACTGAGTTGTTTTTCTTTGTTATATGTCTAGGTGTTGATAATATTCAAGTGTCGTTTACCAGTGAAACTTCTACGAGGCTATGGGAGCATTGCTTGTAAAAGTAGACTGCTGTTCCAGAGCAAAAAATAAACATATTCACGTTCTTTATGTATAAAAACGTATGCATCTGTGTATCTAAAAAAAACCCCTGTCAGTAAACTTTTTAAATTTAGAAGTTTTTAGTCTTTTACCTCATATCCTGTAACTTCTTATGATATAGTTTGATTTACTGACAATTTCCCTCAGCACACTGACAGACACAGAAAAATATCTTGAATTGTCTCATTTCATTACTGCTAGGATTGAGTGATTTGAGGAGTAAACTGTATGCACCTCACCTTCCTCAGTGTTTGCGTTACGACTTTTCAGGAATAGCATAACTATCCAGCCAAATCTGAAAAATAAGTAGAGGACTGCAATACTTAGCGTTACTAGAATTTGCTGAAATGTATTTGCTCTTGGAGACTTTCAGGATAGAGGTGGGATGTGCAAGCTGCACAGGTTAGAAGGAGGTGCAGCATACCTGGAGGGTAGCCTCCATCCCAAAGTGATTTTGTAGTCTTTGTTTTTCATAAACAAAATTATATTCCTAGAAGATGATTCCTCTTTGTCTCTTTTCTCTGCTGTCAGCGATGTGTAACTTCAAATTCTGTTCCAAATAGTTGAGGGGGAGAGTGGACAATATAATAAAAAAACGGAAGGTTTTTCAAAATACTTGCAAAATAGTAATAGAGTTCTGCCCTTGAATGTATAATAAATAACATGTCATGATGATTTAGGAATTTGACCCATTAATGGAATTTCTAAATAAGGATCTCATAAAGCATAGGGCATTGAACACATACTGATTTAAAGGCATTGGCATACTATTTACTTTCCACAAATGACTATGAAAATAACATGTATTGCTGATTAATAGGACAAGCAGACTTACTTGTATAGAAGCGTATATGGGTTTTCCCTCAGGATTATCCTGTAAATTGAGAAAATAAACATGATTCTTTTGGTTGCTTGTTTTGTGTTTACATAATAAGTCATTTTTATTTACTGTCCCCTTTTCTGCATTACTCTTTCTTATCTACTTAACAGTTTGTTCAGAAGAACTAGTAGTTTATCTACCGTTTAGTATCTAATATGTAATTAATCTCAAAGGCCAAGTTTACATAGTAACTAATTCTTCTAAGGAAAAGTATTTGTTTTCCTTACCACCAGAGCTGAGAAATAAATTTTATTCCAGATTGGTGACTAAACTGAAGTACAAGGAAACCAGACCTGAATGAAAACTGTAACTTTATTCTTACACACACTAAGAAAAAACTAAACTGTGAAATAAACTTTTTTAGTTTACATCTACTGTTTATATTTTACAATAGATGTCTCTATATTTAATTGCAAATTCTGTGTTAATATTGTTTCCTTTTTCCTCAGATGAAAATATTCAGGACTGACATGGATTCACAGATATTTTAAGCTGCCCTCCAGCTAGATACAGTAAAGTTCACTCATGTCTTCTGAATAGCCTTAATGACTGCAATGTAATGCAGTGACCACACACAACTAATGACTGTGGACTGTATCAACTCCATTAGCCTGCCAGAGTTATGCAATTTTTTAATTATTTTGAATTTTGTATTACTCAATTTTAAACCAAAAAGAACTTTATCCAAACTTGTTTTATGAAACAACTGCATGCATGCTCATGTGGCACCTGAACCTGAATTTGCAAAGCATGTTGTTGTACAGGACAGCTTCTAGAATCTGTAAACAAGCTAGGTTAAGCACAGGAATCCATCTAGGAGGAAGTGCAACAATATAGTCTCCCTTTTTTTGTGTTTATGCTGAAATAATACATGAGAAATCAAAACAATGAGTCATGAATGATTTCAGAAAGTGGAGTCCAGAAGGACAGGTGGTCTTTTGCAAATTCTGGAGGAACACATGTGTGAAAAGGCACTGCGTTTCAAAAAAAAATGAAGGAGACAGTGTGTGTGATAATTAAAAAGAGACTCCCTGCTGCAGGGGATGGTGGCACCAATCTTCTCACCTGACCTGAAGGAGGAGGTCTGCTGCTTGCCTGGGGCCAGGACCCCGGATGCTGCAGGACTGCCAGACTTGTCTGGCCATTGAGCTATTGACCCTTCCTGCTCTCCTGTGTGGGCACCAATGATATGGCTGGGGTAACCAGGATGGTCTCGAGGGTGGTGGCAGAGAGCTGGGAGGACGGTGAAGGGCAGGAAGCCCAGATGGTGTCTCCTCAGGCCTTTCAGTGAGAGGGAAAGGCTTGAGCAGAACTGCAGTCATCCAGCAGGTCAACTCCTGTCTGAGAGGCTGGTGTCATAGCCAGGGCTTTGGCTTCTATGACCTTGGGACCCTTTTTGAGAAACAGGGACTACTGAGCAGGAGTGGGATGCATCTCACCAAGTGGGGTGAGAGTGTCCTTGCAAATAGGCTTGCTAATCTTGTGCTCTGTGTAAAGGAGTGCCTTGAATACATAGAGCTCTGTCTTCGGAGAAATCATGAATCAGTAAGGGAGCTTGTGAGGCAGTCATCAGAGGACCAACCAACACAGGTGACAATGTAGTAGGTGTTTGTTCCATATCTCTCTATCAAGAGAAGGAAGCTGATGAGACCCTCTTCAGACAGCTTGAGAAAGCCTCACAGCCACAGGCCTTGGTACTCAAGGGAAACTGCCCCAGAGGGCAAAGCTGCCACTTGATCTACAAGGATAGCCTCCTCAGAGCACAAGAATAGTCCATTCTGGTGTGCAAAAAATCGATCAAGTGTGCCAGGTGAGCATGGCAAGACATGAAAGTTGAGTCTGAGCTCAGAAACAAAAAGGAAGTATGCTGAAGGTAGAAGGAGGGATTTAGGAAGTATGCAAAGACATCATCTGCACATGTAGGAATGGAGTCAGGAAAGACAAAGCTCAGCTGGAGTTAAGGCTGGTGAGGGAGGTGAACACAAGAAAGGTTTTTATGAGTGCACTGGCAGCAAAAGGGAGGTTAAGGAGAATGCAGGCCTGTTGGGACATTGGAAAGGCTGAGGTATTTGGTTCCTATTTAGCTCAGTTTTCACTGTTAAGGTTTGTCCTCGGGTTTCCCAGACATCCTGATCTATAAAGCCTTAACTTAAAACATCACTGGAGAAGAAACCAAGAGCCTCAACAAATTTAATTTATTGGTGTCAGACATGAAAAAATGTGATTGAAATTATGTTACTCATGGTATTACCTTTTTGTTTTTGTTTGCTTCCAATCCAAGTAATTTCCAATTGTGAAAATAAAGTTTAAAGGCTGACTAATACAATATATGTTGGTCATAGTGTATTAGTAAAACAATACAAGTTTATACCTGGCAGTAGTAATGCAATAAATTTTACAACACTGTAGTTGCTGGATCTTGACGTGAAAATTGCTAATAATTATTACAAAAATCCTAGGCAATTCAGGCTGTATGTGAATTGAATATTCTTTGTAAACTGAATATTAGTCGTATTAGAAGACATTAAGAAGTATGTATTACTTTACTGCGATGCACTTTGATTCCAATGTCACACAGAGCTTTCTAGAAGCTTTCTTTGCTGCAACGGCCAAGGGATTCAGAGAAGTAATCCAGTTTTGTATCAGTTAGGTGGGCTTGCAAGAAAACTTATCCATGAAATAGCAAGCCCGACCTAGACTACGCTCCCGATAGCAGCAATCTAGGGAATGCCCTCAGTCAGCCACTAGGCGGCCAAGTCTGGTTGTAAAACAGGCAGCTTTTTCCTTTGTTGTCACTGTCTGCCACCTTGTGGTCATTGGACGCAATTCTGCCAGAGGTCGAGCGGAGCACAGCAATCTCACTTCTTTCCTATGGCTGCAAAAAGACTTGTAAAGCCAAGGTCCGAATTGGACTTTCAGTCGTTTAAATAATTCTTTCAGCAATCTGTGATTACTCTGCCTTTCTGCGTTCTCTCACATTTATTTACCTTTTATTGAACATTATACAGCTTCAATTTTTGGACCAACAGGTGTGTTGCTTATATAAGATGTCTGGATGAGCTATTTACATTTCATATATAGCAAAATTTCATTCACGTTGATCAACTCATACTTGTTAAGTGGATGCACATTTCTCCATTGGGTATTTACAGCCCAGCTCTGCCCTTTCACAGAGCAGCAGTCGCTGGAAGGTCTCTTAATCCTGGACAGATCTAACAGGTCTTAGTGAAAGAAGGGCCTTTTCTGAGTTTTGCCACAGCCAAAGCTGTAATATGTTGAAATCCTGATTAACCACACTTCTCCCCTTAGTTCCACACAGTCACAGTCACCGTCATCCAGTGTATCTCCAGCAATACCTCACCCGGGGAACAAGGATAAAAAAAAATGGTGCAATATGGCATAACAGGGTGCTTGAAAGGCACAGCCACAAAGGAGTATGGTGCTATCTATGAAGAAGGGTAACCATACAAGAGGGCCTGACTTTTATCTTTAATCATGCATATTGGTAAATGCAAACACATGTACTAATGTTAAATGTAGGTGAAGAAATACCTCTTACCTTATACTTTATGTTGATTTCATATTTAAAACACTTGTCTTGGTTAGAGTGATTTATTTGGGGTCGTTGCCACTGGATTATGCAATCATTTTTAATTTCATCACAATTGACAGTGATATTTGATGGAGGCATGAGATTTTCTGAAATTATATAACCAAGAATTCAAATAATTTAAATCACTTGATCTCTTTTTGCTTTGATAAAAGAGAGTGCAACTGCAAGTAACATCTCTATGAAGAAAGATATTATTTTGTATCTATTTTTCTTAGCAACTCTGTTAGAAATAATCAAAAGACCAAAGTTCTTTAAAACTTTTCCTCGGGATCAGAAAAATACAGGGACTAAGCCAGGGAACGTGACTTAGGAGCATACAAAGATACAAGTTCCATCCATTTACTAGACTAAGAAGGTAGAGTCCTGTCTTCTTTTATAAGGCTGCTTCTACTGCAGAAGAACAAGCTGATGCTCACCCTAATGTAAGAAATCCAAAGATCATTTATTTCTTCAGGCCTCCTCACATGATGCTTTTGTGACATGAAAGTGTTACTTGCTTGGTGTTGTGAACTATGCACTTTATTCCCTCTTTCCACAAAATTATCCATACACTTATGAGAAAGATGCTTCAGCTTTAAGAATCTAGCCAACTCCTTCACGTATCTTCCCTCATTTCATAGATGTGAGCAAAAAGATGAGGACCTTTACATTTTCATCATTGCCAAGGACTTGATTATTGTAACAGCAGAGGATAGTTACTTATGACAGAAAGGGTAATAAAAGATTGACGGGAAAGCTTAGTTTCATCTATACTATTTTACATCAATCTTTAGAGACAGGTATGGCTTATTTCTGATGGGCTATTTAGTCAAAGAACAGTCTTGTTTCACCTTGAGTTGACGCTCGGTAGAGTTGATGCTCAAGAAGGAAGCTCAATTCCTCCTTATAGAAAGAATGAAGCCTTGTTTGACCATCTTTTTGGAGACAATACCAAAATCAGTGGAACTTTGCCAAAAAGGCTTTGCTACAGTAGAAGTAATTGCACAGGATGCTTCCAAGCAGAGCGCCGCATGTGAAAGAGCATAGGAAAAAATGGGGCATTTTGTACGTATATCGATTTCTTTAATGAAGGGTATGGTGTTGGCATATGCTGTCCCCACTGGCAATGAGAAGCAATCATGCTCAGATGAACTTTTGAAAAGTCTCCTCTGTTGAAAGGTCTTTGGCCCTTATTGGAAGGTTAGCAGGGGGAAGTACAATTTCTTAAGTCCTGGGGACCTTTCTGGAGGAAAACCTAAACCCAATAAGGGTAGTTTGCTAAAGAATATAAGGAAAGCTGTAGCTGTGAGCTTTCTTTTTTAATTTCCCTCATTGCCCTTTTGCTTGGGGAATAGGTTTTCTTGAAGAGGCCACAGTCTTATTTTGACTACTGAGACAGGGCACTTAGTTCCTTCTCAAGGATAAATGCTCTACTACCCTCATAAAATAATGAAAATAAAGCAGAAAAAAAATTTTACTTACCAATTTCATACAATTGAATGTACTCATCATAGAATTGGATCAGGGAGTCCTTGCTAGACCCGTTCACCAGGAAATAAGCTTTATTTACATCTATCCTCACATTTTGGAATCTACATCCCCAGTTTCTGCCATTTTCATCTCTAATGTAAAGCTCACATTCCATTGCATCATCATACCTGTAGACAGCAAGGTATTTTAGTTAGACATGGACAGCGTGACGTGTTGAATGAGAACTCAGACTTCCCTAGCTCAAGCAGATCTACTTACCTCGAGTTCTGCCAGTAGAGGAAGTACTGAGTGTCTTCTGGAGCATCCCTGCCTGCCTGCCACGTGCAGTTCATGAGGGAAACGTTATAAATCACACAGGAGAAGTTTTCAATGGCTGACCCATTTATGCCTGCAAACACAGGAATGTCCGTGATGAGGAAAAATCATGTGACTCGATCCAGGCTGGAGGATCTTGGTACATGCTTAGATATGTTAGACAGCTGCGACTGCAGCTGGTTATTGCTTGGGTTAGGAATTACTTGCTTCATTTTAGGCAGTAACAATGGAAGATATTTTCACTGACAGATTCAATGAGTAATTTGTCATGGATAAATCCTCCAAAGATATGATAGCTGCATCTGATAAAGTAAGTCTCAGGGGAGCCTACACTGCTCTAGTACAGGCTGACAGCTGAAGTGCCTACCCCTGTGCTTTCAATTGTTCCTGTTCAAAAGGAGACTGGTGCCACGATGCCACAAAGCAAAACAGTCACCTATCATCCTTCTATACCCTGCCATAGCATTTCTATTTGAAGGATGTTCTTCAGTGCCCTGTCAAATGAGTGGATAGCATGAGGAGGATCCCTGTGGACTCCAGAGAAGGACAGAAAGGGAAGTGCAGAGTTGTGAACTTTTTCAAGACCTCGGGGAGGTGTAAATGTAAACTTGTGAGGTGTTTGGACTCTGCAGTGATACCTTCTTCCACCTGGGATTGACATGAGGAATCTTCTGATCACAAACATTTCAATTTACTTCTTAACCCCCAGCCTCAAGAAAACCCAATAAGGAAACTAAACATACACTTTAAAAGGAAGGATGATTTATCCATCCTTTTATAAAGAGTTATCAAGTATTTTGAGCTTGATGAGGCAGGAAGCAGTGCTGTTTAGTACATGCCAACTCCATGTTGCTTAAATGAGCAGATCTTGTACTTCTTTCTCTTAACAGTCTTATATATATTACCCCCTCATACAAAGAGGAGTAAAGGTTCTCAGACCTTCCATTGTTGTGGATGGGACACTGCAAAGGTTTGGGCATTACATCATGAGATATGCGGTGACAAAATTCAAGATGTCACAGATTTCTCAGTGAAGAATTTCAAAACTACAGCCACAACTGTGTTTCACTTGAATTTTTAAAGACATTCAAATGCAGTCAATAAAATATTAGCATGAACAGTTAAAAGAGAATTAGTAATTAAAAAGATGGCACCAAGTAAGGTGGCAACTGCAGACTGAAAAATTGCTGAGCTAGTTGTAGGAAACTCCTTTTCTTATCATAAGGCTGTGAACAAGAAACTGTTCATCCTAGAGGAAACAAATAAAGGGATGAATGGTTTCAGTTTTTCTTTTACCCCCAGGCCATTGGAAGTAGGCAAATCCTTTCCCAAAGTCTAGCATATTACCTTGAGGAATATATCTGCATACGGTTGAGTATGTGCCATTCATGTTCACAGCTGTGACAGAAAAGCTTGCTCCATTGTGCAGAGGAGGTGCTATATTTCCAAATGTGCACTTCATGTCCTCTGCCTGAAAAATGTCATGCAGAAGGTTTACTTTTTAGTTTTTCATCTATTGGTTTACACAGTGCTGCTCCCTGTAGAAACTGCTTTAGCTTGTGCTTGATTTGTAACAGTGGGACCACTGTGAAGTGAGTAATGTAGGTACTGATGTCTTCCCAGGTTTGAGAACTCTTTTCCCAGAAGCTTTGGGTGATGAACTTCCACCACTGTAAGGTGAAGAGTTCAGTGCTTCCCTCCAGAAAATCTCATGGAAATGTTAGGAATAGCAGTTCCTCCCCTCCTTCTACCCATAGTCCACCAAATCAGTTGAACTGCCTCAAAATAGAGCGTATGTGGTTTCATAAGGGTCAACAGATGGCTGTAAAATGCTTTGTACTCGTTTGAAAGACAAAGTGAGATACCTCACAAATGAATGCCTAGGCAAGGAGCTGGCTTGAGATTCATCTCCATGTACATTAGTTTTCTAAAAACTAGCATCTAAGTCATGTAGGTGCCTTGTCTATGCAGTGATGAATGAAGACACCAACAGTGGAATATAAGATGCATGGGATACACTGCCTTCAGAGCTTAGAGGACTATAACTTCCATGCTTAGATAGTTGAAATGAGGATGATGTGAATCTACTCAATTCTGTGATTACTTGAACAGGCGGTATAAATGCATGAAGTTATCACAGGAGTCCCCACATGTCAGAATTTTCTAGATACTGCCTACAGAAACATTAATGTTTACCATAGATGTAGTATACATCTTGCTTGACACAGTAGTGTAGTGTAAAATGCTCGCTCGCTCTCTATTTATGCGAAATAGAGTGTCAAAACCAATACCTTCCTTTTACAGTTCCTGCTCCTGAAACAACTTCATTTTGGACAGAACCTACCCAGTCAGATGCACAAGAAATATTTGCCAAATGGGTGGAGACAACTTTGAACTCTACAGGAAGAAAATTTAGCTAAGGCAGAAGTGATACATGTACAGGGATAATCCCAAGAGGACAGCTTCATGACTTGCTTCAAACTATCTGTGCAGTTTGTAAAGGCCAGTGAAAAAGAAAACTATTTTGGGTAAAAAACATAGTAGCTGCAAAACAGGAAATGCTTAGCTTGCTGTCTTCTCTTCATAGGTATGGAAAACAGACTAAATCAGAAGCAGAATTTGTCTTTTCATAAAGTTATGACATTTCTCAAGTAATCCATTTACACAAGATCTGAGTTCTAGATCTCCTGTCTGTAATCAAAAGTTTGGATCTGAATTGGTGCTGAAGTTTGGGTCTGGAATTTGTCAAGGAATGTGAAAAATAGTAATAAGAGCTTCTACTGGTGCATTGGTCAGAAAAGAAAGATTAAAGAAAGTGTACTGTCCCTCATAAATAAGACAAGGAGGACTAGTGACAACTGACATGGAGAAGGCTGAGGAACTCCATAAGTTTTTGCCTTAGTGTTCACTGGCAACCACTCTTCCCACATGTCTCAAGTCCCCGAATCTCAAGGCAGGGACTGGGGGAATGAAGTTCTTTCCATCATAAGAAAGATCATGTTTGAGACCACCTGAAGAACCTGAACATACAGAAGTCCATGGGATCCAACAAGATGCTTCCTACAGTCCTGAGAGAATTAGCTGATGTAGTTGTCAAGTCACTCCATCATATTTAAAAAGTCATGGCAGTCAGATGAAGTACCGGTGGCTGGAGAAAAGTGAATATCACACCCATTTTTACAAATGGTCATAAGGAAGATCCTGGGAACTACTGACCAGTCAGCTTCACCTCCATGCCTGGTAGTCATGCAACAGATCCTCCATGAGGTTATGTTGAAGCATACAGAGAACAGGGAGGTGATCAGAGACAGCCAACATGGCATCGCTAAGGTCAAGTTCTGCCTGAGTAAGCTAATTCTCCTCTTCAATGGAGGACTGCATTAGGGTAAGAGCAACATATATCATCTACCTGGATTTCAGTAAGATCTTTGGCATGGTCCCACACAGCATCCTTGCCTCTGAAATGGACAGGTGTGGGTTTGACAATTGGGCTGCTAGATGATAAGGCACTGGCTGGATATGCACATCCAAAGATTTACAGTTGTCCATGGCTTGCTGTCCACCTGGAAACCGGTAACAAGTCGTGTCCCTCGGGGGTCTGTACTGGGAGCAGTACTATTTGACATCTTCATCAATGGCATAGACAGTGGGATAGAGTGCGCCCTCAGCACATTTGTAGATGGCACCAAGCTGAGTGGGGCAGCTGATTTGCTGGAGGGAAGGGACACCATCCAGAGGGACACTGACAGGCTGGAGGAACAGGCCCATGCAAACCTCATGAAATTCAACAAGGCCAAGTGCAACGTCCTGCACCTGGGTTGGGGCAGTCCCCTGTACCAATACAGGCTGGGGGATGAACGGGTTGAGAGCAGCCCTGCAGGGAGGAACTTAAGGATACTGGCAGGCAAAAAATTGGGCATGAGCCGGCAACGTGCACTCACAGCCCAGAAATCCAGTCACCTCCTGGGCTGCATAAGCAGAAGTGTGGCCAGCAGGTCAAGGAAGGTGATTCTCCCCCTCTACCCTACTCTCATGAGACCCCACGTGAGGTACTGCGTCCGGCTCTGGGGTTCGCAGTACAAGACAGACCAAGACCTGTTTGAGGGGTTCCAGAGGAGGGCCACAAGAGTGGTCAGAAGGCTGGAACCTCTCTCCTCTGAAGGGAGGCTGAGAGAGTTAGGGTGGTTCAGCCTGGAGACGAGCAGGCTCTGAGGAGACACTGTTGTGGCCTTTCAATGCATAAAGGGAGCTTCTAAGGAAGACCGAGAGACACTTCTTACCAGGGTCTGTAGTGACAGGGCAAAGGGCACTGGTTTTAAACTGAAAGAGAGTCGATTTAGATTGGACATAAGGAAGACATTTTTTATGATGAAGGTGGTGGGGCACTGGCACAGGTTGGCCAGAGAAGTTGTGTGTGCCCCATCATTAGAAGTGTTCAAGGTCAGGTTGGATGTGTCTTTGAGCAACCTGCTCTACTGAAAGATGTCCCTGTTCATGGCAAGGGGGTTGAACTAGATCTTTCATTTTTTTTACCACCCAAACCATTTTATGACTGCATGAACCTGCCTGCCCCTCAAAAACCACTCCAGAAATATTTTGTCTTTACAGGCTTCTGTGTCCTAGCAGTCAGCCCTGAACAAGCATATCATTGCATCTCCAATGCCCCTGAATGCTTATGTCTTGTTTTTAGGTAAGTCAGTAAGGAGCCGTGTATCTAATTAAATCTGTCCTTTGTACTTAAAAAATTCTTTTCTGAACATCTATACATGCCTCTCACAAAAGTTCCTCTGAAACCAGGAAAAGAGGCAATTTTACACTTCAGTCTCATCAAGGCACTGATTCCACGAAGACCTCTGAAGGTGAGTTTCACAAGAACAGCCAGAGAGGTTGGGTATGCCTCAGTACCATGACAGGTCTCAACAAATCTAGAAAACACTGCTAAAACACAATCTTGTTCTTAACATGGATACTTTTTTCAGTTACTGGAGGATATGAAAGAAAAAGAAGAAAGTGTAATGATGTGTCTTTTAAAACTTTACATAGCAAATTTACCATTACAGTCATGGAAAAATCTCCTGCAGTCACTGAACACCAGTCCTCAGTGAAATTCATGCTGCTCATCCAATTCAGTTCCATTTTCCACTGATCCAGCATCAAATTTCTGATAGGTGAGTCTGGCATTTCCACTGCAAGTGTCACATAACAGGATCAGTAAGGTGCAGGACCGATTCCCAGATTTTTGGGTGCAGAGGTTACTACCTAGCACATCTAAGACAAGGAAAATTAAGCACAGCAACCCCTAATGAGAAGCACATTACACTTCACTTCAGAGGATTGCCCTATGGAAGTGTTCTACTCACAGTCTGTGCAGTGCCAGCCAGCACACAACTGGGTGATCAGCAGCATCCACTGGGTCATGGAGATGAGTGCACGAGGAGCCACCATCTCTTCCTTCTTGGAGAGAGAGAACAGTGAAACTTGCTCGAGGTGAAGGATGCCAGTGTGAACCACTCTACCCTGAATTTGTGTAGTCTGACTTGCTCGTATGTCTGCTTCTACACCATCTGACCATGTTTCTGTTTTGATGGGAGGCAAGATTAGACAGGCTTCTCAAGCAGTCACAAAAATGTTCAAATAAACAGTAACAAAGTAAAAGAAGTTGCCCTTTTCTGTAACGAAAAAATTTGTGTGATGATTTGTAAAGCTCGTGATCTCAAGAGCACTTCATAAAACTTACATACATGCGTTTGGCAACTGCTACTTTAAGGTCTAAAGTTTATTTATCTGTCTGCTATATACAAAAGTTAGGATGAATAGACTTCAAGGGGGTGGGTAAACAGCTGCAAATAGAAAGTATCAAAATGGGTCACAGCGTTATCAATCAGTCCAAGTTACCCAATGGTGAATACAGTAAGTTTGGTGAAGGTATTAGTTTATGTACTTTCAAGAAAGTTTTTGAGTACATACTTGTGGATCTAGGAGTGGTGTCCAACTTCTACAAATCCAGTACCAAACCCAGTAAGAAAATCAAAACTGTGACTAGGACCTTTCTTAGCAGACAGTAGGTACTTCATCTGCAAAAAACTTCTTTCAACTTAGCACCATTTATTGCTCTGACAGCTTTTTAGATTTTGCCTGGGACATCACCCCTCCAGCTCTGGACTTTCTAGAGTCTCAGTGAATACCTCAGCAAACAAAATAGTTGGAAAGATAAAGATGGACCTACCTTCATTTTCAGAATGTCTTTATCTGGTTTACCTTTCTATCATAGACTTCAGGCTCAGAGGAGATAGGAAGACTCAGATTTTAAGTGATAGCATGCCTATAAATAGGGCTGTTTCCCTTGCAGACTGTGTTTTGGGAACTGTCGTGCCATCGGAAGTGTTGCAAGATATGATGTTCATCACTTCCCTCCTGATTCTTACCAAATTAGAGTAATTGCACAGCTCTTGATTTCATAGAACAGGAACAAGCCGTTAGCTGGTTAAATTTTCCTTTCTGCTGTAGAGAGTCCACTGGTGCTTGAGAATCCAGCGAGTGCATAAAAAACTTTTATTTTACAGGTATTTCTCTCTAGCTCTAAATAATACTGAGCAGTACAAAGTATCTCTCAATACAAACCATCTCTGAGGGTTGGGAGCTGTGGGGGGCTCCCCATGGTGGGTCAGGGTGGGATCTGGCAGCCAGGGCCCATCCCACCCCCAGCCAGGAGCAGCCAGGGGCACCAGGGGTGCTGACATGGGGTCCTGGGCCCTGGGCAGGGTGGGTGAGCCTTGGAGGGCTGGACAGGGATGCTCTGTGGGGGCACTCAGGAAGATGACAATGCAAATTGTGAAAGTTCCTTAAGCCTGTGGATAAAGATGACTTCAAATCTTGGATATGAAGTCTTCAAATAAGATATATCACTCTAGGGCCTGCTGCTGAGCATTTGATACCTTCTCTGGTCACAGCTGTGCATTTTCTGAAGGAAAGTGTTCTTCTCAATAGTACAAAGCATCAAAAGCTCCCTTATACCCTGAAAGGCTTTTCTTCATGGAATACGATGTAATTTACTTAATATGGAGATCTATAATCCTTGTGAAGTAATTTCATTTCTTCACATGTTGAAATTGAATCATCATTAGAAAACATGACATTTTTCAAACAGCAAGATATGTCAACATTTTCCTCTTGAAAACAGACAGATCTGTTCTGCTGGAATTAAAAACTTGTAGGAAAGAGAACCACCCATGTGATTCTCTACCACTGCCAGCCTACTATATTTGGAAAAAGTCATCTGCTGCCCAACGCGCTTCCAGGATGCTCCCTGATTCACCTTCATCAAAATCCCAAGGTCATTCCTACCCTTCTGCTTCTTTATTGACATATGGAGTGATATAACCATATCAGGAGTAATACATATACCAGCTATTCACACATAAAAAAGATATATAGTTATTTCAAAAAGGGAAAGTGAAAGATAATGCCATGCCAACTGTCTTCAGGGACAAAGAGGACTCACTCTCTAGAGACCCAGAAATGCTTAGGATCACGAGTATTTCTGCTTCCTAGATTCCTGCTAGAGTGTGAGATTGATGACTGATGGGCTATAAATGGACCATAATTTTCCACATTTATTCTCTTCTGTTGATTGTAAACGTGAATGATGTAAACTGAGTTGTTACTGAGACCAGGCAACATTCCAAAGTGGATCTCTGACCTGCTTTCTTCTCCGCAGCTCATACAATATAAAGAGAACAGGTGTAGCACAGCAAGTCTACTTATTGTATTAGTAACTTTCTGCCTGCAAAAGTATTTTCTACAAAAATAAAAACTGAACCAGCTTCATTTCTGCTTACATGCAGTACTACAAGCACAGAGCAAGACATGAACTGAAAAACAATGTATTGATGCACTGTGGTTGTGTTTATGCATTTTATCAAGTCTGTTAGTAACTTGGTATTGGTTGAGGAGATGAACAACTCACCTTGAGCATCCAGAACTTAAAAAGCTCGCCATTCCTAGAAACAGTAATCAAGAGAGAATCAACAGTCTGGTCTGGTCTTTTGTACTTTCAGAGGGAAAGGTCTAAGGCAATGGTAGCTTTATCATGACCAGTTAATTTGAGTTCACTTTCTTCATATGGTAGGAGAGAATAAAAATATGACAAAGTTTTTCTGAAGCATAGTTATGAAGCAAATAGTGGGAATGAGGAGCAAATAATAAAAGGTGGATATTCTACTAAAAAGCAAATCTAGTTATAGAAAAACTATTTGATAAGAATCACTATGACTACTCCTATCACATTAAAGATGTCAACAGACAAAGCAACTGAAAGTTTACACTTCAGGTCTGGGCCCATGGTAGTCATTTAGAGGAAATGTAGTCCATTCTCAGGTTTCATTGTACTTCCAAATTAAAGAAATTCCACACTTACCCATGTAGGTATTTTCTGAACACTTACTGTGCTGTAAAGGTGGAAGAAAGGACTTCAGACTACAAAGAATGAACCCCTCTACACTTCATTATGTCTTCATCTTCGGAAGAAAGCACTCATTTTTGTGGTGGTAATGGACTACATTTCATGGAGAAGGGATGGGGGGAGGGAGTGCTCAGGGTAATAAAATCAGAGCCACAGGAAATGTCGCAGACAATCAAACAGGGTTCTGGAAAAAGAAGGAAGACAGAGTTTTTGTGCGTCTGTCTTTCTCCTTTCCCCCAGCCTCTCAGCTCCCTTGGTTTGAATCCTCCAGTAGGTGAGTTCCCAGAGCATTAAGCAGTCTCCCCCCACTAAAGCAGCAGCCAGAAACTAGGAGCTCTGCTCACCCACTGGTGCCTCACGCTGCAGGAGTGAAGAAGGGAGGGAGCTGAGGTGAGCCATGCAGCCCAGAGATCTGGCTGGGGCAAGGAAGGCTGGGATCAGTTGCACCCAAGTTGCATTTACTGGTCTTGCGCTGCTTTAGGGATAGTGTTTAAGGGCAGCTTTGCTGTGAGGGGGCTGTAGTTCCACAGTTACATTGAGATTTCTTGGCACAAGCAATTGGACCACAAGGCTTTGCCCCCTGACAGCTGTGGCTGCATTGCTGGGCAGCATCTGTATCTGAGGCACTCTTTCATCACACTGTTTAGTGTTGATGCAGTAGGATCTTGACTGACCTGACCAATTGGGCTTTTTCTCTGCCTAAATCTGATCCTGGGAAATGATGTCAACTTCCAGCTTTTGAGTCATCCCAATCATGCATCTTACAGTGGGTGGACAAGGGCAAACACATCTGTCCAGTGCTGGGTTCTCTTTCTCCACTTGAAGTCTCACAACTTTGTGGCTACTTGTGCACCACCCAGGCAATGCCTCACTCTAAACAACTCCTGAGCCTGTAGAGCAGGCAGCAGAGAAGTGTGCTTTCTGGGGCTCTCTCAGATTGTACACCTCTAACACAAAGAGGAAGTCTTGGGTTTGAGGTTTTGGGGTTTGGGTAGTTTTTGTTTTTAAACTGGAATATACTGCAGGAGAACAGTCTAAACAGCCCACAAGGGCAGTGGAGTCACCACAGACAAAGGAACCATCCTACCAGGGGATTTCTTTACATATCTATATTTAGGGAAAGTCCTCACTTGAGGCTTTCAAAATTGCAAACAAAACAAACAAACAAACAAATAAATAAATAAAAAGTGAAACTGTTGCTATTAATGGTGTTACCAAAGGCTGTTTTCTTTTAGAGGTCAGAAAACTAGTGCTGAGTGTCCTTGCTATGATCCAGGAACTGGAAGAGAAATGAGGAGAAAGAGAGAGAGAACAGAAAGCCAGAGGCACTGGGCTGTTTACAAACTTTTGGCTCTACAGGGAGTAAAGTCATTGCAGGAACAGGATTAAAACCAACCTTTCTTAAAAGCCACAAAAGCCTGTAGAATAATTTACCATTCCAACAATAATAGGAGGGCTCACTGCTTGGGCATTTTGCTATACCGGTGTGTTACAGCTTTTGTGTAGACTGCAAAAATATAAATGGGAGACATAACCCTCTTTTTGGTCCTTGCAGCAAGAACTTCCTAGTTTTTAACAAATCTCTTTCTCCACAGAACAGAGGAACAGCCAAGGAGACCAGGCTAAAGGACTTCTGTCTGTATGAACATTCAAGCCACACAGTTAGAAGGTTATATAGCCTGACCATCCTTGCACATTGAGTGTTATCTCGAGTCTTTGCCCAGGCATGGGAAAGGAATACCTTAATCACCCTGATAAACCCACCTCCACTGTTTCATGGATAGGATTTCTGGTGTTCTCATCAGGGTGCTGGTAGTGAACAAGTTCTCTGAATAGCTTTGCAGTTTCACCAGTTTTCATCGTGAAAGCAATGGGGGTGTAAGTGCACGAATGGCCATGATCAACTGTGAATGAAGCGGGATGGAGAGGTCCATAAGCAGACCTTGTCTGTTTAGTTCCCCTTAGATTAAAGTTAGCTTTGGCTTTAGTTGGCCACTTCTGATGCACATGCTCTTATCTTTAGCCAGTTATAACTTAAACAGAAGGCTCTTGCTCTGCTTGTTTTAAAAAGCTATTAAAAATAAATTGTTGATTAAAACTTATTTAGAAACACAGAATCATAGAAAGATTGGGTTTCAAAGGTGGCTTCTTGGAGGTAATCTGTTCTAGTGGAATTTTATGACCCTGAGAGAACTTTATCTACCATGAGAGGTTTTCAGCCATCTGAGATGACTTTAACCATCCTGAGATCTGCTGGAAGGGCAAAATAGCAGGGTACAAGCCAGTCAGGAGAATTACAAGAGATTGCTGGCAAAAATATTTTGATACAGATGCTGGACAAGATGACTGCAGGAGGTACTCAGCCAGATCTGCAACTCCTCAAAGAAGAACTGATCACAGATGTGACAGTCATTGACAGTCTTGACTGCAAGCATCTTGAAGAGGTGGACTTTAAGGTCCTAAGAGAAAGAAGGAAGGCAAATAGCATCCTATATACATTGGATATCATGAGAGCAGACTTCAGCTTGCTCAGGGCAGTATAGGATCTGAGATCTAGTGCTCTGACCATTTCTCAGCTCTTAACTGGGACACCGGCAGTAATTCAGAGACTTCCACTATGGATGTCCTGGACTCCCACCAACAGCTTGGGTTTCATTTCCAGCACCTCTTTCCTGTTCTTTCCTGTGTCTTGGATACCATGATGCATACCACAGGTCATCCCTTGCAGTACCAAGTAACCTCTCTAAATGGCTCATGATGTCTTCCACCTTTGCTTTGAAATGCAATCTACTATGCCAGAGGTGTTCTCACATGCCTCATAGACCCAGGTGTCTGTGCCCTTTGCCATCGCTTCCTGCCTCCTGACCTTGTAGATCTGGCTGAAGGGCAGACCTCAAAGGGTTATAGTGAATGGGGCTACATCTGGTTGGCAACCAGTCACCAGCGGTGTTCCTCAGGGCTCAATGCAAGGGTCAGTTCAGTTCAAATATTTATAAACAATTAGGATGCAGGAGTTGAATGCACCATTAGCAAGTTTGCTGATGATACCAGACTGGGAGGTGCTGTTGACGTTTGCAAAGGGATCTAGATAGATTGGAACATTGGGCAATGATTAATGGGATGAAATTTAACAAGTCCAAATGCCAGATTCTGCACCTAGGATGGAATAACATCAGACACAAGTATAAACTGGGAGAGGAGTGGCTGGAGAGCAGCCCTGCAGAAAGGGATCTGGGGGTGCTGTTGCCAGCAGGATCAATAGGAGTCAGTAGTGCCCTGGCAGCCAAGAGGGCAAACCACACCCTGGGGTGCATCAAACACAGCATAACCAGCCGAAAGAAGCAGTTACCCCGCTGTATTCAGCATTGGTGTGGCCTCACCTTGAATATTGTGGGCAGTTCTGGGCCCCACAGTTTAAGAAGGGTGTGAAAGCCCTTGAATGCATCCATAGGAGGACAACAAAGCTGATGAAAAGGCTGGGAGGCATGTCCTGTTAGGAGTGGCTAAGAACTTTGGGCTTGCCTAGTTTGGAGACAAGAAGGCTGAGGGGTGACCTCGTTGCTCTCTACAGCTTCCTGAGGAGGGGACATGGAGAGGGAGATGCTGAGCCCTTCTCCCCGGGAACCAGTGATAGGATAGGTGGGAATGGTTCAAAGCTGTCAGGGGTGATTTAGGCTGGACATTAGGAAGCATTTCTTTACCAAGAGGGTGGTCAAACACTGGAACAGGCTTCCTGGAAAGGTGGTCAATACCCCAAGTCTGTCAGTGTTTAAAAGGCATTTAGACAATGCCCTTAACTATGTGCTTTAACTTTTGGTCAGCCCTGAAGTGGTCAGGCAGTTGGACTGATGGTCCCTTCCAACTGAAATTATTCTATTCTATTCTATTCTATTCTATTCTATTCTATTCTATTCTATTCTATTCTATTCTATTCTATTCTATTCTATTCTATTCTATTCTATTCTATTCTATTCTATTCTATATTCTATTCTATTCTATTCTATATTCTATTCTATTCTATTCTATATTCTATTCTATTCTATTCTATTCTTTTCTATTCTATTCTATTCTATTCTATTCTATTCTATTCTATTCTATTCTATTCTATTCTATTCTATTCTATTCTATTCTTTCTAGTCTAGTCTAGTCTGGTCTGGTCTGGTCTGGTCTGGTCTGGTCTCTATTTCCTCTGCTGCAGGACCTCCCTTGGTGCCTCTCTGCTGGAGCTCAGTTCACAGTATGGGCTGGCTCAAAGCGTGTTTCCCTCCAGCCAGGGCTCTGCTCCAGCCTAAACTGAAATTCCCACAGGAAACTCTGGTTTAATAACAACTAACTCTGGCTTCTCAGTTTAGGGGCCACCATACTGAGTTTTTTCACCTAGCACAGTCTTTTCTTAACCTCAGCAGCACCTCTTCTGTCTTGCAGGAATTCAGTTTGCCAGAACATGCAAATCACTTGAGACATTCCCCTATGCAACAGTCTGTCCTATTTTTCTTCTTTTCTGGCAGAAGTGCAGAAACAAAGATCAAACCAATTAAGTTGTTTTAGCAGCCTCATGTAAAGCTTTGGAAAAGGTCTTCAGGAATAGAGTTGCCTAGTAGGCACAGGTGAACTTTTTTTATTCTGTAGAGACACTCTTCAAATAAGGCCGATGTGTAGAAAAAACAGATCATTTGTAACAGCAGTATTAGAGAACTCAGCTGTTGTGACCATGTAGCCCTGTAATATGGTATTGCCATTGCTAGCACCAGGCCGTAAGCTTTGTAATAAGTTTGTAAGGCCTCAGGGCTGAAGTTTGTTAGGCTTGTTCTGCTTGAACTTTTCTTGGCCTGTTTGTAGTTTTGTTTGACCAGGTGTCCATGGCTAACTTGGTTTACTTTTGCTTCTGTTTATATGGTACCACCAAGGTTCTACAACTCTAATGCATTGATGCAATGTAGGTCTGGATGACAGCAGTGGCCTTAGAAATAGAGACACTGGATCAGGCATAGAAGAGGTGTAGAGGCATGGGGCTGGATAAGAGATGGGACACAGGCATGGCACTGGGCACTTCATGGCTCTAAATGGCCTCTAAACCCAGGTTTGCCCAATCTAAATAATCCATCCACAGAAGCACAATGTGTGATTAGCCTCCAAATTGATGGTTTTGTCTCATACCTCCTTACTAATTGAAGGATCCAGGGTGTGCTGCTTCTGTTTTGTCCAGATGTTACAAAGTCCCACAACCAGCCTGTTCCATTTGCAGCTAGCAAGTGGCAGGCTTCTGCTGGAGAGCTCAAAAGCTCAATTTCCAACATTTCCCACCCACCCCCATAGACACATAATTATATCTGGTACCTGTTAGTGATCATATTTTAAGCTACTTTTTCATCTACCACAGATATGAAGTGGTGAAAAGCGGGAGGAAATGTTTGGTTTTATAAATGGCTGTGAGCAATGTCTAGGGCATGCTGTGCTGAAGTGGGCAGCAGCATAGTTTGAAGGCAACAAAAAGACTTATGAGAAAATTGTCTCCTGAACACTTTAATAATATTTTAATTTTAATATATTTTAATATATTTTTAATAATAATAATATATGCTCATACAAATAATTTTGTATGAGCAAATGATAATTTCTAAAAGGTTTAATCTTCGCTGGTGTTCAGTGGATTTTCATAGAGATGAAAAATTTTTATTCCTGATCACAATCTTGAAATGACTATACCTTTTCTAAGGCACTGGACTACTCAAGATCCTGAATAACCCCCTTAAGTTTGGTTGTTCTTATTTTACTCTTTTGCTTGGTGTTGAAAAGTCGTGTATTAACTTCCAAAGCACTACTGAAGTGTTTTAGTTGAAACATTGCATGAATACTTCTGATAAGAAGAAACAAAAATAATCCAAAGAAATTATTTATTGAAAATGCAATCAAATACAAAGAGGCTTTTAAAGATAAGCTCTTGGGACATGGTCTTTACAGACAATGCTATTTTCTCTGCTTGCGAGAGGGGGAAAAAACCTGTAAATTACTGCACACAAGATACATATATTTGAAAAAATTCAAGCTATTTGTTTCACTTGCATGCTTCACTTCACATGCATGAAGAAATTCACTTAATTTCTTCAATAATTGTTATTATTTCTCCAGTTTCATGTTTTATATATTGATTCTTATATTCTCTCTATTAAAGGAAGAATAAAACATTTTATTAGTTTCATGCATGAGATTACTCACGATTTTACAATTTATCAATCTCCTGTCATTCAGAGTGTTGTTATTTATTATATAGAAGCTGTACTAGGATTCGCTCAATGAGAGGACTGAAGCAGACATATCTAAGTCTTCCCTCCATAAGGAGGAATGAAAGACTTTTCAACTCAAAAGCCAGAAACCTCACCTTTTTAAACATGGAAAAATTAACATGACAAAGGAACAGAAAGTAAAAGAATTTATAAATCACACCAGTGGTCCAGTGTGTCCTTGCAGACACGTTCTTGTTTCCAGACCTGGTTGTAGCCAATTTAAAGACTGCAAATTGCAGCAAACTTTGCAACATGCTTGTCAGATGGGCAGATCCTGCAATGTCTGTCTGCCAGTTCCTTCTTCTCATGAGTCTCTCCAGATTTCCTCATAAGCTAAACCTCCCAGCTCTCTGCTATACATTTTTGCTTACCACATCCTAGAAGCTTTTCTTCTTGCAGTATCATTGCCAAATACTAACATGGGTCTCAACATCTACTATGACACAACTGTTTTTGGCCAGCAGTAGATTTACTTTGTCCCGTCTCTCCCCACAGTTGACCAACGGTCTGATTCTGCGTTATTATTTTGCTGAGAAGCTTAGGCTCAGCACTATTGTAGTGATAGCATATGGCTTATAGGGAGAACAGGGAGAAATTGTGTATATTTTCCAATGTTCCAGGCAGATGGATGACAACTATTTCAGAATGGAAAAGGCAAAACCAGAATTCTTTGCATGTGGACCTTCTCTTTCAATACCCCAAGAACAAGAAAAAGAAAGAAAATTTATCCTTGCTTCTGGGCATCTCTCTGATGCTTAAGTCATATCTTTATGACTGCAGTGGATTGTTATTTGCAACAAATTTCAGGCAAACAGAAAGAAAACATACCTGGAAATCTGCTGGAGAGAGCTCAGGGAATGGGTATTTTGGCTGTGGTATTGTAGGTGAAGTTTTTTTCAAATAAATTCTTCTACAGTGACAAAAAAGGTTGGCAAAGATTTAATATGCAAACATATGAATAGGTACTATATAATAATGCTTCTGAGGTACTATTTTGTTCCTCTAAGACAAAAGCAGTGAAAGAGTAACTAAAAATTACATAGGCTGAATATAATGGTATCATTTCATTGTTCAGAATTTTGATGATAAGAATTTATTTTATGAATTATTAAAGAATCATAGAAGTTGGTTTTTTAAGTATCTGAAAGGGAAATATCCTCAAAACAAGGAAACAATTTAATGTACCACCCATCTACATTGCAGGGTCTGATGGCAGGAAAGCGGCATGGACATAAGGCCTTGTCCCAGTTTTGGAAAGCGTTGTTTTATATTGATCAAGTGAATAAGAAGATTGTGAATCAGAAATACATAACCTACTTGAGGGACATCCAACAGGTCATGATTTCTGCTATAGTACAGTGTGGATTTTCCCTCTCCCTCCTCTCCTTTAAAAAGAGGCCAGAAATTTTCTCTTGGGGAAAGAGGTGTTATTTCACTACAGAATAAAATTTTTGCACAAGAAATAAGGCTTACATTGTGCAAAGAGAAAGTATGAGACTTGCTGCCAGTACTGGAATCAGAAATAGCATATATGATGTAGATGTGAGTTCTTCTCCTGAAAGACAAGCAGTATTCAACGTGTTGGTATCACAGAAGAGTAATGATTGCACAGGTTTGTGCAACCTGCTTTGCATGATCATATCAAGAACCAGTATGAAGTGGCTGCTTCTTTAGTTTAGCACCTCAGTGCCCTGTAACATGTGAAGGAGTGGGATGGCCAGCACTGGTGGACTGTCTATGGCAACCTGAGACCTTACCAAGCATTTTGTGAGGAACTGAGGCCTACAGAGAACTTCAAAATCCAAGGTGGCAGAGAGTAACAGGGGAAAAGAGCACTTTATAAAGCCAAAAGTAGAAATAGAAGAAGGAAAAGTGCTGGCAACAGACCTCAAAAAGGTTTGCTTTATTCATTATCTCCTTGCAAGAAGCACCCACTGTCACACCAGAATGCTTGAAGACCTCCCTCATATTCAGCGATATGCACTTCTTGCTCCTTCTCATCCTAGCAAACTAATCTGCAAATACTGTGTTCCCACCTCTAAGGGATCATAAGTGAGGCAGACGAGTAAGAACTGAGGAAAAACTAAGTCAAGGAAGTGATTTTCATTCTTACCAAACTCTACGGGTGTACTCCACTCTCCCCAGCTTGGGCTCACCAAGCAGCCGTTGTCAGTTGCTCTGATTTTGACGCTGTACCTTTTTTCCTTGCTGAAGCTCCCAAATATATAGGAGTTTCCTGTGATGTTTCTTGCCTAAATAAGAAACAACTAGACTGAGAGCTTTTTATTCACCAGATGTATAGATGTTATTAATGCATCAGGTTCATTTAATGATGCAAAGAATCGCAAAAGAAAATTTTACATATACTTCTGTGAACAGGTGAGTAAAAATTAAATAGAAAATCATCACTTAAGAAATTAACTTGTTCCATCCTAATTCTTTTTGTCTGAATGTTTTTTAATTGGTGATATTGGAAAAAAAATTAATAGTTTATTTTCAGTCTGTAAATTATTTATTTTACTGGAAAGTAATTCTTCAAAAATCTGGAATTCCCTTACCGTGGATGCTTTCAGAACTGGAGTGTAACAGCCAGATTATACAGAAAGGACTATTTTGACATATGTTGAAATTATTCTCAGAAGAATATTGAGCTTTCTTGAAAACTTGTGGGTTTTTTTCTTCCTTTTTTATACTTGGCTTAATCTTTTAGGTGATATTTTCTTGCCTCCTCCATCTCAACCCCTTCCAGACACCATTAATAAAGAAAAGATTCTCCACATTTTATGTCTTTTAAGTGTAATGTGGAATTATGATCCATATTTCTACATATACATAAATTTAGTAGGAAGTAAAAAAGACTGAAAAATGGAAGGTTTTGTGACTTGCATAGAAGCAATGTAAAGTTCCACATGTGCAGGTGAGGTTTTTTTACCATGTATTATAAATAACTGTTTAAAACTTGGAGTTTAGGTAACTTGTGACTAAAAAGCAAACAGTATACTGAAACTGGTAGTGTGAAACTGGAACAACTTGGTTGGAGGATGCTCTGATGTAGATGAAATTTCAACCCAGCATAAATGTTAGATTAATATGGTAATAAAGACTTACTGTTTTCGATGTGGTTTTGATGGTTTTTTTGGGATCAGCCTAGCAACAAGAGAAAGTTTTAATTTTTATGATTATTCTTTTTGTTACTGTATAATAAAGGGTCCTGTCTAATGAATGTTTGAGTTTCAAGACAAAAACCAAACACATCTAATATTATAAATGCCTTCTTTTAAAGACTGTGAAGTTAAGCTGTTCTTCCACAGAAAGGTTTTTCCTCACCACTGGTGCTCTGAAATACTGTAGCCTTTAAATTTGACTGCAGAACTGAGTATCAAAGAACTAAACAAAAAAAGGCTCAGGTTACCCACCAACTAAAATTTTACTTTTACCTGTACAAAAAAAAAAAATAATCTAAAAAACCTAGTAAACTCAGACAATATTTTTTTCCATTAAAAATTTTGTCTACGTAGCTAATACATGCTTAAATATTTCATTTAGCTACGTTATGTCTCCACTTTATTTTTTTTTTTTACTGTTGGAACAGCAAACAAATATTTCTGCAAATACTTCAGGCTTTGGTTTTGATGGATGCAAAACTGCTTTCCATATTCATCCAAGTCTTCAAAATACTTGTAGTTACTGAGATGTTTAATAACAACCATATACAATTAAGACCTGGAAAACCTGGATATTCTGTTCCAATAACCTGACAGAATATTTCTTTTTATTCAAAGGCATAGATAGCTCTTTCCACTTTAAGTTGAAAAGAAAGGACACAGAACTTAATGAAAGCCAAAATGAACAAATACTGTGTTCGTGTCCCTTACACCTGATAGTGACAGCTGTAGTGCAACCGTCTTCATTGTGCATGCTGCAGACCTAGTTTAGATAAACCTAAACTCCAAAACTCCTTCAGCAACAGCATGGCAATGTCAGCAAATGGGGCAACAGAAGAAGGAAGCAAGGCTGGATACACAAAGGGCAGGGGTGTAAAGTATGGGGTTCCAGGTTGAGATACCCAAGGGCTCTTGCAGCACATCTTAACTTACAGGTGCACCTTCGTAACAATGCATGTGTTACTTCTTTGGACTTACTTTAGTAATAAATAAAACCTGACTGGGCAGTAATGATGGCTATGAGAAATGTGAACAAATGCAAAGTGAGTTTGTGAAAAACTTGATAAAAAGTGACTGATGGGACAGGAGACTGCAGATAGGAATACCACAGAACAGAAGGTCCTGACCTAATTTCATCAGAAAGCTGTGGTAGGACTCCAAGACTACACTTGGACCCACACTGCCTTACAGGGACACATAAAATTGGTTGTATTAAATTTAACAGTAGCTTTGCTTTTTTGTACTGTATTTAGAGTTCATTTGGTGTATGTTATAACTGTTCATAATAAAGTTGTCAGATAATATGGTCCATGCCTCCATATGTGCTAGAATAGCTATTCACCCACAGTATGGGATTCCTTTGCCCAGTTTCTTTAAGGACGGGCTGTACAGTGGACTGAAAACATTCCCCCAGTTTGCTGCCTCTATTTGTCAGTGACAACAGCCCTAAGCTCATGTGCAAGAGGGGCACTACATGTCAAAAAGGAGAGATTATTTAAGTAGGGAAAGAGAAAAGGCTATTGGTTTATGGTAGTATATGTGGAAATACAAGCATAGAAAATACTATTAAATTATAATTATTCTTACCTTGTTTTCTATGACAATTTCATATTTGAAACAAGCATGTCTTTTCGTGTGGCTTGTGCAAGGTGGTTGCCACCTAATTTCACAAACGTGAGAAGCTTCTGTACAGTTCACAGTGACATTTAATGGAGGGGTGAGTTTTTCTACAATAATATAATCAGAAATACTATTGATTAATAATTAGCTCTTCTCACTCTGACTTTTTACAGTATAGGTAGATGTTCAAGTAACTGGTCTAAAAAGATGTAATTCTGCTTTACCAGAACTACTATATTCATACCATATTCTGAAGCAGGACTCCCACACTCCAGAAGAGGAGACTAGAGTATCAGCAGCAACAGGAGGTAAAATTAAAAAACACAAACCATTTGTTAGATTTTATTGACTTCAGTGTATAATCTGTGCAGGGTTTTGTTTCTTGTGTTGCTTTTTTTTTGGGGGGGGGGTGTTTCTGTGTCAGATTAAAAAGAAGTAATTTCTTTTTCTAATTTTTTTAATGATTAGCAACATTCATTCATTAGGAAAAAAATGAGATTTTGCTCACAGTGTTAAGATAATTTGTTCTTTTATATTATGTGGATGAACAGAATTACAAGACAATGGTATAAGACTGACATCTAGATAGCCCCACTCAGGCATTTTTAGGTAGTTAATTCCAAAAGATGACACCTTTCTTTCAGAGAATAAATATTTGACTGAAATGTTCACAGTTCTCCAACCTATGATTTCAGATTGTCTCTGCATTCATTTGTTTTTGTTCATTCTTTTGACTTTTGACTTTTCATACATCAGGGTTGGGGAAAAGGGAAAACCCCCCAAATTTCTGAGGAGCAGTATTTTAAAATATATATGTTTTTTTTTCCACGGATAAACTCTTCATTCTCTTAGCATAAACCTGGAAATAAAAATGGAAAAAGTTCTTACCAATTCTGTACAGAAAAATCTTCTTCTTATATGACAGAATGTTTCGTCCACTTCTTGACCCGTTTACCAGGAAATCAGCAATCTTGTCTTTTATTGTCACATTTTGGAAACTACATCCTATGTTCCTTCCATAATTATCTGTGATGTAATTCTGGCATCCTGTGAAATCTTCGTTCCTTTACAATGACATATTGCATTAGATATTGATAGGTTACATGTCAGACCAGAAATCAAAATTCCCTAGATTCAAACAGACCTACTTACACTGAAGTCTTCCAGTAAAGGAAATATTGTGTGTCTCTTGAAGCAGTCCTGCCCACATGCCAAGTGCAGTTCATGAAGGAAACATTGAAAATAACACAGACAAAATTTTCAATGGCTGTCCCATTCATGCCTGCAAACACAGGAAGAATATCCCATGTCCACTCTGCCAAAAGACTGTACAACTGCTCAAATCATGCATATTTCTGCAAGATCATTTAGTACTTTCTACCCAACTGATTAGTAAATCCAACTGCATATTTGGGTCTTGCAGTTACGGGCTTACTTCAAGATAGCAATGTTTTTATTTGTGTTGAGCCATGAGGACTATCTACCACTGTTGCAGATGCTGAAGATGTGACTAGGATTTAATCAACTCTTTAATCAACTTGGACACAGTGATGTAGTGGAAGCTAATAACAAAGACAGTTGCTGTTGTGTCCTTTGTTTAGATCCCGTTTATCTAAAAGATCCCCTGTTTATCTAAAGTCCAGTCTACAGTGGACTATAAATTCAACAACCATGAGCAAGGCAAGTTCTCTCTCCTGTGTGTGTCTTAAGTGCTCTGACCCTTGGCTGACTTATAAAGGAATAAGGGTTTAAAATAAGCTGTACACCACTTTCTTCTGTGTAACAGCTGGGTGATTACAACCGAACCCTGAGACTGCTTCCTGAAGCTAGGCCAAGCAGAAGTGCCATGATTTTGAAGGGAGGATAACATATTTTTCAATCTTGAATTGAAAACAGTTGCTAATCTGTTCTGGCATTTTGGATTCAGGTTATGGGGAATTTTGTTTGCACTGAATTTGATAGAAGCAGGCCTGAATATCCCTGTCATTAGTGTAAAACCAAGACAAAATCAAAGTGGAAGTTGATAGCTTGCTCAAGTTAAAAGACTATTCAAATTGTTTATTCACATGCGGCATGATTTCATTGCCTGTTTCTTCCCTATCAGAAGGTGAGATCTCTGACAGGAAATAATAATCATGCCGTACGTCTTTTCAGCTGCTGTCAACATGAATTGAAGGACTGGGTCACAGCTTTCCAAGGCAGTGATTCATTAAACTTAACCACCACATGTACCACCTTTAAATGTACCTCCTTAGTTAGCCTTAAAGCTCCCTATGTGTCTATTTTGACACCAAGTGACTGTCCACTGTTCAAGATTCACTGCAGTCCAGGCTGGAAACCTCTTTTCCTTATGTTCCCACAAGCATCTGATCATGTAGCTGACAGCACGGATTTAAAAAGAAATGCTGTTATTGAGCAAACCAAAACTTCTGACATCAGTGGATGCTTAGGGAGAAAGGCATAAGGAGAGTGAAAGCACCAAGCAGGCCTTTGCCTACATGCTCTCTCATCTACCAGCAAGCAATGCCTTATGGACTTGCAAAGTTAAAGACTACCTCACAGATCACTGTGCTTAGCAGTCCAAGAAAGCCTGATCCCCCATTAATTTCCTTTGACTCTTTTGAATCCCCCTTTTTTTTTTTTTTTCTTTTTCTTTCCTCTACCACATCCCTTGCCGTAGGATAAGCAATAGGAGAATTCAAAAGGTCTGTTTTCCTTCTGGCGCCTTTCCTCTGTTCAGCTGTAATGTGAGAAAAAGCAATTATTTTCTAGAAAAGAAGAAGCTCAAACACACTCTTGCACATAATTTATTTTCATGGATTGCTCCAGGAAGCTACTGTGCTGTATGGAGGGTTTTGCAACTACTCTACAGAATGAAGTTTCTTTCATTTGGGTGTACTACAAGTGTAGGCACATAGTAAAGGTGGCTAGGATCACAGTTTCCAGAGGCAAAGGCTGTTATCTAGGAGATCTGACCTAGTATGATTTTGTGTAGCTTGGCTACAAATAGAGTTAGATGAATTAAACTCCATGTCTCAGAGCTCCTTGGTGGAAGTGTTCATTTCATGCTCATCACACTGGGAATCACCATGTACTAGGAGAAATGTTGCTCGGGGACAGGACCTTGCAAAGGAGTCCTAAAAGTAGCAACCATTTGATTCTGACACCTTTGGAAATAATAACAAATTGTTCAAGGGGCAACAAAGTTGTCAAAGTACTCCTGGATTTCTTGAAAACTACCTCTCTTCCATGAGGAAGGTTGAAACTATTTCAAGAGCTTGGTTTAGCAGTGTTTTTTTCAACAGCAATGTTGGCCTAAGCATCCCCTGTCCTTCCCCATCCTCCATGGCTCCTTCCCAATTCCATCCTGCCTCCCTGGTTTACTAGTGACATTCCTTGTGGGGCCTCATAGTGAGTAGTTTTAAAGAACTGATCACCACTAAAAATAATAATGCTCCTTCCACCCCAGAAGTTTTTGTTTCTTCTTGTTTTTCAATCTGGCTTAGCATCCTTTACCACAAACAGTGAAGCTCATCTTACACTTGCTAAGTGTAGGTTAGCAAGAAAAACCCAGAGTGGAGCTTTCCAAGCTACTGCTGCTGCAAGAAGTGTTGACCCCTATTTAGTCACTAGAGGCATCTAAGCTCTCAGGATACAGTTGCTTATACCCAGCTTATGTATAAGTTTACATATATAAGTATAACCAACCGGTCCTGAGAGTCCAGTGATTCTGGTACTGTACTGAGGTGATGGAAAGCTTTGCCCAATTCTCTGGTCTGCAACAGATTCACTTTATGGCCCAGGGTCAATCAAAACTGTGTACTTCTTCATTTACAGAAGAAATAAAGATGTTTCCTTCCTATCAAGAAGTTATGAGATAAATGCAGCAGTCTGAAGTATGATCACAGGTGCTATGTAGGGGTCTTAGAGGGATGGGACAGCCTTTGGCAATGCTGCAAATCAAAAGAAAAAAGGGTTATTCTGATTTCAAATCAGATCACAACTTGGTTCATGTGTAGCCCAACAAGCAGTTGAGTTGGCTGGCAACAAAGGAAATAAGGTAAAAGGAACTCTTAAAATAGCATTGTGGTCAAGGAAAAAGCAAATGAAACCACATCCTTGGCTTTTTCAGTTACGGCCTCAGTTCTTTATATCCAAGAGAAGCATAGAGATACTCAGACGTTGTTTAATTGGCCTAAGTTCCACAGCCAGAACATCCCTCTGCCTACAAAACAGACATAATCAAGCTGCACAGTGTCACGCTCATACCCACATCAAGCACATGCTGGGAAGATCGCTCAGATATGTACGAGTCACTCTATTCCCTTTGCTGACAGGACTTTTTCCCCAGGTTTTGAGTGGATATATTTTTCATTTTTTCTTTATTCACCTTTCTGTGGATATGCCGAAGAAAATCCAGCAGAGTAGACAACTATGACTACCCTTCCTTTAAGGTTGATTTTTGAGCCTACTGTATTTACCCTCTGTGTTTTACAGTTTTATTTTTAGCAACACCTGGAATGAAGCTAAGTCTTCATGAGACATTTCTCCCATTATTTCAATAAGATAGTGATTTTTTTCTCTTTAGAATTTATACTTGAGGATTAGCTAGTTCTAGTGGCTTCTTGCTTAACCACTCCTCTTCTAATAACCCCCTATTTGTCACTTACTGTTATTTTCTTAAAAAAAGAGATAGGACCATACTCTTATGATCCTTTTCTGTGAGCTGTGATGCAAAGAACAGTTAAATTTCTCTGTAGTGCACTCTTTCTTCATCTCCCGGGCAGATGTTAGAAAGGGTGTAGGAGTAGTAGCTTCAGAAAAATATCAGAAAAAAGAAAATATGGCTCTGCAGTTCTTTGAGGTAATCAGGATTGTTAACAAGAAAGGACAGGGTCTCACCTCTGGGCCTTGGGCCCAAGAGGATTTTTACTTTTATTCAGTAGTTCTTGAATAGAAAATGCATAATCTGCTCTTGACTCTAGGTCACAAAAGGTCAGATAATTTCTAAAGGACTGTAAACATACTTGCTATTGGAAATGCATGAAAGGAAATTACATTGCTTTAATCTTTTAACCTAACTCTGAATATGCTGTCAGTTGTGGGGTGGAGTTTGTCTTCCTAAATTTACCCAAGTGCTGTAAAGATATGCCCACAGGGGAACCAGTAATTCTACACTGCCTTAACAGTGTTTGGAAAGAAACAGTTTATTCAACCTAGTCTAGGACAAGACAAATGAAGCCTTCACTATATTTATTTCCTGCAAGTCACTGAAAACATAGCCCAGGGTGAATGGTCCAGAAGGATCCCTCTAAGACTAAGGTATCCACCTTGGTCAGGTGAATCCAGGAGGATTCATTCCTTTCCCCTCTTACATCATCTGGAATCCACATGTAAGTACTAGACAGAAATGTTGCCACTATTCTTACTGAAAACTGCAAATTTATTTTTGAAAATGCCTTTTCCTCCTCTTTATTATATCTATGCTAGTATCACATGCTGCTTCTCTTTAGAAAAAGTTACAGTAGTAGAACAGTACTATTTTCCCCAGAGGTGGTCCAGATTTCTTTCACATCTCAAATAATTCCTGTGCAAATTGTTGATCAAAATCTTAAGGAAGCTTAAAGTATTTCTGTGTGAAGTTGTTTCCTTTCTGGACTGTAGTTTGTAAACCTTTTATGAAAATTGGTTACTGCTAGACTCTGATAGAGCACAAGCTTCTCTCAGAGAATGCCAAATCCTGACACATGTCCACAAGAGATGGTCATGATAGGAATTTGGAAATATCAGTGAGGTTGTAGTCTTGCTGGAGTGGCTATTCTTGTCCAGGTTGATTAGAGAGTTGATTAGATGAGAATAAAAATTGCCCAATAGCCTGCTGATTTTAAGTAACATATAACCATGTATCTTACCATGTCTCAATACTGCTATGATTTTTATAACCAATGAAAAGTAAAGTCTGCAGTTAAAAAAACCCCAAAACTTTACACTTTGTTTTTATATCACTATTTTTCATTAAGGAAAATATCTTACTTGTGCTGGGTGTTGTACTTAAGACTAGACCTCTGAGTTTTAATTCACAGCTTTGCCTCTGAAACACTGTGAAACTTATTTTTGTTGGGGAATATACAAAATGGAATTACTGCTTACATATTGGATGGGCTATGAGGGTAAAATTATGCCTACATTCCTATGACATTTTCAGAGAACTGTGCATAAGTGAAATCTTCTACTTCAGTATTAAAATTGTAATAAAAGACACTGACATGCCTCCATTCTACTGGTGCCTAAATGCAGTACTCCTAAAAGGGATTCACTCTGCAACGTGATTTTGCCATGTGGTGTAAAGAGCTAAAATCTGAACATTTCCAGTTTGACTGCCTTTTCAAAAGAAAGTTACATAGGCACTCTTCAGTGCTGTAACACAGGTTTCAACTTCACAAGCAAAATACTTCTCTGTGGATGAGGCCAGTAACACTGGAAACTCTGGTAATGTAAAAATATTTTTATATAATTATTTTCAGACTGTGGAAAAAATACACCATAAAAATTTTGGCTAAGACATTCATCAGACAAAAGCATGCACTTACAGGCAGTGACTATCCACCCCTCACAGTTATTTTAACAACATTGAAACTAGCACAAATAACAAAACACAGTATTTCTTTGCCCAGCTTCTTTGGAGTAACAGAAAAGAAAATAGAGAAGAAACCCAGACAAAAACAAAAGTAAACCTACCTCCTCCTTGAAAACTGGTTTCCCTGTGGCAATTACAGTAATGGGGCACAAAAAAGATGGAAGCTGTGAATTTGCCTTGGTGGCGTATTTTTGTGTGCTTTGACAATGTGATTTCATTACTAAGATCTTCTGAACTGCTCATGTAACAGGGTGAAAAAGTCCCGCCTACCTCTTGCTCATTTCCCTTATCCCGTACTTCTGTAATGTAATGGGGAAAACCACAGTTACAGCCATTCTTTTTCTACAGGGAGACAAATAGGTCAGAATAAAAGGACACTTTTTTTATCACTTCATTCACATTCACTAATTTCTGTCACACATTCTTCATATAGGAGTTTGTACAGGGCACAGTCTCAAATGTAGGTGAATATATGCCCCCCTCTGGCTCAGATATAGGTCAGGCACCATTGTTTCAAGCCATGCCACCATTTTCTGCTTATTGCTTAAGGTCACCACCCTTCTCCATGCAAGAAAAGAAGCCTAGAGTGCTGTGGACTCCCTAACAGCTGTTACCAGCTTTGCATTAGCCAGCCTCATTGCCTGTAGATGAGTAACAAACCATTGTCACCAGCCTCCACAACTTTTCCACTTCACATGTGCACACATTTTTCAGGGCTAGGTGAATTTTATTCACAGACCAGGAAAAGTGTGTGCAAATGCCCTGAGTGCACCAAATCAATCCTACATCACTCGCCTGTGCTTGTGCCCTGGCCCCAGGAAGGTCTTGCCTCCTGGCTGTAGAGTGCGAACATCCCCTTTCCAACTGCGCTCACCAATGTGAGCACACACACAGCATGGTGCTAACACAGTTGGTTGTGCACTGCCCAGGCACAGACATCCAAACTGCCTTTGTTAGCAGGCTCCGAAAGGAGTAAGCCCAAGTCTTTCCCACTATCTTGATGGCTTTTGACACTGAAGAGTGTGCCCGGGTCCTGAAAGAAGTTTGTCCAGCAAAGCAACTTTCTGTGACCCGAGAAACAGCACCTGCCTTCTGTGTACCCCACAGCACAGTCTGATTACACAGCCCTCTGCCTTTTAAAAAATATGAACAGAAAATGAAGTTATTAGAGCACAGCATTTAAATCTGATTATTCATAATGTTCACTGAGTGTACTAGTCTTACTACACATATCTGTGATATCTCACTGGAGGAGAGGTAAATAAGGTCAAATCTGTCCTGGTTCTGTCTATCTGTATTTTGTACAGCTTAATTCCCATCAGCCTTTGTTCTTGTTGCTTCTTCTGGGCAGAGTGGGAATCGGGGGGGTGGGGGTGGGGGTGGGTTCTTGAGTTGTTTCCTTTTCTTCAGGTCTTAATTCCTCAATTTTATTAATAGACTAGACAACAGAACACTAGCGCTTTCTCTGCTAAGACTTCATTTTAATATCTGCAGAAGTAAGGGCCTTAGTTCTCTTTCTCATTTTCTGTTGTAGACACTTCTACAAAATTGGAGTGAATTATGGGTTTGGGATAGATTTGGATCAGTGAACCTGAAACCTCATTTTCTATAAGATGACGATAATGCTCTGTAGGTTTGAAGATAAACAACTGATTCTTATATGCATCCAGAAGTTGTACAGAATGAAACAGGTCTTCCGTGGAAGGGATGTTAAGTATGTAATCGCACTGACATCAGAGCTTGTCAGTATGGCAGGAAATACCAGTTGTTGTGTAGTGGATACAATCTGCAACCCTGTTATTACTGTTTTCTATTTTAATAAATGGGAATTTCCCAGAATATTTAACATGGTTAAAGGGATGAATTATCCAAGAAAACTGCAATAGTCCAGTCATTTCTTGGATTTCTATGGTTATGTTCTTTAGTCCATTGGCAGGATTGTTGCTTTCCAAAGTGTCAGTTCTATAGTCACTTTTAACGAACCATTGAGAAAGCACATTGCCACCATATCCTTGAACCTGTTAAGGGATAAGGAATAAGATTGCCTAGGGAAAAAAAGGAAGTTAAATAAATAGGATTTAGAAAAGCCAGAGCAGAAGAGTCCACATCCCATCAGTGGTACATACAATCGAACACTTGATAAGCACTCTCTGCATGCCAATCACGATAAAAAATATGGGACCCGATCCAGAACCATAGGCATCACTAGTGGTCTATCATTGAACACATGAACCTTTGGGTGAAGCCACTCATGAAAAGAGCAGAGTGGGATCACACAGGATAAAACTAGGGATGTTTTAATTGTCAGCAGTGACAGATGAAGAACTTGTCCTTGCAAGTAAGGTTCAGACCTTACTATTTAATTTAACTCCAAGATGTGGTAACTGGTGAACTTGCATGTAAGTTGCACTCACTACTTCTTTCCTGAAACAATATATGAATTGTTTGCAATTAAACCCCAAAAGTCGTGACCTAACCTCAGGAAATAAGTGAAACTGCCAAATAGAAACAAGAGGGACTTCATGATGAGAGTTCTAAGCAAGGTACAAACATCTTTCTGACCAAATGGCAGGTCTCAAGGAAACCAAGATTTTCAGCACTGTTTCATTGTTCTATGGTGCACAGAAAGGTAACCATCAAGTTGTGAGGTGTGTTTTATATTAATATGTTCAGGCAGAACAAAAGATAATTAGTGACCTTGGGACTAGTGTGCATTCTCCATTTGGCCACCGAGGAAATCTCATTACATATGACATCTTGCAATGACTAGACAAAATTCAGTCAAACCACCTCTGCCTCCCTACCACCTGTGGCAAGATGCCAAGCTGGCACCAGATGAGCTGTAACACTTTGTAAGACAAGTGTTCTCATGACAATCCAGCCTGCAAGTTACTCATGATTTGTTTACTGATGAGATAAAGAAAAAACCCAAGCATCAAGTGGTAGTCTACTGCTGCAAGGGAAAGCACCAGTTTTATTACATTTCTCTTTTGCATCAGCATTTCTGCAGCCTGATCATGTGTGTGGGAAGGGGATGCTTTGGGAAGTACGTACCTGGTATGGCTTTCCCTAAAACCTCTGCAAGGGTCCACAGAACAACATTCTTTCTTAATGGATGCAGCTACTACAGGTGTTTCATGTTATTAGTGTTTCTCCCACAAGCTGAGGAAAGGTTTAGGACAGACTCACCTGTGATTTCTACCTTGAGCTCAGACTGTAGAATTGGTGGTGCCTGTCTGTATTGCAGAGAACTTCCGTGAATGCTGGGCTATTTGCTTACTTCAGGAAAGAACTCGTTTTCAAGCCCTGTTTAGGCTTCCAATTAATTTCCAAATGAAATGGTAGAAATCTCTCCTTGGCAAGGCCTCAAGGAGAGAAGAGTTTTAAAATGTGCTCTTCCACCACCCATTGATTGTGAAGTTTCCCTGGCTAGGATGCTTTCCCTGCAATAATGAATGGCTAAAAGGTGAAAGTTCACTGTAAAGCTGCACTTTAAAGGGGTAGCTTGGCTGGCAAAACAGGTCAAAAGGTTTAGAGTAGAAACAGAGAGAAATAAGGGAAACAGAGCAAATTATATAATCAGTAGCTACTCTAATGCAGTTACAGAGGTATGAGACTTGACTGAAATTGTAATTATTTTCCTTTTTTTCCTGATTTCTGTTTCTTGTACAACAAACAGAAAACACAGGTAGATGGATGATGGTCATGCATGTATTGTGGTATAACAGCAGATGAAGTAATGCAGTATGTAAGTGAGGGCAGTCATCACTTTCTTCTGAGTTAAGAGAAAGTATCACACTTTTTTTATTCCCTTCCTTCTAAAGAGTACCAGTTTGCATAAAAGACTCTGCAGGGGGATTTTTCATTGAAGCTTGTGGGAATGTGCCAGAAGATATGCATAATCATCATGACAATATAGCAATGGAAAGAATCCAATGACAAAAGAAAATAAATGCTCCACTCACTTTCAGAGGTGTGAATCATTCAGCAAACTGCTTTCTGTGAGACTTAATGTGAGCTCCTCCAAAAAACCTGGCACTGCAAGTGTGTTTGTCTTCCAGTAAAAAGCTTCCCCTGAAAAACAAATGTTACATTGCCAGTGGTGAGGTTGATATCGGGAGGGTTTTATGGTTTAGGTTTTGTTTCGCTTTCAGTGATGGCTACCTGTTAGAACTGAGAGTGATTGCATAAAACATTTCACAAGATAACCAAGGAAGGTTAATGTTGTGATTTCAAATAGAAATCAAGAAAGCTTCTTTGAGCCTAGTAGGATGAGAAAACTGCTGAGAAAGCCAAGGGATGTCAGCAAGAAGAAAGAATTTGTTTAGTCTTTCAAAGCTGATGCTGCTTCTTGCTGAAGTCCCTTCAGCAAGAGAAAACACCTTCCTGAAACAAGTGAGGGGCTGATGCACACGCATGCCAAAGCATGTGGAACGATAGTGCTCCTGGTCGGAGAATAGCTATATTATATGGCTGTTTATAGATCTTAAAAGAATACTTGCCTCAAGGATGCCCATAAACAGCAGGTAAATACAAGAGGTCTCCACAATTGCACCAAAAGTTTGACAAATTGCATTATGGCAATGTCTGGAAGGTTGAGAGACCTTGTGAATTATTGGCCAGTGCATTTATTCAGTGCAAGTATTGTCTTCATAAAACAGGAAATGGGACAGAAGAAAAGCTTAGTTATCTTGATTGCTGCTCTGTAGAGGAATTGAGAGTCCTGCTAGAGGATAAATATAGTGCTGACACTATTGTGTTTACTCAGCTTCTGTACGTCTTGAATCTGCAGATTCTCAGAACAGAATTATTCTTGGAACCCGTAGTCCCAGTACTGGAGAAGCTGGGTCATGATGTGTTACAGTGAATTAGGATACAGGAAACTGCACTGGTATAAAAGCCTTAATTTATTGTCAAGTGAATTTCCTTAATTATGAACATTTTTCATACAGATTGAAAAAGTTAAAACCTTCAATATTTATGGAGTAAAGAAAATCTTATCAGTTTCAGTATAGGTAATTTAACTAAATCTATGGAATGTATGACTTCATAAAAATTTACAAAATGCCTAAGATTGCCTCTGCAGAGGATTTGGGGTACTACGTTTGTATCCCAGTCTTGTCAATCAGTCTCATAATGAGTGTTTGACCTAGACATGCATGTTTTCACCAAACCAATCAATTTGACGATGATGTTCCCCTTAGCTGCTGCGCACTCCGAGGGATGATTTGGTTTGTTTATTGAAAGGGAGGGGACTTGGATGACAGAGTAGTCTAAAAGTATCCTTTACTAGACCAGCACATATTACCACAGCCTTTTTGGGTCAATCTGTATTCTTCTTAAAACCAGACTAATTGTAAAGCTTTATATGACTAGCTTTGTAACCTTCAATTTAAAACATAAAGATTCAAAGATTTGCATTTAGTCTTCTTCATAGCTAATGCTAAGAAGGAACATTGCTATTATAGCCAAGAAGAAGTTGATAATCCAAAGTGTATAATTCATTTTTATTTTTCTTTCTCTGGCTTAATTGTTTTAAAATTTATCATCTTTTATGTGAGGTATCAGAGGTGGAAAACAAGTGATATTAGCAACTTGGGTACAGCTTAGAACTGGTTTTTGCTTTTGGGTTTTGCTTTTATTTTTTTATTTTAATTTTTTTTAATTCCACCAACAAATATACATGTCTGTGTAGTAGAATTGCCTGAACCCCAAGCTTGCTTCAGGACCAATGATCCTTTCTGTAGAACACAGACACAGTTATCACTTTTTTGCATAACCAAGCTATGCTTCAAATCTTACAAGCAGAGTTTATACCCTTCCAAGAAACAGGGCTAAAAGTCCATTGGCTGAATTTGGTTCAAATCTGCAAGTACCAGTAGGTGTCCTCAGACTATAGAATCAGCTGATTTTGCCCAAAGCCCTGCGTTTCCTTTGATTGTGGCATATAGTAAAAGCTATTTGTTTTCCTAATTAATAAGACACTTTGAGATTGTAGCAAGGGGATTTGTTTAAGACTTTTACTCCTATTGTGGCCTTTAGAATAAAAGGGGAAATGGCAGGCAACTGCACCTGATGATATGGTGACCTCACGTGGTAAGGAAAGTATAAGCAGAAGTTTGCAAGGTATAGATTTGCCCATAACACGGCAGAGCTCCAAACATCTATTATTATCTCGATATATAGGGCTATCTAGTAGGTACACTAGACAGCTCTGTCGTGGATATTACACTGCCTGGAAGCTGAAATATAGCTCAGCCATTCACTGTGTGGCTGGAACATCTCATTGGTCCTGAAGTTTGCTTTGATTTCAGCTTCCAAGAAGTAATTTTTCACCCCGTTTCCTTTACTTTCCTGATTAAGCTTGCTTGTCTGTGATCCTAGGCTACCATCATGTGGCCACTTCGAGAATCTCCCCAAATAACAGAAACAAAGACCGATGAATCGGCCCAGAAAGCAGCAAGGTACTACCTGTGTACAAAATGAAGGCCACATTAGCTTTCAGAGGGCTTAATTTCGCTTGATTGCACTCAGTCATCCCTTACACAGATGTTATGCCTTTTCATTTGTGCTTGTTTTGTTCTTCTTTAATACTTCTCCCTCCAAATACTGACAAAACATATCATAATTTCAGAAAAAAAAGGTGTACTTTTTTCTCTAAGTAGCAGCATTGGGCCACTCAATGCATTAAACTCAAAGATACAGGTTTAACTATGCTGGGCATTTCTGCCCACACATTCCAAATAGAGTTTCAAATCATTCCTATATAAAACCCTTTTGTAAGGCCCTTGATATCATCCCCCACAATATTCTTGCCTCTTGACTGAACAGATACTGAAAGAGAGAGAGCATTGGACAGATGGACTGCTAGATGATAAGGAACTGGCTGGATATGCACATCCAAAGATTTACAGTTGTCCATGGCTTGCTGTCCACCTGGAAACCAGTAACAAGTGGTGTCCCTCGGGGGTCTGTACTGGGAGCAGTACTATTTGACATCTTCATCAATGGCATAGACAGTGGGATAGAGCGCGCCCTCAGCACGTTTGTAGATGGCACCAAGCTGAGTGGGGCAGCTGATTTGCTGGAGGGAAGGGACACCATCCAGAGGGACACTGACAGGCTGGAGGAACAGGCCCATGCAAACCTCATGAAATTCAACAAGGCCAAGTGCAACGTCCTGCACCTGGGTTGGGGCAGTCCCCTGTACCAATACAGGCTGGGGGATGAACGGGTTGAGAGCAGCCCTGCAGGGAGGAACTTAAGGATACTGGCAGGCAAAAAATTGGGCATGAGCCGGCAACGTGCACTCACAGCCCAGAAATCCAGTCACCTCCTGGGCTGCATAAGCAGAAGTGTGGCCAGCAGGTCAAGGAAGGTGATTCTCCCCCTCTACCCTACTCTCATGAGACCCCACGTGAGGTACTGCGTCCGGCTCTGGGGTTCGCAGTACAAGACAGACCAAGACCTGTTTGAGGGGTTCCAGAGGAGGGCCACAAGAGTGGTCAGAAGGCTGGAACCTCTCTCCTCTGAAGGGAGGCTGAGAGAGTTAGGGTGGTTCAGCCTGGAGACGAGCAGGCTCTGAGGAGACACTGTTGTGGCCTTTCAATGCATAAAGGGAGCTTCTAAGGAAGACCGAGAGACACTTCTTACCAGGGTCTGTAGTGACAGGGCAAAGGGCACTGGTTTTAAACTGAAAGAGAGTCGATTTAGATTGGACATAAGGAAGACATTTTTTATGATGAAGGTGGTGGGGCACTGGCACAGGTTGGCCAGAGAAGTTGTGTGTGCCCCATCATTAGAAGTGTTCAAGGTCAGGTTGGATGTGTCTTTGAGCAACCTGCTCTACTGAAAGATGTCCCTGCTCGGGGCAAGGGGGTTGAACTAGATGACCTTTAATTTCCCTTATCACCCAAACCATTCTATTATTCTGTGATTCTATAAAACATGATTTTATTAAACAATCTCCAGAGCTCATGCTCCTGAGCTATTTGTTTCAGCCTGTGAATCAAAGCAGAGAAATATGGAAACATCTGGTGCTATAGATTTGCAGCTGTCAGGGTAAGAACAAAGGTCTCCAGATCAAACTATAATGTTGAGCAAAACTTTGTACCATATAAGGGCTCTTGTGCTGAACTAATTTTTTCTCAGGTAGTAATGGAAATAGTATTTAAAAAGAAACATCTTTAATGTATTCATTGCAGAATGGACTGGGATTTTCGGTTTGAGCTCTTCATCAGGAAATAATCTATGTTGGAGTCTGTCACAATTTGAAATATAAATCCAGTCTCCAACCAAATAGAATGCTTATTGTGGTGTTAACATTTCACCTTACTCTTTTTCTCCACATACAACAAGTTGTTTAAAAAGTGGGAAAATTGATATAGTTTAAATAAAGAAAGATTTGCAGCTACAGACATTGTTAAGTCCTGGTTCTACCTATTTTATTTTATTTTATTTTATTGTATTGTATTGTATTTTATTTTATTTTATTTTATTTTTGCCAGAATTAAAACTCTTAAACCTTTTTAATGCAACATAATTTCTGTTAACATTTATATACTGTCAAAAAGCACATCAATGCTGAATTTGCAGGCAGGCTGATTGACCAGGCTAAATCATGCTTTTGCTTACAGTCATCTTACACATTATAGCTCTGTACTGTGAATGTTAAACAAGGCTTCAAGGATGGGATTAATTTCTGAAATGCAGCTTAAACCTGCATATTGTAGTCATCTATACTTTAGTTACTTGACTCTGTGCTCCCTTCAGTCTCTGTGAAGAGAAATGGATATTTTCTGGGTGAAAATGAACAGGGTGAGAGGAATTTTGTTTTGTCAGAGTGTATTTCCTTTCATTGACAATAATGATAGCTGAATCTGATTTGTACACATATAAATATCTCCACTTAAAAGACATTTCTTCATTCCAGAAGTCCTTTGCCTTTTAAGTTGCAATGACAATCATCTGATTATTCCCAGAAAGGTAATATGCATCAGTCTGAAATTGTAGTTTTACAGCAGTAACATAAGCACTTTAATTTCTTTCCCATACAATCACTGTTACACTCTGACTTGCAGAGATTTGTGCTCAGGTTCTTCAGTCATTAGGTTACGCTGAATATTGTGTAAGAAAATATTAAGGAAGTAAATGAATGGTGTTCTTCCTGTATCTTTCTGTATTTCTTGGTAAACTTGTACTTATCATGTTCTAATCATTGCTTTCTAGTGAGGTTTTGCATTATAGCGATTTTCTTCTTAGAAGTACCTTACTCATTGCTCTGTTGTTCCAGTTTGTGAGATATACTATCCTAGCTAGTTTTGCTTTTCTTTTTTCTTTCAAGTCTTCTTAGCAACTATTTACCCTCTGTATTTCAAGTTGGTGTAGTTTTTCCTTTGAGATATTCAGAAAAGATGCAGTACTTTTAAAACACTAAATATTGAATAGTTATTAGTACCCCTTTCCACCCATATGTAGTCTCTCTGTGACAGCAACTCTGTTTTTAGCTGTAAAGCAGCACACCCTGAGCTGCTGACCTTGTGAGACTGCCTCAGCCTCTCTGATACCCACTCTGCTGTATCAGCAGTGGGATATTATTCCAAAAAGACATAAATGGGTACAGTGCAGGTAGTAAGTTCTTGAAGGAGACCTTGTTTCTTTCAATGGCACTTACATTCAGGGAGCCGTTAGGACCTCTTCTGGTAGCCTAGTGTATAAGGAACACCTGGTGATGGTGCTCAGCAGTGGCAAGATAGCCGTGGTGCTCTTCAAGACATAATTGCTTGGTGACTCTCCTGTGCTTCAAACTCTGACAGTCCCCTCTTACCACAAAGCCTTTGTTTTAGTGATAACACTTACTCAGTCCAAATCACATGCAAAGAAAAACTAAAAAGGCCTTGACAGTCTTTGAGAAACTCAGGCACCCTGAACACTTCTGGCAGTAGCCTCTACAGGAGGCATGTCTGAATGTAGTCCTTGTATAGCAAAGTTGAATGGGTTGGCAGTTGTCATGTGACAAATGAAGACAACAAATTTCCTCCAGAGATTAGGTTACAACCTTACAACAATAATGTGTTCTGCGTTATCATTACTACATCCATAAAGCCCCCCATAATTACTTACAGCATTAAACATTCCCAAACTATTTTTTAACAGAAAAAATCCCAAGCCTAGCTGCAGTCCATCTTCATCACACTGACACGTTTTTCTCAGGTTTAGTGGCTTTCCCTACTGACCTGTTGATCACAGTTTTTTCTGTTCAAACAGGACATGTCAGATACCTAGACGGTTGGTCATAGGTCTGATCTAACAGGAGACAATCAATGTCAGTCTTTCATCCAGCAGAATGACTAGGTTTGGAAAAAAGCACCTCTTCAGCAATTTCTCCTGCAGGTACTGGTAACTCTAGGTGAGATAAGGTAAAAGTATGCATGCCAGATGCAAACGTCATTTGCTTCTGTAGCAGTATATGGTCTAAATCCCTTAAAAGCCATATTTTGGGGCAATACTGTGGTGGGTTAGCATTCGCTAACAGGCAAACTCCCACTCAGTTGGTTGCTCGCTACGCCTCCTTAGTAGGACAGGGGGAGAAAATTGGAAAAAAAAAAAAAGGAATTGGAGCTCATAGGCTGAAAAAAGAACAGAAAGATTGCTTACCAGTTGCCACTGTGGGCAAAACAGACTTAACACAGGGAAGATTAACTTTCATTTATTGCCAATTAAAATAGATACTGGTAGTGAGAAATAAAAAGACCAATATTTAAACACCTGCCTCCTCCCACCCCTGCCTCGGCTCTGCCTCGCTCCCCTTTATACCCCTCTACATCCCCAAGTGGTATGGGGGCATGGGGACTGGGGGGCTATGGTCAATACAAAACCGGTTCATCTCCACTGCTCCTTCCTCCTCATGCTTATTCTGTGTGCCAGCATGGGTCCTTCCAGGGCTGGAGTGAATCTCTGCTCCATGATGAAGCATCTCCAACTCCTCCTCCTCCTCTAACTTTGGTGTTCCCTCTGATTTTTCTCACTTTTTTTCCTCCCTCCTCCTCTCTCTATCCAGCATTCCTCCCCCTTTCTTAAATATTTTTTTCCAGAGGTACGACCTTTTTGGCTGCTGGGCTCAGCTGTGTCCTGCCGTGGGTCTCTGAGCTGGCTGGAATAGGATACAGGACAGTCATTGGAATCTTCTCACAAGCGCCACTCCTGCAGTCCTGGCCAGACCTGTCACCACATCAGGCCACCTACACCCAATGCATGTTAAAATAAGTTTGAGGCACTTTGCTTTTTCTTCCTAAAATAAACAGAAGTGTGAATTAAAATTGAGCTAGAGCTTAACACTTGCTCTGGGATGTCACCTGCAAATAGGCATTCTCACCAGCAAAATAGTTACAGGTCAGAGTAAGCAGGGACACTTCTTGCTCCTTAACTTAAATACTATGCTTATCAGAAATAATGACCTAGCTAAGACAGATTACTAGCAATTTCAGGAGAAGATGATGTGTTGAATACTCTTCATGTAATGTACCCAAAAGAGGCTTTGGTTTAAGCATGGAGCTATTTTCCCAAAGCTATCCTAATTAAGATATCTACAGGTCAGTTGTTACTGGAAAAGTAATTCCAAAGCACAGAGTGGGATTCATCTGTAATGTTAACCATCTAAAAATCATATCCAAGTCTGATCCAGAGTCTCATTCAAAAGGGCGAGACTCTGAATTATGTAGGGCATAATTCATTTGTTCTGCCTTATGGAATGAGATCAAACCTTTAACAGACAACATGACAAGTTCATTAATCCTTGTTCTCTGTGAAGGGAACCCAAGGTTATGAGCCCAGACTTAAGGATCTTTGACAGATACCTAAGTAATGACAGATAAATCTTATCCTCCTGACCCAGAGATAGATCTTTGCACAGTGCCGCAAATGTCTCGTCCGCTGATACCTGGTACCGGTAGTTTCAGTGGTGAGGTTACCTACTACAAATTAGCTAGCTCTATCATGTTTGCAGTGTTTATCATTCCCTTAGTTTTTTCCAGCTATTGGAACACTTATGGTGATTCTTCAGAAATAAACCTGTTTTAACCTAAGAAACAACTGCTTAAAAGGAGGAAAAATATTTAGCCACACACACACCTCAGATAAAATGAAAGAGATGAGGCTAAAATAGTGACTCAGCTTAACGCAGGGAGCACAGTCATGACAACCCTAACTCAGCTGGGTAAACTTTGAGTTCTCTTGCGTCAAGAGAGATGGTACTTCTGCATGATCAAGCACACTATTAAGGGTTGGAAAAGGAAGTAGTGTCTGGGCCTGAACAGGATCTGACTGATTTACTGGTCAGCTGAACTGGTTGCACACAGGGAGGTGAGTAAGCTGATCTGTGGGGCAAGTAACATTGGACTGAGTGCAGAAGATTTGGAAATGTTACGTATGCTTGACCCACAGCGAAAGCTACAGCTTTAAGTAATGACCTCTGAACAAGAAGCATGTCTCTGGGACTCTCCAGCATGCTAAATGGGGAATTACCTAAGCTTCACAGTTAGAAATTGCACTGTAGAGGGCTGTATCTTCTCATCTTCTCTGTCAGAAAAGTGTGTGTCCCTCTTGTGGGACTGCAGGAGTGAATCATGGATGGATTGCAACAGTTGTGAACCTCTGCCAAAGGTAGGTCCTAACAGCATTCCTGTTTTAAACTTTGGGCAAGGTTAATTCCCTTCTCTCACATTCTTCCCAGAGGCAAACACTGTCACCTCGTCCTCTGCCAAGGAAGCCAGGGCTGTGTTAGAGCTGCCCTCCTCTGACTGACAGACTTTAACCGCTTCTCCTCCACTTTATTTTCTATCCAGTAATTCTCAAGAGAAAAATTTATCGTTTAGTCAGAAAAATCAAGAACCCTTCACTGAGAAAATGCAAAATAACCCCTACCTGAACTCTCAAATTATTTTTAGGCAAAGTTTTAGATTTCAGAAGGCTCTTCTTACAAAACTTTCTAAAATTTAGAATAAATCAATTTGTTAAATGTCCAACATTTTAAGATTTTATCAAAGTATTTGCTGATGTTTTTTTACTGATGTAGATAGGTCAGTCTTTTGGTTGAGAACAGAGTGGCTTCAAGAGGCATGTGTAATGTGTAGTGGTTGCTCCAAGCTGAGCTATGGCAATGCCTCAGCCGTGTCATGACAGACACCGCTCGCTGCCCTTCAGTGTGATTTCTTGCTCAGTGTATTCTTGCTGACAGGAGTCTGAGAGGCCAAAAGAACACAATAGAAGAATTTTTGTTGCTGAGGTCCAGATTAGTAGTAAGGAAATAGAACTCTGAACAAGCACAACTATCAAAATTGACCAATATTTAAGAGTGCTGAGCTCCTAGAAATGTATACTTCTCTAATACAGAATAAATATTTGAAAATCTCTCTAGGTGAAGTGGCCAATGACAATCATTTTGTTGGATGGTTCAATTGTGAAGAGGTTGACATGTTTTGGAACTGTGATTAGCAAAAGCTATTTCACAAACAAGTCATATATTTACTTGCACTTGACATATGGATAGACATTTTCCTTCTGCCTGGCTTTGGGGAATTTTATATCAGAATGTTTGGTGATGAGTAAATTTTCTTTCAGCTGGGTGGTAAATGCTGCTCTTCACTATTGTGCTCTTGGGCAACCAGAATTTCGTAGGGGAGGAGTGTCATGAAGGTGGATAGATTTTTTTCCCCTCTAGATTTGGCTTATTAAAGGATACCAATTTAGTTGCCTGCACTAAAATGTCATCTGCACCTATTGTCTTTCTTGGTTAGGCAATGGGTGCCGCATGGTAAAACTAGAAGACTTGCAGAATCACAGAATCACAGAAAGGTCAGGGTTGAAGGGACCTCTGGAAATTATGTAGTCTAACCCCCTGCTAAAGCACGTTCACCCAAAGTAGGCTGCACAGAATCGCATCCAAGCAGGTTTTGAATCTCTCCAGAGGAGACTCCACACCCTCTCTGGGCAGCCTGTTCCACTGTTCTGCCACCCTCAAGGTAAAGAAGTTTTCCCTCATATTCAGATGGAACTGCCTGTGCTGCAGTTTGTGCTCATTGCCCCTTGTTCTGTCACTGGGCACTGGTGAAAAGTGTCTGGTTTCATCCTCTTGACACTCACCCTAAGATATTTGCATGCATTGATAAGATCCCCTCTCAGTCTTCTCCAGGCTAAGGAGGCCCAGCTCTCTCAGCCTTTCTTCAGAAGGGAGATGCTCCAGTCCCCTAAGCATCTCCATAACCCTCCGCTGGACCCTCCCCAGTAGCTCCCAGTCTTTCTTGAACTGAGGAGCCCAGAACTGGACACAGCACTCCAGATGTGGCCTCACCAGGACAGAAAAGAGGGGGAGGATTGCCTCCCTCCACCCGCTGGCCACAGTCCTCCTAATGCACCCCAGGATCCCACTGGCTTTTTTGGTCACCAGGGCACACTGCTGGCTCATGGTTAGCTTGCTGTCCACCAGGATTCACAGGTCTTTCTCAGCAGAGCTGCCTTCCAGCAGGTCAGCCCCAGCCTGTGCTGGTGCATGTGGTTGTTCCTCCCCAGGTGCAGGACCTTACACTTGCCTTTGTTGAACTTCATCAGGTTCCTCTCTGCCCAACTCTCCAGCCTGTCCAGGTCTCGCTGAATGGCAGCGCAGCCTTCTGGTGTGTCAGCTGCTCCTCCCAGTTCTGTATCATCAGCAAACTTGCTGAGGGTACACTCGGTCCTTCATCCAGGTAATTGATGAATAAGTTGAACAGGACTGGACCCAGCACTGACCCCTGAGGAACATGGCTAGCTATAGGCTTCCAACAAGACTCTGCACCACTGACCACAACCCTCTGAGCTCTGCCCTTCAGCCATTTCTCAATCCACCCCACTGTCCACTCATCTAACACACACTACCTGAGCTTACCTATGAGGGTGTTATAGGAGACAGTGTCAAATTCTTGCTAGGTCAGGACAGACAACATCCACCTCTCTCCCCTCACCTACCCAGCCAGTCATTCCATCATAGAAGGCTGTTAGGTTGGTCAAGCATGATTTCCTCCTGGTGAATCCATGTTGACTACTGACGACCTCCTTTTCCTCCACATGCTTAGAGATTATATTCAGGATGACTTGTTCACCTTTCCAGGGACAGATGTGAGGCTGACGAGCCTGTAGTTTCCTGGGTCCTCCTTCTTGCCCTTTTTGAATACTGGAAAGACATTGGCTTTCCTCCAGTCCTCAGCACCTGTCCTGTCCTCCATGACCTTTCAAAGATGATGAAGAGTGGCTTAGCAATAATACCTGCCAGACCCCTCAGCACTCAGGGGTGCGTCCCATTGGAGCCCATGGATTTGTGGGTGTCAAGACTCCTTATCGAATACCAGTTTGTGAGTTGAAAAAATCAGATGGAGGATGTAGAAGGCAGCACTTTACGATATCTTTGGAAATCTAAATAGGAAACAGTCTTTTAATAACCATTTGTGAATCAACAGAAGCTTTGCCAGTTCCAGTCCTAGGTCTTAATGGTGGAAGAATGCAAATTAAGACTTGAAGTTTAAAGATGTTACAAGGATTTTTGAGCACCTGAAATTTCTTCTGCGTACCAACTGGGAAGGAAAATAGAATGAAGCATTCTGAAGGGCATTTGTAAATGAATTGTATAGAGGAAGCATGGAGAGAAATTAACAGTGCTTCATTAAAGAAATTGAATGAAAAAATGTCTTTTATTTAGAGCCCATTTCTTTTTTCAATCTGCCTGGTTTAAAAGGTTTTATCTAAACAGGGGGAGCAGACACAGCCTTTGTAACAATTTTAGGGATCTGAAATTCAATTGTAATCAACAGAGATCTAATCAAAGCAGTTTACAGTGTGATTTATCAGATTTATTGTATGGGTCTATCTGAAGGTGACATGAGTCTCTTCCTTCATTCTTTCAAGCCTTAGTCTCTTAGACTGCTTGTCATCACAATTGCGATTCATCACTGATCTGACCATCACCCCAGAAGGAATTTGTGTGTATAACGAGGTACTAGCTCCTGATCCGTGTTCTGAATTTTTCTATGTAGTTCACAAAGTTTAAAATGGAAATTTCAGAATTGTAACAATTCCTAGCTATCTCAGCTATTTCTGGTGTGATTTGGAAATTTTGTATCATACCTCTCTGCCTCAGTACCTCACTCAGAAAAGATTAGGGGTCTGGTTTCCCCCCCCCCTTTCCCTCCCATTTCTCTCCCCCCTTAAAAGTGGTGCATATCCTAAGGCAGGTGTTAAATGGGTCTGTTTAGTCTAATGGATTTGTAATTACAATACTATCAGCAATACCTTTATAATTCAAACCTTTTACTGATTCCTCCTGATTAGCTGAGAAGGAGCATGCCTATACAGCACTGCACTCCTTTACAGGGCTCTTTCCCACCCTAATACAAAGCCAGCATACCCCACAGTGTACCCCAGACCTCCACACCGCTGTCTCATAAATCTCGCATGTAGAATTTGACTGTAATTGATATTAACCTTTACAGATGTGAAAAAGCAGAGAAACTAGAACAGAAGCATTGTATCTGAAGTTTACTTTCACTGTCAACAGATGGCAATTTGCTGTAGCTGATAATTTTTGGATAGCAGAGAGACATCTTCTCCAAGAAATTGCTTTCTCTGGCAAGCCTTGTATTGATGATATATGTACATATGCATTTATCTAGTTTGAAAAGTGTTACAAAAGTAATCCACAACTAAAGAAACTTTACATTTTGAGACTGCAGATACAGAGTAGAAGGCCACATGGACAGCTGCCATCCCTATTATGTGAAACTGAAACATGAAAACAGCTTCCAAACAGGATTAAGAGACCCAAATGGTGGTAATTTAGTCACTGCAGTAAAAAACTGTGATGTCAAAATTCCCATTTGCTAACTAACTCATATAAATTTCAGGACACTCCCTTTACCTTGCTGATTTCCTTCAAGCTTGCTTCACTACCCTTTTGCAATGAAACACTTCATTTTCAACAGCCCAAATCTCTGAAATTTCATTTTCATATCAGTGCAAAGCAAACGAAGAGATTTTCCACTCTTCCTCTCTTGATGCAAACTGAGGTGGAACTAAAGAGCACCCCAAATGCCCCCAGCACATGATTACAAACAGTAGTCATGCTAACACAACAAACCAGACTTCGAGGAAATCTGAGAAGGGAAACCCCGTGTCCTTTAATCACAGGCATGGGACTTCGCTGGAACTAGCTCAACACAGGGTTCAGATGACTACAAAAGAAATGGCTGCTAAGTACTAAGAGCACTGGCTTTACAGATTGTTAGCAGTCATTACTTTCTACAGGCAGATAATGCCGGGCAAAGTACTGCATAGTGCATTATCCTTATGGATATTTTTAATTATATGACATGCATTTTTGATCCATATATGGTTCCAATGCACCACTTTAATGAACTGTAACTATTATTGAATCCAGTGTGAGAGTCTATAAGGATGGAAGAAAGTATTGATACCTACCATTCTAGCTTTTCTTGGTAAATTAACTGTCTGTGGGGAAAATAAGTAAATAAGTAAATAAATAAATCTTTGAGGTGTAGCTTTCTTCCTTTTTATCCTTCATTATTTAAAATTCTAAGAAAACTCTAGAAAACATACCACGAGGTAATGAATGGCTTTTCTCTGAAGTCAGCAATGGTACGTTTTATGCTATTGGTATCAGAAAACAGGAAGAAACAATTGCTGTCATCAATTCAATGTAGAAACTACACACAATGTAGAAACAGATAAAATTTACATTTTTTGCTAATAAGCAGGAGACACTATAGGGAAATAAGTTTTCTATATTTTAAAAAATAAGTACTAAGCTTGTGGTCAGGTTTAATACTGTTAACACTGGATTTGAAATTCTAAGCCACACTCTTCTCATTTAAATACAACATACTTCTAAATATAGTCAAAGTTTTCAGGAAGCACTTACCTCCCTTTATTTAGTTCATTGTTATAAAAGTAGTTTTTTTGTACATCCTCACCTTCAACTCATGTATGTTAAACTCTAGAACAAGGGAACAATTGGATTCAAGGCATTAGAAGTAAAGCTGTTGCTTTGGCCTTTTATTGTGTAATTGCATTATCTAATGTTAACAATAAAATAACATATGGACCTAAATACATTCATTTCTAATCTAAAGCCAAGATTAAATTATTGAATCTATGTATAAGGGAAACCTGGATATAAAACAGTCACAGTAATCACATGCAAAAAATATGTTATTAAAAAAAAGAAACACATGGTATACACCCAAGACACAATGCAACAGTTTTTAAGGCTTTACTAGTAGGAAGTTGAAATGTTCCATCGGGCTTTTGTATTTCTTTGGTTGGGGTCTTTTTCTGTTTGTTTGGATATTTTTAAACATGTATTTTTAACATACATACTGAAAGAATAAAAATATTTCCATACTTCACTGTAACGAGGTCTGCCTGGGGTGAGGATGAAGATCTTTAGGTCTCTACCACTTCACTTAAGCCATCAGAGCAAGGGGGGTGCATGGGATCCTTCCTTTGTCAGCATTTCTCTGCTGCGTGCCAGGTAGCTAAGGATGGGGAAAAGCAAAGCAGAAGAAACAGTTTCTATGCTCTGGAAGGGATCGCACCAGTTATTAAATGAAAGAAAATGTATTCCTTGATCTCTTCAGACTTTTGTAGCAGTGCTTGTGAAATAAGACTTTTGAAAAATAGGTTGTCCAAATTTGGCAATTTTTTAAAGGGCAGTAAAAAATGTGTTCTTGATACCTTAGGTTCATTTTTGCACCTAAACCTGTGGTCAGATTCTTAGTGAATAAACTTTTTAATGTGAACAAAGAGGCATATCTGTTCCAAACCATATTCCCAGAAAAAAACCAAACAGTTATTTCCATTATTCCCTCTCTAAACTCAGCTTAAGGTAGAAAGCTGGAATGGAAAATATCAGTTAATATGAATAAAGTGGCAAGTTGATTTCAAACCTACTTATTATCAAGGTAGTCACATCTCCCAGAATACCACTCATAACATGCTGCTATGGCTTGCAATTGCCTGTGTAGTAACTGCAAACTAAGCTCACTTACAAAGTAAACCAGGTAAAAGTAGGACAATTTCAGAAGCTAGGCTGGCAAAGCTTCAGATATGAAGAGTAAACAAGACAGTCATACCTGTTCAAAATGTAAGCTTGATTTGTTTGGTTTTTTTCCTCTGTTAGTTCTGTGACTTTTCGTTACCTGTTTAGTTTGTATTTGTTTTGTTTTGTTTTTAATTTGGTGTGCAATGAAAAATGTTTATTAGCCACTGAAGAACCAGGAGAAAAATGGCAATAAGGGTATGATCTTTTGGGGATTTTAGTTTCATAACCAACACTTGCACTGTGTGATTGAATTTCTTCTATAATCTGACTTTTTCTTAAAAAGTAAAAGCTCTTTACAACATGTAAAAAGTTTTGAAAACTTACTCTTCCATATGCAGAGAAAATAAAAAAAAAAAAAAAGAGAAAAACCAGTAACAGATCTGACCACTGAGTTAGTCATCCAGAGGTGTGCCGCTTTCATGGTGTTTTGAAGAATTTGCGTAAAGTTCCAGCTAATGTTTGTTTATTCAGAGGGGTGCTTCAGTCCCATGATGGGAAGCAGCGCTGGGAATGGGCTTTTCTGAGGGGGTGGGTCCTGCAAAAAGGGAAGTCTTTTGAATCAATTTTTCATTACCGTCCTAAATCAAGACATTCTCCAGTGCTGATCCATCCTGCTTCTCAGCCCGAATGATGCATAGGTTATCCAGGATTTAACAAGCATTGAAATGAAGGTAAGTTTGGAAAAAATAATGTAGATGGTACTGCTGTTTTGACTCTTCAGCTACCCAGTCCTTTAAAATTTATTTTACCTATATGGTTTATTTTGTCATTCCTTAATACATTTCTGCATTGTTTACTATCAAATATGGGGGCTTTGAAAAACATGCATCAACAGCCTTAAAGCATAAGTTTTAGGTAATCTTAATCAGACAAACAGTCCTAGTGATTCCTCTTAGATAAGACTGTGCGTTAGAGCCAGGAATGAAAGATTTCATTGCTTAATTATTGAATTTACCCTCTAAATAAGGCCGAAAGTATTTCTCAGAGCACTTGAAAATGTCTTTTTGACAATTTTATTATTTTTTTCAAAGAAAATATTAAAAAAGACTGTTTCTTAAAAAGTTAACTTTTGTATAATCAGCCCCACGAACTTTCAAAAAATTACTTTATTCAAACACATGGACAGTGAACAGATCTATACTACAGGAAGCTTTCAGGTCCTCTGGATTTTTAAAATTAAATGGTTCATATTCCCTGCAATACAAGTAACAGCTCTTAATTTTCTTGAAGATTGGTTTTGCTACTTTCATTTTATTTGCCCTGACTGTCTACTTCCCAAATTCACCAGGTGGGTTTCGCACAAGCCGTTACGATCTCTGCAGCTGCAGTGGTGTATGGGCTGGCAGCTCCCCTTACGTTACCTCCCCTTTCTCTCACATCAGCGACCCACCATTTTAAACCAGACACGGCTGGGCAGCAACCAACAGGCATGGTGTAGTTGAAGCTCAGCGATGAAAGCAAGGGGATAAATGAAAGACAAAAAAGATATAAAATATGAATGTAGTACTGTTTTAAATATTAAGAATATTCTCCTAGTTTTTTTAAAAAAGTATTTTTTTCACAGTGCACTGTTTGGAAGGTAATATTATTTTTTTCTTTACAGTTATTTTTTAGTTTATTTAAATTTCTATCCCATTAGATTAACTGGACTGTCTCTATGTGTATTTGGCTAGTGTGCATTTCTCCAGAGACTAAAGGGTCAGAGAGGCATTTAAAAAAAAAAAAAATTGTCAGGCGGCAAATTTTATTTTGCACTCCTGACTGAATTTCAGCACCATATGCTAACATAAAGCTTTTTGTAGCATAGGATTAGAAACACACAGTCATGTCTGCATATGTCTGAGAAGAGACGCTCTGTTTTTCTGCCCATCTAAGCTGGCATAAATAGAAATACATATTCTTTGACAAGTTGTGAATCTAAGGACCTTTCCTTTTCTTGTTTCATGTCCCCTTTTGACTTGTGTTTTCCACAAAAGTTAATTTTACTATTAGCGCCAAATATTTTAACTTAGTGTTTTCCATCTTCATTTTTCCTTTTCTGCTAATCTAAATAAAGTACATACATATTGCTAGATCTAATTTTGATTGCTTCATCTCATGGGAATGGATGAACCCCTTAAAACTGCTACATGTTGAATTATAAACCCTTGAAAGCTCTTTGTTTTCATTTTATATTTTCTCTGACTTTTTCTCTTGCCACACACCATACTATTCCAGGGGCATAGTTAAAGGCAAAGCTCACCCCTTTCCTCTCCTAGCAATTAGAATTGGCTTCTTTCCCAGGCACACCAAGCAGGAGAATTCTCTCACTCATTTTGTTGGCTGTGTGCGTGTTGTGGCACACATACTAAAGCTTCTGCGGTTGCTGCTACAGCTGAGATCGAAACCAGAACAAATGAGGTGGGGAAATTGCTGCCTTAAAGCATTTTGTTATGATTTTTCATAACACTTCATACACAATGACAACATTCATTAAATGACCTCTTGTTCACTGCATTGTGCCAAAACAGCATTATAAATGAATCTATACGTATATGTATTTGTATATGTATATGGGTTGTTTTTTTCCAGGTAACCTCATTGCAGATTTTTTGGATGTGCTGAACATTCACACATTTCCCTTTGACTAACAAGCAGTACTGGTCATGTAATGTATTGTGAACATTTTGATATGGCTCCAGATGTCCTTTTGCTGATCCCTGGATAACATACATAGAGTGTGTGTGAGCATTTAGTATTGAAAGCAATCAGAGCCAAGATAAATCAGCTTGTTTGTAAGTGAAAGACCCCAAACACAGAGGAGTATTAACTCTGTGGAGGACTTGGAAGGTCTCAGAAGTTGTTTTACATTAAAGCAACCTTAGAATGAATACTTAGCCACCACAGAAACAGCAATTATGTCTTTCTAAAACCAACTTTCATGTGTGGAATGTATTTGCTCACTGTATCCTGAATTTAGCAAACACCTGGTATACTCTTGCTGATACTAGCTTTTCTGAATGGCAAAATTAATCTCTCCTCAGATAGTTATGGTTCATATTCTCCTAAAGCAGATACCTAAACCAGGTAACATGAATCACAACCTAGAAGAGGCACTTTCTCTGCTGACACTAGAAGCTAGATACCTCATAGAGATACACTGTCAGTTTTCTACCTAAACAAAGTTATATCAGGCAGCTCCTACCCAAACCGTGTGTTTCCAGTGTCAGTTGTGTCATTTCTGTGGTCTTGCATTCAGTATCAGTAGTGTCATATCTGGTCTTGCCTTGCAATCTAAGCAGTACTGCCATTCAAACCCAGCTCAGTATGGCACACATTCTTTTCAGCCCTGGCACCCAGTTAAAGTGTGGGCTTCAATACAAACATCCTGGGAACAGAAGGTACTGCTGAACAAGACCAGTTTAACATTTGTCATTTCATATTTACTTCTTATACTTTGGACACCATTTAAGCAGTTAAGTGACTGTTTCATATTATTTCACAGGTGCAAAATGAAAACTGCTTTTTGAACATAACTTGGAACTAAAGGGTCTCAGTTTCCGCAGACCTGTGGCCCAAAGCATTTGCTATGGCACGTGTTAGAGTCATTCCTGTCATGCTGATATTAAGTTTTTTCCAGTGTAAGACACTGTTTTCCACCAGCCTGGCAAGTGGACAACGAGATGTAGTGGGTAAGTAATGTATAATTACTTACAGTTCATACAATAGCCATTCCAGATGTCTAATCTGAACTTCTTTTCAAGGCACTTTCTACAACCCATAGAGAGAATCAGACACCTGTGCTAGGACAGGTATCCAAGACAGGTAAAAGTAAGTGTATCACCTAACATTTTGAGGGGCGCACGTAGGTAAACATGAATCTCACTGCTGAAGTCAGCCATACTCAACAGAGCTCAGAAACCCCCTGCTCAATGTAAGAACAGAGCTCCTGGGAGAGCTAGTGGGTATGCAAGTATTGCTAAGAGCCAAATGCTTTGTGTACACAGCGGTGGGTCCCTCTTTCACTATGTAATATAATTTTAATTGCAGATGCACTTGTGTTACATAACATTCTAGGGATTACCAAGCACGAGTCAAGAGTCATTCTGTGCTGGAATAATAACCTGACAAAAGAAGAAACTGAGAAGTATACTGTGAAGTATATTTTGAGTTATAAATTCTTCAATACCACTCATGAAAGGAAAGTAAGTCGCTCAATGGTTACACATACAGATTTAATGTCAAGTGAAATCATGTTGTACTTCATTCAGTAGATGAATTTGCATTATTTCCCTTTCAATACTTAGTAACATCTACATTCATGCAATTCCTGCTTCCTCCTCTTAGGAAAGACTGCAGGAGAAGAAAAAGATAATACGTCTTGAGTTACATTCTGGTTTTCATGCTAAAGTTAAAACACAGCTTTTTGCAAAAGACACAGAAGATATAATTAAGGAGAGTGGCTGGACAGAGTTTACTTACAAGGCACCTCCAGGTCAGCTATTTCCTACATGTTGTTAAGGCATACAAGCGTTTATGATAACGTTCTGTCTTACTTGGAGACATAATTTCTAAAAGCTCATTATTATCATGTGCTACATTTTGGTATGGATTTGTTAAGGTGACGACACATAACACCTTGGAATACTGCAAGATTATTTCATTTATTAGACATGTCCGGATTCAGGAAACTCCAGCTCTGCTTAGCAAGATGTCAGAACAACCCATCCACTCTCTCTGTTTTCCCTAGTAGGCCATGTCTCTTGAAGATTGCCTTCTATATCACCTAGTTTCAGGAAATCTTAAAAACCCAGAGCTTTTCAGCTACTACTCTGGATATTTTTTTTTTCTTTGGGTGGGTTAGTAAGGCTTTTGGCAGCAGTAGCAGATGTGCTTCTCTGCTGTCACTGTCCAAAAAGCCCAAAGACACATTTGTTCTCACATACTACTTATTCATGCTTCTAGGAATAAGGCTATATAACACATTTGTTAAAGCAACAGTCATGTTGTTATTAGAAAATCCATGTCAAATAAACAACACTCTTCCTTTTTTCCCCTTCCTTTGTTGCAGTATATATTCAGAATCTTTCATGCATCATATATAACATTTCTTTTTTCAATTGCACCTGGCATATTAAAACAGAAGCTCCTGAAGACATCCAAATGTTTTGTTCATTAAGGTAAGGATCTTGTGCAAAATGAGTATGAAGCCATGCTTTTGTACCTAGAGTCCTTGATTTACAAAACTCATATTTCCTTCTCACAGACACGTAGGAAAAGATTTTGAATGCCAGCAATATATACAAAATGCAAGGAAGAAAAATATTGGATGCCTTATGAAAGAAATATCTTTTCAACCATCAAGAAAAATCAATTTAAACTTAACTGTAAGAGATCTGAGAAACAGTTCAGGAGGAGTGTCTTACTACAAAGCTTTTACACCTCAGACAATAGGTAAGTATTGTCTATAATTACCCATTACGAAACGGTTATTTCATTGGTCTGGAAAGCAAAGAAAGGAAAGAGGGAAGTGTGACAATGTCAGAATATTAAGCCTAAAATGTATTAGGGCTCAAAGGTTTTTATTTTTTCCTCTGATGCAGTCTCATTGCTGATCAACAATTAGCATTTTAAAAAATTGCTAGGGTAGTGTGAAAAAAACGCAATTTGAAAAGCATTATGACCTTCTTTTCTCCAGTTTTTCTCTTTCCTATCATGTTTTTTAGTGCTGAAGCAAATGCAATTAAAGAAAGGAACACAAATAGACACAAATCTAATCCATAACTGAATTTAAGAATATGAATGTTCTCAAACATTAGTAACATTTCTATTTATTTATTATGCCATTTTTCAGTTTAAAATATTTTGACAGTTATTTTTAATTACCAGCAGTTTTGAATGATTATATAAAATTATTTTTCTTTACTTCCCTGGCACATTTGAATTAATCTCATGGGTAAGGAATTCACTCGAGTTTCAGCACAGACTGCAGATTCAAATATCTTTTAAATTATGAACATGTTGATCATGTTCCAGACCTGTGACGCAGGAATCAGTCATAACTCAAGGGACAGAGAAAACCTAATTCATAACTATCAACATTTATTCTGAGTTGGTTCTCATTTATTCTGTTCTTATACATTAGAATGATTTGCTTTACCTAAAAATTTACACTGCAGTCAGAGCCAGCTATAAGCAAGATGTTCTGTTTTAGCAAAAAAACCCTACTTTCAAAAAAAATCAGATTTTCCTGAAAAAAAAAAAAACCCAAACAAAAAAACTGGGTGGTGGTGGAACCAATCTGCAGGAAGACTGTGTTAGGTGTTTTCATATCTGACTGGGAAGATGTTCACTTCCATACTGGCTGCCTGGGTCTGATCCCACCTGCAGACTACAGCTCAGAGAGCTGCCACGTCACATCCAGTCCTAGATCAGGCGATCCACACAGCAACACAAGCTTTCAGGTGACATTCAGAGGTGATACCTGAACTGCTCTAATTTGCCTGACAACCTCCTGAGGGCTCACCTAGACCCACCTTAGCAGTTTCATACCTTCTTCCACCCCTCTGCTACTCCTGGGGTAGCCTTCCCGGGGAGCCGAAGGCTGGGTGGGCAGGAGCAGGCAGGTTGGTAAGTAGGAGGGAGGAGGCAGCTGTCCCTTCCCTGCTTCTCTCTCCATCCACTCCATCTCCTTCCCCCTGCTCAAAGTGGCCACCACCTCCTCTTTGCAGAGGCCAGACTGCCAGCCTTTCCTCCCTGCCCTTCTTCGCCCTTAGCCATCTTTAGCTGCCATCAGGGGTGCATGCCAGCCACAGCTGGTTCAGCCAGCAGCTTCCCCTCCTGTCTCAGTGCCAGGCACGAACCATCTTACCTTGCCTTCCCTCTCCAGCCCACTGCCAAGCTTTGGTAGGGCACAGCAAAATCTGAGCATGCCTGCAGGGGATGTATTTCACATTGCAAGTAGTGTGGTTACTCTCACAAGGCTCCAGCATGGCAAGCCAGGGCTGTCTGCTCCCTCCTGAGAAGGTACCCTTCAGGTCACACACATGAAAAATGGTCATTTGTATCTGAGCTCCCCTTCTTAAATGGGAAAGCCTTCAGCTAGGTATAGCCCTAGCCTTTGCACAGTCCTGGAGGCCCGCTGTCCTGCTGTGAGTTACCAGCCCCTGCAGTCCAAGCTTCCCTCCAGTAACATCACAGGTGGTCTGACAAAACAGGACTCGTGCATGTCCTGGCTTCAGAGCAGGGGGGCTGAAGAAATGTCCAGATGACACAAAAGCCCAAAAGGTAAATATTCCCTACTCTTGGTATACACTCTGAAGGGAGAGATGCTCTGAGAATAGTATTTCAGTGACTACAAAAAAAATCCAAAACCCTTACTGCTTACTCACCTCACCTTGCGTGGCTCACGGTGTGTCTCTACCCTCAAAGGCAGGTGTTAGTCACTGCCAACAGCTTTGGCGATGGGCAGAAGTGAACAGTTTCACAAGTCTGAGGTAGCCCTAATCATATTCTTTTTCTGACTTTATGGGACCATTGCTCAAAGAGAGGAGACTTCTCCAAGAGAGGAAGGAAAAAGAAAAGCCAAAAAGTAAACCCCAGTGTGACATACACACCTGCAGAGAGACACAGGGTCATGCAGCTGCAGCTGCTAGAGGAATCACAACAGCTTCATGGACTTGCAATGCTGCCACTCACCCTCTCTGTCTCTTCTGTTTTTTCTCTCCAACACCATGTTGCAGCCATGTCAGCCCCAGGTGCTGCTGACCCTGATCACAGAGAAATCTCCTGAGCACATCTTTCTTCCTTTGTAGCATGTGCTTGCCTGCTCATTTAGGGGAGAAACAGATTTCTGAAGCATCTGTAGCAAACTTCATATATTGAATATAAACCTGCCAGGAGCTGGCACCCCTTCAGCAACCCCTCAGTGAGAGATAAAATTCCACTTTTTTCAAAGTTCTATTACCAGGCTTATAGGTGTCATAGCACTCTCCATACTAGCCAACTGCAACAAAGTCTTTTACCATCTCATACCATCGTAAAGTCTTTTACCATCTCATACCATCGTACGCTTCACACCAGTCCCTCTGCTGTCTTTTCCCAGTCTCTCCTCATACCAGAGGACATTCTCTCTCTTCTCCCTGCTTCTTCCTCCCCTCTCTTTCTCGGCTGCTCTCTCTTCATTAGCTGCCCAACCACTTAGCAGGAACCAGCCACAGCTGCACCTTATCTACATCAGCCAACCCACCGCCCCTGAAGCCAGCCCACAGCTGTATATTATCAATGCTAATTAACCCAGCTTCATTCCTCTACATATGGGCAGACTTGGGATACCCTACAAGGCACATATCCTACATGGCAGGGAGCCTGTAGCAACTTAGAGGTTTCCTCAACACCCAAACAGACTCTGGAGAGTCAACTCAAAGGACCTGCCCCTCCTGCTCACTCTTGCTACCTTCCCTAGAAAGATACATGGGGATAAAAACAGACTTTTTTTTTTTTTTTTTTTTTTTTTTTTAAGACAGCAATGGATGCCACTCAGTGAACAGCACTTTCAAAGAAAGTGTGTTACTCACTGTATGATTTCTTTGGGTGTGATAAGCTTCAAAAGAGTCAGCTGTGTATTTTAAGGACTAATGCACTGTGTTTGTTTTGCATCAGCATAAATATGAGAAAGATCATGAGGTACAAAAGGTGTTTCTGTACTTTTTTTTTTTTTCAGAGAAACTGAACCCGCCTATCAATGTCTCAGTTTCCCTTGAAAACAGAAGTATTAAAATTCACTGGAAACCCCCACCTACTATTGGTTCTGCAAGTAGCAAGTGCTTTTTGTATCAAGTGAAAATAACAGATCGTAAGGTAATCACGTTTTTGGTAATACACTTAAGCTGTATAACACAACTTCCATAAAAAACTAGGCATCCCTTAAATTTAACAGAATTAAAGCTCAAACATATTTTAAAGAAATCCCAAGGTCTTTTATGAATAATCCAACTTTTCCCATCTTATAAAAAATGGAAAATCAACATGTTTTATGAAGTCTTTCAGAGTCATGCTTGCATTGAAGTGGATCGGTTGTTTTTTTTCTTGTCATCTTGAATTTGAAGTGTACATTAGTATCACATAGATTATTGACTTTTTGTTATAGGAAAAGGAGTATTGATAAAAAGAAAAGTTTAGCAGCTACTTTGATAATGTTTTTAAGAAAAAAACCCCACACGTTATTGTGGTTATTTGTACATACATCACTAAGAGAATCACCCCTGTAGTTTGCATGCATAATATATATTTAAAAATCTTTCATGGTGTATCAGCAGCTTCTCTTAGCCTTACCAGCAAGAAATAGAAAAGTGTTGTAGTTTAGGTTATGCAGTACAGTAACTAAATACCACCTGGCATTGTGGCATTTTAAAATTACCTGGAAATAAAAGCTGAAAAGTTTTCATGCAGATTCTTATTTGAACTCCCAAAGAGCAGTAAGCCAAGCACTGAATTCAAAATATGCTAAGTATGAAATTCAGATGTGTATTGGAATGTGAGTTTTCTGAATCTTTGGTATTTTCATTCAAGCTGTCTTTGAAGCTGTGTTTTTGTCTAACTAAATCTGAGCTAACACACACCTCAGTCAGTGCACAGTATTTTAAAAATAAAAGGCTTATCTAAGCTGGTTGCAAACATTTAAAAGACAATTAAACCCCAAAAGAACATATAACTAGATTGATATGTATCCAGTCTTTGTTAGACACAGTAAAGAAAAGTGCAATGAGGTAGACATGTTATTAATCACCTGAAATTTTCTTCATAAATTAAAGCAGGGTTTATTAATTCAGACACAGTGCTAATCCTGCTAGGCAGCTTCCAGAACAGGCTGGCTCTTCCCACGTTCCCTTGTTACATCATGTGGAAAAGGAGCTCAGGTCTGTATAAGTACTGGCCAAAGCTTCCCAGTCCTCTCTGGTTTTTTTCCAGCAGACAGACAGGTAGCCTTTTTCTAGACCACCTCTGCCAATAATTATCATTCCCTAAAGCATTTCCAAGTCTAATACTTCAAAGCCCCTGCTAGAGACATGCAGGAGCCTGTGCCTGTCCATTCACAAAGCTCCTAATTACTAAAGGCAGTGAGCAGACGGAGCAAGGGAGGTTCATGCTGGATCCTTCGCATCCTGTTCAACAATGCTGGAGCCGTTCGGATCACTTCCTGCCCATGCACACACGTTTCCTTCCTGATGCAAGACTCAGAGCAAGGCAGGTGGAAACGGAGAGGGCCAGGAATAAGGAAGGGGTCCCCTCCCACTGCATCGCTGGGCTGTGCCCAAGGTGAACAGGGCGTCCTACAATCCACAGTGTTCATATGGCAACTACAGCCTCTGTTTCTAGCTTCCTAATACCTTCCACTCTCTGGAAAGAAATGTCAAATACATAAAATAGTACAGCATCCTCACTTAAAGGGAATAAACCTCTTTTATTTTCCTTGTCTTATAAGGCTGCTACTCTGCTTTGTGTGCATCTGCAGGACATAAATGTAGGAGAGGAAAGCAAAGAAAAATCATTGGGGCACAGAAGTGAGTAAACACCTACAGCAGTGGAAAAACATGTTTGTTTGGTTTTTTTCCCACAGATGGAATGGTTTGGGAAGGCAGGAGAGAGGCAGCTGCAGCAACAACAAAAATGGTGTACAAGGCACCAGCTAAATAAGGAGAGTTTTAAGGTAGATTTGAGGAGAATCAGCATCAAAGCCAGTAATGATTAAAATGGTACTTACCTAGCCAAGAAGCACAAAATGGGGGATGGGAGTGTGTATGAGCGGCAACAAGGAAGAAAACTGCAGCAGTATTATGGGAGACACAGAAGGGAGAATAACAGTGCAAGCTGACATTCTGTTTCCTGATCAAAGCAAGGTCTTAATCACTGTCACAGACACTTAATGAGTTGAAGTATTAGCATATCGGTAAGCAGGCTTGTAGATAGTTGTTGAAGAACAAGTAAGAGTGTAATGATTAAAATATACAAGTCTATATTTGTTTATTCTGAGTACCCGAAGAGATGAATTACTGAATATTTACTCACACAAATAATAATGCTGTGATCCAGGTTGATAAAGCTTAAAAATAGGCAGTTAAGTCTGCAGGTGACTGGAATCTGGGAAGGGTTGCCAAGTACCGTGGGAAACGAGTTTAGAATGTTGGGTAAGTTTGAAATCAACAAGCCAAAATTCAGTAGTAAGGAAAATCCTATGATTGCACAGTATAAGTCAAATGTGCAAACACAAAATAAGGAATTAACATTTAGGCAGCAATGCAGAAGAAAATAGGTCTGTGGATTACACTGAATCATAAACTGAGTCAATCACTCCATGTTCTTCTATAAAGGTCAAATATTATTCGAGTATGTTTGACAGGCACATCACATGTAAGATGTAGGCTGTGACTAATTCATCCTTCCGGCTGCTGAATTTCATCTAAGTTTCAAATTGTGCTTTGGCCACTACTGCAAAATATAAATATGCTGGAAAAATGTTCAGAGAACACTGAGAGTTGTCAAAAAGAGCGTAAGCTTTGAAAACGTACTGTAGGAGTGGAAAACTGAGGGACATGGTCTGGAGGAAAGGAACGTAACTTGTATTAACAATCTTCTGGTAGGTAAAAAAGCATAGGGATTCAACTTGTGCATAGGATAAAAAGTGACTGGCTAGACTGAAAGCAATGTAGGGTAACAGTTAGGAAAGGTGTCCTAATTCCAAGGAAAGCCTAGCACAGGAAAAGGTCTCTGAGACTGCTTGGGAATGGCTATGTATAGAGTTACCAACAACAGATTAGACATCCTCCACGAATGCTTTGGGTAGATGACTGAAAGTTGCTGCACACCATGTCTGCCAGAACGTCACCTACATAATCTTATAAGGAATCTTTCAGTTCTGAACTTCAGAAATTTCCTATGATGACATAAGCTTATTATTCGTCCCTTAGGAAGAAATTTTCAGGTGCAGCGCTTGGTTAGAACTTAACCCATGTATTCGTTTGCAGTTTGCTTTAGAAAGACCAAGGACTTTCCCCCATTTTTACTTACTTTTGAAAACCTTATCATGTGAATTTGTAAGCCTATTTTTAGCACCCAACCTGGAAAGTTCTTCAAGAATGTGAATGAAGAAAAATAAATGGCATGGTACACAGGGTTAAATCCACATCACAGCAGTCAGCATGAGGAGAGCAGATCACCTTTTTTGAAAGTTGGCCTTATAGTACTGCCTCGCTGTGCTTTCCTAACACCAAAGAGGCAAAGATTCTGGGCTCCTCTGTGTCTGAGATGCATCCTTTCTACTTTGCAACTTCCTAACATTTTTAATCTTATAAGCAGGAGTTTCCTCTCCTGCTTTCTTTTTTGTTTCTTTTTAAATTCTTAGCACTGCACTGCTGTTTAATGCTTACTGAAATTCTTTACGTTGTTTTCCTGTTTTGCTAATTCCCATTATTTCCTTAGCATTTAAAGAGGTTGCATTCAGTTCTCAAAAGTGGTGAGTGATTTAGAGATCGCTCTGTTTTAAACTCTGGCACTCTTTGTGTGCGCTTGATCTTCTAAAGTGATGCGCTTGGTATGTTTCAAGATAACCACAAAAACAGTGGGCATCCCTCCACACCAGCTAGATGAAAAATGCCAGATTTTATTCTACCAGACAAGCAAGTATAGCATGCTACCCACACCAAAACCTTGAAACCTGCAGTTTCGTAGTAACTGTGCTAGTCCTACACTGGGTGTGATAAGAAATGAAAGCAGAATCAGTGTTTTCTAATTCTTACTGTCCTACTACAGCTGATACCTCCTGCCATCTTATCAGTTCCAGGCTGTCCTTCATTTTCAGTTCTGAGCTTTAACACATGCCAGGTAACAGTCAGATTGTGTCTGGGCATAACCACTTGTTCTAAAAATCATTTCCTACTAGATTAGAGATGTAAATAATAGTGTTTGACATCCCTAGATTTATATCTGTTTGAACTGCAATATGAAATCACCTAAAATAACCCCTTAAACCTATCTTGATAGATTGTAGATGTCACTTCAGAGAAGTATAAGTATCCTTTTCATAAGTCAGCAAACAAATGTGCAGCACAAGTGAGGGTGAAGAAAGAGATATGCATGAGAAACAAGATTTGGAGTGAATGGAGTGAACCCGTGTTTATTCATGATGGTAAGTTATCGTGTATTTGCTTTTAATAATGCTTATTGTTAGATATTTTATTACCTTTCAATTCATTTTCGTCATTATTGCATCTATTTTCTCCTTGCTGTATTATTGTACCTCACAGTACCTGGAAGTCCATGGCACGCACCAGGCTCACCACAGCTCTAGGTGCTGGAGGGAAAGGCAGTCCTTACTCTAACGAGTTGTACTCCCTTGCTCCTAAGGCAGCCCACCACAGGGCTGTTCTCCTGAGGTAAATTACATCTGGCTTTTGCCAGCCTTTAGAAAACAATAACAGTCAGCAGCTGAAAAACTCACGACACCCCTCTGACTGCTTTGGACAGCCCAAGCATAAAAGCATAAATGCTTTCAACTGGAGTTAGTAAGCCAAGAAATCCACGAAAGTCATATCATTAATCAAATCACATAGTCCTTAAGGACCAAATCTACCATTTCTTTTACTACATCAGGGGAATAATTTCTTATCTAACAGAGGTAGGAAATGGTTTAGCTGTCATTTGAACATACATGATCTGGTACCTACAGCTCACTTCAGAACAAATTAAACAAGAGCCTTGTAATACTTTCCCTTCACCTCCTATAACTAGATTTTAACATTCATGTGCTAACAAGGGAAACTTGTGCTTTCCATGATGAGAAAAATGCCTCCACGTGCAGCAGCTTCCTGATGTCAGGTTAGGTGAAGGGGGATGAGGTAGTATAATGGAGTGACGCTATATTATAGAGAGAAACTGGTGCATAGACTTGTCTCTGTACGTTGAAATGTAAAAAAAAAAATAAATACAATACTATTGGTAGTAAACCAAAACAATGTAAATATCTTTATTTAACGGAACAGACTGTGTCTTTTGGAATATATCTTTTTGATCTGCTGAGCTTTGATCATATTTATTTATACGAAGACACAGGAAATTCAAGGCCAGACATTATTATTTTTGCAATGGATTGAATTCAGTTGTTGGGTTTATAGGATGTTGGCTGCCTACTTTATCAGATGCCTCACCACATCCCACTGTTCTGCTGGCATCTCTCAGCTGTCACCTTGGTTGGCCCAGATCCATTCATTTAATTTCAAAAGCATTTCACTTGTGAAATGTTTGGAGAAAGAAACCTAGCTGCTGCACACGTTCACCGTGGTGACAGAGGGAACATGCTTCAGGTCATCAGAGACTTGAACTGCCCTTTGGAGATGCTTCTCTCTTCTCACTGAAGACAAAGAGCACCTAGGACAGTAACATGCCCAGCAGAGGAGTCTGCCTGGTGTCAGGCCAGACACATCTGTTGTTTGGGCAGTGGAGGGAGGGGAAATTGGAAGGGCTTTTCCTGGTGGAGGAATGTAGGTTTACTCACTCCCAGCCAGCCTCACACCAGCAGAAGATAGTGGAGTGGAACAGTCACCCATCCTGGTCCCAGCCTACCAAACCTTGCTCTTAGCAGCTGCGACTCTCCCTCAACTGTTTAATTACAGAATGTTTCCTCTGCTTCAGAAAAGTTTACAGTGGACAAGACTGCCATTGCCTGTAAGCTCTAATACCTGCACGTGTTCAGTGCAGCATGGTGATTTACCCCTGGGCGTACTGCACACATACACAAGTCCATGTGATGCAAAAATTGCCCTTCTTCCTTCCTGCAGTCAGAAAGGGTTGGTGGCTTTTATAAAATGAATCTATGAGTACATTACCTCAAGAGGTCACATGCTCAGGTAAACTTTAAAAATCTCCTTTGATGCTTAGAGAAAATTTTCTGGCACTTTTTTTTTTGTAGTCCATTGAAATTATTTTTGTCTGCTTCTAATTGGGAACATGTATAAGTGGACATTATGAGGTACATTTTAATACTGCATAGACTAAAAAACCCTCTGGTATTAGTAGTATCATTCATGGTGACTCCATGAAAGTCACGTACTTAATTTCAGAAACACTGTGAATTGAAGGAATTGAATCTTTCTGTGGAGTAACCTGAAAGGAAAAACATCCATTTGGTATTTTTGTTTTGGCAAATGTCAATTTTTCTGCTGGAAGTCTTGAAGGAACATGCAATGACCTGCTTTTTGTTTGCTTCTACATGGTATTCCAATGTTTCCTTTAGGAAATGTACTACATTTCTATATGAATGCATTTTAAGAGATGTTTCAGCATCCATTTAAAAAAGCTGAAACATCAAAATGAAATAACATAATTCAAAACATAACTAAAATATTTGTTCTGAAATGTTCCTTTGACATGAAAAGAGTTTGTTGATTTTCTCATGGGAAACATATTAATTCTCCATTGGAATTAGCATATGACCTTGAAAAAAAAAGCAATTTAAAATGAACTGCACTGTTTAGTATAGAAACTTTCTGCTAGAAAAGAAATGTTTAATCAGCTTTATTCATAAATAGAAACTTGAAATAATTGGTGTCATTTTTAGAGCTGCTGAGCATTCATAGATCACTTTGAAGTTAATAGTAATTCAGAAGTGTTCTGTGTTTTTGCAAACCAAGCCACTAGTTTTGTTTTCAAACTGCTGTTATCTGTGACTAAGTTTAAGCGTTTGCATCTGAAAAAAAACCCACCATAAAATGGTCTGTCTAAAAGGATATATGTGCTTCTTTTCCTTCCTCCTTTCCAAAATGCAAGAAGTAAGAAATCAAAAGAAGCAAACCTCTCTGTGGTTCGGCTGATGCAAAGACCACTGCTTCCTCTTCTCCCGGGTGTGTACGTGATACAGAGTTAGCAGAATGATGCAGAACAATTACCTCAAACAAAAGAATTTCTACAACACAATCCAGACACAATATTGTTCAGAATATGTTTTCTGAGCCTTTGCCTCAAAAGACAAGAAGGGGAAAACTCCCTTTTCATCTTGAAGTGAATAAAGAATAGTTTTGTAGTTTAGCAGAATATAAGGCATATTCTTATACACAGTTCTGCCCAGAAGTTTGTGAGGTTTTTTCAGGCTTTCATATGAAATTTGTGGAAATTCATAATGTCCTCAGTTTAAACTGCAGATGGGTTCAAACTAGGAACTTTTGTTCAACTCTTTTGGTCTTTGAATTTGGTCTAGATTGATCCTAAACCCACTGTTTAACTGGCCTTGGACTATTAACATTTTAAGAGCTGTTCCTGCCTGTTTTTCTTCAAAGTACTTCAAAGCCATGCACACTACTTGTGGTTCCAAAGCTAGGTATTAAACAAAAGATAAAACTTGTCAGAAGTATCTGAGTTAGCCAAAGACATTGGTAGTTTGGTATTTCAGGTATTTTGGAGGAGGGAATGCAAGGTACACAGCAGTAGTATTTGTTGAACGGTATAAATACGTATTGCTGGCATTTCTTTAGGACTACGCCTAGCAGGGTAAAAAAATGGTAAATATAATGAAAACCAAATGTTGCTTCTCGAGGCAGAGGGAATATTTTGACAAAAAGCTTTTGTTTTCATTTTACCTCAAACCAGTTACAGCTGTGAAGGGGTGAGGAAGTAGCCGTGGGGGCCTCATGGTGTGTGGAGATGGGAGGTGGCAACACCAGGAATCCAGAAACAGCTGGGGCAGCAGCAGGAGCGTCAATAGCAGATGGGCAGAGGGTTTGATATCCAGAAGAGTCAAGGTTGGATGGAAGCATCCAGTGGCAGGATGGGCCATGCCCAGTATATGAGAGCCAAAAGCTGGGGAAAAGAGGGAACGGAGTCTACTGGAACAGACAAAGCAACAGGAAGTGCTGTATTAAGGCAGCAGCAAAACTGAGGGCTAAAATGAGGAGGAAGGAACAGTGCTGATGTCAGAAGCCCCTGTTTCCCCTAAAGAAGCTCCAGAAAACGCTTATTTAAATTTGTGGCAGTTCAGGAATAGTGCAATACTTATGAGTCAATATATAATTCATCCATTTATGAGCTATCTTTTCCCACATTATTAACATTACCTTTCCCTCTTCTTTTTAAGAAAACACGGTGGACGTCATGGTGCTAAGCCTCACATTGTTTTGTGTCCTGATTTTCCTTGGAGGTTTGCTGATATGTGCATGTAGAAGGTAGTGTATGTTTCTGGAAAGTAGTATACATTTCTGGCAGAATAGAAGTCAGGGTGAGGGTAAAGAAACCATAAAATTGAGTAAAGTCAAACACAGATCTCAGATAAATCATGTTTACAAGAAGCAGTTAATTGTGCATTTCTGAGTATTGTTCTAACAAAGGAGTGCTGTAGGTTAAGACCTAGTGTAAGATACTAAACCCTATCTATCACTGTCATCTCACAGCTCCCATCACAGTACCTGGAGCTCCAGTCCCACACTCTAATTTATGTCACTATAAATGACATATTTTCATCTTACTCTGACTGCTGCCTCTCTACTACCTTCAGTGTGACTTTACCCCATGCTTTTGCAGGCTCTGCATTCAGGGCTACCAAGGTTAATCATGCCAAAGATGAACTGCATTTGCCATGTTGCCCAATTTCATTTCATAATTCATGGGTATTACTGAAAGCAGTCTTTTACTCTAAGATGGATTATTTGCAAGAAATAAGTAAGTAAAAAAGGAAATTCAGGCAGATGGAGGGAATTTGTTGCCCTGAACTATTAGTACTATTAATAAAGGAAAGTAACAGTGGTGGTCCTACACCCACGAACAATTAATGCAGCCAGCTGCATCCATGCCACTACTTTTCTGCTTGGCTACATAGCTTTCCTATTGACATGGCAGAGAAGGTTTGCTTCAGCTGCAAAACGAACTTGTTCAAGACAGGATGATAACTCAAGATGTCTAGATATTTCGAAGGTGCAGTATGTAAATAGAACTTCTGCTAAAAGTAAATCGATTATTTAATTCATGATTAAATATTGTTCCTGAGTATGATAAAATAAGTTATCATGAGCTCTATCTTTCAGTAAACAAATACTCAAGGAATGATAGATATGAAAGAGCTAATATAAAAAACCAGAATACAAAATTTCCCCTGGGAAAACAAAACATGTAATTGAAAGCCATCTGCATCTAAACATAAAACAATATTCTGGACAAATAATGAGGAGTGACTCTGGCCTCAAGAGAGCCATTCAGCTGGTATATCTTTTCAGTGGAAATTTTACACAGTACTCAAAACTAACAGATAATCCTTTGTGATGAAACAAAATGTTTTTATGGTTCTGTGCAGACACCACTCACTCTCAAACCTGAATTCTGTTAGACCTCAGCAAATGAGTTAAAAGATGTTTCCAGTGCTATGCCTGCTCCCTGCCATCTGGTGTTTCTTTGATTATCAGACTTTATATGTAGTATTTTCAATTATGAAAGGCACATATAGGAGTCATTTTTTTATCTGTAGGCACACTAGTGTGCCACAGACTCTCACTTTGCTTGGAAATTACATCTGTGCATAGCCATACGGTACTTTTAAATCTCTAGCAGGCTAAAAGCCAGTCAGGCTGAAGAAGAGCTGAGAAAAATGTCTGCATTGAAACAAAAAAGGGTAGAATGGCTTCAGAAATGGTAGATGACTCTAACTGGCATATCTGTTACAAAGTGTTTTTGACTGATCTGTTCCTGTAGACATTTAATAGTTGTATGTATCACTGTCTTGTAGGTATAGATGCCTGGAAGTTATAACCATGCCTGTTCCACATCCTTCAGATAATATCAAAACTTGGTTAGCTGCAGATGAGACTCACCACCAGGTAGCACGACTGCCTTTTTTCTCTCACTACACTGATATGTATGATATTACTTGCAATCAAAATGGTACAACATTACATTTGGAGCAGCAGGCCATTTTTAAGAAAAACTAGGAAAAAGGTATGCACAATGTTTGTAGTGAAACCAGAAGAGAACAGAAAGCTTGTGGAGGACAATGATGTCAGTAGACAGGATGCGAAAATCCTCAGGGGAGTATAAATCCTGGTGTGTCTCAGTTGTTTAAGAATATCCACACTCAATAAGCCAACATTTTAAGGAGCAATCACCCTGATTCTCTGCAGAACAGTCAGTTGTGAGATATTATATGTATAAGCATGTGGGCAGGTTATCAAAGGGAAAGTTTTTGTGGAGATCTGCAAGTCATTGTCTATGTTCTAGTAAATATGCACATTCTTTTAGCAAATAAGAGGAGGCTCCACAATGCATGTAACATAACCTGCCCCAACAGTGCACCTGCTGTGGGATAAAACTGTGTACAGAGGTGTTTACTTTGGAAGAGGTGATGTGCTGTCAGTTCAGATGCTAGCTTCTCTCACGGCAGATTCCAAGTCTTTAGTCAACTGAGCAAAACAGAAAAGAAATAATTGCAATATTTAGCTATCATTAATCAATCTCCTTGGCTGGCATATTCAATGCTTCTTATTGCCATCTGTCATTGTGTGAGTTAGAGGTAAAAATGCTCTGGTCAGGTAGTGGTCTAGCTCCCTATAACTCATGAGAAGATGCACAGTGATCTGTGCTTCAGGAGGCATGGTCAAATTGCCTCTCACCTGGTTCCTCTGCAACACATGATGAGAAGGTAAGGTGCAGGTGTGCCCAAACTGTGGTTTTATTTCAGGGGGAACACCACTGAAATATAAAACTTTAATGAAGATTTTCTCCATCCTATGTACTCAAAATATTTTTTCAGAAATCCTCTGCAGCATTTCTATTAATTTTACTCTATCCTACTTTATTATTGTACTTATACTGCAATATCAAAATGTCTTCTAGTAGTGCATTCAGCAATGTGACCAACAACTGCCAGTGTAAGCTGTTATGTCATCTTCTCTCCCAGGGGAAAAATGTATGCCTTCAAATATTGTGTTTTGGGTTTTGTATAAATATACTTACATGACTGCAGACTCTGTCAGCAACCATGGACCATCTCAATCCATGAATCACAATTTGAATTGTGAGGCAAGAGGCATGGGTTGTTTTGTTTTGCTCCATTTTACTTTCTCAGAGACAAATTTATGGAAAAACTGATGTGCATATGCTATATAAACACATTAAAAATGACAAGATTGAAGTGTTTTGAATTTGCACCTGGAGTTCATTCCACAAGCCTTGGGCTGGCTCCCAAGAGCGGTCTGTGTTCCTCTTCTTCTTTACAGTCATCTTCCCAGAAAACAAACACTTAAAAGCTCCAGAATGGGACTGAAGACAAGTCTGTTATTCTCAAGATTCAAAGTAATTTCTGTGACGCTATTGGCCAAAATAATTTGACTGAATTTGACCCAAAAGGTGCCAAATTTACTACCTTTTCTGTGCAAAAATCCTTTGGTGCCTTTTTCATCCATAATGGTGCACAAATTATCTACTAATACCCCTTATGGTCATCATATATGGACTGGCAGAATGTGAAGATAAAATCATCACCATCAAACTTATATTCTGTGTCTCCTTCCATCCTAGAACTGTATACACAGCTCTTTAGAGGTCTTTGTATTCAATAATAAATAAAAAATCACAGCAATCAATGAGCACCACAAAAATATATTTAATATCACTAACAGAGGCAGAAGAGATTTCTGTCGTCAAACAGTTACAAACACTTAATACAACTTTGACAGGAAGACCTCAGCATAGCTGTGTAATTACTGTCTAGGTGATTACAAGTGGCTGAGGTGACTGTTGATGGCACTTCTAGGAAAGATAAATTGAATAAAACATGTGGAACATATCAGTATCTCAAATACTGCTGACACCTGAAATAGCAAAGACTTTGGCTTTGGACATACTGTAAAACTGAAGAAGACCATGGAGAATGGTGCTGAGATAATCTGTTTTATCCAACAAATAAATATAACCCCTGAAAGACAGACTGTGACTTTGAAACAAACTTTAAGTACATGGTCATATCAACCTGGAGGGTGACAAGCAATGAAATTAGGGCTCAGAACAACTAAGCAAATTTGCCTGTACACAACTTTTAGGTTGAGAGATTAACTCATATGATCTCTGTATTCCAGTTCATGACAGAATAAGTAATCTGTACCAATCCCAGATACACAAAAAAGGCAGCATGCTTGTAACAATATTAAGAATTTGTAATACCATTGAAAGCAGATGTTGCTCATAATGTAATTTTTATCCAACAGAAACAAATGTCAATGCAAATGGAGATGAACTCAGAGGTAACTATGGGCATACCAGATGAGAATGTTCAGCAACAGAAATGTTTGAAGGAATCTGGATTAGAAGACCTGTAGGGACTATACGCTGTTTTTATCTGCATGCAAGTTACCTTTCTGTGAGTTGAACAATGTTCTGACAGATTTCAGAAGAGATGATACTGGAGTTTGTTTGAGCTCAGTAATGTGAAGCATTATGCAACTGCTTATCTGACATTATGCAACTCTTAAAATGAGCTTTGGATCACAAAGACAAAGCAGTATCTTGTAGTTTGTCTCTATTACTGATCTTCAGCCCAGTAAAATTACAGCATCTCGGACAGTATATATGGTCCACTTGGGTTAAAATGGAGTTAGTTAGTGTTTCATAATGCTGCAACAGCTTCCAAGTACTGTCTGGTAGATCAATGCCTTTGAAGAATCTCACATTAGCTATTCAACATCTGATGAAAGTGGCCATGAGAAATAGTGGAAGTAATGAATGTTTCTGGAAATAGCAGCAGAAGCTTACAAATTTTCTCTAAAGCTCCAAAAAAAAATCACTTTCTTGAGGCACTGTGTTGTGTAAACAAACATCAACCAGAAATTCATGTGTGAAGACGTAAGGTCTTTTAATGTGATGGACTTCGTCCTTTGCAGTTAGTTAAATAAGAAATCCAGACAAGGTAAAGAAAACAAAGGTTTTGGCTGCATTGTGATTGTTTAGGTATAACTCAGAGAAGTTAAAGTTCAGAACCGACCAACTATTGCTATTTATTTTCCCCTCTCCTTTTAAAAAAAATCTTTCTTGCTATTTCCATGAGGTGATAAGCCGTGCCAGTTCATTCTGAGGTACACAACCAAGGCAGACTATTTTAACTCTTAGTTGAGACAGTATTTATTTGACTACAAGAGAAGGAATATAGGACCTTGATTTTGCAATGAAGATGTTTCTGTAGATTTCTTTTGTAGTCAGGAAATAAAAATAGATGATGGACCTAACTTTCTGGAAGGTTTGGAAGCTACCTAAAAAGCTCTTGCTTTCATTACTGGTAAAGTTTGTCCACGTTCAAATTAATACCAGTTGAAGAAAATATTTGATTACACTTGAATTACATCTTTTGTATTACTGTAGAGGACAATAAAAAACTTTTTTGCTTTTGAAACATTCAGTTTATAAGACACACTTATGTGCAGAGTTTTGATTCACTTGAATGTGCTTTTTCTGGTAAAATGTCTCCCTCACCACAGTGAGGAAGACTTCACTCTTTCTCCTTTAATACTAAGAATGGCTGGTAACATCTCAAAAGCCCAAGCTGGAAATTCCTGAACAACAAAAGGACTATCACTGACTTCTGTTTGCCATAAAATCAAGTTTACGACCTCAGGAAAAACCAGTCAACTTTACTACGTAGTGTTACCTAGTCGCATTGTATTTTTTACAGAAGGTAAGTGTGGCCTTACCTTCGAACATTAGTGCTCTTCCCTCCACACACGCCAGTCTAATGCCTACAGAAATCACCAGGGAGAAGGTAAATGATAGATATCAAGTACTGAATCAAGTTTCAGTAATGACAAATCCTGCGATGTCTCCTCCTCTGTCTTGAGTGCAGATGGGAAAACCCGCAATGAACATACTCATTTTCCTCTTGGATGGTCAAACACTATCTCTGTGGGCAGACAAGGCAGTTCATCCCATCAGCCATGGTCCAGACATGTTTTCTCAAGAAATGGGGGAAGAATTACTACTTCAGTTAAAATCCATTGCATCACGAACTTACAGATTCCTTTCTTGTTGAGGATATAGAACTGATATAATGAAACAATCAGAACATATGTGAGCTAACTGAGGTAGAGAAGTACCACGCATTGGCCAAACACATCTGGAATCCAGACTTCATACAGTGAAATCAGGCCACGGTGAATATTATACCGTTCCTTAAAATATATTTTATATAACTGTATTTTATATAGTTTTGCCTTGCAGTGCTTAAAGTCCAAAAGCAGTGCCAGGTTTTAAAACCAGAGAACCTATAGATTAAAGTAATTTTATTAGTTTACCTGAAAATAGAATAATTCTTTTAGATTAAAACTGCTTTGCTTACAAGAGGCCTCAGTTTTGGTCAATACACTAGAGACATACCACATAAAATGAAAAATTATAGTACCAGTTGTATGGAAAATTAATCCTGAAGTGCAAAATTGATAATCAAAAAATTAGTATCTGACCTCTTCTGATAAAAAATTGATCAATTTGTTTATAAAATGGAATATTTTTTCCTTTAAAATAAGAATATTGTTCTAAATCTGTTCTAGATCTGTCCTTCAATAGTGGATTAATGTGCAATATATACATGAATAAATAAAATTATCTGAAAGCAAAATTGTACTGTACTTAGTATGGCAATAAACACTTAAGTATATATAAAATACTTAGCAAGTCTACAGATGACACTGAGCTGAGTGGTGGGGCTGACACTCCCGAGGGAAGGGACGACATCCAGAGGGACTTGGACAAGCTTGAGAAGTGAGCCCACGTGAACCTCATGAGGTTCAACAAGGCCAAGTGTGAGGTCCTGCACCTGTGCCGAGGCAATCCTCAGTATCAGTCCAGGCTGTGTGATGAAGGGATTGAGAGCAGCCCTGAGGAGAAGGACTTGGAGGTACTGATAGATGAAAAGGGGGACATGAGCTGGTAATGTGCGTTCACAGCCCAGAAAGCCAACCGCATCCTGGGGTGCATCAAAAGCAGTGTGGCCAACAGGTCGATTCTCCCCCTCTACTTTGCTCTCGTGAGACCCCACCTGGAGTACTGCATCCACCTCTGGGTTCCTCAGCACGGGAAGGACATGGACGTGTTGGAGTGGGTCCAGAGGGGTGCCAGGAAGATGATCAGAGGGGTGGAACACCTCTCCTCTGAGGAAAAGCTGAGAAACTTGGGGGTTTTCAGCCTGTAGAAGAGAAGGAGACCTTATTGTGGCCTTTCAGTATTTAAAGAGGGCTTATAAGAAAGATGAGGACTAAAGTTTTAATAGGACCTGTTGCAATAGGACAAGGGGTAATAGTTTTAAACTAAAAGAAGGTAGATTTATACTAGATATGAGGAAGGATTTTTTTACAATGAGGGTGGTGAAACACTGGAACAGGTTGCCCCGAGAAAGAGTAAATACCCCATCCCTAGAAACCTCCAGGGTCAGGCTGGACAGGGCTCTGAGCAACCTGATCTAATTTAAAATGTCCCTATTCCCCTATTCATTACAGTGGGCTTGGACTAGAACTTTAAAGACCCCTTCCAACCCAAAATATTCTATGGCTTGCTCCTGTGAGTAAAGCCCTCACCTTCACTTTACCTGTGAATAAAGCTCCTGTGTATAGTATTTCACTGACTGGTATTAAAGTGGCACAACCTGATGAGACACTGGGCAGTGTGTTACACATAGAAAGACTGCTCTTTCTCTCCACTTACGCATGTGCAGAGGGCTTTGGAGTCAAAATCCCTTTGCCTGGATCACAAGCTCTGTGGTATGATAAGACTATCTACTTTGATGCTTTCAACTCCAAGTTCCCACTTCTGCCAAACACATATAGCACAGAGGGACTTGGGCTAGGCGTATTCAAGGTTTGTGTTTCTTCCCGAACATCATGAGTATGTAGATACCAGGCGTACCTCACTGTGGCTTCTGAGGGCACAACAGCTTCTTTTTTCTTTGAAAGGAGGGTAATTGCAAGAGAATGAAGGGAATCGGTAAAGCACCCCTCACGCTCGGGACTCTGCATGGAGGCTGCTCAGGTTGACCATTGCTGCCACCTATCGTACAGCCAACCTACTTTAATGAGAAATATTCCGTAAGTTTTCGAACTGGTTTAACTTGGGGCAGGTCTGCTGCTTTAACTGCACTGATATAATTAAAAAAGTTCATCCCCTCTATATTGAAGACCTGGGCTTTGTCAGGATTCATGTCGCCTAATTTTAGCTTCACAAGGTTGGGTATCTAATCAGAGCTGGCCAAGGCCCATGAATATTGAGAAAAAACCTCCAGCTAACATGTCACTTCAGCCTAGAACAGGTGTCTAAGCCAGCATGACTCTTCCCTCTGGAATGCTCGTCTTTTTCTTGTTAGATCCGAGAGGATTAGACTCAAATTAGATGCCCACATTGGAAAAACATGCTTTTCTTGACCTACTCATTCTGCCTCTCCCTGCCCAGAAGACATGAGATACTTTGACCAAAGTACAGCTTAGCAGGTGTAGCCTTTGTGTTTGGGATTTTTTCCAGCACAGTTAAAGAAGTCACAGTTCATATCTCATCAAGTTTCTGACCAATATTATAAAGCCAGCAACATCAGTTTTGGTCAGAAACAGCCTTGATCAAGAGCAAGGGCAGAGAATCTCTGGCTGCATTATTTAGGCTGAAGGCTGAATTCACAATTTTATTCTTCTCGCTATCAACTGGAGAGGCTGGAGGATGCAAGCATCTAACTTACACGTAGTTGTATACCGTTATGTTTCACCAAAGTGAAATGTATCAAACAGATGAAGAAAGAGTGTGTGAGTGTGGACTGTGTGTGTATGCATGTGGAAGGAACATGGTCAAGGACACGCTGTCTGTATGGAAAAGAGCACCAATACTCCTCAGAGCCAAGTGTATGGTGCATGTTGTGGTCTCAGCATACTGCCTGTAATTCTCCATTACAGCTGTATGCATTATCTGCTGGCATTTAAATAGCCAATGCTAGCTGACTGGTACAACTTGATCTACTTATATCTAAAGGAACCAGATGGCTCCTACAAATGAACTCTAAAGATAAAGATGACATTGAGAAGATAAAAATGTTTTGGTGTCTGGTGCAGTACTGGGTTGCACTAAGAGCTGTGTTACTGCAACTTATCAGAATATACACATCTCTGTATTTTTTGGTAATCTCGGAAAAAAATCCAGGTCACAGTTTTGAATGCTAATTGTGTATAAAGCCTGTCACCATGCCTCTGGTTGTCCTGAAACCTTGCAGGTGATAAAATCCTAACCACTAGACAAATAATTAGAGAATATGATTTTGGTGTTTAGTTTAGGAAAACATTTGGAGTGACACAGACCCAGTAAAGCAGTCAACACTTTTAAGTCAAAACTTCCATAGCTTTACTCAGCTTTCCTATTATCACCCTTTAATTTTATAAAAGCTTCTGAAAAGCCCACAGTCATACTTACCTAGCTGCAGTAAATCCAAAACATCTAAGCATAAATAAACACATGTATAATACATAGGCAAAGCAAGACATTAACAAAGAAGGAAAGAAGAGATGGAAGTGATGGAAAAGAATGAAAAGAATTAGTATTCCAGACCATGCAACATTATTATTATGTTTTCATTACCTCACAAAATTAGTTTGGATCCAGCAAGCTGCCACTTTGCATTCATACATATGAAAAATAATTGTATTTTAAAGGTTGTTTTGGCTTCTGGCTGTCATTTGTTTTTCTGACCAATGGAGAAAATGAGAAATGCCGTGATTATGTAAATATTCTAGACCACAATAGCTAACAGATGCTCATTTCATCCCTCATTTTGTGCAAGAGTCTACTATGTGGGGAAATCTTTTCCCAAGTTTTAAACTATAGAGCTGCTTGCCACAATATGTTGAAAATGTACATGGGTTCAAAAGGAAACTGAACAAAACCATTAAAAAATATCTGTCAAAGACTTGCTAGATACAGAGGCAACTCTTCTCGCTTACATGGTCTTCCACTCATAAATTGCAGGACACAGGGAGAATGCACCTGCCCTCTTCTTACTTTCTCCTCTAGGCACCTGCTACTGGCACTACTAGAGAGAAAATGGACAACTGGTCTAGGCCAGCCACTGACCTTCAGCTGACAAACTACACCCACATTTTTAGAGCAGCTGGAGGAACCGCTGAGGCATTGTACATGTTTTCCAACCAAGGGGTTAATGAGTTTACTGCTAATGTTTAAACCAAGTGACCTCTCTCTTCAGGTGAACAGCAAGACACACTGTTCAGCTAACATCTAAACCCAGAAAATCTCAGAACTGGATGGCTTCATAAAGTCACCCAGTTCATCTTAACTGTGTTAATGTGGGGAAACTTTTCATCCGGACTCCCAGTGATAGTACGGTGAGGGGATTTATCCACCTACATAATTTCAGTAACATCTTGAATCACAGGGTGGTTTTCATAGAACAAAATGTTTTGAAACACACACGATGGGGAAGCTTTATCCCTGATCTATTTTGGACATTTAATAAAAAGAAGTAGTGATGCATATACCATGGACTGTTCAAACATCTGGCAATGACAGAAAGAGGTGGACACAAGCAAAATTGCACCCACTTTCAGCAGGCTAAGGAGAATTTACAGTAACATATATTCATTATATTGTGAATGTACGCAGCTTTGATGCATTGTAAACCTGCCCTAGTTGACTGAAGTCTGTGAAGTATAAGGCATTCAGGGTTATATAAAAATTGTAAATCATGTGCATCCTTACATCTCTCAATTTGTTTCTTCATGAAAACCAATAAAGAATAAAGTAACAGAGTATCTGTCCTATATGTGGCGTGTATTTTGCATTCCTTTAGCTTGAAGACAGTGTATGCTAAAGAGAAAGGCTGTGCCTGGTGGGAAGGTTAGTCCTGGTAATTTGAAATTAAGAGGCTTCAGGAAAACCTGTTTGGGGTATTTTTGTTGTTAATCTCCTGCCATATTGCTAGCACAGGGACTTGTAGTACAAGTGGGGATGAAACCACTTTCCCAGCAGCAGAAAGAGGGGCACTGCTGGGCTTTGTGGGAGCACAGAGGTACCAGGGCCGCCCCACTGGTGAGTGACAGGTCACTTCCCTCTCAGCTCTAGAGCCATGGGTTAGTTGTATTGGCACAGGAAGGTCTGGGGTAGAGGCAGCATACTTCAGATGATGAAGTTAGTGGAAACATGGTGATTATCAGGCCATGGTGATTATTGATTTAGTAACCCAGTATATCCTGTGATCTCTTTAAATGCTATTTTCTAGGACACCTGAGCCCTTGACTTGGAGCATTACTGATGGAGTGGTACTTTGAAAAATCTGGAAGTTCTCCTCACTTAAAATAACCCTTTTTGGTTATTTATTTATTTATTATGTGAGTAGATTTTAAACACTAGGTGTCAGTCAGTCACCTCACAAAAGCAAACTCTCAAGCCATAGCACATTTGTCTTTGGCAGCAAAAACTTTTAAGAAGAGCATGTACAATAACGTACACACTGAAAAATAACTGCAGTAATGCCAAAGCCAGGTGAGGCAATTATTCCACAGGGCTGTTTAGCAGCCACAGAGAGCCCAGAACCAGGGGATGCCGAGAAAATCCTTTTGTAGCAAGATCCTGGCACACACTGTGGTGATTATTCACACTGTCTGTAAAAACCTTGTTAATCTGTTGTCTAATAGTACAGTTGACTGGTAAATTCCTCTGGTAAACCACCCATGCTACTCCAGCTTCTGGAGCATTTGTAAAAAGCTTACATTTCAAAAGAAAGGACACCCATCAGCTACATTCAAAAGCAGGAGCTCAAGCAGCACTCTTTTCTTCTGCATGTCCTCCTAGCTAAATTAGGACACTCGGCAAAGGGTTATGCTAATGCATTTCAAGCAGATATGGGCTCCTTTTGTTTTTCTGACCTTTGGAGGTTGCTTCCCACAGGGCATCATTGGCATACAGAAACTTATGCCTGCAGCCAAGCTGTTGTGACAGCTGAGGGCTGTTTAAGAAAATATTTGTGCTGACAATCGTTTTGAGTATTGCTCTTGTTTACTAGCTCTCCCGAGAAGAGGCCAGTGGCCTAATGGTAAACAGCAGCAAGAGCTGCTGGACTTCATGGGTCAGGCCCCTCAGGCAGCTCTGCACTGGGAATCTTCAGTTTTGTGGATCTGGCTTTTAGCGATCTGGTACCACAAGAGGTGCAGATACCCAACCTGTCTCCGTAGAACAATGATATACAAGAGGAGCTGTCTGCTTAAGCGTTGCTGCGTGACTACAGACATACTGCCTGAGGACCCAAACTAATACGTCCTCACTGAGGTCCCAGCATGGATATGCAGGGTGGCACTCCACTGCCACTGCCTCTCCGCTGTATGACTTGGGCACCCAGCTTTCCCTTCCAGCTGCATCATGGAACTGTCTCAAATGCTCACAGCTCCACTAGATGTCAGGGCACATACATCCTCAGGGTCATCTAAGCAGTGTCTGAAATTTGGCTTTGTAGTTACAGGTTTTTATTATTGTCTTCAGCCAGATTTTGATTCAGAAATCTCAATAACCCTCCAAAAATCTGTTACCTATTCTTGAAATATGTTCAGACTATCTTTATTTCCTGGAACCATACATGTGCATCATTTCAAACACTCAAATACCTTTAAGGCAATGCCACTGTTAGCTCGAATGCAAACTTACTGTAAAGTGTATGAAGAAATGCATTTTACAATTCTGCTGCCTATTCTTTTACACATACATTTAAAATTACTGCATCTCTGCTGTGAGACTGAGGAGAAATGTCTTTTATGACATGCTGACCCCACAATATACAATTTTTTTCATCTAGCCTGTGAGATCCCAGGATGCTAGACTTTCAACTACCTGACCCTGGGGTACCAAAAGGTTGGGTTAGTGCAACTACCTCTATGTGTCAGTCCGCAGAATGAAGGACCACTGAGAACATGTCATCAGAGGAGGCATGTAATAGCTTTTGGGCTGTTTTTTTCACTGCTCTGTACTTTGTGAGGCAGAATACAGCCATGTGCAGGGCTACCCATGAGAGCAGTTGCATTTCCACCCCCTCTTCACTCATCCTGCCTGAGCATAGGTCACTGCAGAAGGTGAGGGGACTGGAAAATCAGTCCCTTTGATGTCTAGACAATCACTGCATTTGGGTCTTTTTTATATTATTTAGTTTGTTTGATCTCACATCAGGGCTTCAGTACTTTTTTTTCTGGTGATGGGAAGAAACAGCATTGAATTACTTCTTCATCTATGTACCCGTCTTCCTACTGTGATCACTTGGTCATTCTTTCTTATTCCCTTTACTTCAGGGTAATTTTGCACCTGCACATCATCATTATGATTATGACAGCCCCTCAGATCAATACAAACTAGACATATTTGTACGGCAAGCCTTCTACCAAGACAAAGGCTGCCTTGTGTGGAGCAATATGCAAACACCTGTACCCAGATTCATTCCACTTAAGTGAGGTGCCTCTGTTAGAAAACCAGAACCCCTCTGTAGCCCATGGAAAAAGACAGACACCTCCAAAGGATGTTGCATTTCACCTGAGGTTGTCTGTTTCCTTCTAATTTTCTCCCTGGGCTTGCAAGAACTCCCTCCCATGCTCCCTCTTACTGCAAAGCCTCTAGTTCAGCACATATGTTGAAAAGAACTGAGGAAAAAACTTTATCAAAGATGTAGCAGCACGAATAGAAAACATAGTTAAAAGGTAGGAAATGGAAAGACAGGGAAAAGCAGTGTAGTGGTGAATAAGAAAATGGCTCTCAGGTGCCCTGTGTTCTCAGACTTGTCAGCAGAAGGTGCCCTGTCTTGACCATGTATATCTGCTAATTTGAAAGTTCTGTCATTTTTATAATTCTTCTTTTGAACAGTTGCAAGACTGATAACCATCACTGAAAATGTCCTCTTCTTTGCTTGAAATAGCCATTTATGCACCCTCTAAAGTTATTTCAGAACAGTGGGATAAATTTTAGACTCATTAGCTGCTTGAAGGCTGATTGACCTAGTGTCACAAATACTGTCTTTGCCTTACTCTAAACTGGAGCTCAGAACATGAAGCATGTGATAGTAAGCTGATTTGATCTGTGAGATACAGCCATAAGCAAAAAATTATATCCTTCCAAATTATCATGTGGGTTTTTTTGTTCCAGACTGGTTATATGAAGCTGAATTTGGTGTTTGACTGCTGAAGTAAAACAAATGAGCACTGGAACAAAAGAACTCTATGTCCTTCGCCTATGGGGATCCTTTCATGGCTATGAAGGTTGAATGAATTGGCCTGACACAGACTCTGCCCTCTCCCTTGATGACTACTTCTTTAATGTTTGTGAACACTGAATATTTATTACTCTTTTACCTTCAGCCAAACGCTGGCTGAAGCTGGCTAGCAGGATTAAAAGGAAAAAAGAAGAGGTGGCTGAGAGGTGTAGGTCCATATACACACACAGCATGATCAGTCCAACCTCATTTACCTACTAAATCAGGCTCAGATTTCTTGAAGATACACTACTACTCTAAAAAGTGAAATTATCAAAATACTAATACACCATGCATAAGATCTGAACTTCAATGAAGATAGATAAATCTATTGAACTCAATTAAATTAGTCTCACACATACTTAGAAAACTTCAGCTAATGTGCTCATTGATATCGTTCATATTTAATAATAACTTTGAAGACTAAATTCTATTTTTGTAATCAATAAGGTGTAAAAGAATTCACAGACTCAAAATGCAGAAGATTTTTTGCCTCTGTAAAAGAAAGCCTGTTCTTAAGTGAAGCGGATTGAAAAGGGTCTCTAAAAAAAAATCAATTGTTTTACAATGCACATAAAAGCATGACATTATTTGTCAAAGAAACCAAGTGAGATAAACACTGAGATGTTTGGTAATAATACAGGTTTATTAAATATCTGATTGAAAAAGCATAGAACTCATAATTGTGGTTGCACACATCCTAAAGACGTGTTCAGTTCTCTGCAATTAAAATACAATTTTTGCACTTGCTGTGAATGCGAATCAAACTGTCACGTAAATGTTATGAGTGCACACCAATCTTGCTCCAAAACAAATCAATAGCAAAGTTCTCACTGAGTATATGGAATTTCTTTATTCTATTGAAACACTGGGAAGTGCATACACGTCTTGCACAAAACCTGGGTGTTTAGCACAGCAAGGTAGAGATTAATTTCAGAGTCCATGTCATTCACAGAAGAAGGTAGAGGTAGATGCCACCAGAGTATCACATCAGGATGAAGATTTTTTCCTTGGCTTAAAAAACCATTATAATTATGCAAGCAGGTGTTATTTCATAACAAATTCGAAGCTTATGAAAAAAAATATTATTTCAATATTACAAAAATCACATAGGAGACAAGATTAAAAGATACTAGTTTTGGTTGGGTGGCTGGGGTTGTTTGTCTGGGGTTTTGTTTTGTTTCTGCTTTGTTTAATTTTTTTTTTTGTCAGAGCCAGATGACACTTGATATAAAGCAGCAATTTGATCTGCTGGATCACAACACAAACATCCTGTCAAGGCAAACTGATGGTCTATCTAGTTTTTTCCTGTGTAACATGTGGGTGTGTTTTTATCTGTTTATTTATTGGTTTCAAGAATGCTTGGAATTAATAAGAAGGTAATAAAAAGCAGTAACCCCCAGAAAATATTATAATGACATTGTAAAAATTCCGGGTGTATCAGTGGCTCAAAAACTGCATGCAGATCTGGTTGTCCAACCTAAAAAGAATACAATGAATCGGGACAGCAAAAGACAAGAGTGGTGAAAGGTGTGAAATAGCTTTCACCTGGGAAGGAAATAGGTGGTCTAGGATCCTTCAGCCTGGAGCAGAGGTAGTTAAGGGAAGGAATGATTATACTGGTTATAAACTAAGCAAATCAGATAAATCTTTTCCAACAAAATACATTCTTGGGCTGTAAAAATCTTTGCCAAGGAGTGCTGTGGATGTTGATGATCAACATGGGTTCAAAAAGTGATTAAAAATATCTCATTCATTAACCCTTGATTCATCAAGAGCTATCAAGTGACTTCTGTGACTCAGGAAGCCCCTGAGCTACAGACAGTCGGAGAGGGGAAGGCTGCATGTTACACTTGTCCCCTTATTACACCTTCCCCTTGGCCTCTCGAGGTATGCCAGCTGGCAGAATGGTGGGGTTGGCAGTGCCAGGTGCCTTCCCCACCTGCCCTGGGACCTCGTCCCTGGCATGTAGTCCTCCAGACTGGATATGGAGGGGTTAAGGGGCCTCCCTGTCTTCCTAGGGAGGAGTGGTCTTTGGGAGACCAAGGCATGCTCTCCCTGGGAGAGGAGGTTTAGACCTGAGCTTCTGCCTCTTCTTTCTTGTGCATCTCTTGGCAAGGGGAAGAAAACATAGCCTTTGAAGTGTAGATAAGCTCATCACCTTTGATAGGGGTATGACCCATATCTTCTTTCTGGTATCTGTTCACTAAAAAGGCTATAGAAAGCTCCTAAAAATAGTGAACAAGGTTAAAAAAATAACCTGGCATAGTAACAATGTCCTACAGAACAGCCACCCATGATTTTGGGCAGGTGGGCATGACCTTCTGGAGGCACGTTTTAATGGCCATACTGGCAGAGCTATGACCACTGGATTGTGGGTGCAGGCACAACACAGGTTACCACAGCCCCCATCTCTGTATGAGGACACATGCCATACAAAAGTGTCATCTACAACTGGTGGGCACTTCTCATGTTTTGACTCCCTCCTTCATCTTCTTCCTCCCCCCTTGGACAGAAATACGCTTGTCCAAAGATGCTGTCTGAGCATGGATGTAGAGCAGAGAAAATTCATTTTGTTCAAAACAAAACTTTAAACTTGCTCAGTGTGTTTTGCTATCTCTGCTTTGCTGCCTGATAAAACAGATAATGAAAATGGAGATAAGAGAAAAGAGAGGCCTATCTTGATGTGTTTGTTTTTTCCCTGTAAGTTGTATGTATTAGGTGTCACTAAACTTTATTTCTCTTGCTTAATGTGACTTTGACTTCAGCAGAAGTTACTAGTCGCTTTTGTTACTTGTCCATTTTATCATCTCTACTAATTTGAATTTGTTCCTCCCTAATTTAAGTTTGTATTTCAACACAGAACTGGGACAGAGTGTGAGTCTGACTGACAATTTGCTTCCTATGGTGAGAGGGATGGCAGAGATGGGCTACAGCCTGGGCTGGCTCTGCTGGCACAGCTGCCAGACCATAGCTCTTCTTACAGAGTAAGGTGGGCTTCATCCTTCAGTGAAAGAGTGAAGAAAATCTTGTCTTTCATAGTTTTGTGGTTGATAACTGTTAGATGGGGAGAAAACCTGAAAAATTCCATTTCACAGGCTCACACTGAAGACACCAATTTACACCAGGGGAAAGCAAGATAAACCCTAGGCATTCTGTTAACAGTGATTTCCACTTATGCAGAAGAGTGGTGAATTAACGCCTGCGTTACCAGGCACTGAGCATTCAGTCTGTCCCATTCTTAGCTGTGTGTGAAGGTTTTCCAGCTGGGTCCATTTGGCACACAGGTGAACCAAGAAAGCTTCTGCTCTGAAAGCTACACAGTTAAAACAACATTGGTGGGTTTATATGGGAGAGGGCCAGTGCAAAGGAGGAGAGGTGGAAGGAGGTAGGAAGCTTGTATTTATTACTCTTAAATCACTTAAAGATAGAATTTGCTCCGTTTGGAAGTGCTTTTCATCAGCAATGCAAATTGATAGAGATGTGACATACCAACCTCTTGTGAGTGTATGATCCCAGGAAGTCCTTTTTACTTGGTTTCTCCAAGACTAGTTTTCCTGACTACTCCGTATCACTGAAGCACCTTCTGTTGTAAGCATGTAACTCAGACTGAGCGATGACTTGGCTCAAACATTATTTCACTGCAGTTATTCAGGAATTGCTGAAATTCTCTGTAGGTGAAAGGACTTCAGAAAAGAAAAGCATGGAATATAACTGTGTAGCTATGAAATGTCAATGTAGCATAAAAACTACTTTGCTTACTTTCCTATGCACAGGAGCTCTGTCACACCTAAACATCAAGTCAAAGGAGAAAATTTTCAGAGAAAGCAGATACAACTTTTCACCATGATTTTCCACACCGGTGCTACTTTTTAAACTGAAATAAAGAGAAAAGGTCATCTCGAGAAGATGTCCTTTTAAAAAGCAGAATCCTCTTTTCCAGCACCAAAACAATATGATCTTTCTATGAGCCCTCCCAGCCTCTTGTTGCCCTTTCCAAATGGCCTTCTAAAAGATACTAAGAAAAAAAAAAGAAAAAAAGACCCTAAATACATGTTCTTCCCCTTTAGATCTAATTTGATAAAACCAACCACCCTCCATTCCCCATATGCCTGCTGGTCACGGCCATCACAAAGTTAATACTGTTACCAGAAATGAGCTCAACTTAACTCAAAACATGTGTTTGCCTGTATAACAGCATTTTAGAAAACTTTGCTTATTTTCCCCATCCTCAGCTTTTCTATGGTTTGTTTGTTTGAAAACAACATTTGAAATTCAATTACATTTACTGCAATTCTGAGAAGGGCCCCTGCTTCCTTTTTAAAACAACTCACGGAGAAAACGAAGAAAACAAAATGGGGGCTGTCAGGAAAAAACACAAGCTGCTGCTGGTGCAAGAGACTGTCTGTAAAGGTTTTCCCCTTCTTCCTTTAAGCAAATTTATCTATTTAAGAATATCATCTTGTGCATACCTCACTTCCAGTTAGTCTTCTACCAAAGGGTCCTGTCAGTAGTCAGTAATAACTGCAGCTGAATTGTATGGGAACAAAGCAAGATGTCCTGGCTGAAAAGTTCCCCCCGCAGCCCAAAGGAAACTGATATTTGTGAAAAAAGTACAGATCCAAACTCTACGTAGACACAGTGACCTGAGATATCACATGGCTTTGACCATGAAGTCTTGTTTTAGAGTATTTTTGTATGATCATTCTTCCAGGAACAGTGAATTTTCTGTGTAATAAGTCATTAAAAGGCACAATAACTTTTTGGTATTAGCTCAAGACAGCAAAAGATGAATGACATGAACCATATTCCCTGATGCAAAATCCTCTTCCCTGAGGGCAAAGGATTACCAAATGTCCAGAGTCTAGCACTGCACCTCCAACCCCTTTACTGTAGGATCTTCCACAGAGTATATAAATAAGTCTCTGAACTCTCTCCTCCACACATGAGCAGCTCTCCCCTCCAGACCTGCTTTAAAGCTTCAGTACTACTTGGGGCACAAATAATATAACAGTGACAGAACAACCACCTTCTGAAATTTGAGGTTCTAATACAATCTTCCAGAAATATGGTATATTGGGGCCTGAGGGAGGAGAAACATCCTTAGCTAATTGTATGATGGGCAGCCATTTGGTCAGTGCAAGGGAATATCATTGGAATGTCCAGTGCTTGCTTTCCCACTATGAAGTCTGCCACAGTTGCAAAGAGCCTAAGCTTTCCCCAGGCCAGTATCTCCCATTCTGGTATACTGGACTAAGCTAACGGCAGGCAGGATAGAAAACTCACACAAAGTGTCCAGCTCTGTCTGTTAGGTGTTGTGACAGCATCACTTTCAGGAAGACCTCAAAATTTCAGATGGATGAACGTGAGATGGGAGTTCTTAGTAAGTCATGGTGGGTAGATGTGTGTATGTATTCACATCTACACATATACTAGAAATTTACCTCTAATCAACATGGGAAAGAAAACAAAGAAATGAAATCTTATTAAATAAAGTATTTGGGGAAATAAGATAATTTAAAAAAAGAGGCATAAAATACAAATCCTGAATTCCAGTCTAGACTACAAAAAAAATACATCAGATTACTCTTACTTTTTATGGCAATGGAAAGAAAAAATACGTAAAAGAAAAAAATGTTGGTGTTGAAATTTCATCACATTTTTCATCTTCTGTAAAAGTTTAATTTTTCTATTATGGGCTGAAACAAATAGGCAAATAGTTCAGGTTACAATTAGTTGAGGGATTTTTTGGTTCAAAACTCAAATCAGAAGAAAGACTGAATGAGTCAAGTTAACTTCCCTTTGCAATTTTGTGTTCCTAAACTTTTACATATATAGGTTCACTTGAGAAGAGATGAAAGAAGTAAAACACCACAAGACTGACACGTATCAATATAAGTCTGCATTAATTGGTAGCATGTAAAAGAGAAGTCTAGGGTTTGTGAAACCTCGACACTGAAAAAAGTAAGTTTCACTAAGCATTTCAATTTTCATACTCTCTTTATTACTTTAAATAACGCTTTTTAACAATTTGGAACTAATTAAAATATATGACTATAAATAGATATGCAGCACTAAACCAGAGCTCTTCATCAAACAAGACACAGATACACAGAAGTTTATGTGTAATCCTTGCACATTTTCATGAAGGCAACACTGCTAGGTAAATATAGATGTCTTAGATGTCTGAACTTCTCCAGCCAAAACCCAGTCTGGAAAAGCTGTCAAATAACAAACCCAAAAGCTGTAGCTGTGTATGTACACTTACCAGGGTGGCACTTTGCAAGTGTTCAAAACATTTACCTGAGATCAGATCGATCACACTTAAAACAATTCTTTCTTTGTGAAAAACACAGCAATGAAAAATGTTGTAAAAATATTTTTTTTAATATTAAATTTGTCATTTTTCTACACAAAAATTAAGAACAATGGCAGTTACCCATGAAAAAAAATAATTTCTGACATACTCCTATTTTTCACAGGAACATTTTAATATTAAAAAAGCTTTGCTAGATCTATGCACAAATACACACTGACACGAAGTTTGTCAGGAAAAACATTGTCTTTTATGAAAGCAACTCACAGACCTGGAAAAAACTCTGGGAAGCTTTTAAGCACACAAACCTTTTACAAGACTGAAGTGGATTCAGCAGTCCTGAGGCTGCACAGAGGCTGCAAGTAAATGCTATGGGTTTAATGTAAATACATTCATGAGAAAGTTACAGTGAAATGAGATGTACCACAGGAGGAAGTGATAAGGTCTTAAACCTTGTCATACAGAGAGGGATCTGATGTCAAATATGAACTTGAAGGAATAAACTAGATTGACTGTTGAAGAAATTAAAAAAAGATGACTAGTCTTTTCTAAAACCATGATAAACCAGGGTGACTTATTGTTTCCTTGCATTTGCATACAGATGAAATTAGGATTTCTGCTAATCAGACCCAATATGTTTTCCTTGGGGGATAGGGGAGGGCAGAGGAGAATAAAGAAGAGGGGAAGGCGGAGTAGTTTAGGGGTTTTGCTTTGCTTTGCTTTGCTTTGCTTTGTTTTGCTGTGTTTTGTTTTGGTTTTGTTTTGTTTGTTTTGTTTTGTTTTGCTTTGTTTTGTTTGTTTTGTTTTGCTTTGTTTTGTTTTGTTTCTTGTTTTAGATCATTTCCACATCTTTGGGAGCTCACCAGCATTCTGAATATGATTATGCAACATGAATCTCAAGAGCTGAAACGCTGGAGTATATGCTGTCAACACCTGGGGCAGAAAGGAGGACAGTTTAGGTGACATAGTTCAGGCCTCCTCTGCTGAGTTTTCCATGGGGACTAAAGGATTGGTTCCAAAGCCTTCTACCTTGTTAGATATTCAGGGGAGTTAGTTTTTGCCAGCATATTCTCTTGTTTTTACAAACATGAAGAATGTTAACTTCTAAGAGCCAAAATAATTCAGCTTTAATCAGGACCTCCAGGCAATTTCCTAAATGCATGACTTATCCTCCTGACTTGCACACATAGCCTTACTCATGCAAGCAGTTCAATTGAAAGTAATGATATATCCTCAGTGGGAAAAACCAAGTTGGCAAGATTGGGTCTGGAAGAGATAGCTTGCTAGTACTGTGGACTTGATTTGAAAGTTCTTTAGAATACTATATTATTAACGTTACCACTTGGAATAGTTATAAATGTTTATAAAATATCTAATTTATCATTTGAAACAATTATAAATAACTTTTATAAAATGTGATATGCAAATAGGTTTTAGAGTTATGAAATAAGTTGGTATGGATCTTCTCTTTATATTAACATTTCTGTTTAAGAATTATCAATACCTAATCAGAAGTGGAACTACAGATGAAGCCACTACCAGGAGCAATTAAACACAAGCTTTTGCTTTTCAAGCTTGCAAGTGCATATTAGAGCTTCAATTACAGCAGAGGTTATACCAGAATTGAGGTTTTACATATGCATGCCATTTTGAGACTTAGAAATCACCATAAGTCCATCCAGTGGTCAAAGCACTCTGAAAAGCTCTGGATGATCCAAGATTTATCACCATTGGGTGGGTGACGTTGTGGCACCAGCTGACAGCACTTCTCAGATCAGGCATAAAAATGCAGCCTGGCAGTCTAAGGCTGCCAAGCACCCAGAGGTAGAAAGCACCAGGCATCACTCTGGCTAAAATTTTGGTTTCAGTGTGTTGGGTCTTCATGCCCTCTTCCACCCTACAGTATGTGGGACTGCTTAATCTACCAGTGGGGCAACCAAAGTTCAGTAGAAAATCAAGAGCTCTCCACAGATAACTCTCCTTCCACAATATTTGCCCACCAAACTTGAAGAGTGCCAAAATAATCAAAATGACTGTTCGTATGCTTAGCTAGGCACGTGTCTTATTTTATTGAGCTAATTTAATTTTCTAAATCACTTTGGGGCATAAGCTGGTATAAATGCAAGAAATTCATATAATGAAACTAGAATTTTCTGCCTAGGAAAAATGCCAAGATTCATAACCATTCCCCCAGCTAAATTCTACTTTGCCTGATTTTCTGAATTAAGTGGTGGTAATTATGTGCCTAATATGCATTCCTAGTTAACATGCTTGTCTCTATAAATTCAGTAATTGCTTATTCAAACAAGGCAACAGGCATGTAACACATAATTGGCATGCACAATTACCTCATTTGCATCAGCAGTCACTGTAGTTTCATGTCACACTGATTATGCATGAAATCATGAGTGTATTTTGGAAGACATTTGAGACCCAAATGCAAAACAGAGACACAACATAACTTTCTAAATCAATAATCTTTTCCTCTCACCTTTGAAAATATTTTCCTTCCATGGCACTATTCCTTGTTTTTGTGCCTTTACTTGTGTTTGTTTATTTAATTTTTCTTTCCGTAGCTCACTGTCCTGTAATCAGGTCTGTAGAAGATTGTGAACAGCTAGTCCCATGAGAGGGACAGAGCTCCTGTGTCCGCCTGTGTCAGCTAAATGGTGCTTATGTTCTTCCATGTGTGTTCAAAGAGGCCTAACATTTCCAATAAGCAAAGGCTGAAGCATTTTCATCCAGGCATGGCTACCTTCTGAAAAGGAAAGTTTTCTCTGAACATAGTTGATATTTATTCATGGCTGTGTATTTGGCCCTCCCAGTTATTGACATTCTTATTGCTATTTTTGATTAAGCCTCATTTAAATATGTTGTTGCAATTATGATTTTAATTTTTCATTTAATGAAATGGTGTCTTTGGAGAAATTACCATTTTCACTTCTGAAAGCTTTAGAGTTGGAAATTTAAATACTTTAATAATTTCAATAGATATAAGTTTAAATAATGTTTTGCATATGAATTGTTTGCTAACTGAATAAATATATCAAAAAAATTAAAAAGACTGAACCCCTTGATGGAAGATGTGCTCCATTTTTCACTGTGAAATGTAATACAGGGGGAAAGTAGAGCATTGGAGTAATTTAACAAGGTGAAACACAGGTAACTGTAGCCTGGCTGGTGTCTAGGATGGGAGAGCTGGAGCTGAGTCAGCTTTTTCAATACCTGTGCCTGGCTGTATCACACTTCTCGGTTCAGCTCTGCATGAACTTAAATGTTCATTTCTAAAATGTAGCTGGTTTTCAACTTTTCAGTTCAGGCATTCAGAGCCATTTTTCCCACTCAGTATTCCCCAGAATATACCCATTTGAGATCCATGAAGCTGCTAATCATTAGTTCAATAGCATCTTACCTTAACTAGTGACGGAAGAGTATTATAAACTTAAGTAGATGCTATTTTCTCTAAAGAAGTGGAGCACTTTATCCCCTCACAGTTCATCCCCATTCTCATACTTGAGATATGTCTTCAAATGGCTGTGTCCTACTGCAGAAGAGGCTGTTTGAAGCCTGAGTGCAGAGCTGGAGCTCTCGCCCTCCCAGAGCTGCTCCTGTCCCCACCAGGGATGGGGTCCTGAGGAGCACTGGGCAGAGGCTGATACCAGTGGACAGTGCTGCCTCCCTGGAACCTCCCCGAGAGACTGGGACTGGCACAGCCAGTAAGTCAGGACACTTGCCAATTAATGCTTAACTTCTGGTTAAATCTTGGGAAAAAATGTCAGATTTGGGTTCAACCTGTGATGCTTAAGGTATGGAGTCAATCATCTGAAGGCACCCCTGTGCAGACAGAAACTCCACCTGCTATGTGAGTTCTCTCGTTTTCTGTGTGTGTATAATTTAATACGAAGTAAACCAACCCCAGCAGGTGGGAGTGAGCATGGAAGCAGACTGACTGCTGTGTTAGTCTTCCAGGACAGTAGAAGGTATTAATTATGCAATATTTTGAGGGGTGCACTTTTTAAAGTAGTAAACTTCTTAAAAGACGTAACTTTAAAAATCTGATTTCATTGGATCTAGACATATGAATGATAAGTGTCTGATTCATCCCACGGTGAAATTATAATATATATATATTCATACATATGTATAGCAATAATTGTTATGGAATAGGAATATGCATGTATGTATACGTTTATATAGAACTTATACATACAGATGCATGTGTGCATGCACACCATATGCGCACACATACACACATGCTCAAGAGCACAAAACCACCAGGAAAGCATTAAAGGTCTTTGCAGTTAGAGTGATAAACAATGCACTTTCTTTCCTTCTTGCCTGTGACAGAGCTGCAAGGTGCAATGTGGAAGCTGCCTGCTACAGGGTAGCAGCTTTGGCATATTTTATTTCCCACAGTGATTAATTTTTAGAAAGCAATTTATTCTGTCAGCAGCTGACTTTCGTACTGCTCTGTGCTGAAGGTGTACAGCACCAAACAGGTGATTGCCCACAAAAATGGAGCTTCCTACTGCCATACACAGGAGGTCAGGATGGATTGCAGTTGCTGGAAGTGTAAAGTGTGGTGTCTTCCAGCTAATTATGACAGCAAATTCTAGTCATAGGTTTTAGGAAGCTGGCTAAAAACCTCAGCATGAGCTCACCTATCACCTCAAACAGAAAAGCTAATTAACAGTGGATTATGTATTTACCAACATGGGAGTCACATTTTCATTATATGGTCTTCAGGGGTATGCATGGCCAGAGGAATCAGATGCAGCTGCATGTTCATACTGAACGGCTGTAGTCCCTGTCTAGAGACACTCTCAGGGCTGTAAATTCCTGTATTTAATCCCATTAAATGATCTTTAATGCCCAATTTTCTTCTGTGTTTAGTTAACTTCCAAACTGAGTAATGGCTTGGTGACCAAGTGAGCTTGGTCTGCAACTGAATGGGGAGAAAACAAGAAAAATTACGTACTCAGAAAAAAAAAAAAGAAAAAGAAAAAGAAGGAAAGAATAATCTCAATAGCATTACAGGGTTACTTCATAAATGTGAACAATGTAGAAAGATATGACTTAAAAGGAAGAGCAATGAGAAAAAATCCAGATATAAAGACATGTTCTTCTTGCTGTTCTAACTGCTATTACGGAGCACCTTTGAACCATTTAAAATGAATTTTAGCTAGTTTTACCAACCACACCCATTTGAGCAAAAACTTTTTAACTGAAAAATTCAAGGCTATGTATCTGTCACTTCAGTGTCTGGGAAAGTCAAGTTCCTGTTCTTTGATTTCAGGCCTAAAAGCCAGAGTTCTTAATTTTATATGCCTTATGCATTTAGAGAATATGTATTGTTTATCCTCGTTGATTCTCACTTGGCTCCATCTGGGCACCCAGGTACTCTGGCAGTACAATCTGTCTCAGAGTCTGGAATATATAATTCTAGTGCTAAAAGTGGTGCAGTTGGTTTTGGGGCTGCTGATCATGTGCATGCTCTGTCTCCTTATACAGGTGTCAACTGGGGCACTGGTCACAATGTGATCCATATCCAGAAGCTGCTGATGTGGAAGGCAGTGAAATGTGAAGTGATTTCACTGTGCAGAGGAAAAGGGCTGCTGCTGACACCCTGGCATTTTCTTTTCTGATGAGCCATGTCAAGAACTTCCAGTGGAAAAAAAAAAAGAAAGCTTAAATTCTCACACCCTGTCCCTATCTTCATGTGTTCAGGTCACCTGGAACCCACCTTTGCTCATGCTTATTACTGCAGAGAGACAGGTACATGTGGAAGAGCAAATCTAAAACTCAAGAAATAGACTGGGCAGAAACACAGACCAAAGCCAGATGATACCATTGGGTTGTCCTTCATCTTGTGCTGACTGCAAGGGTCAAATAACTTTATTCTGTGTTTGCAATCAAAAAACTTCCTTGTCCCTGACACAATGTGGAAAGATGTCTGTGCAGTTTGGGATGCCTTAAAACATCCCATTTTTAACACATAGGGGTTGCAATTTCTTGGGATAAATTATAAAAAGTGGTCATTTTGCATCTTTCTTTTGTGAATATTAGCAAATTTTACTCTTGATATCTTAGTTTAGACCAAACCTGGCTGGCTTGTGAACCAAATTTACAGTTATCATTTATTAGAACCCCCTTGAGACCCGTCAGAGTCCAAACCTGTTTCCCTTTAGCTTGCCAGATGCTGGAGGCTTGCCTGACTATTGCTCATCATTGGCAGACATGATTTCTCTCGACCCTTGCCATGACAGCTCTCACACCAACCTGCTGCTATATAAGAACCTCTGGTCCTCCTTGGACAGCCTCAAGCAACACTTCAGAGAGCTGACCATTTGCTGGGGCTGCCTGAAAAGTACTGGCTGTTAGTCAGATCAAAATCACCCTGCGTTAAATGCAGGTTTAGTTGAAGTCAAAATATGTCTATTCTGGAGGGTATGTTCAAAATAGCTGATGCTTACAAAATAATTGTGAGAAGTGAAGAAAATCAAGAATACAGTCTTCCCAGAGCAAGCACAAAACTTAGAGGCTTTGTTTCTCTCTCTTCAGGTGCCATACGGTAGGTGCCTGCCCAAGAAAGCATCTCTACTCCTTGCTTGCTGCTCATTGCAGATAACAAACTTCAGAGCAAACTCTTTCCTCATAAAAATAATGAACTTTTACGGCTAATCTATAGCTCTTCTCAGGGTCCTCCAAAGTTTTTGCATGATTCAGTTCCCCTTCCCAAAGCTCATACTCTAGCAAAACCCACTAGTGTTCAAAGTCCTGGAAAATAAGGACTGTTGCTGTCTGTAGCAAACTCTGCTTGTGCAGTGCAGGTGCTAGCTGCACGAAGGGATCTCTTTGTAATCCCTTGACTCAGTGAGGGATACAAATCCACCACTGTGACCAGGGTGTGTTTTTCTCCTGGTACCAACATCAGCATAAGGAGATTCTGTTCCCTGCATGTTTCCCCTTCATGGTCCCCTGCTCTTGTATTCTGATTCCTGCACTGCCCTGTAACTGACCTAAATTCTTTGTTGAATTTAATCTTAATTTAAATTAACTCAATACCTGACTTCAAGGTCAAGGGAACACTGTTCAAAATATCTTTGATCTTATCAGATTTTGTGCAAGATTTAAATGCAAGAGCACTAAAATATATTCAACCAATGACTGCAGCCTGGAATATTTTTAGGACAGTGTCAACAGCAATGGTGGAATGTGGGAGTTTTCAGGAGTAGCACATTCAGTTTGTTCATGAGAGATTTAATCTTTTATGAAAATTAAAATGAACTGTTCAGTGCATCAGAAGTCCACAGGGCTCAGTTCCAAGTACCAGCACTGCAGATCTTTCTGTGACTGAATTTAGGCATGCTAGAGGCGAAAAATGCTGATTCTTAGTCAAACTCCAAGTGGAAAAAGAAATGTAGTGATGTGAGAAAGCAAATAAAAATTATCAAAAGAGAAAGTACCAACAGAGATAGGCTCCACTTCTGAAAATAAAATCCTCTGTTCCTGGAAGTCCTTGCTCAGGAGTTTCAGAAGAATGTAACTGTTAGTACGCTGTAATTTTTTGACAGTTTAGTCTTGTGAAGAGTTAATCTTATCTAAAAAATTATAAAAGTCAATGTAATAAACTGCCTGATGAATGAAATGAATGTGGTACCTACATCTTTCAAAACCAATTCCTGAGACAAGGATAGAAATGCTTTGCAAAGATAAGAATCTGCAGTCATCTCAGTACATCATGAGATTACTTACTGCTCAGTCTAACATTATTTCACACTGATCAGTTTATTTTCTTCTTTTAAATGTGTTTGGTTCCAGATACCACAAAAGTTTGCATTTCATGTCAGTAATGGGTAAAATCTAGTGGGGTTTAGATTTTTCAGGGTAAGTCAGTGCATGTTCCAACTGGAACCCACTTTCTTGAAATGAACTGCTAGCTGGAGGGTTATAAGCACTGGTTTTGCTATCGCTGTAGCTTGCACCATTGCAGCCATAGAAGATGCCACAGGAACAATCTGTCACCTGGCCTTTTCTAGTGGAAAGCCCAGATGACTGTAAACAACAAAACTGATCCATTTCATTAATCTAATTTGACTCAGAATGTCAAACCTGGCACTCAACAGCAGAAAAATCCAACAACTGCATTTTGTCATAACAACTGCATGGAAAAAAATAATTCTTAATGTTTTTATCTTAGTTTCAATATCTCCTATACAATTTCGTGTGCAGATGCTTCTCCGGAAGAGCTCTTAAGCTGAATCTTTATCTCCTCTCCATCAATGTCTGCAGCAGTGGAGAGAGGAGGGGGAGGGAAGCTGTCTGGAAATTCCAGAGTGCTTTTCATGGAGTTTCCCAACCATCTGGGACTCCCCAGTGTGCACAGGAGCTTGCAGCACCTTACAAGAACACAAGCATGAAATCAGCACCTGGCCAATGATAGTTTTGTGGCTGTCTTCATGCCCTAGTGATGATCTGCATATTGAAGGCAAAACCCTCTTGGCTGTCAGCCTGCTTTCCTCGCAGTTTCATCCCTCACACAGCACCCTTGGGGATGGATGAGTGTCTATTCTCTACAAACACAGAAGCAAGTCAAGATCAAATCTTATTCTTTCCCTTCCTTTCCATTGCTAACATCTTCACTTCCATTGAAATCAAGTTTCACATGAGCTTGCTAAATAAGAACCGAATCCCGTTACGGGCTCCAGAAGCTGAAATGGTGACACTGATAGTTATGAATCTCTGCAATAAATAGGTCAATGCACAGTTTCCTTGTGTGTGGGACATAAAAGATTCAGAAACAATGCTATTTCCCTCACGACTTGAAAGGCAGGCCACAACTTCGGTAGTGAATCCCCAGCCAGTGAGTAACTTATGGGAGAGGCTATGATGCTGTCTCGAAATGGTAATTTAACCCCCAGGTCTTCTCCACTCATTCTGCAATTTCTAAGATGTGTTTTGCCACTTTGCCTTGCACATTTGGAACGTGCATGTGCAATACATGGATGTATTCCAAAGCAGTTCAAACTCTGAAAGATTAAATAATGCCCTGATGTATTCCTGGTGTGGTCCTCTGCCTGCTGAATGCAGCAGGTGAGGACTCGGGGACAAATGAGATACATGGGATGAAATAGCTTTTTGGTGGCAGAAGGAAAGATTACTGGGTTTGCATTGGCTGCATTACTTGCTCTTCCTTTTTAGCAGTGAAAACGCTGGTAGCTAGTATGAGGAGTTTGAGGATGCTTATTTTCTCCTCTTTTTTTTTTTTTTTTTTTTTTTTTAATGTAGGGAAGGTACATGAAGAGAAGGATATACACACCTTAGTAAAACTCACTTTAGTAAAACCTGTTTTCTTCCAGTTTGCAAATTAATATTGCGGGAATTTAGGTTTCCTCATCTCTCATGTATTCTGCCATAATTTCCTACCTATTATTGCTTACATATTCTTTAATAAGTCAGACCTTTATCCCATATATATGTGTTCACTGTCGATTCAGGTTTCATTCCTCTCAGCTTCTTTACCATTTTAGGAAATAGGTATACAAGCTCTTTGGCTGCAATGCAAGATTGTTCCAGGATGACATGAGCTCTGCCCTCTACCAGGAAAGGTCTAGGGAGACTGTGTTGGATATTTTGCAAAGGAATGTGCCGGACGGTTGGAAATTTCAAACACCTGTCAAAATATTCAATGATGGGAGATGGAAGAAGCAGACTTCTTTGAAGAAGAGTAACTGGAAGTCACAGAAATTATTTTTAGCCTCTAATCTTTCCTAGCATTGCAGCACTGTAATACAGTAATCACGTAATTACAAAGTCTTATTAATTATTATTATTAATTTATATTATCAGAATCTTGATTGTACATAATCTTAAGGATTATGTAATCAAAAGACCACCACAAATGCACTTGTACATAGCTACTCTCCTATACATCTTCTATAGGTTGTTTTATAGAACATATGGTAAAATTTGCTTTGCCACCTTTTCAGTTTATATGTGGGAGCAGGGTAGCAGTTGACTTGCAATTGAAGGGCCCCACGTGTGATGTTAACATAAGTATATGGGAAAAGAGAAAGGGAATAGAAGTGTAAGCAACTGTTAAGTTTCCATTTGATGCAAAATACTCCAAAAAATGAGGATGTCCCAAAAAGAGAAATGGTTTCAGCTGCATCCCTGAACTTAGAATTCTAGTATTCTCTTCCCCAGAAAATAAAAGCATAATACTAAGAACAAAAATGTAGTACTTATTGCAAGTGCATTTAAGGATACATATGGCAAGGATGAAGTCTAACAGTGGAATGTTAAAAAAAAAATCAAACATGCACTATTGATTGAATTGTTGCAGACTATCCATTAAAAGTGTTTTCTTTTGTTTATAATAATTCAGTACTTTATACTTGAACTATTCATTCTCAATTTTTATGTAATGTAAGATGCTTTCTTGTGTCTGATTTTTTTTAAAAAAAGATGCTTAACTTCAGCCACAATATTTTTTTTTCTTTGAAAGTTCAGACTTGACATTGTGAAACATTTCTTTACCAAGAGGGTGGTCAAACACTGGAACAGACTTTCTGCAGAGGTGGTCAATGCCCAAAGCCTGACCGTGTTTAAGAGGCATTTGGACAATGACCTTAACAATAAGCTTTAACTTTTGGCCAGCCCTGAATGGGTCAGGCAGTTGGACTAGATGATTCCCTTCCCTTCCCTTCCCTTCCCTTCCCTTCCCTTCCCTTCCCTTCCCTTCCCTTCCCTTCCCTTCCCTTCCCTTCCCTTCCCTCCCCTTCTCCTCTCTTTTTAACTACTAAGGCATTTTTTTGCTGACATTGAAATATTCCTGCCGACACATTGTTTTGCGATGGCCAAGCATGCTTATTCTTTTAGGTAAGAACTTGAAATTTATATGGGAGTTGTTAATGTCACTAACAGAACTTATCAAAGTGAAGAACTTCTACCGTGTAGACAAATGCCCTGCACAGCACGGTATCCTCATCAGGACACCCTCCTCTTTATTTCTGTGTCACCCAGATTTCAAGCAGAGTCCTGCAAATAAAAGACCCCATGACCCAATTGTGATCCATTCAAAAAAGCAGCTTCTTTCTGCTGTCTGGACTCCTCTCTGTGGTTCGGTTGTATGCAGCATGCAGACAAAAGAAGCTGAATAAAGGGTTTAGCTTATACATCACTACTGTAATCGACTTTGGGATACTTCAACTTGCAGCTCTAATAATGACCTTCTGAAATAATTTTGTGTGAGACAGCTTTACCTACTGATGCAGTACATGTGGAATCTGGTTTAATGGTACCCTTCCCTTGGCATAGCTATTGTCACCGGTGGCATCTGATTGCCAGGCAGGTATAGGACAGTCCTGAATGAGAATGGCACTGGTACAAACGACTGCAGGCCAGGCTTTTATACACTGCTCTCTGCAGTATTTTTGGTGAGTTCGGTTTTGGATGCTTGCTTATTGTGGCTACTACTAGCTGACAGGCAATGCCTGAGAATGAATGAAAGCTCAAAGTTTCCAGTAAGCTCAGAAAATAAGTACCGTTGGGCAGATTGTAATGTTATCATGCAAACAAGTATAAAGCAACAGGAAACTTTCAGTCCTCTTTAGCGATAAAACTCCATAGTGCGATCATTTAATTAAGCTCACTTGCATTTTAAACCTAGAAAAGCAATGTTCTTGCACACACATACAAGTTAATCATTGCTTCATCTAGAACAACCTCTACTTTCCAACTTCAGGGCAAATTCCTGTGACAAAGAGATCAGCCTGCCAATTTAAGACAGTCAGATTTTAGTTTGACTGTCCATACAAATTGCTTGGATCTAACTGTTGCAGATCCATTCAGAGAAAGAAATATGTTTGTTGACTTTTAGACACTGAATATGCCCACATTGCCAGTCCAGGATTTATGGGATAAAATTGACTGGGGTTTTGTATGTAAGAAGTCAGATCTCTTGATTATAATCTGATATTAAAATCTATGACTAGGTCCCACTTTGTGCAATTTGTTCCTCTTTCTTATCCATACTGATTAAAATTTCAGGTTCCGGAGCATGCCTCCTCTGATCATGTCAGGTTCTGTTTCTTGTGAACTGACATGTGATGTTTCTCTTTCTTTCTTCTTTCAACCACTGCCTACCATCTCTTATTTCATGCTTATTGGTGTTGGCTGTGTCAGCATTCCTAGACCTACCAAAAGTATAGTATCAGTTGCCAAACTGCAACTTGCTCACTATGGAGCACACACCGTTTGAAGACATATTTTCAGAAATAGTGTTATTTGATATTTTCTCTAATCCTGCTGCCTCATAACTTCATTTATGAAGTCAGGAAGTCCCACTGAGAAAAGGCTGTCACTCCCTAGTTACCATTTCATTACCCATGAACTTGTAGACCTTTATCAGTTCTCCACTCACTCATCTTTTCTCCAAGATGCAAAGCACTATCTTTCAATATTTTCCTCTTACAAACGTTGCTTCCTGTCCCTGCCTCTGGTTTAATTTGCAGCTCTTCTCTCTGTTTTTTAACTCTACCACATCCTTGGGAAACGGGGGATCTGGAGGTACCAGAACTCCAATACTTCAGATGTGTATGTGCAAAGTGATGTGACATTTCCCGTGTTTTCACATCACAGAACAGGTTAGGTTAGAAGGCATCTCTCAAAATCATTTAGTCCAATGCTCCTGCTCAAGCAGGGTCAAATAGAGTCAGTTTTGGGGTTTGAATATCTCCACAGAGGGAGACACAGCAGCTTCCCTGGGCAACCTGTGCTAGTGCTGAGCACCCTCACAGTAAAAAGTGGTTTCTTGTGTTCAGATTGAATTTCACCATTCTTAATTTCTGCCCGTTGCCTCCTGTCCTGTCAGCGGGCACCACTGAGAAGAGTCTGGCTCCATCATCTTTACTCTCTTCAGCTATCTACACACATGGATGAGATCCTTCTGAACACTCCTCAGGCTGTCAGCCTCTCGCTGTATGAAAGGTGCTCTGGTCTTTTAATTATATTTATGGCCCTTTTCTGGTCTCACTTTACATCTTTCCTGTACTGGGGAGTCCAGCAGGGGACCCAACACTGCACACGTGTCTCACCAGGTCTGAGTAGAGAAGAAGACTCACCTCCCTCGACTTGCTGGAAACACTTTGCCTGATGCAGCCCAGGAGGCTGTTGGCATTCTTTGCTGCTACAGTGCATTGCAGGCTCATGTTCCTCTTGTACATTGGGACATCCAGGTCCCTTTCTGCAGAGCTGCTCTGCAGCCAGTCAACCCTCAGCTTGTATGGGAGCCCAGTGTTATACCTCCCCAGTCACAGGACTTTGCAATTCCTCTTGCTGAGTTTCATGAGGTTCCTCTCTGCCCAACTCTCCAGCCTCTTGAGGTCCCTCTGAATGGCTGCACAGCCATCTTGTATATCAGCTGCTCCTCCCAATTTTTTATCCTCTGCAAATTTGCTAAGAGTACAGTGCGCCCGATCATCTAGGTCATTAATGAAGATGTTAATCTGTATTAGCCACAGTACCAACCCCATGGGTACTCCACTGGTTGCCAGCCTCCAGCTGGACTTCACATCATAAATCACAACACTCTGGGCCTGGTAGTCCACCAGTTTTCAACTCACCTCAACTCTTACGTAACCTGTACTCCATCAACTTGTCCATGAGGGTATTGTGGGAGACAACGTCAAAGTAAACAGTACCCACTGCTTTCCCCCCATCCACCAAGAAAGTCACCTTGTTGTAACGCTATCAGGTTGACTGAGCATGATTTCATGTATTTGGAAATGGTTTCCAGGTTTAGCTGCTCCATCACCTTCCCAGAGATTGAGGTGAGACTGATCAGCCCCGATCCTCCTTCTTTTCCTTTTTGAAGATAGGAGTGATAGGAGTTTGCTTTCTTCTAGTTCTCAGCAGTATTTCCCATCTGCCAGCTCTGTCAGTACCCGTAGAAGCATCCTGTGAAGACCAATGGATTTATGTACGTCCAGTTCACTGAAGTGCATACTGACCTGGTCCTTCCCTGCTAAAGGGTGAATTTTCTTTGCTCCAGAATTTCCTTCTGGTGTCAGGGCCCTGGGATTGCTGAAAGTTGGTCTTGCTAGTAAAGACTGAAACAAAGAAGGCATTGAGTACCTCAGCATTTTCTGTGTCATTTGTCACCAAGTCCCTTGCTTCATTCAGCAGCAGGCCCTTGTTTTCCCTAGTCTTCCTTTTACTGCTTATGTACTTGTAGATCCTTTTTTGTTGCCTTTCACATGTCTTAAAAAAACTCAACTCCAGGTTGTCTTTGACTTTTCTAACCCTGTCACTGCAAGATCAAAAAGCAACTTTATCCTGCTAGGCCATCTGCTCCTGCCTCCACCTCTTGTGCACTTCCTCTGCATATCCGATTTCAGATAAGAGCTTCTTGCTCATCCATGCAGACCTGCCACCTTTGCTTGGTTTTTTTTCCCTTTCATTGCTTTCCTGTCATTCATAAAGAAGGCTGGGACAGACCAAGCCATGGTGATATGAGGAAAGACCAACAAGTGATGTTTTTGAAGTGATTGCACAAGAGCATGAATTTTAAGAATGCCAGGGACCCTTGAGGATTAATTCGCTAAACTTTGCCCATGCGTGGAAGATGGGCCCAAAAAGTACTTTAGAGGTCTTTACACATGCGCTTTGCAGCATATTACAGAAGGGAATCAGGTTCTCCTGTCAGAACAATGAGCTGCAATGACTCAAGTTGACTAAGCTGATTTGTCATGGAGTGATGGGACTCACTGTTTTTTATAAATGCATCATTGTTCCCTTTAACTCATTCTCCCAAAGCACACCAACATCACTTCCTGTTAATGCTAAAAATTACAGGGGATCATTGCTGCAAAACATAGATCAGCTCTTGCTATTTTGGGGGAGTCTGTTGCCAAGGCCATGAGCGAGTAAATAACATGAAATGGAAGTTACTCGGACTAATGGTTGTTTAGTTTCTAAGTGAAAGAAAAAAATAAACTGAGACAATTTGCTTTGCTGAAGTGTGTGGCTATCAATGACCCATTTTACACCACTGATGAAATAATAGGAAGGGGAATAAAAAGAGAGGAAAGAAGCTGATTAAAGTCAGTAAGGGTGCTGGAGGTTGCAGCTGGCAAGTGAAGCCACCTCTGACAGTCATGGGTGGAGGAGCTGGCAGAAGGCCAAGGGCTGTTTGCGCACTTTGATCCAAAGTGCAAAATGAAGTCAAAAAGGCTTCTTTCGATTTACTTCCTTCACTTGCATCGCCTTTGTCTTCTGGGTATCTTGTTAAGAGTTTTCTCTACTGGCAGTCAAAATCACAAGCCCTGGCTGCTAGTTTTCAACTCATTCTCTCTCTTTGCTTTCCCTGTTCCTGCATAAAGATGCAATATTAGGATGGATCTTGTTTTCTCAGGCCAAACCTGCTAACGCTGCACTGCATGTGAGTCCTGAAGAGGGGGCACACTGTGCCAATGCTTTGTCCTTGTTCTCATGGGAGCAATGACCCAGAGGAGGGGGGCAAGTTAATCAATTACACTCCTGCAGGCAGGCAGAAAAATACCTGGGGGAGAGCAGATCCCGTGGCTCACAGGCAGCTTTTCAGTTCATGGACTGGGATCATCCATATTTGAAAAAATCAAACCAGGTAAAAAATGCTGGCTTCCAGAAAGCGGAACCTGAGGCAGGTGGTTGGGCCAGTGTCTGCCTGCACAGTGGGGAGGTGGGAGGTGCCCAGACCCTACATCCCTCAAGTGCCAAATCTAATGTTTCTTTCAGCAGCAGCAAAAATATCTCGACAGTGCACCAACTTTATGCAAACTTTTTGTTTGACCCAGTCACTGCATTTTATTCCCCAGAAGCTCAGCCCTAGGTTTGGTTTCAAAAGTTGCAAAAGGACTAATTTTGTTTGACTTCAAGAGGCCCTCAGTATCTTAAAAGGAAGTAGAGACTAGTGGCAGGAACAATAACTTGAGGTACCAAAATACTGGGTAGGAGGAAATGGTCTGTGAAAATGTGCTGTTGCCACTTGAGAATTAGACCTTGGTTTAACTGTAGTGTCTCAAAATCAGAATAATTATAAGTCAGAAGGTATTTTAGATGCCTTTTATTTGCATGTTGTCTCCCAACACCCTTTCCTTTCAAAATGAACTGTCTTGGGAGGTCTGCAGTCCAGTGTGTTTTACCTGCGTAAAAAGCAGACAGGCACAAATTCAGCTCCATCACACTCAAAACATATGTTCTGGAACAAAAATGTATTTTCAACTCAAATGGGGACATGTGGGAGTTACCATGTCCTGGGGGATCAGAGAATTTTGGATCTCTGCCTTCATTTGTTTATCTCACTGGCTTCTACAATGCTGACTGTGGAAACCATGAGCAATTTCAGCTTTCTATTAACTATCACCTACGACCTAGTTTAGTATTTCAGTTCTGTGTTGCTTGTTGTTTTAGTTCCAGGAATTCATGCCTCCCTGGAGGAACTTGATCAAAGCAGAAGCTAGACAGTTAACAGAGTACTGTATGTGTGTCAGACAGCCATGCTGGCGTTTCCAAAAGTCACTGAGATTTGAATAGGTTTTCCCTGGGACATGCAATGGATAAGCCAGTGAAAGCAGCCAACCCCAGAAAAGTGAATAGCCAGATCAAAACTGGTATCACATCACCTGACTGGAGATTTTGATGGTGTGACAACATTGATAAAGGTCTTATCTGACAAACAGTACTGTTGGGTTAAAAAGAACAGTGAACGTGTTAGAGAAGGCTCTGAGAGGAATGAAAATAAGCCTAAATAGAAATCATGTCAGCACTTCTGAGTGTATTATCAGCCACGATCCAGCTCCCTACCTAGTACTATGTGCAGCAAGCAAACTTCTACTCTCCTTACTTGAGAAACTGGAGGCAAAAAGTAGTCTAGATAATGAGGTCTCCAGAAGGCAGCATGGGGTGTGCGCCCAGGCCACTTTGCATGCAGCATGACTTGAGTCATTCATCTGCCCAGGCATGGCCCTGCATGAGAAGGTGCCTGTGCTTTCTCTGATGTAAGCACAGAAAAAGCTTGAGGCCAGTTAGGAAACAGAGATAGAAATTGAGGTCTATCATTTATGTTTTTATTTGTTGATTTCATGGAGCAGCTTATTTTGTGTGATGCTTAACAAAGGCTGGATTTGAAATGTGTCGATGTGCTTGCCTGTTTCACAGATCCCTAGAAAAGTGAACTGTATCCCTTTACCAGGATGTGAAAGGAGCAGATAGAAAGCTCAGAGAAGAGAGCACTCAGGGCTGTCTTCCTGAGCTCTTGCTGGACAAGAGCAGCAGACTAGGGCCACACTGACTTGTCAGTTCAGATTAGGACCATCCTTGTGAAATGAATCTCCCAATCACCCCAATACTTCTGTTCACAAAGTGGAGTACTGTGTTGCTCTTGGGTGAGTCCAGCCCAGAAGATGAGCTCCAGCAGGGGCCATCTAGCAGGCTCTGACTGCTAACAGGCACTGAGTCCATGGGACTGAGCTAGTGTTAGTCTATGCAAAACTCTGCACTGTCCCCATGCACACTGTGTGGCTTGAGTCCTCAGCACCAACTGCTTCATCCCACTGCTTTACTGCTCCTGCTTGGTGCACTACTCCGTGGATGTAGTCCAAGCTGAGTTTATTGCAGACCTAGAGATAATAGGTCTTTTTAGGCATGATAATTGTGATTATTAAAAGATTTTAACTTCTGCTTTTACTGAAATATATTTATCTTAGTCAAAACAGTGTTCTATTTCCCATTTTCCATGTATAATTTTAGGCATACGGATATATAAGGTATGGGTATAGTATTTTATAAATATATATGTAAGTGTATATAGTTAGGTATATGGATGTATTTGGAAGCTATAGCAGTATGTATGTGACCAGGTAACACAGCAGGAAATTCATCCTAGTGCTATCTCTTGTGTAATAGCCTCCCAACCCTTAGCAGCTCAGCTTTCTGTCACAAAATGGTCCATAACTTTTGCCTCTGATCTGGGGACAGAAGTGCCTCAGGTTAGCTGAGGAGCACCAGGCATATGGAGTGGCAGTATAAACATCTTCTAGAAGGCACAGCTCGTGATTTGTAAGTGGGGAGGCAGGCTGGTTTTGCATCTCCTACTCTCAAGTCACTGGGCACTTTTGAGGTCAATGTCCTTCATACATGCTATGATGTGGTCATGGATATGCACAGCTACCAGGTCCTCCTCTGGATCAGGGCTATGTTCACCTCTGATTGATACAGCTGTGAAAAGATAAAGCAAAGTGCTGACAAGAGAGATACTCGTGTTCTGAGGACTTAGCGTGTTTTTTTTAACATGAATGAAGGTGTGCGTTCTGAAGTCCTGGACTTCTGGTTTGTTTATAGCTAGAGATATGACAATTTTTCATTTCCTGTAGTCATTTCCTCTAGTTGTCTCCAGCCTCTAGTATAAAGTGATCAAATAGTAAAGTCCAGAGATTACAATTACTCATTTCTTCACAGTCTGTTGTATCATTCCCACCATGAGACTCATCTTTCAAGCATGTTCAGTGATGTTTACACTGGGTAACCTGGTGGCTCCTCAGTCACAATCTCCTGGTAAGTTCAAAACCCCAGATATTTATTTAAGAAATTGATATATTAGTTAGCAATACTTCTGCGAGTACTTTATCTCATGTATTATAATATTCAATGTTTTTTGGGTGAAAAGAATCAACTAAATAGAAATTGATATCCAAAAGAGGTGAAAGTGGATTCTAAAAAAAAAACCAAAAAAACAACCCAACTATGATGATGATAATTACAGATTTCTATGAAAGTTTTGTAATTAAAAATCAAGACAGAACTCACTAAGAACTCCCTTACCTGTTCTTTAAGCAGGACTACTTACTGTGTAAGGCATAGGTTATAACAGACTAGAGTACATCCAAAAAAGACTTCAGATTGAACAAGGATGGATAAAATGTATTCCAGGTAAGACTTCAGTGCTTAATATTCTGGAAGAATGAACACAATGGAAAAATATTCAGCAATATTTTTCACTGAGAAAACATCAAGGTAAAAGTATTATTAAACAGCAAAAATAATAAAGACATTAAAGACTGGTTATTTGGCTACCTAAATATAAGAACATCTCTAGTTCACGTGTTTGTTTGCAATGCCATTACTTATAGCTTGCCAAAGATAAATGGATTATTACAGAAATCAAACATAGACCAATAATCTAATCTCCACTCCTGTTAATTTATTACATTTACTGTCATTCATTTTATAAGGAGAAAGAAATACTTTAAAGTTATGATTCTGTCTTATCAACTTGTAAATCATCTCTCTGTTCTACTGTACATATGGTAAGTACCATTTTCAACAATGCAGCACCACCTGACTCTCCAGTTAATTGCTCCTCTGAGTCACTGGCTCTCCTGTGAGGGGATACGACTCTTCCGTGTCCTGAGATGGCAACCACATATAGCTGTGCTGTACTTATGGCATGACTGTGAAACGAACGTTGGAATTATAGTCAAGGTGCTTAATTGAGGCAAAGTGTTGCGACGTCTAGCAATGGTTCATGATCTTCTGAAAAAGAAACCAAAACCACTCAGTTTGATAGGTTGTAAGAATTATGTTTTAAGAATTATGCTTTGTCTCAAAATATCTATAAAAAACTCCTTCTTGCTGTCTTGTTTCTTTTCTTGAAGAGCGGGTTTTTATTCAGTCTCTCCTGTGCATTCAATTCAGCAGTGTTGTGTGCAAGGAGCTGCACTTTTGCCTACATGTGCTCCTATTAATGAAATGAAACTGTTCTCACAGATCAGTAATATTAAGTGTAACTGCAGACTGTAGGCTCAGATCTGGGTCTTGCTCTCCAGTAGTTTCTATACAACTGGTTTGTGCTGCAACTTGTGGAAGTTCAACATGTGGTTACTTATCAGGTGTCATCAGTATAAGGAAATCAAAAGTGGTTTTTCTTCTTATGTTTCAAAGAGGTTACAACTGTTCCAGTACACACATGTTCCATTCTGTTATCTTTGTAGATTGATATTCTGCCTCTTCTTTTTCTCTTTTTTGTTCTGTTCCATGGCATTCAGCCTTTTCACAATGTTCCCCTTCAATTGTATTTTTTTCTCAGTAATAAACTTTGAAAAGTGGCTTGGAGGTGGAATGTACTTGCTCATATTCTTGCTCATGGTTATGTCTGCATAATTTGTTGCTCAAGGAAATTTCTTCTTTTCCCCCTATGAAAGTACTTTCTCCACACACCATAATGGTATTTTGCCTGCTTCTCTGTCCTGAGTAAAGCTAGGTGCCCAGCAGTGCCTGTGAGGTTGGTCTTGCATGGAGCCCTACCAGTTCCCATCTGGTTTTACCGAAGATGTAGAATTGGATAATTGTCTTTGAAGCCCATGCTCCCAGGCACTGGTATGTGTCCTACAGCACTGCAACTTGCTGCATGCCTAGCTAGACCAGCAGGCCATCCTAAGACAGAGTTGCTGCCACCCCTGCTTAACCCAGGGACTGCCTATTCATAATATTTTTGACCTTTCCATCTACCCATTGTCATAATACAAAGAATAATGATAAATGTATTACTTTTTGGTCTATTGTGTGCTTCTAGGGTCATGAATAGGAAAATGCTTTAAGCAATTACAATTACCGTGGAAGAGCTAACACATTAGCTTAGAAAAATCCATGGTGTTACAGGTGGATTAATAAAAAATTCCATATTAAAGAAAGAGAGAGAAATGGTCCCGTCTATTCTCATTCTCTCTGTCTTTCCATTAACAAAATAAACACCTTTTCAGTCAAAGGCAAAGGAAAGATCATCAGAAGGAAATACCTTATTTCAGATAACGTGTACATGGCCTCAGAGGATTTTATGTCAATTTAATCCAAACTTTAAAAACCTCACTTAGGTTATGCATCTTTTCATGTTGAAATGTGAATCATGCAACATATACATGCTATCATTTGAAAAGGTGCACACAAATATTTACTGAACATTTATACAAAACACAACTCCTATTACATTCAAAAAGTCCACAAAACTCATAAAATTATGAAGCACAGTAGAAAATTGCCCTGATTAGAGCTCTAGAAACGCAACCAATAATAGAAAATTTATAAAGCCTTTTCTGTCTTACATAGCTAGTTAATTATGTTAAAGCTGATTTCTTATGAAGTTTTCAAAAACTAGAGCACAGGAAAGAATATGTACATATCACCAGATAGTTTATTACTATTTCTGTTCCATTTCTACTAAATGGTTCTATTTATTGTTAAAGTATTTAATAATATATTACCTTCCATTTTATACATAAATAACTGCAGTTGCTGATGTTTATATTTAAATGTTAAAATCCCAGAGTTTCAATTCATAATATATAGGGGGTTTGCAGAAAAACGTTTTGATGCTAAAAAGATTTATATGTGTTGTTAAGCTGGTGCACTGTGAGTAATCCTGCTGAAGTCAAGTGGGCTACTCAGAGTGTGTAAAGTCCATCAATAAATCATGGCGGGACTGGAGCCAAACTGATGTTTTCTGTCATCCAAAAAACATATGCATTGCTAAACCCAAGATATAGTGTGCATCTCTGAATTTCAGCCTCTAATAAGTAGCATAGAACTATCATAATGTAACTGAAAAATAAAGCATAGTAAGTGTTTCCAAGATTCAGAATGAATTGGTGAATTTTGTTGCCTTCCAACAGACTAGTCAGAGTAGACCCCCAGGTTTTACTTAGTGTCCACTCCTCAGCTTGTGGAAATCCTGTGAGGTCTCTCTGGCTTCCTGATTATCCATCTCTAGAGCCAACCACACCTCAACTAACCCACCGCCAGTTTGAAGAGACTGAACAACCCATTAATGTAACTTTATGGGATTCAGGATTTTGATGTTCATGCCCTTTATGCATTGGAATTGAAGGAAAATGTGTCACCCTAGAAAAGGATTTCAAGAGTTGGCCTATATGGAGAGGGAAGGCTGGGTTACCACGTTACCAAAATCTTCTATTTCCTTGCAGGCAGTGTCAGTGTTGTGGGATACATAGTCACAGGTTCAAGGAGCTTCCCAAGCACACATCACCTCTTTGAGAGGAAAATTCAATCTAAATATTGGCACCATAGTTTTGCCCAGGTGTATAACACATGTTTTCATGAGTAAATTCTGTATACTCTCTCTCACAATTAACGAACCAGTGCTATCTGTGTTAATTCCACCACTTTCCCTATAAACATAATTTACAAAAAAAGGTTTATTTATACTGCCCAGTAAGAGAAAATTCATTCAGAAAGACTAAGCAATACAATATTATTTTACCAGTCTGAACTTGGAGTGATAAAACTCATAGCTTTTCAGTATTTTCCTCTTGGAGGTATTTAAAACAAGCTTTTACCCTCCTTTCTTCTCTTCTTTTAATATTGCCTATTTATGTTATAAACTCCCTTTTCCTCTTCCCTTTTTCTGTACCTGTACAGCCCTTGTGACCAAATTGACTGAACAACTTGGAGTGAAGCCATTTTTCATTGCACATTCTACAAGATCTCCAAAAACCTCTACCAACCATTTGACATATGCAAGCACCTACTTTTCACCAGTAAAGTTACCTCTTTGCTTTACAATCCCCTTCAGACTTCAGCTACTATCAACTCTACAGCACTGAGCAACCTGAGACTAGTTTCATATATAAATCCAAGCCATGCCATTTGCTTTATGCTAGAAATCAATGCAAGCAGATCTTTCACATCCTGGGCCAAGTACTGCAACCTCACAGCCAGGGAGCAATGGGATAAACACTGGGCGTTGAGCCCACCCTCCAAATAGTGGAAAAAACACTGCTGTGTTTTTCGGTGGGGCTGCCCATGTGCCCAGGTCCAAGCAAGGTTTTTGAGCTGGCACCTTTCATCTGGTAAAGGTCCTGGCAGAGCCTGGGTTATTTATGCCCAAGATAGGACTCTCAGATACCCACTTTTTGTTCTGTCCTACTGACCAGACTGCATGTCTCTCTGCTTAGCACACAGCTTACCTGAAATCGTTCTGTCAAGCTCAAGAAGATGGACGTGTGTGCACAGCTATCTGCAGAGACATTAAGCCACCTTCTGAGATTAAACTGACGAATTTTGCTCATGTTTGACTTCAAAATTGATTCAAAAACGTATCCTAAAAAAAAAAAAACATTTGGCCATCCACCATTTTCCAAACTATTGTGCAACAGATACAGCATCAATAATTAATTTCAAAATTATCCTTGAAATTAGGTAATGAAGAAAGCAAATGCTCTTCCTGTTTTTATTTTCACAGCTGAAGCATGGACATTAGTAGTTCTTTCTCAAAGTGAGAGTATGTGCAATCAGACTAACTATCAAAAAGTGGAAAGTACATATTTTGTCACTTCTAAAGGGAATTGAACAGATTCATTCTATATCCATAAAAATGATCTCAGGAGAGTACAGTATTATCCATTCAGTAACTTTACTATTCTTTTTTATAATGTTAGTTTTATTTAAAGGTGGAAAATATGTAATTATACACTCAAACATGCATTAAATACACATTTAACTATGTTTATAGAAAATCGAAGTCCAAGTAGTCATATGGATTTCAGTCACACTAAGCATAACACCATATACTGCACAACCATGCTAGGATTCAGTCCATAAAAATTAAAATGTGTTAGTGTGATTGCAGACCAAGAATTCACTGTTAGGCACTTTGCCATCATATTTTTTAGTGGCCTTAGTTAAAGACATGATCATCTCTTAGACCTGCTGAGGGGACTTACAAAGGGATTGAAGAGTTAGGAAACAAGGGCTAGGTAGTCTCTTGTAACAGAGGTAGAACTGGCTGGATAAACTCGCTTTTATGATAGCTTTTGAGGCTTTGAAGTTCTGGTTTTGCTTCAATGTGTAATAGTACTGACTTCTCTATTCTTCAGAAAAACACATGAGATTTTCAGTTTGAGAAAACAATATGGAACAAGCTCACAGGCATTAGTTAGGAGATGGAGGAGCTAGTTTCAAGTTCTTCTTTTGATTAAGAGCAGAATGCTTTTTTACCAGAGCTCTATGAATCATGAAGCAGGGACCTGCAGCTACATCTACCCAGTGTCTCTTGGATTTCTGCCATAACTGTCTCTTAAATGATTTTGACAAAATGTGTTACAACACAATTACACCTATACAGAAATGTTTTGGCTAACTCAATTACAGAAGTCATGAAACATCTAGATGTAGAGATATAACCATGAAAATAGACAAAACGGTTACTTGAACCCACAGGTCTTTCTCACATTCTCAGTGTTGGTTACAGAGCAATAGCTAGAAATCAGGAGGGTAGTTAGGCCTGATTCCCATGGACATTCAGGATTATTGTATGTGACAAAAAGCTCATAAGAAATATTTTAATATTTTTTCCACATTAAACCCCTTCAAAAGTCTATTGTAGCATAAAAAGTAGACAGCAATTAAAGCAAAAATCTTCTATTCTCCTGCTAGGCAGGAATATTCCAGCAAAAGCTTTCAGTTGTAGACACTTCATGTCTGGAGACAGCAGCCTGCAAATTTTACCCTGAAGTGTTTTCTTGCTGATATTCAAGATACATTTTGTTCCTCTTTGTTATTCAAGTAAATATAATTTCACATCTTATAGAATGCCAAATAAAAAATTGTCCTTCTGCTTGATATAGAATGGATTTCTAATCCTTCTACCTTCTTAATTTCTCCATTTTTTAATGTCAGATTTATCTTCAGCATCTGATTGTGGAATCCTGGTGGACACAGAATTAAAATACTTGTGTCCCTATTAAGAGCTATGACAAGGAGAAGGACAGGAGATGAAATAATATCTGTGTGCAGTCAGAGGACATTAAATGATCTTGCTTGTCAGTAAGGTAGAATTTGCCAGAACCACATCTATCAAATCTGTACACCTACTCGTGCAGATTTGTTCTGGGTTCTTATGTGTCTTGATCTCCTCTTGACCTGTAGCATTAGTCCCTTGTTTCTTACAATAAATATTTGACAGTTTACACACAGGATCAATGTGGCATTAGCTCCCAAACAGTTTTCCTTAGCAGGAAAACCTTAGCAGGTAATATGTGGGAAATCTGACCTCAAGGTATTGTTCCCATAGATTGCATAAGCATGAACCAGTCTATACCTTTTGGCTCAGGGACCATGGAGTGCTCTCTAGTGTTGCTGTGCATGCTTTCATTTTCCTATTTTGAAATTCTAATTTCAACCTCTCTAGGTTATTTTACTCTCTTCCCTTGTATTTTAGATATTCTTATGTCTTATTTTATGATCATTGGGTCTGCTGCATGCATGTCTTTGAAATACTGATTGCCTACCCATGTCAAAGGATGCTTCTCATACTCACTGCTGAAATCATGAATTCTGTCAATGTTCTGGGCAGGTTGGAAAGATACCATCAGCACCACAATAATCAATTTCAATAATGAGAAGATGCAGATCACATGGGCAGCAAAAGAACTATTTCCTGGCAAGAATGTGTCATTTTCTTATACGTGAGTATTGATGATACCTTTTCTTCTCTTCTCAAAGGATTTACTTCGAGAAACTGAAATATCTAAGTCCACTTGAGCCTATTGTGAACTGTACCTGAAAATGCTTCTAACATCCGTTAATCATCTAGCAAGAAACCTGTGCTTCACAACTTGCTACAGAAGTGTACAAATCAATAAGCCTGCTGAATAGTCACTAACAGACATTATATGAAAAAAATGACCCTCTTCAGTCTTTGTGCTAAATGCTATGCTAATTACACTATTGAAAGGTTTCTTTCTACATATGTGTGTATATTTTCCTTATGAACTGATGTCATTAATGACTAACAGAAATTTCATGCTTTGGGTAAAGATAGTCATAGCGCTTGATTTTCCCTATCTGGATGGTGTATGTGAAAAAACTTTTAGCAGTACAATCTTGGAAACTGGTTCATGAAAAGATCTGTTTGCATGAGTCATTCTCTTAGAAAACAACAAGGACAACAACGTGAAGAAAACAATAATTTCAGACTGCATCAAAACCCAGGGTTGGAAAGTCAATGAGATTTGGGTAATTAATTCCCTCACACCGCTATGAAATTTGCTGCTTCAAGAAATTCCATATGCAGAATTCACTTGGTAGGAGTATTTGAAAAAGAAAAAAAAGGAAACAAAAAAGAAAAAACAGTAATGAAAAGGACTTGTGTTAACTGTTAAGAGTGTTCCATTCACCAATATTATCTAATTTATAGATTTGATGAAGGCAAGCACAAAGTTTGGAAGCCATGTCCCACCTATTTATTGGATCAAAATTATAATTCTGGATGTCTTTTTAAGACAGAAGGACCCACCCTTGCCATCTCTATCAGGAACAGCAATGGAAGTGAAGAGTTTTTTTCTAAAAGACTAAAATCTGATTTTTATAGTAAGTATGTAAAATCACAATTACTTTGGTCATCCTAGTGTCTTCACTGATTCTCTAGTTGTCCTTAGTTTGCGAAGAAATCAGTTATATTGGTGTATAAAATGTTATCAGTATGTGTGTCAAAGCCAAACTATAGTTACTTCACATTGATTTTCATTCCTTGCTGTCATCAGTAGTTACACAGGCCTGTGTGCTGCTGCAGCTAAGTAAGATTACATGGGACACTCAGATTTGTCCCAAAACACAATTTCAAAATCATCATGAAGTGCTTAGCGTAGTGCAGGCCTGCTCATTATTCATATCAGGAAAATGAATAAAACTTAGTTTCTTGTCTTAGTGGTGGCCGTGTGACCTTCCTCATATTGTGAACCTTCCATTCTTTTGCCATCTTCCATGGGATGTGAGGCAGAAAACTACTTCTTATCAAAGAGGCTGTCATAAAACCATCATCAGATGTCCATAGAAACTAGCTGAGTGGCTCTGATACAGTCTGTCAGTGTAAAAGAGACATCCTCCTACTAGAAGAGAAAATGTTTCTGGTTCTATGAAATCCCTCCTTCCCCAAAATACATATTTCACATCTAATATGAAATTAGTTTATCAAAATCTTCTGGAATTTCACATAGTTACAGCACTTAAAGTAGAAGGATCTTTTCCGATAAAAATAATGCAGAAAATATACAACACAGAATTACCTGGAAAAATATACATTTCAAATACATTCTTATTATTTATTAATAATGCTTTAGCAAAAGAGAGTCAACAAAAAACTGTCAAGGCATCTAAATTTGAGAATACTTTTTTATCTCATAACTTTACCAATATCTGTTAAATCATGGAAAGATGCATCCTGATCCTTGAATTATGGCTATTAAACACCCGCTGATAGTAAAATGAATTTCAAAAGTGTTAGGTAACAAAGCACAAATATCAAGGGTCAGACTTAATTCTGATCAAGGTGGAATTTCCATAATACAGAAAGGCAACTGGAAGGATTGAGAAAGCAGTTAAGTCTTTTGACCCCTTTGTTTCCCACTACTGGAGACTAATCAGCTACATAAATCATACCATTGCATGTTCTTCAGACAATCTGAAAACAGGGAGGGGTAGATTCAGTTGTGCACAGTGAGGCACCCAGTGTTTTTTGAGATGTCCCACCATATCTCACATAGCCTCCAGCAGCTGCACAAGTGTATTTTGTAGATCTTATGGTACTGAATTTGTCCGTCTCTTTCCAATGAAGGAAAGGTCTTATGGTACTGAATTTGTCCGTCCCTTTCTTTCTTTCTCTTGATTGCAGGGAGTATGAGGAGACTAGAGTCCTTCCTTAAGTACTTGCAATAGGCTCCTGGCATGAGATAGTATCTACCTTTGAATGTGGCACCTCAAATGGTGAGCAGTGTCATGGTGTCAAGCTCCATTTTGATGTTTAATTTGGAGGTCAGCTACAAAAGTGAGTTCCCCAAGAAGGAAGTCCACCTTCTTCACTTATCAGAGAAACACTGAGACAAGGAAGAAGTAACTGCAAAGTACTGCTTTTTAAGAGACTGTAGCAAAATTTCTTTCTTTTCTTCTTAGTAAAGCCCAATCGACCAGAAAATGTGACCTTCTTCTGGAAAGAAGACACTGTTACTGTAAGCTGTAATAAACCAGAGCGAGCTGTGAAGTGCTTGAGACTTGAGCTTCAATACAAAAGCAAGTTTGACAAAGAGTGGCAAGTGAGTTGAATGTGACATTTTTAGCCAGTATTGGAAGGAGTTGGAAGTAGAATCTCCATATAATGGAAAATAGAGTTGTTTTCAAATTGTTCTCCCACCCTATACTTGCAAATATAGCTGGCAGCAGAAAACAGTTAAGATTTTTAGGATCTTGGATCCCTGCCATAACAGAAATAATTTAGTTTTTGAGTTCTAACCAGTTGCCACCCAAAGAGCTGAGGATAATCTAAAGGAAAGGTCATACATTTGGACTAGAAGAGTTTTGGAATATAAAAGCAGAAAACAGAGTAGAGAAGAGTAAAAGGGAGGAAAAACCCCACAAAATAGAATGAAAGAAAAGGGATGACATGGGATTTTTATTTATTCTGAAGTTAACTCTTAGAGTATTTCTGATGTTATTTCATTGACTTAAACCTTTCCAGTCTCATATATAAATTGCAAATTTTTTGTGGATTGAAGTGACTTTGCCTATTTACAATATGCAACTGTAGCATAGTGCACTATGCTACACATAACAACGACCCTCACCTCAATATCAGACAGTGATGAATGGATATGAATAGTGAAGAGTCAGTCAAGAAACAAAATTCCTCGAAACTTAGAGAAGTTAAAAGTCAGTTCTGAGGTTTTGGGTTGGCCTATTCCTTGTCCTAGTTGTGACCATGACTAAGTGTAGCATTCTGAAGCACTGTTTTGAAAAACAGAATTAACAATGATGTGCCTTCCTTCTCAGTCCAGAACTTCTAAGTGTTGCAGTGTTGGAGATCAAGGATTTGATCCAAGAAAATGCTATTCTTTCCGAGTCAGACTGAAGAGGCTAGTACCGTACTGCAATGTAGTTAATTACAGCAGTGACTGGGAAGCAGAAACATTTTGGATGAATGGCACATTATTAGGTAACAGCTGTGCTACAGTCCTATCTTGTCAAAGTACAAATGGGGAAGGGGTGACTGCAAAAGAGGCTGGGAACATGCAGCAAATTAATGTTGCACTGTTGTGCTCCATCTTCTGTTATAAAAGAAAGTTCCTGTGGATGTCTAACTGCCCATATCTAACTCCTGTCCACTTTGTTCCTGATGGCCCATAACACTATAAATCAATGCCATAATCAGCAAAGTTAAGAGTGTCCTTATTATTTGAGTTACAATAGTGTATAGGGTCCAACAACCACAGTAATGTGATGTGGGAGGTGGGGGTGGCATGGGGGTAGGGGGGTGTGTGTAGGGCAGTGGTTTCCACATATGATATGTGGACATCAAACCTGAACCCTAAGAAAATCCATAATGCCCCATGTTTGAAGTCAGTTTGTTTTGAAAGTACATCTGCTTGAACTACAGGACCAGAGGTCATAGCAATCTGATGCTAATACATGCTGGATTGATCTAAACGGGGAGGATGAGTGAAAAGAGATGAAATGGAAGCAAAGTCAGTATCAGCACTGCTTTCCCACCAGACAGACACACTTAAGTGAGTGTGATTGACTTGAATCAGATCTTTGATGGAAATAGTATTTCTACTGGTTATCAAAAAAAAACCCCAAAAAACAACCAGATTTGCTGTAGTAAAGACTGTACACCATTCCAATATGTTTGTATCATATCAGCTAAGCACAAAATTCCACCCTTTATCAGGCTTTATCAGAACTATGTGAGACAGCCAGATTTCCAGTGTACCCAGATCTGAGTTCTCTAGAATGTGATGGGCTATTAGCTCACCTGAAGAAAATCTGTATGTACAAAGGCGGGATGAAATCCTGGAGCACAGGTATTTGTAGCCTGTGCACTCGCAGTAGCCACAGTGCTGACCTCCAGAGAAGCTTCCCCTACCACGCAAGCTGTGAGCCTGTAAGCACGTCCGCAGGGGTGGCTGGCAAATGCCCTTGAGAAAACACAGTGGACAATGTCTCCCCGTGCGCCTCTGAGGGGCCAGCACGCAGCAGCCCTGTCCGGGCCGTTTGACCAGAGGCTGCCAGCAGGTAGCTGCGAGGAAGGCAGGCACAGGGGGGACAGTCACTTTGAGTGCCCCTGGATCAGAACTGACGTTGGCACAGCCCCTTCACTGTGGCAAGCACTTCACTTCAGGACTTTAGTGAATTATTATTGCCTCCAACTCCAGTATCAGAGGGAGTCACGGACAAAGCTCTGCTCAAAAAATTTCACAGACTCTGAATACCTTACTTGGGGATCACAGCTTTTGTGGCTTTCTGGCAAAGTGAAAAAAGCAGGCAGGTGGAACAGGCTGGACAGTTGCTCCTGTATGACTAAGAGCAGAAGGTCAGTAGTAGGAGGCAGAGCTTGAGGTGACATTAGAAAAGCTGCAGAAAAAGCAGAGAATGCCAAAACTGCACAAACGCATTGGTTTTATAAACCTGTGTGTTAGATGTTATACTGCCACTAGTTACTTCTACAGCACTTACGGTTTGCTGGCTTTTTGCTTCCTGCGATGGGGAAGATGTTTGTTTTGTTGTGGGAAATCAGACATTTAGGCTACATGTAAAATTGTACTTGCAGCTTTGGTGATTGTAAGTAGGCGGATGTAATACACATCTTAGCACAAAGTTGTATGACTGTCAATGCAGTGTGATGAATGTAAGAAATACTCCATTCATTCGTAACTTATCTACTCATTGCCTGTAAGCCCACTCCTTTGTCCTGTACTAGGTCAGTTTAGATTTTAAAAAGCACAATTTTCTTTTGTTGCAAGGTTTGGGGCAGGATGCCTTTTCAGTTTCAGTTGAACAACTGAGTTCATGCCTTATTTGTTCTTAAAAACTTTTCAGTTTTTTCTTTTTCTTTTTTTTTTCTAAAGAGAAGTCAATGTTCTAGCATGATTAGGAATTTTTACTGTTAAAGCAAAATTTTTTTTCACATACTTTTTTGTGATTATTCTTAGATTCATGTGATGATGATATAAAACCTGAGTCAAATACAGTAATTGTTTTAAGCTGTTTGCTGGCAGTACTTCTAATGATGCTTATCCTCCTGATTCTTCTGTGTAAATGGCAGAGGTAAATATAATTTTCTTGGTTACTACTAAATAACCATGTCATGAAAACAGAGCTATCATTCAGGCTCAAGTCTCATAGCACTCAGAATTATTATCTGATAAATGAAGCCATCATGAAGATGTAAAAGTCAGTAGCTTAATTACTATTTGAGGAATAATGCATCCTGGCCTTCCAAATACCAAGGATTTTAATTTTCAAAAGCAGAACAATTCTGGTAAAAGATGATGTTTCATGACAAAATTATGTCTCTTCCACTTAGTTTTTTTCTTTTTGTTAAATTCTAAGAAGCCAATTATTTTGGTTATTTCTTCTGAACTGACATTCTTTTGTACATCTTTCATCAGACTCAATGTCTGTTTTCAGTAGGCTTTGCAGTTTGAGTGCATTCAACTTTAATAAGACTATATAAATCTATAATATTTGAATTTTTAGTGAATGAGTCTGCTTATTTTTAGAATCTAGTTGTTTGGGTTTGGGTTTTTTTTTTTTAAAAGCCACTGAACAACAAACAAAACCTGCAAAGGCCCCGAATTTTGGTGAAAAAAAACCCACCCAAAAATGCAGTATTTTCAGAGCTGAAATTATGTGGGACCCTGACAACCTTTTTAGATTGAGGTTTTTCTCCTGCACTTCTATTGTTCAACCTTACATTTGTGTTCACTACATCAGGCAATACAGCTCGTTGCTGCACCATCTTCCCTGTGAAGGGGAATGCAGCCAGAGAATGTAAAGCTCTGACTACTGCATGGAGCAGAATAGCACTTTCTGACTAGCTGGGAGTTTGAATAGAGTCCAGATTTTACTAGGATGGGGTTGTTGAAAATCCACCAGAAAAATCACCCGTAGCCTGATGGTGTTATCATACTGTTATAACTGCTTTTTTACTTTAGAACACATTTAGAAGAAATCAAGCCTAGAGTACTGTAATGTAAAATATATTTGTAGCTACAGAAATGTATATATTTGTATATATATGTTTTTGTATAAAAAACATGTATATATACACTATAAAAAAACTATTTGTGTTTTTCTTTCTTCTTTGCAGGCTTCAGAAGTCAGTCATGCCTGCTATACCAGATCCAAAATACATATTTGCTGATCTCTTCAATGATCATAACGGAAACTTCCAGGTAAACATTCCCTTCCTAGGAAGACTGCAAAGTCTACAGTGTTAAGAAAAATTTGAAAGTAGCTACTGATACTTGCTCTGAAAAGATATCACCACAAGCACTCTCTGACTTAAGAGAAAAGCCCTTCCCCTCATGCAATATCCCCAAGAGGATCCACAAAGCAAATACCAGAGCTCATACAATCAGCATAGTGCTGCTTTGGCACTGTGAAAAGATGCTATAGAAAGAAACAAAGAAATTGCTGGAGAAGAATTTAAGGATGTCCAGAGCCACAACATCCAGTGACATGCCACTGTGGTGTTTGCATCTACTCCTGCACACAAGAGCTCAGGGAGCTTGTTTCAACCTGATCTTGTCCTTTGTGTTTGTGGAATTCTGTGAGACTTAGTGCTGAACCAGTGACAGCACTCATGGCTCTGGAGGCATCAGACACAGTAGGAAGCATCCTCTCTTAGCCACAGAGGTGTATAGTTGCTAAACCTTTAGACACAAAATGGTTGTTAGATGAATAGGCTACAAGTTTGGGGTTTGTTTTTGAACTGCTTCTTGAGTCCATGACATCACATATGTGATGTATTTTTCTGTATTAATTGGGCTGTCTTTATCTTAATTACTGGTAGGTTTCCTCAGTATTGAGACAGGTCAGATAACTACAGTTGCAAACCCAGTGACAATATCAAAGAGCAGTAATAACTCATCAGTGGCAAACTGAAAACTTTCTATATATGATAGCTTTAAACTGAAACTAAAGAAGAAAGACAGAAATGCAAATTAATACTGAAGCTTTAATACAGAAAAGGTATGTTGCCTAAATCTCCATGTAAACTCAGTCTTAATTTAGATTAAGTCAGGCCTCGGGTCAAAGAATACATGAGTCTATCAAGGAGGGAACACCAGGTATTTTACACATCCAAGGTTTTCTAAAAGCCCTGATTAAATACAAGGATGTATTTAATGTGGATGTGTTTAATGTGGTCTCAATAATAAGCAGGAGTTTGTATGCATTTGTGGAATCCTATCTCCTTTCCTGCCATTCTGCCTTTCTTCCGTCCTGCTATTTTATGTCCTTCTTGCCTATATGGCTTCCTTTTCATCTTCTCCATTGTGGTTTATGCTGGAAAGATGCCATTACTAAAGGAAAATCAGTGTCTGTACAGCCAGGTTTCTTTTGACTGATAGCTCAGTCCCTGCCAACATCAACATTTTCATTTTCCTAGGAATGGATAGACAAAACTGATCATGCAGTGGTGCAAACCAAGCTAGAATATGAAGAGCCAGAGAGCATCATTGAGGCAGAAAGCCAGCAAGAAGATGAAAAGAACAGTGACAAACAGGGGCCTCAGGAGAAAATCTTCACTTTTTCAGGAGCAGCTGAAAGTAATGACTCCAAAGCAGCTCAGATTGCCTGCCTGATGCCAAGATCCAACACTATAGCTTCTTTTGCTGACTTCCAGATTTTAATAAATGATGATGTGTATGTGAAGTTATAAAATCTGTATAATGCAGAATTTATTAGGAAATAACATAAAAGATCTTGAAGAGTTTAGGGGAGTGGCTGAATAGAAAAGATTGTCATGAGTAGACTTCCATCAAGAAAGACACTAGGCTATGTTATCTGGTTGCCGTTACGATCACTTGGGGTGGCTCAGTGCTGTTTGAAACAAATCCCTGATAATTTATACAGTTAGGGTTTATTGTTCCATTTGGGGTTTATCTCTAAGACTAAACTGAGCTTCGTTTTCCTGCTATGGGCAGAAGAAAACGAGCTCCTCCATAATACATATTCACAGAGCTGAGACTCAGTCCTTGCACTTTCGGAGTATATGGAGCAGTGCAAACTACACTGTTACTCATCCCAAATGAAGAAGGAAAATAAAGGGATTTTTCTGCCAATAGTATCCCACAAAGACCAGACCATATACTGCTAATGTTCACAGTGACAGGGTACTGCTTTGCAAGCCCTCCTTAGACTGAAGTGCTTGCTTTTGTAAGCTGCTTCTCCCACTATAAAACTTCTTGCTGCACGGCACACACCAAAGGTTTTATAAAGAGAAGGAATAAGCCAAATGCCTCACAACAGAAGAGTGGGATGTACAGTACTGAGTCACATTTTATCCTGCAAGCAGTGCTGTGTAGGCAGCTTCCTCCAGAACAGCAGGGCTCCTTCACAGGCCTCATCTGAGGTCAGGTCCTCAGTATCTTATAGTCCTTGCATGACTAAGCAACTTTTAGAAAGCTGAGGTTTTTATTTAACTGACACACTTATTTCAGACTATTTTTTAGTGTAATCAACAGCTTTAGACCCAAATTAGGACTTCTTATTCACATTGCGTATACCAGCCTGTTGTTCTAAAACTATGTTCTAAAATTTTCTAAACATACCATCTATTAATATATGTTTAATTTAAAATTTAAAATTCAATTTTCTATTCAATTAGACCTCAGGAAAAAAATCTTGACTATTTGAGTTTCCCTGTATCACTTACATTACCTGTTATTTGAAAGAAAATTTTCTAAAAAAATATTTAGTGGTAAAAGCATCTATGATATGTGTAAGTTCTTGTAGACATACTGTGATTACATGCTGAATTAGCTTCAGTTACTCACCTGAATATCAGTCCGTTATTAAATGACTTTAACACTTGACTAAGCTTTGCCAATTGCATACTTTCATTGACTAATTTATAGTGTTACTTGGAAATTACACATATTGGGAAATTACAGTGATTAGTAAAATATTTTTAATACGATGATTAAAAAACCTCAACTCCAGATCTCTTTGAGAATAGTAAACAGTAATGCAGATCATTAGGACTCAAAATCTCTTTCTAGGTGACACAGTTTGCTGTACGAGGGAAAACCCAGAAATTTTCTGGCCAGTCACTGGGAAACTTAACTGGAAGTATAGTTCAGGCACATTCCCCAAGTTTTTCTTGACATTACCTCAGATTTGATTGTTCACTAACGAGATTAACATGGTAACAAAGGATTTACCATAATCCTGAAAACATTTCTGCCTTTTTCTATATAAAACAGTTGTGTGCAAGTTTTTGGGGCTTTTTCTACACCCCACATTTTTGGAAGTTTTTTTTATGAAGGTAACCATGCAAACTTTCAATGCCTCTATAAGAATGCAATAGATTTTAAACTAGTGCAAGCTGCATATAATTTGATGAGCAGAATTTAGCTCAGCTCTTCTTATCTGATACAAATTGACATTATTGCACGAGAACCAAAGAAGTTACAGCAATTTACAACAAAAAAGATTGTGTTCCAGTAATGATTCAACCAAGAAAGTGGGAAGTAAAGCCCAGAATGTATTGCTTAGTTACTTCATGTTTGAACCACGCATACGTATGACTGTCTACAGAGCTAGTTAGATACCTTAATTAAACCACTTTTTTGTATTTTGTATTTTGAGCAAATACTTTTGTGTCTGGATTCAAAATGTTTGAGTTCCTGAACTGAAAGGTTATAGTCATTTAAGTTTTCAGTACCAACTATAATATCTTTTATTGTATTTTATAGACATAAAGGTTCTTTTTGTGTAGGTATACAACCATATTCACATTCAACATACTAGAAATAAAACAAATAAAACACCTACATATCTCAAGTATTT